>NC_092579.1:3000000-4200000 GCF_037975245.1 Apostichopus japonicus
CCCAGATTTCCCAGTAGCCTAATGCATAATTCATGAGCGTTTCAAAACGGCCAATGAGCAGGAAGCAAGTATTTGCTAGTGAGCCCTAGTGAACACAGTGAGCCCTTGAAGTAGTATTAGCAAGCACAAGAGTACATGTTTATCCAATCTCGGCCTTTTGGCCGAGATCATGTGTAATATATGTTCCCTTTCGAGGGGAATGGTGATGCACCCCAGACGATGATCACACAGTCACAGTCCCGGGGACTGGGGCTGAGAGCGGATCAGTCGTTGGTAGTTTGGTTTCGTGCCCAGATTCTTTCCAGGATCTTGCAACAAAAGTCAACATCGAAAGCCACTTTTTATACTTTTTCCGACGGCCAATATATATATATATAGATAGATATATATATATATATATATATATATATATATATATATATATATATATATATATATATATATATATATATATATATATATATATATATATATATATATATATATAAATATATTGGAATAACGGAAAAACTGTTAAACAACTATGCTGCATTTAGAGAAAGGCTGGATCTCGAGTGAGATACAATAATATATATATATATATATATATATATATATATATATATATATATATATATAATTAATATAATTATATAATATAATATATATTATATAATATAATTAATTAATTGATTATATTTAATACTCTTTCTTGAATTGTTTCGTTATTAGGAACTACAATGGAGGGCGCAATGAATTGATCGCTCAGGAGATGATCACTGTTGCAGCAAAGTTTAAGGTATCAATCCTCTTGTCCTCTTGTTTTATTAGTATTATAAGTAATATTATCATATATGGGCTGACTTTACTAAATATGTTGGTTTGTCATAGTTTCATACGGTTAATTGGGCCTTTGATGCTCTAAATCAACGTGTTTTTTCTTAATTTTGGATTACGCTCAAAGCCTTGGTATATTAGCCTGTCAGGACTCAAAGTGAATGTGAAGCTATGTAGGCACAAACAAAGAATGAGACCCAAAATCTTAACACACAAAACATTCATCCACAATGAGTAAAAAGTGTACAGAGGTTGTTTCGATTTCTCTAATTGGTTGCGCGATTATTCGAAAGGGTTAAGAACTAAACACTGCCCGAAGCAATAAAGCTTTATTCTGATACGATCTCCTATAGATATTATTATTATTATCATTATTATTATTGTTATAATGAAAGTCATAGACAGGGGCGTGCACAGCATGTAAACTGGTGGGGTGGGGGTCACCAAAAGTAGGCACCTGAACCATCACGGAAGGGCCAGAGGCGGGTGAAGGATACTAAAAGGGGTGTTATCCTGAGGTCATTGAAGCAAACAGCCATGTAGGTGGTGGGGGGGGGGGGCTTCGGTTACTTCCCCGAAAGAATAAACACTCGAAGCTTCCGAATTCTACACTTTGAGGCATATATAGATCATAATCTAGATCTATGTAAATATCTTTAAACGTAAGATTGTGCTAATAAGTACTCAAAATTCCTGCGACCGAATTTGTGGGTGTCTACACCCCTATGGAAGCGCCAAGAGCGAATGAAGGGTTTTAAAAGGGAAATATTGTCCTGAGCCTACTGCCATGTAGGTAGGGGGGCACTTCCCAGAAGAAACGAAAGCTTCAAATTCTGCCGATATTGAGACATATAAAGTGGTCAGGGGGATACAACCCCCAAAAATAATTGAAATTGAGATTAGATGCTAAGCGTGACTTTGCAAGTATCTGAAGTGTTTATGAGCGTCGGGTGCACTGGAGTAGATGATTTACAATTCAATATTATAATGGTTTACTTACTGATAAATCACTTTCTTTGTCTTCTAACATTGCATGTATTGCCATTCTTTACAACCTCTCTTGACTGTTTTGTCTTCTGCAGGATATTCGAATATATTGCCTAGAAGGCAGACACCCGGAAAGAAAACGGCTTCGCGAAATGGCAGACCAATTACAAATGGAACTCGTTTACTCACACAGACCGCTCAGTTTATTTTGGTCTCTAGGAGGTTTGCTTAGCAGTCTGTTAGTCGCCTTTTCGTCCATCCCGTCACCTTTCAGTCCTGCTTTCTTTTACTACAGTGGTTACTTTACTCGACTTGGACACATAAGAGATGACATAGATGAGAAAGAAGTGAAGGGCATCCTCTTCCGAATTGTTAAATTCCATCACAACATCGAAGTTTATAAGGTAGCACGTAAAGGCCTCGACAGTCTACCTGTAGCAGCAGAGTTACTGATGAACGGCGAAATGCTTCTCAGCGAGGAAGAGTCACAGAAGATCCTTCTCAGACTGCACAATATTGAAAAGATTGTGCCATCGAAACTAGACCTAGAGGACATTGTGGAACTATGCATCAATATATACGAGATCATTGATCATTTCGACGCACTTACCATTGTTCGAGAAACTTGGCAGGAAGTTAAAGGGCAGATTTATGAACTGAAAAAGGGTTCAAAGAATGCTGTTGGGCCATTCATAAGGAACAAAAGTGCCCTCGGGTCAGAATTAAACAGCGCTCTCGGTGGTGCCTGTCAGAGTCTTGACTCAAATTCAAAGGTTATTAAACGTTACAGTTAATTAACAAGAAATAAAATAAATCATACACCCACCACATATATCGAAAGCAATGATAAAGGTATGCGATGGTAATTACATGTGTTTATGTGACGCCTTCGGTTGTAAACAAGTACAAATGTAAATAAATATAGGCAATATATGAAGCTAATAACCTAACTAACCTAACAATTTGGTTATTTGACCTTTGACCGCCCTCACTCTCATGTCATCGCTCACGAATCCAAACAGCGGATGTCTGGGTTAACACCCACCGACTCTGACTTCCACGAGCCTTGCCACTTATGAGAAGTATTCTACAAACCTTTTGGCAAGCATGACCGATTGAACTCGTGAACTTTGACGTTTTATGTCAATTAATGCTGAATAATCATAGAAAGCTAATTTCCTTCATGGCTATGACACGCCACAATGTCCGATTTCGGCGCATATGTTTATTTAACTCCAGTGGTTTGGTTTTAATACACTTAGACCTCTGACCTTTAGCCATATAACGTCTAACAGTGACACATTAGTCCATTCAGCTTGCAGATTCGGAGACGTTTGTGACACACATTTTCGCACGACTTTGCCAAATTTTGAAATCCTGACTTTTGTCGTTTTGCCTTAATTAAAACCTAGATAATTACGGAAGTGATGGTCTCTGTCATTTAAGTGTCATTTTAGCCCCGCGTGTAATGGCAAAAAAATATAGCTTTGACGATGTCTGATCATTAGCCATGTCCTCACCGGTTGAGGTACAACAGTCTATGCTTATATATATATATAATATCCCATTACGTTTTTAGTCCATATGTATTGCGGGTTAAGAGAAGTTTGGACACTTTTCGCGCTGATTTTAATTTTGACCTCGTGGCTGTTTAAGTGTTACGTAAAGTAATAGCCATACAGGTCTTACTACCACTATAGGTGATGGCCAAAAAGCACTATTTTGTTTTTTGACCTATGAACTTTGATCCTATTACGTCGTAAGTTACGGAGGCATTGATTCCATGCCAAGGCATACACCACCCTCAAATACAACACCCAACACTCCTACGGTTGAGGAATTTAAGAACCGTTTTGCAAAGTAGGTCAGTTACTTTCAGTAAACCTATAGTAACATTTGTTTTGCTATATTGAGTCGCTTCTTTTGAAAAGGAATACTTCAACAATTACAACTTTGAATACAATCTTTCAGTTGAAAATGGATTTTATGCCTATAGTAGACTACGTCATTGTGACTAACCAGAGTTGTACGCCAAACAGCCAAGGAAAACAAATTATATTTTGCTACACTGCAGTCAATTATAGTTACTATTTTGTTACCATACTATTCCTATAGGACTAGCTTTGTTCGATAGGTGGCTCAGTCTTTAGTTAATGTAAGACTGCTCTCAAATTAACTATGTATGTATGTATGTATGTATATGCTGTGAGAGCCGATGGCTCGAGTTTTCATTGCTGTGGACGTTGGCATTGTTTGAGACTTGTCGTTCAATATATACGTTACCAACTATCCAAAGAACCAGCACACTGCTGATTAGAACACACGATATTCTTTTAATGCGCTTGGATGACGAGAGTCACCGATGCCCGAGCTTACATACTAATGTGAAAACATTGATCAAATCCATGGCCTTCTGCAGCCCCAAGATCACCCCATTATCTTTCTCCTTTTCTTTCAGAGTACGGAACTATGGTTGAATATCTTCAGTGGAACATTAAGCGTGTTGAATATCTATTATGAGGCAGATAACATCGATTCCATGGAAGACCACATAAGAAATGCTCAGGACTTGATTCATGAATTTCGAGATATTGCGAACAACGCAGGAAAACTTTGTGATGGGTTCGAATTTTATTCAAACAATCGCAAGGTTAATACACCTTATCCTTAAATACAGGATTGGCAGAGAAGGGATGGGGTACTGGAAGGTGTGTGATTGTGGGGAAGGGGTGGGGGTGAGGGTAAATCCATCATAAATTGCCTTCATAGGGAGTTTGGTGACATATTTTGATCGTATCTTATGATCATAATAGTTTTGATTTCTTTTTGCGCAATATTTCCATCCAATAAAATCATATCTGGACAATCGAACAAGCTCAATGGACTTGTTTCCATTGACTCCCTCTGCATCATTCAAAATAGGCGCCGTTTCTGTATAATACACTGATCTGCTGTTACAGTACAATAAAATAAATAAATAAAATACCCGTCTAGAATAGTAGAATATTGTGTACATTATATATACTCAACTCGATAGGCGTATGCATAAACATTACGTTGTTGATTTGTTTACGTGAAGAAGTATTAGTTTCATCCTCCTACTTGGAGATCTTTCTACTTCAATGTTTCATAAGTATACACAGGTGTATTTTCTTTGTTGGTTTGTTTTTATTTCTAATTTTATTTTTCTAATTTTATTTTATTTCTTTTTTATTCATAATTGTTGTACTTGTTTTGATAAAGGTGGAGATGTATATATTTCATCTCGTAATTTAAAAATTATAATTATAAGTCTTATATTAAACGTAGCATTTCGAAATTTACTTTCACACTATTTTATAACATTGGTGTCAGATTCAAACTGTAAAAAAAAACGCAGGTTCGCATTTTATCCTCTTATATTAATATGCTGTAGTTATTATTATATATATATATATATATATATATATATATATATATATATATATATATATATATATATATATATATATATATATAAATATACCATTTTGGTGCACCATTTGGTTGTAAAAAGAACATTTTCTCCGTTAACTGTAAGTGCTTTTTTCTTTTAAAACATAACAAACTTTACATAATATCGTGCGCTGATGCTAGAAAATTACGAAAAAAAATTACAAAAGTGCCATATTGTTAAAGACATTCAAATGCCTATACGGAATGCTTTATCCACATTCAGTCCCGATACATTGAGACTGCAACCAGACGGTGCCATCTTACGTCCAGTCAGCTGGTGTACTGTTTGTTGTTAACATTATAGCCACTGCAGCAGGTGTATGTGGTGAAATAGTCACACGTAAATTCCATTTTCCCACCACGCCTGATTTCTCCTTTGTTTATGATAACGATTAATTGGCTTATGTCATTATAGGATATTTTGTCATGCCACATCTGTCTGGTTTCTCATCAAATTAGGCTAACTCTTTACTTCAGTACTTTTCCAATAAACGTGTTGCTGAATGTCGTCATTCGTGGGTGCTCTGTCTGTTTTTTGTAAAAGTTACAAGAACATTGAATTATGTGGATTGGATTTAAAATGAAGACAACCAAGAGGCAAATTAATGTGAGAAGATTTAATTTAACAGTTTAATGCACACAATGTAAGGTTCTTTGTACTTAAAACATTATAGCCACTGCAGCAGGTGTATGTGGTGAAATAGTCACACGTAAATTCCATTTTCCCACCACGCCTGATTTCTCCTTTGTTTATGATAACGATTAATTGGCTTATGTCATTATAGGATATTTTGTCATGCCACATCTGTCTGGTTTCTCATCAAATTAGGCTAACTCTTTACTTCAGTACTTTTCCAATAAACGTGTTGCTGAATGTCGTCATTCGTGGGTGCTCTGTCTGTTTTTTGTAAAAGTTACAAGAACATTGAATTATGTGGATTGGATTTAAAATGAAGACAACCAAGAGGCAAATTAATGTGAGAAGATTTAATTTAACAGTTTAATGCACACAATGTAAGGTTCTTTGTACTTAAAACAGTTGATCTAGTGGTGTCTACAGGATTTCAACGATGAGGAAACCAAACTCAAAATTTCGCCGACTGATTAAGGGATGGGTCTGATCTTTTGTGGAATGGCCAGAGGCGAATGAATTAGTTTATCCAAAGGGGGTTGGGGTAGGGTGGGGGTGTTTAACGTGGGTCATTGTACCCTACCCCTGTGAAGGAGGGTCTCGAAAAAATGAAAGTTTTAAACGTGATATGGTGCATTCTGAGGGATACATTTAGGTCTATGAAAGTAGCTCTATACGCAAGATTGTGCTAATGAGTAATAATAAACTCCAATATTCTCCAACTGATTTAAGTATAGTTACCTGAATCTTTATGGGAGGGCCAGATGTGAATGAACTATTTTATAGAGGGGTTGTTACTGTTGGTTCATTCTTGCCAACACCCATGAATCGGGAGTCGTGCATGGGATCCTCCCCAGAAAATAAAGAAAGAAAGAAAAAAGTTACAAGTTGAACGGTGTATTCTGAGGCATATTTGACTATAAGTTATGTTTTTGTAAGTTACTCTAAGGAAGGTTGTGCTAATAAATAACAATGCATTCAACATTTTCCCGACTGATTATGATAGGAGCCTGAATCTTCATGGGAGAGGCAGAGGCGATATGAAGGATGTTATAATTGGGGGAGGGGAGAAGGGGAGGGGATGTTGCCCTTTAGTTATAGATGCCGTCTCCTATGTTGGGGGTTGGGGATCCTCCCGGAAAAGAATCGTGAAGTGGTGCTTACTGAGGCAATCTTAGACTATCTAAGTTAAGTCTGTAGATATTGGCATAAACGCAAGGTGGTGCTAATACTTTAAATTGTGAGGTTAAAAGGGGTGGGGGAGGGTGAGTACATCCGACTGAAACAAATACCCCCTCTGATGATCGGAAGTATAGGTCACCGCCCCCCCCCCTCCCCCAATCTCCATGCGCACACCTCTGGGTGGATCCACATATACATACACATGAAAATATGAATATATTTCAACCTTTGCTTTTGCAGTTTAAAGTGTTTACGTCTACAGGATTTTGACCTCAAATGACCTTTGACCTGCAAATAAAACAAACGGCTCTTAAAATAACTGTGTTGGAGCTACATATAGCAAGACGTATTTTTATCCACATTTTCCAATTGAAGATATCGACGTTTCACACACATGCCACCACCACCGTGTCATGGAGCTATAATACCATCCTAAGAGTGTCATGTGCTCTGTTGTCCTAATGACTAGAGTAAGGACAAGGGGTTGTTTGAGTTATTAGATTACATATAACACAGTTATATCAGGGAGTTGTTCCATCCCAACTCCCTGGTTATATTAACAATTAGCATAGGCATGTACACTGAGGAGCAGACTTTATCATCAAATTAGCATTAAAGGAGGATTTCGTGTAAATTTATACCATATTTTAAAGGAGAACACTATTACAGCAACATGAAACAGCAAAAAGGAAACATAGCTAGTACTTATCCTCGCTTTCTTTTAAATTGTGACATACTCAAAACTAAAGTTCTCACCTTGTATTTATATCTGTCTCAGCTAGTTAGGTTTTGATCAATTACAAAAATCAATGGTTAACGCAATTATTAGTTAATGTTTCTTTATATGATAAAAGAGTCTTAGCTACGAATTTGACCTTTCATCGATACCTTTCCTTTGCATCCGAGCATCTTCGACTTGCTTCAAGTCTTTACAAAATCAAACTCATCAGGCAGGTAAAAAAGGAACAAACAACATGCACGAATCAAAGCAATACCCAAAGAACTATTTTTTCCCCATTAGCGTCCTTATGAATACCAAAACAATATGGTATTAAAGTCATAATGCCATATTGGTTATGATCCATACAATATGTTCGTATTTTTAGGCTAATGAACACTTCACACATTAAACGAATACGTTATGACGTAAATTAATATTTGGCCTTCAAAAGGAAGAATATAACGTAAGTACCTATATTTGTTTTTTTGATTCATTGATCCTCACGTGACCTTCTCGAGATATGTTATACGTGTTGTGCCGCAAAGTTGACATTGGAGCAAGCAGATGTAATGTCATAAATAAAAATTGACAAGAAATGTTTTTTATTTTATTTATTTTGTTCGTTATTGTCTGGGATGGTTACGGGTTGTTCCTTCTATGACCGGGTTGTAAAAAGACTATATAAAAACAACCAAGAACAGTGACTGTATTAATGATTTCCTGACGCATCCACGCATCCAAAAAGATGGAATTCAAATTTCGAAGATAAACAGAGCATTTTTTTTCTGCCTATAGATGTGAACTATATATGGCACACTTTCACACTTGTATGCGACAATTTCATGTTTTTTTCTTTTCTAATTAAAAACGTATACACTTCAAATGTACACTTTATCTCGAAATCGGTATGGAGGAACTTAAAGGGATGTAAAATTCACCAGGATGCTTGGATTATATTCATCTTTTACTCATGTCAAAAGTATGTTTTCCTCTAAATTACTCTTTTGAACTGTTCAAGGCATACCATCAGGTGCAGCAACACGTGATATTTCTTTCCTAGCCAGGCATTCCGATTTGAAGAAAGTTTCGTTAAATCCGTAACGCAAATAAGATTAAGATATACATTGGATGATCCGGGATATCTTTGGCGTATTTTTAATCCGCCTGACTGCATCTTTATTAAACGTTGTACAAACCTCACAACCGACTTGCTTAATAATTAACGAAGGAATTCTCTATTATGTAACATCAGGGCAGTAAGAATTATCTATAAATACGAACAGTGTACGAGAAAATATATCAAAGGAACTTGAAGATTACAACCTTTTCAACCGAAAATTCAAGCAAGTGTAGAAGGAATCAGAAGAAGATGTCTCTCCGAACATCAATCCTGTTATTAGCAGCCATCGTGGTAGTGAGTGAGGCACAGAGGGCTACAGTGCCGAACCTCAGAGCAGAATGCTATGTTGGGAGATGGTACCAGGTAAGGATTTCATTACTAGTGGAAGTGCTTTTGTTTTACTTTTTAATCTTGTCTCCTTTTCGTTTTTCATTATGCAAACGCTTGTACTGTGCTAAGAAGACAATCAGTAACAATTAAATGTCTTAGCCGGTGCTTAAACTTGCTAATACTTCGCAAAAGTACATTTCCAGTGGGTCACCATCAGGGCATTCCAAATTATTCACCGATAGAAATTAAAGTGTTGTTAACCAAAGTAGGCATGTGATAGCTCCATTGAGGAAACATGATTCGACGAGGTGGTAGTAAATAATTGTCGAATTACGAGCAAGCCATCGGTGACCAAAAATTGACTTTCTAGCTTATTCGGCTGAGGCTGCTGACCATTTGACCAAAAAAAAAATGTGAGTCTCAAGTACGGTTTGCGTTAAAATGGTGCACGAATAGCATTATTGCAATACTCACGAACATATTCAGTATTCCTTTAATATTTTAATTTGAGCAAAGTAAGTGAAATACAAACAGTTTTTAGCGTGAATTCGGTACAATATGTAAGTTACATTGTTAATATTATGTTTAAGTTACCGCCCGATTTTCAAAAAGTATAGCGTTTCATTCATTTTTCTTAAACCTTGTCTCATAATGCAGATTTCTAGAGTAAAATTAAAGACACGCATTTTATATGAAAGCATGCAGCTTGGTCATTGATTTAGAATACAATTTAATTGTAAATTGTTTTCAAGTTTGGTCCAGTGTGCAAGACATCCACGTCACGTGACTTCTTCGTATCTCTTTTTGCGTTTTTGTCGTAGATGTACACAAACGAATGGACGAATTTATTCTCGAATCTTCCAAATCCAACGTGTGTCACCGCAGACTGTAAGTTACCTATTTATACATGTCACAGATGTCCAGAAACTTAATTCATACAAAGTTTATCATCAGAGCAGCAATATTGCCTCGTTATAGCTATAATACTTTCAAGGGCGGCGGAAGCACTTTTAATCTGGGGGGGCACCGACATCAAAGGGCACTTTGCAGAAATTCGATTGGACTGATGTAGCCTTATATTTAGTACCCTTTATAACTCTTATTATATTATTTTTTTGCGTATACACATCACTCCATCAACGCCCCCCCCCCCCACCCCTTTCATAGAAAATATGCATACTAGCTCTGCAATATCCAAAGTTGTATGCACGACTATCTGAGCCTAGCGCCACCATCGGTTGGCGCGGAGCGTACAAGAAAATTTTTGGTTTTACAAACCCCTCAGATGGCCAGAAACGGCCCTTCCCGAGTGTTCATTCCGGTTCCCTGGCCTCTTGCTAACTTGAGACACCTCAATTTTTATGTAGAAAAAGGGCACATTTTTAACCCTGAGGAAAAGTGGGGGGGCACGTGCCCCCTGTGCCCCCCCGGTTCCGCCGCCCTTGAATACTTTTCAAGACAAAAATCATGGGCAGTGGCCGGGATGGGTGGTTTTTGAAGGACACGAAGGAAAATAATATTAATTTATGTTTGGGAAATGGTTTCCATAAATACACTATTACATTGCCTTTAATATGTAAGAAAAAACATCGTTTAACGTTTTGACAGAGACATGTTGTTTACGTTATTTCAATTAAGCAGTGTATACGATTATTGTCGTTGCATGTATGCGTGTGTATGTATGTATGTGTGTATGTACGTATGTCTGTTTGTCTTTTGAGGTTAGGCGAAAGGGTATCGTAGAGCGCACACGGCCGCTTCATGTAGACAATCAGATTCATCTTTCGCTAATTTAACCTGAATTGGAAGCACCAGATTAATGTCGATATTGTTTCATATTTAATATCGGCTGAGTTTCACTTTTCTGTGATTGCAGCTACGTGACATTATTCAATGATAACTTATAATGCAATGAGAAAAAACAAACATGTCATTTCTTCCAATAAACCAAAACAACACTTTTAATATCTACGTTTCAATACATTGTTTTAACTTAATCCACATTTAGCTGATTCTTGGATCCGCTGTTTTCTCTGCAGACGGCGCAATTAACGCCACTTACATATCCGTATTTAATTCTAATTTCGCTCTTGAGGACCAAGAATATGAGTCCATCAGCGGGTACGCATTCATTCCTGACATCGAGGACCCCGGCAAACTTAAGGTGTATTTAGAGGGCGTCCCAGTTCTTGGTAATTGTAAGTACTTTATTTAATATATAAACTTATAAGTCATCAAAGCTACAGTGAGTGCATTTACCGCACACAAATCCACGAAACATATTTTTTCTATACATTCACTGACAATCCTGGCTCCTCCCGCCCCTGCATATATGCTGGTTACAATAAATCGGTGTGATGTTGGGCCTGTTTAGATGTGTTTCATTTGAACGAGTTGCTAGCCTCTTAAACCCATATTTTACCTTTTCTTACATTCATTCAAGCTACTTGAGCAATATATATTACTCATGAAGTGAAACAAGCTTCTGTGCTCTCAAAAGTTGCAAATAATCTGTGCAAAGTCTGAAATATAATAGCATTAGAAAGTAAAAACGCTTAAGTGCCAAAAAAAAATGCCGACTGGCATACACCTCTATGAAATGTTTGGTATAGGTTACTGTTCAGTGTACGTGATGTTTCCATTGAAAACTTTAACATACATTCTCAATGCTTAAATCTACGGCTACAACTTGAATAATATCGAAGTGTTTTCCCTTCGATTGAAGCCTTTTGATTGTGAGAGGTGTTGTATTATGATATATACTATACTTTTGATTGTTACAGTTAGTTCTTATTTTGCATTGTTGCCCTCTATTGATGAGAACAGTGTATTTGTTTATATGTTCTGTTAGTTGTTGCTAACTTCTAGCGGGTATGTAATTGTAGATACCTGACAACAACACGAGACATAACGTTAAAAGAATGACAGCATAATTTAACACCTATTTGTCTTCTGTAATAAGATAAGTTGACAATACTTCAAGAGGCATTATACTGAAATATAAACTAACATCGTTTTAATGCATTTAGAAACTTTTATATTTGGAATGATGAACAATACATTATACCATTACATATATTCATACGTTCTAATGTATTTTTAATAACCAAATATTGTAATATTGAATTATATAAATGGCAATAGATCCTATTTTGGACATATAATGTTCTAACCACGCGTATCAATGTCTGTACATAAATTTGAAATGATATCTCATTCTTTCCGCTTCATTTTATAGATTGGATTTTCAAACTCGGACCTATTTATGAGGGTTTCTATGACTACAGTTTAATTACCGAAAATGTCGACCGTCAGCTTTTTGTTTTGGCGAGAGATCCCGAACGTTTCAGAGAGTTATATGAAGCAGAAATTTTGGAATATCTTCGTTTAACCGGTTTTACTGGTGCAACCAAAGCACCCCAAGAAGTACCACACACACCTGCATGTATCTATTCTCCACTTCCTGACCAATAATAATAAAAGACTATTGTCTTTTAACTGAACTTGAGTTACTTTAATTTAAAGCCAATGAAAAAGAATTTAATTTTTGTGGTTTATATATCAATTAAGCTGGAATAATATTAGAAAAATATATTATGATGTATGTCATAAATAGTTCGTGAATAAAACTGTTATCGAACGTTCAAGGTACCAAAGGCAATTGTTTTCTCCTTATGTGATCTTTGACTCAAGATCCCGCCCCCTCCCCTCCCCTCCCCTACCCTCCCCTCCCACACCACATCACATTTTCTCTCTTCCCGGGAAGAGCAACTGCGCTAAAAAAATAATAGTAACAATTATAGTAATAATTTTTTCCTTTTTTTTTAGAATCAACCTATACCTTACTTGTCGTGTCATCAAAAAAATTCCTGATGCTTTCAGTGTGCTGGTGTTAACGCTTCGCATATTTACTCCTTAGTTATACAATATTTAAATGAACCATTATCTGAATAGACTTTGACTTGGATAATTGAACATTGCGCATGAGCAACCTGGCTGGCAGAAACAAGTGTTATCTCATCATGATATCCAACCAAGTCGGTCGTATTCCTTCCCGAATAATGTTGATATCTCTAATGTACAAAACATGACAAAAGCAGTTGAAATTCTCACTCAATATTCTTTTTCATAGAAACAACCCCCCCCCCCAATGCTCCTTCTACCTGCACCCTGCTAGCCTGCATATGAGTCATGAGCATATGAACTAAAATTGCCAAATGAGGACTCTGGCTTATCTATTATGAGATTTTTAGCCTACTATAACCTCCCTACGCCGAGAGCTGCCGCTCTTCTTTGGGTATCATTCCTTTCTTCTGTTATTACACGACACAGAGGACGGGGAACATCCAGTGGAAAGTTATGATGCGTTAAGGCCTCACTACAAGTAGGATTAGAGGATAAAGCCCCGGCCCGGGATCAATTAGTGGCCCCCAGAAAATATAATGAAACATATAAGTCATCCACATTTACGTTATATACTTAAAGGGTGTGAAGACTCGCGCAAAAAGAAACATGTAATGCCGGTAATTTGACCTAGTTTCGAATGAGGTGTAACAGAAGTGTTATACACCACCATCGATCCCAGAAATTACACACACAGCTTGCTACCGTCGGTAATTAGACACTAGTGTACAGTCAGTACATACAGCTGCGGTCAATACTCACAGCACAGTATATACAAACGATACAGGGATGGACATCTCAGGTCCAGCTAAAGAATAAAGATAACAATTAAGGTATCACGTTTCATTACTGTCTGCATTTTATAGCGACACGAACAAAACGTCACTTGCAAGCAACAGAAAGTTAACTTTTTCAGATGGCCGCACGAGGTTTGGGGTGAGTCTTCAATGCCTTTAACGAAATATGGACTTCCACACGGGAGGACAAATCCCGTGGTCAGAACTGGTTCTTGAAGCACCTGTGTGCCTGCAGAGTACCGTCTGTGCACGTACCATGGAAATATAGAGATAATCTTAAACTCGCCTCAAATGCTCTAGACATCTCGGTAACCATGTTAAACTTGCCATGCAGAGTGTAAACTAATATGTATGTAACTAGTAACAGCTAGAGGTTATGTTGCCTCCACACAGCTAGAAAAACTGAGATGCTTACTTACTCACATTTATCTACGTCATGTCACTTGTTTTCTAAGACCGAGAAACTTGGTGTTATTTTGAAGTTCCTTTAAGCCGAGAACTATCAAACGAGTTGTCTTCAAGTTTGGCAAAATTGATGTTTAAATTTGAAATTATGAGCATGACCCCTCTCTAACTAGACGATACGATATATCAAAAAAGGAAAATGACAACAAAAAGAAAGAGAGTGAGATGAGAGTAAACAAACAAAGAAAACTGTCTACCATTAGTTACTTTTTGCTTTTTGTTGTAGTTTGAGTCCAACTCCGAACAGACATGCGAGTATTGGACTCAAAACATACAGCCCTGTCGACAGCGAAGTAGCCAGGAATTTGAAAAGGGGGGGGGGCACTTTGTTGCGATTGATATGGTTTTTCAAAGTTGTAGGCACGACTATCTAGCGGAGCGCCACCATCGGTTGGCGCTGAGCGTAGAAGAAAATTTTTGGTTTCACAAACCCCCCAGATGGCCGGAAACGGCCCTTCCCGAGTGTTCATTCTGGTTCCCTGGCCTCTTGCTAACTTGAGACACCTCATTCAATACCACTTTTAAACCCAAACAACAAAAGAGTTAAATTAGTACGTAATTCAATACTACATAATGTATTTAAAATTAGCAAGGTACATGTACAGAGTAGTCTTACTTTTCAAATTCTGATACTTGTAGATACAAAGATAGGCCAGAAATAGATGTTAAAAAACTGACAAGATCGGAATCTAGTCTTTTTCGGCGGGTAGAGTGTTAAATGAAGCGGCACGCGATAGAAATGACAGCCTACTAGATGACAGAAGAATAGGTCACCTAATTTAGCCATATTCTTGCTACGTTGGTTTCAATAGTTTTTCCTGTCTAGACTCTTAAACTCGTCCAGCAAGCTTATGGATTTGAATTATGGGTGTTTTTTTTTAAAGGTAACTTGGCCAAAAAAAGTGTAGGCCCGGGCCTGCAGTGCTACATATTAGCTTCGCCCCTGATCATATGATATCATATTATCAGCAGATTTTGTTTCCTGTTTGATTTACGTTACATGTTCTTTTACGTAATATATCAGAAACCACAATCATAGTGCTCCTTTACAATTTTTCCAGTAGGATGATTCTTGTTTATTGTCAAATGTCTGGACTTTAATACATTTGACCAACCTGATGGACAATATAAAATTTCATATTTTGTAATATAGCCAGATATGCAGTGGTCTAAAAACAAATATCGTTATCGCAGTGTATTAGGCAGTGTAATAATTATTTATAAGAAGTGCGTATCACGTACGATTGCTAGCTTAGCTTCATAACATGCTGTTCGTGCAACAACTTAGGACGAATCATAGAAAGGATGAGAAAGAACGTTGTCGACGTTGTTGTGCATAGGCCTACGGTTCGTGACATTCCATAGAGTGCGGTTAGGTAGGCAATATGTATTTTATTACGCAGTGGCCAACTGTAGGCTTGTAATAGGCTATAGGCTAAATTTAGCTTATTGCATCTACCAAACTAAGTAAGGCATAACTTTTTTTCTAATAGGGTTGTGAATGCGTGGAATGGTTTGCCTGAGAAAGTTGTACTTGCAAGTAGTGTCAATGGGTTTAAGAATGCTTTGGACAAGCACTTTAAGCATTGTAATCGGGTCTGAGTGTTTGTGTCTTCAATTTTTTTCTCTCTCTATAGGGTCCTTGATGGGGACTTAAGTATCCCTCCTGATCCTTTTTTCTACTAAACTAAACTAAACTAAACTAAACTAAACTAAACTAAACTAAACTAAACTAAACTAAACTAAACTAAACTAAACTAAACTAAACTAAACTAAACTAAACTAAACTAAACTAAACTAAACTAAACTAAACTAAACTAAACTAAACTAAACTAAACTAAACTAAACTAAACTAAACTAAACTAAACTAAACTAAACTAAACTAAACTAAACTAAACTAAACTAAACTAAACTAAACTAAACTAAACTAAACTAAACTAAACTAAACTAAACTAAACTAAACTAAACTAAACTAAACTAAACTAAACTAAACTAAACTAAACTAAACTTAACTAAACTAAAAGAGCACTGACAAAATACCATGCTAAAAAACGACAGTTTTCAACATTTTTTCGACACTGATCCCCCTGGCTACGTCCCTGCCTGCCGATACCGTTGTGACGTTATGGCTATGCAACCCGAGTAACATCGAGGTCGCAGCTAATTTTAGGAACCTCGGAAACAATTTTGTCTCTTTGTGCGTTCATCAAGGATACAATAAACACTGATTTCAGTACGCAGTTTACAGGCTGCGCTGTAGCTTTGCTCTTTCCATGACCGAACTTTAGAGAATAAAATGTCACTTCCCACCCAAGCTGCGAGGGCAGCTGCCGTCGCAAAGGTGGTACAACCAATTATGTCGAGAAATGCAGAGGAAGCTCGGCGGAGAGTTATTCAGCTGTACAAAGCTTGGTGGAGGGAAATGCCAATCACCGGTAACATAGTTCGGCTAACATAAAGTTGATAGGCTATACCCTTGTAATATTATCCCATTGAGTGATAGAGGAATAGACCAAGGCCTAGTCTAACAGTTAGGCCTAATTTACGAGTAACGTTAGGCTACAACTTGGTAGCGTAGTGTCACTTAGTACTATACAACAAGTACTGTAGGTTAGTAAAAGGCAGGCTGCGGTAGTCCTAAATATCTTAGGGGTAAACAGGATGCGTTTAGTTTAGTAGTAAAAACACCAAGTCCCCATCAAGTACCCTATAGGAGAGAAAAAAAAACTGAAGACACAAACACTCAGTCAGAGTTAGAGAGTCAGACCGATTACAATGCTTAAAAGTTAAAATGCTTGTCCAAAGCATTCTTAAAGCCATTCACACTACTTGCAAGTACAACATTCTCAGGCAAAATGTTCCACTCATTCACAACCCTTTTAGAAAAAAAAATTATGCAGAATATTAATCCTACTGTGTGACTTTTGGAATGAATACCCTCGCTTTGAAAATTGGCTCCTAAGGCCTAACCACAATGCACAGTATTTCGCCATTGGTTACGCAAATTCCATCTCGATGACGTCAGGGATTGAAAAACTCAATCGAGCAGTAATGGAATTACAGGCAAGGGAATACGCAAGAGTAAACAGGGAAGAAAGTGATATACGGATACCTACGGAGGTGGAGTTTGTTTGTTGCCATGAAGTTTATAATTTTGCGAAGCTTCTTTCACCCCCAGAAGGCTGTATAACAGTAAAAAAAAATATGACTTTGAAACCGTTTGCTAAAATAGAGCGGAACTAAGAGCTACCTTTGTGATGAGGAACGACATCCGTTGCCACACAAGGAACATACCATTTGAATTTGATATGAAGTAAGCCCAAGTCTGGCAAGGCATGCTGTATGCTTAATGTTACAGTCAGCCTACATTGTAACTGTACTGTAACTGAAGTCATCAAGATGGAATTTCAGGCATACAAGACAAGTTGCCAGTAACATTTGGGAAAAATTAGTCTCAGCGGTTCAAACAACAAATTTTTTGCTCACAAAGCAGCTTTCTATTCTGCATACTCCTAGGGTTGAATGGTAAGAGAAGGAAATGAAAGATGTGATACTCCATGAGTGACATTAAACATTTGCCTGTTTAAGATGGATTTTATGTAGTGGGGTGTTAACACAATCTTGTAAAGCATTAATGGTTTGGTTATATATGAAGCAGTATGCTGTGTTGATTTCAGTTCAGTTGTGATTCTATAGTAAATCCTCATAATAATGCTTGCTTGACCAGGGACTAAATTAGTGTTCAAATTTTGTGAAGCAGCTGTGGCATGCTCTGCAATTTGTCTCTTATCAAATACTACAGTTCCTGTGAAAAGCCACCGCTATACATCTCTGACCATTTTGCAATTGTGATGCAATACCAGATAATGATTTCCTGTTGACAACTAGCTTGACCAGTTCAGTTCCATTTCCAACAAATGAATAAATCAAAAGCAATTTCCTGTGTGGATTAGGATGCAATAAGTTTGTGTAAATACTGAAAACAACTAAATACCATAAAAGTTGAAAATAGAAACATTTTATGGTTGTGATGCTTTTTCAAGATACCAATTGGTGAATGAACCTTCAGTAGGTGGACAGTCAGACACTAGAGCACCAATGGTTTAGTTGCTCATATCATAAACTAGTTGAAAAAAATATACAGCCATTTATATGCATGGTATTTCTTCATTAAACAATGGTGCAAATCTGCAGCACATTGGCTATCCGTATACCATATCATGCATCCTATGTATAGTTCCTATTAAAGATATTGCATTCACAAACTTAACGTAACACACATACACACATAAACATTCAAACTAATGTTTTGCTTTGTCTGCTACAGTACAACCTTCAGTCCACCTACGGCTATTTTTCTCTCTATTGTTCGACAACATGTGACAGGAATTGCTTTTGTCCCACGCCGCATGCCATCATGATCGCATAGGTTCCTGTTGTATTTAGCATGTGAACCAAATGTTTGTCTGGATTGACAACCAGATTGACAATGAAATTTTCAGAATGATGGATTTGGGAGAGTGAACGAGAAGTTGACCAGCTGGTCCCCAATGCTGAAATACCATCCTCTCTTGTGACCCATAGCAGAGCATGTATCTTTTGATATAAAACATGTAATAGAGGAGTGGAGTAAAGACTTATATGAATCGACGGTCAACTGGTGAAAGCTGTGCAAGGGTGGGTCTTAGTTTGGTCTTAACTTAGAGAATACTGGCCAAGGTTTGTGATCTTGTAATATAATGGTTGAATACAAAGTTACAAACAAAACAGTACTGATTCATTTAATAACAAACAAGTCTCCAGTTTCCCTTTTAACAGATTTGCTACAATTGAATGGTATCTCTAATTGCTTGTTTCCAATAGATTCTAGGACGGCAAAACCTGTGTTACTTCAAATCACAATCAGACTAGATTGGAATTTTAGAATTGTAGAGGTTGTTCTCTGAGCTTGGAATTGTAGAGGTTGTTCTCTGAGCTTGGAATTGTAGAGGTTGTTCTCTGAGCTTGTCTTGGTGTGGAAGCCCCGAAGAAACAGTTAAAACTTTGATAGTAAATCGGAGAAATTTTGAATACAGATTTCCTTTTTGTTTCTGTGTGCAGTCCAAGAGTACCAGCTGGACATTTCAGCAAAGCAGGGGCGACAGAAGATCAAGGAACTTTTCATGAAGAATGCCCACATCAAAGACATCAAAGTGATTGATATGTTGGTTATCAAGGTTTGTTACCTAGACAACAGATTTTTGTTTGGGGGGGGGGGCATTTATGCCTGAATTCCATCGATGTCAAATTTACTTGGATTCACAGCTGTACAATACAACTATCATTCTCTTAGTTATTGAGATTCATTTAACTCTGTATTTTACTACAAAATCGAGATTTTGTGCAAGATATGGTGTGATGAATATATTTCTGGGTACTGTACAATAAATACTGAAATGCATTAAATGAGAATATCAATGTATAAAATATAATATTTATGTTATGGTTAATTATTGGGCAAGAAATATGTTATAATGTTGTTATTTTGTATTAACCTTTCAAATCATAATTCTGGCAATGATCTGTAACCAACAGGCTTTCTCCATTCTAATTTAGTAATGTATATGGTGCTTAAGATTACCACAGATTTAAGCAGTGGAGCAAGGTTAGATATTTGTTAAATTTAATTGACTTTAGCAAACTGATCAGCTCTATGCCTTGGGCAATATGAAATAGCGCCACCACTTTCAAGTGATTTCAAGTTCTCAACAAACTAACTGTGCAGAAGGAGAGCAGCAATGAGTGTTGCTTTTTTAAGAAAGATTGACCAGCTCAAATTCCAGAGCTATGTTTGAAAGTACAGGCACTAGATGATATTAGCACATTATTAGTCAATAACAGGGAAAGTACTCTACTGGAGAAAGACACCAAATAAATCTCCAAAAAATGTTAATAATTAAGAGTCATAAGGGATGTAATATGGGAAGTTAAGATACAAACGTATAGCTCCTGAGGCATTTTATTTACAAACAAGGAATAAAACTTACAGTTTACACACATACACATAATAATAAATAAACACAAACACACCGTCATGACCAACATAGATTTGTGATGCTCTCCACAATGGAAGCCCAAAAACTGTATCTGAGGTTAGACCACAAGTTTTGTATACAGATGCCCAAGTGTCTCAGAACGTTCCAAGTTTTAAGTTACTTTTTGCTAAAAAAAAGGGTTTTTTTGTTTCTAAAATGAACTTTGGTTATTTTATCAGCAAGTGATCACTGGGCCATTGTCTTTCCGGTTCAAGGATTCGTTGCTCCAGCCTCTCCTTCCCAGGCTTCCCTATAGGACACTTTCTCAGTCAGAATGCACGATGGCATTATCACTTTTAACTGAATTGATTAAAAAGTTCCATTTCTCACTTGACCTAGGGCCTCCCCTTATGTCATTGTTACTGTTGTAATCTTTTGGAGAATATCAACTGTTTCCTAATAGGAATCTGAGGCCTTTAAAGCATATTTTAAGAAGTGAGGCTTTAGGTGCTAGATTCTTCAGTTGCAGCTAATTAAATCGTCAAAACCACAATGCAATTTTTGCATCTGTTCTGCTTTAAAATAGTTTTTAAAATATTGGAACTAGAAAGTCCATTTGTAACCGTTGTGTTCATGGCTAAAGAACAGACTGCAAAGATGGAACAGTTCCATTTCTTTATATACTGATAACTTCTCATTACTTGAGCTTTCAATGGTAACATTTTAGCACCACTTTATACTCAAGTATAGTGAGTAAAGAAGAGGATTTAGGAATTTCATCGCATTGATTTTGCAGGGTAAGCAAGATCTAGAAGAAACAATTCACATTTGGAAGCAGCGGACCCACCTGATGAGGTACTTCTATGAACCACCGAACAAACCACCAACAGACTTCCTATCCGGATTCTATGCCGGAAAACGTTGACGGTTCAGCTAAAACCAAACTAGATTTGTGTTTGTGAAAAGAACAGTTTGCAATCTTTGTGTTCACAGGTTACGCCTTCCAGATGACCACAAAATCCTTTCAGATGGAGGTTTCTAAAAACACTCTAACAGGGATGATTTTCAAGCTTAAACAAATCTTGACACTTGCAGGACCGACAGACAGACAAGTGGTATATTTAGTACGTGCACTGACGGACATGTTTTCATGGATCAATCTTGCTCCTCAGCTCATCTGTAAGATTACCTTTAAAACCAATCCTGTGACGACAGGAGTAGAAATGTATTGAGGTAAATTTCATTCTATCTCCAGTGAACATGATATCAACTTCTTAATAATGGTATTTTGTGACATGGAATTTATGAATAAATATTTAGAATAAATTATAAAAATATTTGTTTATACATATATTTGTGTCTTGTTCCTGTTTGGTGAGTGTTGACATTCAAATCAGTTACGCTTAAAGCAGATGATAGTGTTGGCAGGGTAATTTGTATTGCCATCAAAACTGGTGCAGGTGGAACATTCTTACTGGTGAATTTGCATGAATGTCACATGAGATATTAACGTTCTGAGAAAGGGATTTATTTGAGAAGTTGAACATCAATACTCAAGTCCAAAGCTAGTACGGAGACTGGTGGGAAAGGAATTGTTCCCCACTTTCCTAATCATTATCCAAATTCCCAGAAATGTGTAATATTGGGCCAACAAAATGCTACACCTTCCAGGAACTTTGCCACTTGGGCTTTAAAATACATTCCAAGAGCAGGATGTGGACTTTATGCAGGTATGTTTTTGTTCTCCCCCAAAAACTGCTTGCTCCATCCAGCACTTACCATTCCCTAACTTTGGAATTTCTGGTGCTCGCTTTACATTTAAGAATCCGGGCTGGTGTTTTCTTTGTCACTACCTTGTCACTAATCAATGATGGGATTTGGACCTTATGAAGTAAATCTTCATAAACACTTGTAGTGCATTGTTGTAGAAAATAGGATGAATCTTATGGGAAAGTATTGGATGAAGATAAGACGAGCTGTTTTAACTTTTCTGTTCTCCCGATTTCAGATTATTCTGAAACCGATGGAACTTGATAGTTTAATCCTGTGTGTCCTAATTACATCATGTTTTAAAGTAACAAGCTTGTAAATCTACTCCTCCCTATTTCCGCAAGCAACCTAAACCGTTACCTAATCTTATTTGATGAATGTAAACATAATATATTTTTCTTATAGCCTCAATAAGCGTCTTGACTATTCACCAAAGAACAGTAAATGGATCTTTACAGGTAATACAGTCTCTTAATGATAGCAGAATTTAATGAAACTTCTACCCAGGGGAAAACAATATAAAAGGAGGGGAAAAAAGAACAGAATTGGATAAGAAAGGTTTTAATTTGACACTTTATGGATTTTAGGACAGAACATGTAAATAATCACAAATAGATAAAATCTGTTTTGGCTTCATATTGAACAGTTCCACCTTTCACATCAAACATTACAAGTCCAACCTGGTTATCCCTCCCTTGGTTATACTTCGTAGATCACATGATACCTGGAAAGTGCCAATTTGTCCGGGTACAAACCAAACGAGTGCTAACCAGGTTGAACTTGTAATGAAGGTTGCAAACCTTCAGACATGTACTATATATACAGTTATACTTTCACCAGTCGATCTTTCCTTCCGGGAGTTCATACTGTTACATCACTTTAAGAAAGTAGCCTGTGGAACTGATGGTTTACATGTTTATCTATTCATGGATGAAAAGTCACTATAAATACCCAATTTACACTGTTGAGATTTATAGCTGCCTTAGAAGTTGATTTTGATCCAAGGTTTTTACACTACTTCATGCTTGAAGGGGACATCAATGTGTAGGTCATCAGCTTGGCTGGCCATGTTTTGCCATCTTAAGAAGTAGAATTTTGTTTCAGGTATATTTTAGTCTCTGACAATGTACCACTCATCCTTTATTTCCAGTAATACACGGTAGATTTGCAATGCAGACTCAAAAAGTTGCTGAAAACGCATCAACTTTGCGCCAAATAGTAATCGTTTGGGAAATCTAAAGTGACGTCTGCAACGCAATTTGCCAATTTTTTCAGCTGGACTAAGAAAATGGGATACTTTATGGCCACTGTTTGCTTTGAAGCCAAGAGAGTGAATCTGATAGTATTTACTCCCCAAAAAAACCTAAATTTTGGTTTAACTGCACCCTTCTAGAAATGCTAGTCTTTATGAGTTTTCACTTTGAGAACAGGTCTCCACGAAGTGGTCAGATAATTCTTATGTGCATTACTGAGGTAGCTGCAATACACCTTTTAGGGAACTGTGTATATAAGATACAAACTACACAAAACATGAATGAACATTTAACCACCAGTTCAGTAGGCTACACTCTTAAGATGTGGGACAATCCTCCATTGGTGAAAAATATACCTTCATGATTATATTGATGTTGTACATTGTCATCATAGAAGTTCATATTTTTTAAATTATTATTCTGAGTATCATAACAATAATACGATGTGACATAACTCCCTGAGCTAATATACATCTCAGCATTTCCCTGCACTGTCTCTAAGCTAGATTCAAAAAGATAGAAAAGAAATGCAATTTTGTAGCTTCATAATAAATTTCATGACAACACTAAATATGCTGTAGTGATGCCCTGTCAATAAGCATGAACTTTGCTTGCAGAGACATAAATAATGGTGAATACAACCAAAAAAGCTATTCACAGGCAGAATTCATTCATTGGCCATTCATTCTACCTACAGTAACATAAGGTAAAACAAAGCAGCAACGGTTTATTAATTATCGTTTTACCAATCCACTGGTAGTTTGCTTGACTTCAATTTTTTCAGGTCTGCGGGTGATTTGCACAATGACATTCAACTTGGAAGCAAAGGGAGAATTGTTTACTGGAAGACAAAATAACCAGTAACCTCAAGCACAGAACATACCTCCCAAATGTATCTCAACCAGCTTAATACCACACTATTATAATTGACAAAACCAATGAATCAAATCATTCAAATTACTATAATTAACTAACGATAAAATACCCTAATGAGAACATATATGACAACAGAAATGACTTAATCAAAGCAGTGACATTGACAACTTCCATTTTTTCCGGCAGCAGATACAAAATAAATAAAGGTTTCTTCTAGTATCTAGTAGTTATGATTATTCAAGCCGTTTTTAAGTGAGTTTTTGAACTTTTCAATTGCATGAAATTGAGGAAAAACAAAAGAAAATAAGTATACCTTACATTTCACATGTAAACGAAAAATCTAAGAATAATACAAATAGTTCAGAATAGCTCCTGGGGGTATTACACTCAGTGCAAATTTTATAAGGATTTTTAAAAAAATGTTTGGTTGTCCCTTGAAAACCAAGGTCTTACCATTAGGTTGTCTGAACAGCAAAGAGTTGTCAGATTGTACAATGTAGTTTTGGTGAATAGAATCAGCTTTGCTTTGCTCACATTAGTCTTTAACATTCCCTAAAAAAGTAGACATCTAGACAAAATATAAACCATGTCACACACAACCTACCTGGACGATGAAAACCGTTCTTGTTTGATACAGGAAATGTTTCTGAATTTGCCTTGCAATACAAATAAAACCCTGAATATATCATTATTAGTAACATAGAATATTTACATACAACCGCAAACCTGAACTTTTCACTTTCCGCACAGTTTTAAAAATCAAAAGTAGAGGAAGGTTAAACCACATTAGCAAAGTGTATCCATGGAAACTAACTCATTTCAAGAACACTACAAAAAACAACAAAAAGAAAGAAACACATTCATACTTCAAACTTTTATGAATTAGATCTAAAGAAAGTATGAATACATGTACAAATTGAATAAAATTAATAAAATTAGTGTTTTTTTATACACAATAGTACTATGTTTTATATACAAATAGAAATTTACCAAAATAAATATCACAACAGCTGTGCAAACTCTACTGCCATCCCACATACATTCACATGCAGTTTTCCACTATACACAAATCTTTGTGTTACTTATGTATCTAAAGTCATGACAAACCTACAAAATCACAAAGAAAACATGAAAGCTTTCCAATGTACTCCGAAATGTTTGGTTACCTGTAGAACCAGTGGCGAGCCATGCTTACCTATGACTTGTTTATGTAGAGCGGCAAAATACATATTAAACTCAAATTTGTCATTCAGAAATGTTGACATCACATTTTCTTTCAAACCTGTCTTTGAGCCGTACCATTGATACCATATTCTGCATCTCACAGAGAATCTAAACTTCCAGAATTTCTCTTACAGTTATGGGAACCAATTTCCGTTCAATTAGATAGCTTGAAAATACCAATACCAACTGTTCCTGTACTTTCCATGAAGGTAACACACAGTGACATGTCAGTGTGACATAATAGGATAGAAAAATATGAGACTTTCATGACTAAACAAACCAAAACTTATTTACAAACTGCTTATCTACTATAAGTGTCCTGCAGTTTATCTCATAAGGATTTGATTAGCTAATGGCAAGTTACTGTCATGCATGTAACTTTGAAAACCATATTAAAGGATACAAGTATTATGTGTACTGTTTGAAACATGACAAAGCAACACTTTTTTGCCGTCGACACCCTTTGCTATAAAAAAATAAGAAGTGAAAAGGAAAACTGAAGAATATTTTGGATAGAAGGAAATGAATTTATCCTAAGACTAATATGAAAGACAATTTTTTTATTATGATGATGATACCAGAAGGAGCACCACAGAAAAACATGAATAGATAAGGTATCTCCACTTCAAAACTAGAAAATCACTTTGAGAAACTCTCAGTTTGATGCTGTAAATTAAAATATTCCAGGTCAACTTGAAGTACTGGGAGTGGCAAGGGGATGTAAGTGGAAGCTCTTCATATATCAGTTTTGATTTTTGTCAGATTCTTACCGAAACAATGCTCATAAACAAATCAACCAATCAAAACCTGTAGACAGTTTCTGTAAAGCTTAACAATTACCATTGAAAGGGTTGTTCTTCTGAATAAACAAAACAAGTCAGTTGCCAACCACTTCTTTCACCAAACCAAAAAATACAAATTTATGATCATTAAAATCTATGCAAAACCTTCTTTCGTTTTCTTTTTGGGTAGGATTACAATTATTGCTTCCCATTATTTTAATTTTAAAGTTTATTTTAAATAAATTCTATGCCTTCAAATTTGACATCACTGAACTTTTCATCTTCTAATAAAATATTCCCCTTCAAGTCGAAAGCAGTTACGTAAGTGGCAATCTTCCCTTGATCCTCTTCTGTTTTCAAGGCCACGATGACCTCGTCATTGGTACCGGGAACAAATTTAAAAGAGGAAAATCCAC
This sequence comes from Apostichopus japonicus, assembly GCF_037975245.1. Taxonomy (NCBI): domain Eukaryota; kingdom Metazoa; phylum Echinodermata; class Holothuroidea; order Aspidochirotida; family Stichopodidae; genus Apostichopus; species Apostichopus japonicus. The sequence continues at coordinate 3,026,762 of NC_092579.1, forward strand.
GGATTGGATTCAAAGCTCCGATTTTGCTAACTTTGATGTCTTTGAATTCTTCGCAGCAAGAAATGAGTAGATTGGTGGCCCGTCTTTCGTCCGCCTGTTCTTCATATTTTTCATTGCTAGCTCTCCGCGGAAGGAAAAACCACCTCTTGTGGACGCTACTCCAGACACCTGACTCGTGAATCATGTATCCTGAGAGGAAATAAAATAAAAACGAGAATAAATCAAGAATTCTATCAATTATTGATCGTGAATGAGAATGGTATACAACAGGACTGTGAAACACCGCACTCATGTTTGAACGCAGAGATCGTAATACCTCAACCAGATTTCAAACTGTAGACATCACATTACGTGAAATACCACATGAAGGCCATGATGATGATGATGCAATCACCTGGATGATAAAGATCCATACTGTAGGAAGACTGAGCACTTTTCGAGCGGACGCTGGTGAAGCCGACAAGATCCAAGTTGATAAAGGTACAAGCTAGAAAATATGCTGGAAGCTTTGGAATGGTAGGCTCAGAAAAGCAGAGGGCATGGATAATGACTCTGAAATGGGTCATGGGTCATGAGATGGGGGGGCGGTAGGAGGGGGAGGGAGAGGTGCTAACATTTTACCGATTTTTGTGAACCCAATGTAGGGTTACTGGAATGTAAGGGTATATTTACAGGACACAGGTAAGGGAGGAATGAAAGTAAAAGGAATGTAAACTATGCATACCGGGATAATCATATCCTGCTTTCTGCCTCATAGCGTTGTAGTTATTCTTCCATGGAAGATGGTGCACCGATCCTTGGTAACTGATCACTTTCACCCACTGTGGAAAATAGTTGACCAGTTCACCAGTGACAGTGGTCCACTCTTTACCCAGTCCCCCAACAAATAGATTGTCTCCTTTCCTGGCCATCCATTCTCCTTTAAAGCCTTTCAAGGGGGGAAAACAAAAATTGAATGAATTAACAATTTGGCAGCTAAAGTGTTAATATTGTGATAGCTTAAATTTAGAAACCACAAACTAAAATGGACTTCTTTGAAATCTCCATTTCAGGATAACAATAGGTATAAGTTTTAATCTGGATATGTTTGTGATACAGCAGTTCAAGATAATGGAGATTTAAAGAAGTGCTTAGGTTTCTATGGCTGCCATTGGGTTTACAAGATTAATCAGCATTAAAATACGCTTCATCTCAGGAATGCTCCTTTAAGTCTAAACTGATGATGCCTTGGCTCATCAGTGCATACCTTAATAAGTAACATCTCAAATGTTAATATCTTCATCATTCATCAATTTTTCTGTGTTTTACTTCAAATAAACGAAAAACAAGTATCCTTGGATAACATTCAACAACATTTTCTTGACACACTTGTTACGAATTGTAAACATGTTCTTCAAGGTCACAAGTCATGTGTTTGTTTTTTGTTTTTGTGTTGGAACTATTGGACTACAAGTACAGTAGATCATCCACTTTAATCTTTGTAATTCCAAATTTTCAACTGGGACATCTTTAACGAACTAAGAGAGTGACGCACCGACGCACAAGTACTGTACAACCTGCACTCAATAGGCAATGTTTCGTAATGGTGTACAAGTCGTCAAACATTTGCTACCGAAAGTCTTCCTTCAATGTATGCCAAGAAGGTTAACAATCGATTGTAGTTCTGTAAGTTTTACGTTACGTGTGTAACAGCCAAACTCGTAAGTGTACAAAGATGATACCTACTGTACTGTAGTTGTTACCCTTCAGATCAAAACTGCCAATGAAAACAGCCCAGTTGGAATTTAATAATCAACCATGCGTGCATACACCCGGTGGTCTGTTATACATTTGAATACACCAGTATAGTGCATACCTTACGTGTATGTATCTAGAGATACTGATTCAGTTTGAACAAGCAGTATTTTAGAAATAATCAGAAACAGATGTAGATTTACTGCAAACAGATTTGTGTACTTAAGTCTATCAGAAGGTCTATGGTTGGTACAGTAACCTCGGTCTGAGAGTGCACATGATATAAATTGGTTTGTAAAATTTGTGTTTGTGTTTCCACTTTTACTAGGAAATCTTTCCAGTGAAATGTGACTAGTCACTGACTACAGTAGAACCTGCCGAATTATCAAGTAATTATCAAGAATTATCAAGTATATACTGTAATTTACAAAGAATGCACACTGAGGCTAATGTTGCTGTAGTATATATTGGGAGAAGGTGGGGCAGGGGTGGGGAATTGTAACAATTTAGCCTTTCCACATAGCTGTTTTGTAATGGACGATTAATATTGCTTTTAAAAAGTACACTGTAACCCTTTGGGTCTGTATATATGCTGATGCAAAACATATTTAGACTTGAATAGCAAACATGAGCAATTATATGCTTTACTGTTAGTGACATGACTATAATTCCTCAATCCATCAATCTATGCCTGTAGTGTTGAATTGCTAAGTTGCTATATATGGTAACTATGTATGTATTAATACCACTATTTCAGTTGACTCTTTGATAGGGAAAGCATGAATTTAGTATGTATATAAAAGGTGCTGGTTTCATTTAATTAGTTACTGTACAGATATAGTAAATTTGCAAATTTAGAAGGGAAAAAAAAGAGTAGATAAATCACATCTTCAGAGTGTTTTAATAATGGTGGAGAGTATCAGGAATATCAGAGGCTCAAGAACACGGTCTGTTCAATAAATGATCCCCTTAGATCCCTGAGAACATTAAGGCAGCAGCCACCATTTAATGCTTAGTGGCACCCAGCTAATCAATCTACTTTTAACAATAGCTGTTTCAAAGAAGCAGTCAACATGTATTACAAAAAAAAGGGTAAACATAAACTCATACATGCACCCATCCCACAATGTTAATGCATGAATGTACTTTACAAGGATTTGGAATATAAGAGACGATTTAGATTATTAAATTACAGTAGACACTCCCAAATGGTTAATAATTTTAGCATGTTCTACCACAGTAGAGTGGCAACCAATGGTCGTCCTTTCACAGAAAGTGTCCCCTGACCCTATAAACTCTGATTTCACCACTAGTTGTCTATTACTGTATGCACATTGTAATCCAACCATTGTTAATGATGATGAAGGTTTACTGAAGCTTTAGCTGTAGATTGTACAGTAGTAAATTGGTCATATTGATTATGTTGGTAATATTGCCTACAGTCTGTAGGCATAGCATGACAATGACTGGTATGATTTAAAACCACTCTACTTTTGCTAGCCACTCTACAATGGATATATTATAGGTGTTCATGAACAGGATAAAGGCATCATTGTCCTAAATTGAAAACCAAAATCATAACATCTACTGTACACAGGCTTTGAATTTAACTGCAACAGTTATTGCACAGAAAGATTACTGTACTGTAGCACGTTGTGTCTAGATGAAAACACACTGATGAGGTTGACAAAATTAACATTCTTCAAAATATTAACTATGTAAATGCACAAATATAACAAAAATTTCAAACAACATGGAAATGTCAAGTTTTTTGTTGTTGACATTCCTGATGGACTGACCTACTTGTTATCCAGTTGTAACTGAATATAATGTGTTTCTTAACAGTGCAACTGTAGGAACATAACCATTAAACCACTCAATAGGAATGATATAAAAGGATGACTTTGCACAATCTGGATTGCGAACTTTCAACATGAATTAATCAACACAAGAAGCATTAATATTATGAAAGTAATCTTACACTAAGTTACAGGCAGAATCTTGGAAGGTAATTATCTGCAAGTCTATGGCAAAATGTCCAATTAGCTATAGGGCCTACAGGTACCTGACAATATTAAGATGAACAGGCTCACCGACTTTCATTTTAGTAACTAACATGCTTAAGGACCCAAAGTTGCTAGCTGCAATATAAACAAACATAACGAAGAATATCGTAGTTTTGAACAATTACATCAACAGTGAATAATTCTTTATTGAAAATTTTTTTTGGGGTGAACACTGAATTACTTATCACCTTTGCCAGACGAAGCATCTCCATCCGGTAAGATTGTCCATGGTATCACAGCTTTCTCTTGTACCTCGTACACCACCCCAGTCCGGTCATCCACAGTGTAAAGTTTACCATTGAAACAGATGAGCTCTGACAGTTCCATGCCCCGTCCACCTTGCGATAGTTGGGATGTTAGTTTTGTCGAATCATCATCAAATTGCACAGAAACTTTATCATGATATGCATTGATAGTCAAATATCCTTTCAAGTAATATGCATACCACAGATTTTTGGAATCACTAGCTTTGGAGTTTGTGTCCAGATCTGAAATCAATCCGATTCTATATTTTCTTCCGTTAGGTGTACTGACTGGTGGAGTAAGTGGGTAAGTTCTGTTGTAAATGGCATTTGATGTAAATTTTATCAAATCATCGCCGCGAGAATATTCTGATAGAGCAGCCCCGTTATTCTTCCCGTCGGGGAGAAGCAGGAACAAAAGTAGCACTAGTAAAACCATTATAACAGAAACCAACACAATGTTTTTCTTCACTCTGACTAGAGTTGAGCCCACACGTAGATCTCCAACACCTTTCACCGGCCCTTTATATCCACCCGGCATGTTTCGCAATGATTTAATCAGCAGGTTGTTTGTCTTATCACTTATCGCTTCGTATAATCGATAATATGCAAGGGGTTCAAGGGTCCATTGAATCCGATCACAGAAATGAGTACGGGTTGCATAGGCTTTAGATACCACAATAGGCTAGTATTTTACTGTGTCGGTAGAATGTATCCTAACGTAGCCTACTCAGTACCAGCGATTTTCGTACAGGCCACGTAGCAAGATCAGTGCATGAAGGCTTGTCAAGCACACTCCTGTAGACAATGAGGAAATCAAATGAAGATACTGGTAAACACCATTGACTAGTATTTGCTGGGTTTTCCTCTCTTAGTCGTTCTCTTTTATTGAGAAGCACTCAACAATACTTTATAATGAAGAGATTTAGTAGTATTAGTAATGTACTGGTACTGCGGCCGCACGAATAGCCTACACGTAACAAGCGCTGTTCATTAACCCCTTATTATTGCACCTAGCTAACTAGCTACGTTCGCAAACTGTCGATAGTATGCCGTGTCAGCATCGTCCACTGCACTGTACACACGCTGATTTCAGCACCTGGGAAACCCAGAGCCGGAGTTGTCTGCTGCCACCTATTTGCATATCCAATTCCAAGGGCTTGGATGGAGGTGTTGAGATTTGGGCCATATTTAAGGGCGTCTGGCGGGCCCTTGGCAGCAGAAAATTGTCTGGCATGATGATATCCATAGTCTGTAATATTAACCCGAGCGTTCCAAACCAGTTTTGAGTGGTACCTTGCATATTTAATCTGGGTCAATGCTACGATAATGGGCATTTGGGTCATATTTGGGGGCGTCTGGCGGGCCCTTGGCAGCAGAAAATTTGTTTGACATGGGCCATTCAGTACTTTGCGGAATTCATGCATTATGTTGACATTGGTTTCAAGTGGTACCTCGTTCGTTTGATCAAATGCATTTTTGTGCCCCTTTAACCGGCCCAGGGGCCACATGCAGCAGAGAGACCCCGGCAGACATTCACTTTTGGATATACTGGGTTTTGTTCCAATACTCAGATATTGGTACCTCGTTCGTTTGATCAAAGTGCACTGAGCTGCCGGGCTAAAGTAACTGTACAAGTCGTCCAAGCAAGGGTTTATGAAACATTTAGACGCGTGGAATCCATTCGCGATAACAGTAAGGCTATATAAGTAGGCTCACTATAGAAATTCAAGTAGGCCTATACGCAGTGTTGCATACCAATAAATTTCGCACACTTACCCTAGTATGGTTAAAGTCCAACATTTTTGCCCCAAACTTATGCTAGCCTTGTATATAAAGATATTGTTCCCACCCACCCCCACCCCCAACAAATGCAATTGGTGCGTAAAAAAATATTGAACGAAAATTACAAAATGCATAAAAAGCCGTAAAACCGGGTTCATGGTTGAAGTTAATCCGTAATTGACGGGAATTCTCAAATAAATACCAGCCAATTGCATCAAGTTAAATATTATCTAGGATATCATTTTGCTTTCTGGCATCGCTATACGAGGGGAGGAGGTAGGGACCCCCTCCCCTTGCCACAAACGCTACCCAACTCGAGATAACCTATATACAATGCTTGTTATGTCATGTGTATATTTATACCTTCATATCACCGCAAGGGCGTAGGAACCGGGGGGCGCCAGCCCCCCCCCCAGTGAAAAATGTGGAGGGCGGAAGTATCATTCCGCCCCCCCGCTCCGCAAGTCAGAAAACCCCTTTTTCATTTCCAAATGAGAAAAAAAATCTCATTTGGAGCACCAAATTGCATCTAAGGCCAGGTGAAAATACAAAATTAAGTTTACAAAATGGAGTGGGTGTTGAAGTGTGCTATATTGCACCAAATTGCATCTGAGGCCACCTGGAAATGCAAAAACTTCCAAAGGGGAGGGGGACACCCCCTCCCCTTAGACCCCTCCCCCAGGCCGGCCATCAGTCTTCAGCCCCCCCCCCCACTCAAAAGTACCTTCCTACGCCACTGTATCACCGTTGTCAGTATCGACTGTCCGAAGTAACAGCATGATATATTATGTAATTTCAACATCGCACGTGCGAATTCACACAGACTGATCAGTCGTTAGAATAGGCCAAACCGAAATATTGTTTCCAACTATATGGCACTGGACAGACAGTTTTGAACTTACTGAATGAGTGAAGCCTGTAAGTCGATAAAACTGAGCTTCGTATACAAATGTATTTAAATCATAATTATGGTTAATCATAGACAATGAGATGTGTACTGTTCAAAAATAGTCCAGACCAAATTGAGAACTGCAGACAAAACAATTGAAAGGACATAAAACTGAACCCAATTGTTAAAGTCCCACCGCTAAACCATTTTGATTTTGTTATGTTTTATCCAAATTCTAAAATTGATTCGGCAAATAACAAAGTTTACTGAAACAGTCAATCATCCAATTATAAAGAAATACATGAGAACAGAGCACACATGTTATCAGCTAAGGGTATAGTGACTCTCCATAAGGCGTAGCGACGGGGGGTTGGGGCGAGGCAGAAATCGAACAAAAAGGTTTTGGCCTTTATTCACTCGCTTTGGCCGGAAAATTCTCTAAATTTGACCGGTTGTGTTACAGAAAAACTGGCAAATCTGCTGTAGGGCTTCAAACTGGTATCACACCGTGACACCATCGTATTGTTTGTTTTTTATTACTGGCTACTGCCACAGTGTCACGTATTTGACTAGGCTACCCTAGATTAAGCTTCTTTATAGTTGAATCGTTTGTACCCACAAATCAATATTAGGCTAGTCATGGTAATCATATAGTATTTTGAACATTCTAATATAAATTTACAGGGCTAAAATCTGGGCCGATTGGATTAACTTTCAAGGATCTGAAACCTCTAAGGTAAACCAGAACCGACACCAAGGACACTATAGCGGGCCCCTGGACCCCACGCTGATAGCGCAAGGCATTCTTGTTGCCCGGTCAATAAGTTAAATCTGCCCACCCCCTAAAATGAAATCCTGGCTATGCGCTTGACTTTCTCTACACTATATAGTTGATATAATAAGTTCATAGGTTTAGTTGGACGATCCCTTCAACAACTTAGCGCATTGGACTAAGGAGTAAGCTGTTCAATTTGAGTAAAGAAACATTCATAACAATACCGTTACCATCGTTGCAATTGTTTTGGAATGGGGCATATTGCAAAGTACCTAAAATGACCAAAGTGGTCGCGTGCAAAACTCCCGCCCCCACCAACTGGAACTTTTCTTTTATCCTTCATTCGCCCTCCCTCCCCCCCCCCCTCCGATGTAAAAGCCTGGTAACGCCACTGGTCACATATTTTTTTTCTGACGAGGTAACCATATTCATAAAAGGGGAACATGCCAGTGATGGCAGTAAGGATTTATTAAAGGATTAATTTAGAAAGAGCGACCTCTATCCTTTCAACCTTTAGAAGTTTAGATAGCACACCACAGATTTTAACCATTGACGGAAAATAGCCCTAAAGTAACCTACTCTATTGACAATTTGGCATTTAATGCGTCATCCCCATTCTTTTCTATGCTTGGATGTTGAATGGGTTGAAATAAACCACTGATGGTCTAAAAAGGTGATTTAAGGTATTTTAGATAGTCTTAATGAGTCAAAAACTGAATATCTCACAGTCAACATCAAAACCCAGGACAAAATCGACATCAAAATAAGTAGTGGTGCAAAACTAAATGAAGTCGACAACAACAAGTACCTTGGTTCCCTTGTGAGAGACAGTAAAAGTGAAATCAACAGAAGAATTGGCATGGCATGGTCTGCTTGTAATAAAATGGACACTGTGTGGAAATCTGGCCTCAACAGAAAGACCAAACTAGACATTTTTAAATCAACTGTATAGTCTGTCATCATGTATGGCTCCGATACATGGACAGTTACGAAGGAATTGGAAGCAAAACTAAATGGGTGCTACACAAGACTTTTACGGAAATGTTTAAATGTACATTGGAGTCAACATATGACAAATACTGAACTGTATGGCAATGAACCAAAACTATCCTGTAAGATACAACAACGCCGTCTCAAACTAGCAGGGCACTCATACAGGAACACCAAGGAACCAGTCTCTCAACTTATCATGTGGACACCAAAACATGGAAGGAGAAATAGGGGAAAACATAAGCTCAGCTATATAGATGTAGTTGCTAGGGACATCGGGGTGCTTCAAACTGATCTTCCTAACTTGATGAGGGACAGAAATAAATGGGCAAATCTCAACATGATTCCGACTTCTGTCGACTAGAGAGAGAGATAGTCCTGAGTGAAACAAGAAGATTCCACAGCGACAGCTGGCAAATGGGTCATGCATAATTCTTATATACTAAACTACATCACAACATTCATTGTTGTCTACAGTGAACAGACTGGTGTTGTAAATTGGCGTAGCGACATCTATTTCCAGAGCGGACAGGCATTTCTTATGTAACCAGACACGGCTCTGTATAGTATGTAACATATTTCAAACGCCCTCTATTTTTTGTTGACACTGTGTGTGACAATATGTGTGTACCTTACTTCAATTTCTATGGTGTGTACAGATCTTTCCTTTACAGTTTAAAGATTCAGATCTGGATTATCGATGGTCGACTGGTAGAGCTACTACTATTGTGTACAATTATTAATTAAGGCAGACCCGTTTAGTGCAGTAAACTGTGGTCACTTTTGTTACCTGTTATATTGACGAACGGTTATACGTATTTGTTTCAAGTATTTTCGTAATATCACTTTTATTTAGCTGCGAAAGCGGATATTATTGTGAGGAATTTTATGTCTGGATTACCTTGCTTAGGTTTGAATTAACAGCAATTTCTGCTGGAATTCGACTTGGAAACATGGGGCGTAGTGCCATCTGCCTCTCCGGCGGAGCAACCGTTGGGTCCAGCGATAAAGGATAATAAAATCATCCATGATCTGTACAAGTCCATTTAGTTTGGGAATAGCCTATAACATTTTGTTTTCCTTCTGTTCTTTCTGATGTACATTATTACAAATATTGGTAGCCTATGATAGTTTCGTTAGGCTTGTTCAGCGTAGTAGACCCCCTAACACACACTTTGTGTGCTGAAGGATAGCCTAATGTTAGGTTGAGCAGAATCTGTTCTCTAGAATTTACTACGAATTAGGAAAATGCAAATGTTAGTTGTCACTAGTGTAAGTTGTGTACGTTTTCATGCTTTTACAAATTTGGTTCAATGATATTATTGTGATTGGATAGCCAACTGTATATGAAACATAAGCTAGACCTAACCGAAATAAGGCAGAACTTACTGGGAATCATTCAAGTAAATAGTGCCTACTGTGAAGTGGAATCTTAAAACTTGTCTGACTGAGGAATCAATCAGCTGGCTGAGGGAGGCAGGATGGTCTTTCCACAGAGAGGTGAGGAGAACCTCCTCAGACGGACATCCTCATGCAAAAATTTCCAACCAAACATGTTCAACAAAGTCAAGTGCCAGAATTGTTTTAGGACAAGAGAGGCACATGATCTGGACAGTGATGCTGCAAATAAGGTAAGTAATAAGAATTACAGAGTTTAAGCCATTACAGTAAGCTGTAGTATTGAGAGGCAACCTATACAGTAGGCTAGGTTAGTATGCAGCCAAGTGCCCGATAAGTCTTTTCCAAAGTAGTAGCCTGTCCGGCTTTTTGTCCTGAGACTGTAGTCATCCGATAACATTTTGTGCAAGCCGGTAACAATGGAAATAGAACACAAACTTAATTCACAAAATGCAATCTTTTTATCATTTATTGATGCATTTAAGGAATCAAAACTGCATCCATGGCATGATATTCTTTGCAGCTTTTAAAAGATATTTGAAGTGATTTAATAGGGTTGTACCATGTGTTGGAACTGTGAATGTGAACTTGATAGGCTACTGTACTTGTTATAATCAAAGGTTTCTCATTGTCACATAATGCACTTCTAACGTTGTGGGTGATTGTGCTGTTTTGTTTGTACGTGTGAATATGCCATGTTTACAACTTAGATTGTGTTAAAGTTACTTGGATTCTTACCAAGGATATTTGCAAGCTTAAGACAGGTGTCCAGGGGGTGGGGGGGGGGGGCGTATCTACAGTGATTACAAGTGCTGTGTCTACTAATAGTACAATACAGATTAAATTAATATATGTTTCCAGGCAGTGAAGAAAGTTGGCAATTTTGAATGTTGGTAGCTCGACAGGCTACTGTATTTGGCCATGCAGTTTGGGAGCCTGAATAAAGTAAGAAGAAACCCTGGGAACCTGGCGCATACAGTTGGATTTTTCGATCCCAACATGCCTAGAATTAAAAATTCCAACATGGGCAACTTAAATTAATTGTCTCAAACTAATTTAGTAAACACCAGTTTCAGATTGTTGTGTATAAGTGTAAAAGGAAGCGTAGTTAACTTACAGTGTACTGATTGAGACATTAGGTTAAAACCAACTTATATAATCATTGGGCTAGTTAACTACTTTTCTTTCTGATACAGGATATAGGCTATAATGAGCCAGTCGCTAATATATTAACTCCCCCAAGTTTTTAACTTTCAATGGAAAAATGAACAACAAGTTTGTTCACATGCATTGCATTGACTGGAAACTACAGGTAACAGTGCTCCTATTACAGAATATCATTACCATTGATTAGATGTTAACCGTCAAAGTCTACTATTTCAAGTCAATTGCAGATTACAATTACAGAAGTGAGTAAAAGCTTAAGTTGTATTGGAAAAACATGCTGAAGGTCACAGTTGCAGACTGACTTGCGGATTTCAATTTTGGCTTAAAAGCAAGATCTACATTAAATGCTGAAAACTTAAAGTAGTCCTGCGTTAACCTGCTTCTACCACAAATGTACACAGAAAGGAACAGAAATTGTGCAGTGATCCAGAAGGGAGGCACTTTGTAAGTTTTTGTTGTTGTTGTTTTTGAAAGAAATGTTTGGAGTGAATACAGGTGAGATCTGTACTGATACGTAGCTGCCCAAACTAGTAAGTTTTAAGTTATCCAGAATTGAACTAGATTTGTATTCTGTACAACTAACATTGTCAACTGTTAAGTACTACAGTATGTACATTGTCTACTGATTTGGCGCTATATAAGTCTCATTTATTATTATTATCATTATTTTGATACATCACAATCGCAACTTGAGAATAAATTATAATATATATCCAAATCATGAATGGGATTACGTCATGTTTTTTTAATTTGCATGGAATCTCTTACAAGTACAGTATTTGTGTGTCTCAGGGCACAATTTAGCATTCACATTCTGTGTACCAATTTTGAAAGGCTCAAATTTTTGTATTTCATGATGACAATACTGGGTCCTTGTACAAAACACTACTACAGAAGCTACATCCTGTGACTTGTATCTATAGCAACTTGTCCATATGTGCAAAGCATTTGCGATGCGAAATTGATGTAATTATTCCCCATGTCTATTTCCATCAATTTGACACCGAATATGTACAGAGTACTATTTGTCATGTATTCATTAAAATTATCAATTAACATTTTAGCACTGCGCCTCATTTAACCCTCTTTCTTGAATGATTTTCGAATAACCATACCTTAAAACAGCTTAAGTTCTACAGGTTATCATGTTCCCTTTAAAAATATTGTTGAGCAGGTGAAAACATTCCAATTTTTTTCTCCAATTTGCCAAATTGCATGTGATTAATACTAATAATACAGAGAAAAAAGAAGAAAAAAAATACTAATAAAACGAAAAGATTTTGGGTGACCAAGTGTTTGAAATTGAAATCAAATTATACAAATCCCATAATCAACTTTCATTTTAATTTGGAAAGAAGCTATGTAAATCTGTAGGAAGGGGTCTTTGCTTGATCAATTGTAAACTAAATAATCGGTAAACTTGGTGATCAAATGCACAACAAGTCTTATACAACTTAAATAGCAAATTATGTACTGTAAGGCTACAAACATTTGTTTTACTTCTTCTTCATTTGTATGATACTGTTCACTATTTCAATACTTCATAGTATCTTTCAGATTTGACCAAGTAAAATTCAATTCAACCCTGCTGCTTTATTAACCCCATTGTTTTTTGCGAATTCCTTTGTTTGTTTAAACTGATTCAACCAACCTGACAGAGATGTTTGATAAAGGTCATTCCTGTAGCAATATTGAACTCCTGCAGCACACAGCAATATTGTACTATATACATTGATCTGTTCATCAAGTAGATTTCATTACAAATAGAACTTCTAATACAGAATCATTTCAAAATATTACAATAGTAGTCCTCCTGGTAGTGATCCATTTTATTGGCATTGCCATGGTAACACACATCTTGTCTTTAATATCCAATCAAGTAGAGCTCTATTCACTGTCTTTCTTCCTTTGTTAGGTTTCTATAAGTACTGTGTTGCAGTAGCAATTGTTACCAGCAATAATTTTACAAGTGCTGGAAAAAAAACCCTTAACACTAGGCCAAGTTGTGTATGCTGGCTTCAGTTTGCTGTTTAAGGTTTTTATTTACTGTATAGTATTACTGTAGCTCACAATTTGCCAGCTCAATTGTCATTGGATCCAATATTCTTGAAGTTAACTGTTTGTCAATAATGTATTCTGACTTGGTTTCACAATACACATCACATGATAAAAAGTACTGTATATACACATTCTTTGTTTGGAAGAACTTTATTGTGTAGGGAAACCAAGATTGATATTTTCAATTGTTAAACCATAGGTATAAAAAAAAAGAGTGACAAATTTTTCCAAGAAAATATCAAATCTATTTTGGTGGAATTGTTCTGCCATAAGTTTTTATTATTTGATTAAATACCTTAATTCTAATTTGTGGCTCCCAAACAAAGAAGAGAGAAACGCAAAATACCCAAATCACAAACAGAAATACTGTATATATGTGTAATGAAGCAGTCACAGATTACAGTTTCTATATTCCTAATTCGTAAAAATGATGACTGAGGGTTTTCCAGTTAATGGTTATGATTTAAGTTCATCTGAATGAAGGAGTTTTATGCTTGGTTAAAAAATATGTGACACTGTGGATGAGCTGTATACATGGTTGTGTTTAACTATGTTTGCATTCTGTTAATGGTCGACTTCCTACTCCTTCTTGGTGGTGGGACAAACATATCTCTTGACAAAGGTATGTAAAGTGGAGTATGTTGGAGATTTCATTGTCCCTTACTTTTGTCTGGTTTTTTTAGTGACCTTGGTTTGAAGATGTTTTGTGTTTGATTCTCCTGTCAAAAATCCAAACAAACGTGATGAAGTAACACAAAAAAATACAATCATTTGAAGTTAAAGATAGCAATCCAGGTGCGTTTGCAAAATTCTGTTTTTGTTGAAATGGATTTCTTTCTTTTTTTAGGTCGGCTTATTTGATCGTCTAGAATTGTTCTTTTATCATGTGCACGTCTCGACAAGGAGATAATCAGCCTTTTTGGACTGTTCAAAATTTAACTTTTGCTTTGAATTACACAGTTTATAAAGATTCATATTGTCACAATGTATACAGTAGTTAAATCAGTTTCTTCAAAAGGAAAGAAATAAGTTCTTTGTAAGTGTTGACTTGCATAATTTGAATTTGAATAAAATGGATCCAACAACAACAAAATTTTATGAAAATAGCCGGTGATATGTTACTTAATGTGACCATATTTGACTTTTTATCTCAATACATTACATGTATAGAGATATTGTAACAGTAAGTGGGACTTTCTCTTCTCTTAAAAATTTTTCAGCGTCTTCAAACAAAGTTCTTTTTCTCTGGAATTTCCAGAGCAAGAATATATCATATAGACCAACAAAAGTTACTATTTTTTATTCCAGAATTGTATCTCATTCTGTGACTTTTTCACCGATTTATGTCCAAATCAGGCCAATTTGGACTGAAAACACACTTTGTCAGACCTGTTTTGCACACGCTCCAAAACTTATGTTTTATGAAAGAGAATAGAATAGAACTGTCTTTCAACAGTGGTATCGTCTAAGATAGGGTCCTATGTATTATATATTTTATTAAAATTTTAAACTTCCATTTGTTGTTTACAGGTAGGTATTAATAAGAATTTTACTACATGTATATGACATTTAATGGCTTTTATTTGCTTTATTTGATGTTTAAATGATTTTTCTTTCTTAAAACAACACTGAGCTGCCGCCCCTACTTTTAGTAAAAAGGTCCGTTTTGATGATTAAGCCCCGCCCCCAAGTCTGTTTTGTAGCAGATTGGCTATGACTCATAACAGCTACATGTTAGATATACGAAAATGGCTACCCTCGCGAACAATTTTCTGTTCTGTAGTTAGGTACGCGAGGTGTTAGTGTATTGCATGCTAATTACATTCTGTACTGCTGAATTCTACGTAACATCCATTTAAGGATAGTACTGGTGTAGTGTTCAACCGATTAACCTAATCGGAATCGGAATCGGTACGAATATTGCATAATCGGTACATAATCGGTATCGGTAAAAATTACGTGGAATACCAGTTATGTCATACCGATTATTCAAAAACATATGGAAGGTGAAAATATCATTATTCAAAAACATATGGAAGTTGAAAATATCAACTGATGAATTAGGTTTGTTCTTTTACTACGAAATATTAAAAAAAGGCACCCCCTATACGTCTTTCACAGTGTATACTTTCATCAAATTAGGCTGCCAGGGTCGCCGATTTTGCTTCCTTCGTGGGTTATTGGCTGCATATTTCTTGGCACAGTAAGCATAGCAGCAATAGCAATTTCGCGAATTCAGGAATGTGCTGGACAGGGTAGGAAATAAGCGGGGGCAACGGGCGATTCGCCCTCGCAAGTGCTAAAAAGCCCTCCTAAAGCACAATTACGAGTGCGAAAAAGAAAAATGAAATATAAAAAAATCGCCCTCTTTATATCAGGTGTCTGTGTAAAATTAATTGTGACATGCGTTTGCTTTAGCTAGGAATTGCAGTTGCATCGCGAATCGCGCAGTTTTCTCACCCCGCATCAAAATTTGAAGCAGTGCGAGAGGGTCGCGCACAATCACCGGGAACTTCCCGTGGTAAATTACGGCCTGCAGTACCAGCGAAAATAACCTAAAATCCTCACAAATCTCCGACCACATAGTAGCCTTACTTCACACTAAATCAACTGCATGGAAATCTAAACTTGACATCTGTTTATTCGCTCTAGTTGTGTCGCAAATAAAAACTAAAAATATCCACGGAAACTGCAATCTTCGACCACATGTTAGCCTAACAACCACACTAAGTCAATGGGAAATGTAGCCTAACCATCGGTTTGCAAAAAAAAAAAAAAAATTGCGTAGCTTAGTTTACAACTTTCAATTTGCTGGAAATCGGCATTTGTTTGGAAGGTAATGTAAGTGATATGTCTTATAGAGGGAATGTTATATTTTATATTGGAGTAGTTTCTAGTTGTTATTATTTCTTTACATCAATCTGGTATTACATTTTAGAGTAATTTTAAACAAGTTACGATGGTACAATTTGCTTTTCAGTTTGATTGGCCTAAGCTTACACATTCTAATTGAACCTGAATGGAATTATATAGGTAACGAATAGGTATGTTTAACTTCAAGTTCGTAACATTTCTATTTGTTCATAAACGGTATAATACTGAAAATAAGTACAAAATATTGTCGGAATGAAGGCAATATGTCATTAAAATTTACACTTTGGTAAAGATTGCAGATGGATGGTTTGTCTGAGATACTTTTTGAGATGGATATTTTGAGTAACTATTCGTAGCCCATTTCAAGCCATTAACAGGTGACATTTACGTCGAGGTGGTTAGGCCATTCGCTTAGCACAGTGCTGACTAGGTAGGATGTCATATCTCCGTATTTTGGAAATTTAAAAAAAAAAAAATTCTTTCCGAGAAACTCCAGAGGTAATTTGGTACATACAAAATGGTACCTTAGAGCCTTGTATAACAACGAAGCAAAAGGAAACTGGGGAAAATCACAACAATAATTGTTTCTGTCAAACTTTATTGCCGATTTCGTATAAACGGGATATTTTCTCATTTTCAAATAATCGGAATCGGTACGATTATGAAAAAATAATCAGTAATCGGTATTTTCTGTTATGCATAATCGGTTGAACACTATAATGGTGTTCAGGTAGCTTTTCAGAGCAAGGGCCATGATAAGTTTGTTTGATTGCCCTTCATGTATTTTGTATAATTACGTATACACATTCTTGTATTTCTGAAGGCTATTTACTGTAGGCCTAGTGCAATTTAAAAAAAAATATATATATATATAGGCCACTAGGCCTATAAGGCTTTCAGTGATAGCCACATTAGCATTGTACTGGTGTTCAGACAGCTTTTCCTAGGAAGGACCAGGGTAAGTTTGTTTGATGGGTACGTATAAAAGAGGAGCCGGCCATAGCATCACAACTTTGATAAGACAATAAAAATTGTATAAGGTTATGTTTTATTTATAAGGATATAAGATGTATAAGGTTATAAGAAGTATGTTTAGCTTTCTTTTGAACCTGTAATGTTTGACATCAAATGTACAAAGAATTAAAATAAAATAACAAAATGGAGAGGAACTGAGGTGGCTATTAGGGGAAGAGGAGGCCACCCATCACTTGCATATAAAAACTTGTAATCTTCTTTTACATTATTTTTTCCAAGTCATAAATCCATGAAATCTTCATGTCCGAAAAATTGAGATGGAAAAACGTGGGTTGTTTTGATATCTAGAAGTGGACACAGTTTTGATGGTAGTCACCACTACAGTCTACATTAACATACAGTAGGTCAATAGGCCTAGCTCTCAAGGCAGGCATCAAGAATATCGTCGAGTTGTTCGCCTCTTCTAATTTGGCTGTTGTCATTGACATCAAACTATATGACCAAAAAGTCCAACAGAGACTGACCCAAGATGAAGGATACCACATGAAAAACAAGTTCTTAAATATTCTATGACATTACTAAACCTTGCAACGTCGTTCTTTCGACTAACAGGCAATAAGCGCTAAAGGCAAGACTAGCAGGATAAAGTGTAACCTGCAGAGACTATTCGTGACAAAGTAGCAAAAATGCAAGTTATATATTTGTTGTACCATGATTGATATTGATAATTGTAGAGACAGAGCAAAGATTTGAAATTAGGAATCAAAATTAAAACTTCCAGTATTGAGATACTGCATCATTGATGCTCTTGTTTGTTTTTGTAGCATATATATTTAGAGCAATGTATACATACTGTAGATACTGCGGAACTGCAATCAGCACTATATTCATTCCCTTTCCAGACAAAGAATGACATATATTTCCCCACAAAATTTGTTGCAAACAGAATGAGATGCTTTTGTGTGTGTTATGACTTCACATTCTGTTTGAGTATACATATCGCTGAAACACATGTCACAATGTACCTGTAGAGAAAAATCCATCATCAACAAACATAATGATTCGAACAAACTTGTTGTAACGTACCGTTTGCTCAGTGTCTTTATCACAGGCTTGGGATATGAAAGTACAGTGTTTTGAATACCAGTGAATGTAATATTCTGATCATAATTGATGGTATGGTATGACTGTTGCTATATACTTGATGATTGCAGCAATGTTAAATCAGTCAGGCCTGAAAAAGCCCTAGACATGTTGTAAACATGTCATTTGTTGCGCAATGTTATTTGGGAAGAATTTATTGAGATATAAACCAATCAAATTTTCAGTGGTTTCTAACTACAATTCAGATGACATCCATAAAATGACTCATCATCATTTGTACAGTATCATTGAAGGTTCAGTAGGCCTCCTGTTTGATACAATCTTACATAAGTCTGACAAAACTTAACAATTATGAAAAAAGACAGTCTCAATTTTTGGCAGGCTGCCAGCAAAAAGACCCAGCTGATTGCATTGATTAAAGTGTAAACAGCAATGCTAATGTACTATATATTGGGCTGTCTTTATGAAACTTTGCAAAGAAATTGTTTCCATGAAATGAAGTATCTAAACAAAGTTTCAGTATTCAGGTAACCACTGCAAAGGGGAATTACCAGACAATCCATTCCCTTCCCTTTGAGCACTAGTCTTTTGTCATAAGAACACGGACACGCACTGTTAAAGTTTGTGTAAGACTATATTTTAGAGCCCGAGAGTTAAATCCCCAAATTCTCCTTTCCTCTTTAGTACAAGTTTACAGGAGCCAAAGTTGCAGTTACAGTACGAGGATGCGACAGTCTCCTTAACCGTTGTGCTGAGCAACTTTTCAAATTTTGTTTCGTACCCTTTACGTGAAACTTCTGGTTCTGTGGAAAACGCAATATTTACACCTCGGATGGGTGGAGTCCCAAGTATGTCGGATTGTGGATGCAGTGCTAAAACGTTACCTATTAGCAGGCAAATGCATAGAGAGAGTCATTAGAGAACAGGGCAAGAATGTTGCCCAATTTTTTGGCTAGGTAGATCAGAGTGCTTATGTGTAGGAGAGACAGGTAAACTATCTTCATTCATTAATATCCAGACTAGTAAGTTTTGGGGTGTTAGGTTGATGAGGAAAGTGCATTCAAGTAGACGGGAGAAAGGTCAGTATTTGTCGTGCATTTATAAATTCCCAAACCAGTCATTTTTTGGGGATTTTCAACCTGGAACATGAAGTCATCCATGTAACGAAAGAAAGAAAGTGAGTTTGAAGTGGGGGCGGGGGGACGGGAAAGATAAACATTGCTCGTTATAAATTCCTTTGAAGTGCAACTTTTTTTTTTGTTTGTTCACTATTCTCCTCCAAGCTGTATAGTGCATAGATCCCAGCATGTGCTCAGCAGATTTAAATGGGTTCACACCTTCGCATAAAGGATAGAAAAGAATAGTTAATGAAGGTCGAGGAGCAAGGATACACTCCTTCTTGGCTTTGCTGGGAGCAACTTTTATAACCTGAAATTTAGATAAGTTTCAAAAGTGCTGTTTTTCCCAGTTGTAGACTATAATTTTCTACTCCACTTACATCATATTAATTTTGTGAAACATCATAGCCATAAGGAATGTGACCTTTGGCTTTTAACATTTGACCCCTGTCAACAGCAAATTGTGGACTTAAGGAGATTAAACTGTTTACCTAATAGTAATATGTCCTCCATAAACCGTTTCTCAGATAGTTTAACAGTTTTTTGTGCAAAATTTCCTTTATGTTGGCATACTGGTCTTCTTGCAACTGCTGTATCAGTGTTACTGTACATAATAGTGTTTCCAATTATATACATTGCATTTCTGGTTAAGTTTAACTGACAGTAGGTTACTAGGTTTGAGCTTGAAGAACCTTATTCCCACGATTTCCCATAAATTCAGAACATCCAGTCTCAATAATAAGACTTACAAGCACAAGCCTGTGCCCTATCCTGGTGCTGATGGTGTCAATAAATGTCACAAGATGTCTTTAAACTGGAAAGGTGTTGCCCAGTACAGGGGTGACCTTTAACCCAAACAAGTTTGTCCTGTTTTGTACCTTTATAAACCACACTGCTGTACCACAGCTTCTCGCAGTCCAGTATCCTGTCAGAGTAATAAATTATAGTACTTTTTAAAGGGCACTGGTGTTTGGAACACTGGATGAGGGGGGGGGGGGGGGCTCTGCAATATCTGCTTTATATGTACAAGGGCCTGCTTTAACATATTTCAGCACTGCTGTATTGTATACTGTATATGCTACTCATGTTAGTACAGTACCTTACACTGTGAGCCATTCATATAATCCTGTTTTGCAATCTAATTGGAGACTACCCTGTAGTCTATGACTCTAGGTACGTAAATAGAGTTTTTTGGTCAATCGCATAGCCAAAGTGAAATTTAGAATGGCTAAGTTGCATTACATGTGCAAAGATTTAGTTACAAACATATATGCAACACAGGAACCATTTTATTTATAATTAAGTAAGTTAAGTTCAGAGCTATTTGAAACTTGCTATACAAAACTTAAAGCATTAAATATATTCCATGCTCTTTCCCTGCCTATCAGAAGTTTTTCTACCGGGAGAACAGTAAACAGGAACAAACAAAGTAGTCAAACACCTACCTTAAGGTGGGATCATATGAAGAGAACCGTTAGTCATAAAGTATCAGGAGATATTGAAAGGAAAAAGTCATCTTCCTTTAGTCTTTCAATTTTTAAGAAGCATTGCAGCTTCATGTGCATTCTACAGAGAAGTAAGAGATTCTTGATTTAAGTTTGTAAGATTTAGGTTTGTAAAATTTAATTGTAAGATTTAAGTTTGTAAAAAACAAACTTCTAAGGGTACAGTATGTTATTTAACTTTATCCCTTTAAATAGTGTGATTACATGGTTCAATAGTGTGAATGGTACAATAGTGTGATTACATGGCTCCATGGTATAAGCTTTATCCCATTGCAAAGGCAAACACATGCCCTGTCTTTTTCACCTTTTGAGTCTGTACTATCACTTCACAGTTACACTGTACAATGCAATACTCGATGGGGGTTTACTGTACATGTGTGTGTGTATGTTTGTATGTTGAGTGTGATGCAGTATGGTAATGTTTTTGTTGCAGATTTGTTCTATGAAATCTTGATAATTGATTGTCAATTTATGGCAGTAAAGATTAGGAGTGACACACTGCAGAACTTTAAACATGAGTAATCAAGGTTAGCCATGATTTTACTCACTGATAGAATATTTGAGTGGGTTGGAAAAAAGGATTGTGTTCCAAAGTTGCTCAGAGCTGTTGAGTCTGCTTTGCTTGGGAAGTGAAGTGTGACTCACCTCCAGCGGTATAAACATTCTATATATGGCTATATTTTTTATTACCCCCTTTATATACTAATATGGGTCCTACCCCTGAATTTGCCCTCTTTTCTCTCTAAAGGGGGTAGGTTACAATGGGAAATTGGAAAGTTTTATGGCATAACATTTCACTGTGTTCTTTAAAGGTCTGTGGACAAGTTTGGGGAGATTTTTCAACTGGTGGATAATAGGGTGCTACATATATATTTGAATACATAAACTTTTGGGAGTAAATACTTAGATTGAGAGAAGGTAAGGTGGGGGGGGGGGGGGAACTGCATCAAGGCACAAAATTGACGACAATGTTTTAATGCTTTTGCACGAAATAATTTCTCTTCAATAAATTTATTGCCCTGAATTATGGCAATTGATAAACTTTAGACAATCCCTAATTATTAGCAGTCAACAAGACCAAATCAGGTAAATAGCATTAGATGATTACAAATGGAATGAATTAGCTTAAATTGCATTTGATAATAAGGATCTGATGTTATGTCTGAAAGGTACTACGTACTCTGTAAAACCAATTAAAAAATAAAGAGAAAGAAAAGCAACACACCAAGCTAGATATGTCCATTTATGATACATATTGCTGGCAAGGTTTATGAAGCACTGGATTCAACTTTTTTGGGAATATTTTGAAAAAATTTAAGGAAGACAACAGAGAGAGAAAGACAGCAGAACCCCCCCCCCCCCCCTCCCAAAAAGAAGAAGAAAGCCCAAACACTGATAAGTAGCAAATGTACAGTACAGCAACTGTGCAGAGAAAATAATTCAGATAATTAATCTTGTTGTATTTACTTCGTTCCCCGCTTACCTGTCTCCCCACAACAAGGCGAGATCTCGCCTTTGTTGTGGGGAGACAGGTAAGCGGGTCACTCGTAAATATATAAACCAGTAAGTTTTATCATGACTGTTAACAGTCAGTTTGTCAATTCTCTTGTTGGGTGATATTTTGCAGACTTATTTTGAATTACTTAATCTAAGCAATATTTGTTTGTTGGCTACAAATGTAGCTATATGTGTTTGCTACGAATGTTGGATACATTTGTTTTTGATAATACACATATTCATTTGGTTTGCTCATTCAAGTCGTGCTTTAAATAATGGAGAATTAACTAAGATGTAATGTGGTAAATTTATAGAGAAGACATGTTGAGGCAACAAATAGCTTACAATGGAAAAAGAAATAAGCTATAAATATTGCTTATTTTATATGAAAAATATAGGTGGGGGTAGGGAGAAGAGGGGGGGGATATTTTATTGTGACTGGTTGCCTGTCATTTTGAATAATACACAAGAGGGTTGGTGGAATCAGATACAGTAGGAACTCAAACACTGTACCAGCTGAGAATTAGATTATGAAGTATCTACAACATGGGCTAACACTGTTGGATTTTCTTTGGTAGTATCTCAAACAGAGATTTGTTACTATGGTAACTGGTAAACTGTTTGTGCTTAAGATTTTGTTTTTTGATAGAAAGTCTGTTAACTCTTCACCACACATAGTCTATTGTACATCCTTCACTACTGGAACTTGTTGACAAAACTTCCTGCCAGAATCAGAAAGGGCCAGGTGATGCACCATGCTATGACCAGATTAATACTTGAGTGATACCTTCCTGCATGTGAGACTTACTGAACCAAGACAGGCATGTAACACACAGCACAAATGATGCCTTGTATACATGTTTGACTGTAGGATTCAGCGTGATAAACACTCGCAAAGCTATGATTTATTTAATAGAATAAAGAAGTTGACTGATTTCTATTTGAAGCTGAATCGGATCCTGGGTGTGTATTTTTGCTCGTTTGGGAGGTTTTCCGAAAGCTGCAGTTTATTGAATTTGTCACAATCCGATGGTATCGTACACAAGTGGAACCATACCTAGAGGTACTGTGGTACTACACACAAAGGTCTTCTAGACACAGATACACAGGGGGTACCATACACACAGCCCTGGGTATCATGGTAACTGGTGCACAAAGGTCCTCTAGACGCAGGTTCCATACACAGGGGGTACGGTACACACAGCACGGGTATCATGGTAACTGGTACACAAAGGCCCTCTAGACACAGGTTCCATACAAAGGGGTACTGTACACATCTGGGTATCATGGTAACTGGTACACAAAATGCTTAGACTTAAGTTCCATACAAAGGGGGTATCCTACACACAGGGTATCATGGTAACTGGTACACAAAGGTCCTCTAGACACAGGTTCCATACACAGGGGGTACCATACACATTGGGGTATCATGGTAACTGGTACACAAAACGCTTAGAGACATAAGTTCCATACAAAGGGGGTACCCTGCACACAGGGGTATCATGGTAACTGGTACACAAAGGTCCTCTAGACGCAATTACCCTGTAGTAAAAGTGCAAAGAAGATTGCTACCATGTCGAGTTCAGTGATTCTTTCAAGCCGTCAATTCTGTAATTTGGACCAAAACTTCAACTACATCCTCTGTTAAAATGAAACAAAGGTTTGTTTACTCTTCCACCCACTGCTCACCACAGGAAGTGTGACATGCTCTATATTGATGATACTGTTGTTTGGTAATGGCAAAGATTGATCGTTAAACTTGACCTTCATAATATTTTCATCCATTTCAGAAACCAAAGAAGGTGATCCTGTGCGGTTTCCTGTTTGTTGCGCCTGGTCTGGACCCAGAAAATCCAGCATCCCGCAGTCGAGTAAGTCAGAATCCATGCTTTCAAATCTTCCTCTTCTTTTCCACATTAATGTGGCGTTTCCACAGTTTCTCTGAAAGCGTTGTTTGGAGGGGATGGAAAGAGGTGGGGGGTGGAAGGGGGTTCGTAGGGACCGATAATACTATATGGTAGCATCCTTTGTAGTATGGTAAGTACTGTACTAGTTTTAATGTCAAGCCAAAGTTCTTTTATGGTTGCAGTGGATCAGTCACTTCTGGCACCCTTCCTGCATTGAAAACATTTAAATGAGATTGGTGGAATCTTGTTAAACCAACATTAATGTCCTTTCACTTTGTTCTGTGGGTAAATGAATGAGAGCGATGTAAATGGATGAGAGCGATGAACTTTCCTTTCATCTAACCATTCTCGGAAATCCGTCAATGTTTCATTCTGATCATACGGACGCAACTCAGCTTTAAATAGTTTATGTAATTTATTACTAGTTAGGGAAATGTTTGTGCATGAGTTTGTTGAAGAAGATTGGAGGGGGGGGGGGGCTGGGGAAAGAGTAGGGATGGGAAAAGGGGATTAAAAGGGAGAAACAAACCATTGTTTTGGTTTAATTCTTGGTCCTTCAGAGCCACAACTTTACAGAAGCTAAATAATGGTTTTGCGGGGTCACAAGTTTACAGAAGCTAAATAATGGTTTTTACAGGGTAAAAAATGCTGAAGATGTATTGCCTCTATTCAAAGTAATGACAAATAAATTTCAACGTACAAAGATCTGTCTTCCGGTCCATCAGTAGTGCATTGAACTTCACAATATAAACCAGCAGGATGCTAAGATATAAATACTTGATGCAATTTTTGTTGCCATCTATAATATAGAGTTCACCATATACTTACTGTACAGTACCACAATCTGTTTTTCATGGAATTTCAAACAACTCTTGCATTCCTACTGACACCGCAGCAAAACAATAGTACGTTGACTACGCCCGTACTTTCCAGTTCGTGTATCATAGACCCATCCCTGAATAGGTAAACGCTGGAACAGGAAGACGGGATTTGATTGTATTATTTGTGGGTTTGTTTACATGTGAACCAGAACAATGGATCCACTTGCCCTTGGCTAATAGAGTCACCAGTGTATAACTACTCGGACTCTCCACTTCATTGATTTCTCCAGATCTCATTAACCGAAAAGATCACTAATTGCTGAAGAAATAGCCCTGATATTCCTTTCAAGTGAATCACCAGCAATGCCATCTACAGCAGCGAGAAGGCCACAACTTGTCGTAGAGAGTATACACACTGGATGGGTGCTGTAATCAATAGTACATAGTAAAGCCATGGAAGCTATTGATTGTACACATACAGTACTGTTCCTTTAATTGTTACACCCCCCTACCTATAATAACATCATGATGGTGACCACAGTATCATAATCTGGGGTGGAAATGTTTTCTTTTCTTTTTTGTGAGAAAGGGTAGGTGAGGATTGTTATGTTTGTGTGGTTTTTGGCTTGTGTTATGTCATGTGACCGTTTGTCAACATGGATGTGTTGCTAAATAATAATATTGTATGGCCTAGTACTATATGCCCACACATGTCAAAGTTTTTCTCACATGATTAATTTCCTAGATGAGTAATTCATCTTTCATTGGGCCAATGTCGTGGCAAGGAACAGTGTTTGCATAACTGCCTTTACAGACTATAATGATTCAAATGCTAATGCCCCCAAGCTCCCTTAAGCATGTGACTCATACAGCTCAACCGTTACAAAAATTACCGACTGCTAGACTGTCATAGACGCTCAACAGCAGTAGAGTTCTATGTGTGTTGCTGCACTTTATAATTTACGAACCATCTCTTGTATACATAACGAAATCACTCGGTAAATTTGAGGCTTGCTCTGCTTATATGTATTAATATTACAGTTATTCCTGGAAGAACAGACAGCTAATTATTACAGTGGGCCAAGAGCAAATAAACTCACACAACAACATTTACACACATGTAGACAACAACAGTGAATGTTGATATGGTCTGTGTGTGCATGCAATGCAATCATTCCAACTGGAATATCTACAAAGCTATTAAACTGTAATAAGGTACTGTACATATACCATACTGTGTCATACAGTAGCAGCTCATGTGCCAACTATATCTAGATTGATTTACATTCTGGTAAGAAGTAATTAAATTATATGGAGATATATCTATCAGTAGGTTTGATCAGGTAGCTGTCGATCTGATGTTTTGAGTCAACTCGGACAGAAAAAAAATGTGTTTCCGTGTAATATACAGTATTTGGGATGATACATACACTGTATGTCTGTAAGAAGATCTAGACAATTTTTTTTTACAAGTTGCTACTTGGTAGACTGTTGTATCTGTATGGTTGTACATACGTACAGTAATTGTATTGCAGTGCTGAATTTGAGTGGTATTTGAAGGACCTTACACAGTATGCTGCTTAAGCTGCTACACTTGTGGCTATGTGTGATGCATTTGAAATGTTGGCTGATAAGATGTATCAGGATAAATTGATGTGATTGTGGGTCAAAGTTCATCAAAGCATGGAAGAGTTCTAATACTGTAAAAATCATCATGTTATAAGTGATATGGAAGTAGCTTACAGAAATATTTCACCTTAATACAGTACCTGTAGATTCCAAGCTTGAAATTTTGAGTCATTTGAGGGCCTGCATGTCTAAGTGGAATATATTTAAGGTTCCTGTACTGTAACAATAGACAGTCAAGGATACTGACATAGGTGGTTAATATAAACCATAGATTCAGTTATTCACCATAAAATTGTAGTACAACTTCTCTTGTTGGATTTCAGTAAATCTATCACAATTTTTTAGCAGTTTAAGGTAATAGGAGAGAGGTGAAGTATTTCTGGAGAAGATATGAAGGCAGATTAATGTCTTTAAAAATGGATATTGATGAAATCTCAGCTACAGTATATATGCGAACTGATTCAGCTAGGTGCAGACTGTGTGATGAGTAAAATGTAGGAGTTCCATTTTGTGACTTGAGTATTGCATTTCTCTTATGTACCTGGCAGTCAATGAAGTTTGTGAAGGTTACAATTTTCAGACAAACATTAAGCTTTTACTGTACAAATTACCAATGTGCCCTGAATTAGGAGGGTAACATGTTGTGTTAGGCTATCGGCCTATCTTTAAGTAGTTGAACTTTGACTCATTTTAGATAGTGGATTGAACTGTTTAATAAACAGTTCAATCAGTGTTTATTGCCAAAGTTCTCTTTCACTCTGCTTTATACTCATCTCACATTTTTGACACCTTAGTTGCATTGTTTGTCAACAACATTTGGGTGTCTCCCATTGGACTTTGTGGCAGTTAAAGTCAGTTTGTTTTGAACTAAGATACTGTAGTCCACAGTATCAAACACGCTATTTTTGAAATTTGTTTACTATACATAGGATAAGAAAAACTGTGAACTTGCCAGAAAGTTTCTAGGCAAGTTACTCTGTCAGATACAAAGTGTAAATTTTGGAACCTAGGTTGACAATTGTAGTCCTAGATGTAACAGCACAATGGAAACAATGAATCTTAATGTTTGGGGAGGTGGTGGGTCTCATTCTCCGGCTGGACAAAATAGGTAGGTTTCATAAATTTTTCATCAAGGAGAAATCCACCGATGAGATGAGATCAAACTGTAAATTAGTTAAAGCCATCAGACATGAAAATTAAGTTATAAAGGTAAGCCATTTGGCTTCTCCAACTTCCATATAAGTGGCTGCTTAGCATTGTAGAATTGTCAGGCTGATTATTACTAGCAGCAAGATGGGCATGCAAGGTAATTCATCAACTTGTATGCATGGTAATTCATCAACTTGTATGCAGTAATTAACCAACTTGTATGCAAGGTAATTCACCGTAAGGGCATGCAAGGTAATTCACCCAAAGGGTATCCTTGGTAATTAACTAACTTGTATGCATGGTAATTCATCAACTTGTATGCAAGGTAATTTACCAACTTATATGCATGGTAATTTATCAACTTGTATTCATGGTAATTAACCAACTTGAATGCAAGGTACAGTAGTTCACCAACTTGTATGCAAGGTAATTCACCTAAAGGGCATGCAAGGTAATTCACCAAGTTGTATGCATGGTACTGTGATACTACTACATTCGCATATGCTTGGAATTTCGGTCACCAACCTTCTAAGTCTGGTTTTCCTGAACAATTGCCTGCTGGTCAGCTTCCTCAAGAGAGATCTGAATTACTGTGGTTGGCTGAGCTAAAAAAAGGTTGTGAGGTGCAATGGTCCTATTGTCACCCATTGAGAGGGCTTTTACTTGAATTATCTTGGGCTGCTGAGACAGGGATATACTGTACATCTGAAGAAAAGCTGCAAACTCTTCCATTGAATGAAAGGCCTTACCTTGCCAGTGTCCGGTGAATAATGAGGAAGAACCAATTCCCTTTAGCTTTGTATAGACGCTTGTGGCAAGATAATACAACTGGAGGATTTGTAATGGGATTCTATAGCATTGAGATCACACAATAAGCCATAGAATGCATAAAGTGGCGAATCCTGGCTTTGTAGTGCTCAAGGTGGAGTGTTTATGAGCGCATTGGTTTGGTTGAGGACAGCATTCATTAGTCCATTCTAAATAGGAAGTTAGACCATGGACCTTGAGAAAGGGAAGCTGATGAAATGGACAGGAGGGTGTTAAAGGAATACTGAAATTGAGATGATGTTTAAAACGATTGTGTAATACAGAGCTTTTGAGAAGAAACATGGAGTTTGGTTAAAGTATGTAGTTTGCCACACTGATGAAAATATGAAATATTGAAATTGATTTATATTTTGTGGAAGATTGCATAAATGTGAAAGTCTGCATCATAGATCAGACTACATGAAGAACTTGTTATTTTCTTTCAAATTTGAATAAAAATTGTCTATATGACCTTGAATCTGATACAATTAATTGCACATGTGATTTCATGGTGCTTTTACATTTGTGGAATCATCTGATGTTTTAATTGATCTGCGACTGACTTACATCAAATACAATTTGAATAAAAGTGAAATCAAATGTTTTCAAATTAATTTATGCACCTACCAGCAGTTCCACAACTCCTGTGCATGCCCCAGCCAATAGTCTTTCAGTATATGCCTTATAACACTGAGAATACGCATGTACATGGAATTTAAGACATGTTAAACAGTGCAATTGAAAGTTGTAGTAGTACTCCATTAATCCTTTACTTTAACTGTAACCAAATTGTTATAATAAGCTGAAACGGTGTCTGTACACTGTACATTGGGTTTGAAGCGATGCTGGAATCTATACACTACAGTGCTAAGGATATTTCAGATATATTTAAGTGTATTGTACTGTATGCTGACCTCGAAATTCAGGCTATTTACTGGCTAGATGCCAGTGGAATTTGCCGTTTGCAAGTAGAAGGAAAAGGACTGTCAATTTTTTGGGCAGTAGACATTAGAACTTAAGCACATGTTGAGTCTAGGTTAACAAAGGACATTCAATGAATTGTTATGATTTCCTTACACCTTACATTCTGTAAGCCCTGTAAGTATTGCATCTGATCAGCAAACTCACATGACAAATTGTATGTTGTCTAGTAATTTAGGGGAATGCCAGTGGGAACTGGATTTAGCCAGTAGATTTTCTAAGCAATTTGGCATTTTTGAACAAGTGGCTAAAATTATGAAGTTTAAGGACTGTCCTTCAAGTGATGCTAAGACAGAACCTTGCAAGATTCAAACGTTGAATTATTTCAGGTAGAATTTAATTTAACAGATCTCTACAAGCGGAATAATCTGAAGGAGAACGCTACGACTACAAGACATAAAGAGTCTCTAAACTAAAAGCAATCCTTAAATTGACACATACCCCCTTTTGTACGAGACCCTTCTGCCACCCCCACCAATTGACACTCTTAAAGTGGCACAATAAATGCAGTTTGTTGATTCTAGATAGTTGTTGGCAAGGTTTGCCATTTAAGGTAAACTGTACATAACTACTGTACAGTATGTAGTAGCTCTCTTTCAACTATTAGAATAGTCATCATAAGTCAATAGACCTTCAACATGGCCTACTTTGCATATAATGCATACTGGTGAAGTACAATAACCCCACAAAACATCAACGGATGACCTAAATACCCAGAGAAATGTACACATGTCCCCATTTGTCAGCTTATTTAGAAATGGTCTCCAGTTTATTATAATTATTAGCCATTTCTACGGAATGTGTTTTGGTCTCCCAAACTAAGCATATTGTAGATCTATTGAGATTCTAGTGTTCAAATTATCACTGTTCTGTTAACTTTGTTTCTGACATAAATACTGGGGTCTTCTCATGAGTATAGCAATTGACACCAACGGTATCCATAGTAACCAGTTAATCTTTTCTCCGGTCTCCCATAGTAACTGGTCATATCCTGTCTAGCATCATTCCGTTTATGTTACCATCCAAGGAAGTGTGTCCTACCAGAGAGTTGTTATGGAACAACTCCCCTGGTCCTACAGTAATGTTCACTGATTTTCAACCTTGATTTTAAGTTGTACGACATTGCATAATACACTACATACTGTGTGTACAGTAGTTTCGTATTGACTTCCCAAACAAAGCCTTTATATAGCGAAGGAACTTTGTGCAAGTGCTGTTTACCGGATGGAAACCTTCAACGAAGTACAATGTGTACAGTGTTTAGCTTCACAAAGTTCACAGTGTCACTTAGTCATAGCAATAACTGTATGGGGTCTTATTACTGTATGAACACCAGTTATTAAATAAAGTCAACTGAATTTAAATACTTATTAACATCTGTCAAGTGCTGTAAGTGGTTGGTCACCCCATTTTCCAACCATCCTTCTACCATGCCTCCCCCTCCCATCCCCCTCCCATCCCCATCCCCCATACCTTGCAAAAGTACACAATGGAATAATTAAAGTAGAGAATTTAGAAATTTTACAATGCTTGTACTATGCTACATCACACAAATTCACAATATTTATCACAGGCAATACTTGTTCTCATCTGTTTGGATAAATTATAAGTCTCATAAAATTTCTTTCTTTATTTCCGTATACTGTAACTTTGAGTAATGCTCATTACCTTCAAGCTTAAATAACAAAACATGTAGTACATGATTGAGGAAGTGAATTACTTCCCGTTAGGTACCGCTTGGGTGGTTATGGAAACATCGTTGATATTATATAGAGGATATTGACAATTTACTTTGATGTCAGCTCCTGTTCCATGTTTTTAGCTGAAGTGCAAATTAAGCTGTCTCCAGCTTGAATCTTTACTGTCTCTTAAAGCCATTGTAACTAATTTATTCAGAGAGAGACCATGACATTTTATTTAAAAGTGTGATAAAGTATTCATTTTGAAAGTGTCTGTGCAAGTCCAGTAGGGGTCTTTAGGATGTCAGGCTACAAATTTTCTCAATTTATTTGGTTTTGATATTTTGATGAAATTCAGTGTTTTATGGGTAGCGAATGGGATATAATCCAAAATTGCAAAACCTACAAAGGGTGTACCCTGCAAAGTACAATCCTACAGTATAGTCTAGAACTGTAAATTGTATTAACAATTAACCTAGGTATGACTTGCGCATATAGATTCAGTTTACAGTGCTGAGATACAATATCATGTAAACAGTAAATTATACCGACAGATCTGGGTTTGCTGGTAACATCCTTTCAAACTAAAACTAATGTTCAAAACAAAGAAGATAGAAACCCTGATAATGTAGATTCAATTAAAATTAAACAGGTAGCTATCTTCGTTCTTCATGATAGGTAAATTCAACATCTTGAGCATAGTCAAAGGAAGTAGTGTGTACTGTACAGTTAGTACTGCACTCCTGGTTTTCAACAACCCCTCCCTCCGTAAATGCACCTAGGACTGTCTTTGATTGATTTGTTTACCTGCCACAGGGATTGTGTTTTGGCAGTTTAAACCGGTGGATGTGAATATGAATATTTAGCCAGTCACGGTTGGGTGAACAGTTGCTGCGCTTTAGTCATAATAAGGTAATTATTACAAGCTTTTGGAGTGTATAGTGCTTGAATATGTAGTACTGTCTATTGTGCAGTACTTCCAGTAGAATGAGTTTTGAGATAATGATGTCTGCATATGATATACTATATACAGTATTGTATGAGCTGCCTTTATCTAGAATATGATCTACACAGTTAACCTAAATTGTTAACTGTACATCCATCCATGCTGTACATGTCTAATACATCTAGATGAATTACATACAAGCTGCTTCACATAACAGTACAATGTCATATATGTTGGATGTACAGTACTTTGAAGGGTTAGGGAAGTGTTGAATGAAAACTCACTGGGAAGTACTGTTATAATTAACAAACTGGAAAAGAACAGAGAAAGTGTTGGCTAGTCTAACAGGATTCCATTCCAGGCAATCAGGGGCCTAACTAATCATTCACTCTACCAGCAGGCTGGTTGGTCGGTCGGTCCTTATATACTTCCATTCTTTGCTGCTGGTGTCAGGGCCTTACTAACCATGCAGGTCGGTCAGTCAGTGCTTATATTCTGCCATTCTTTGCTGTTGGTATCAGGGCCTTACTGACCATGCACGCTACCAGCAGGCTGGTCGGTCGGTCGGTCTCTACATACAGTTTACTGCCATTCTTTGCTGTTGGTGTCTGTTAGAAGCCAGGTTGTCAATTTTAGTAGTGTTGTGTACATACTGTAGTAATCACAAACAATCATGACAATATACATTCTTTACCTATAAATTTTGTCAATTTGCAGAGAACAAGCAAATGTTCTACCCAAAAAGCACAAACTTGTCTCTTCACTGTTCACCAACACACGGTCAGTTCAACAGTTCGAACTGCTGATCAGGCACATATTTTGTGATTAAATGAATTGGTTGTAATGTGTACAGTAAGGACACTAAAGACAATGTAGGCTACACAGTGAATAATAACAGGTATAGCTGTACACAGTGACAGTACAGTGAAGAAGTAATGAGTTTAGGTAGACGTGTTCAATGTGTCCCTCATGCCCACCCTCCCCCCCTGCCCCCTGACGTTATGGAAACGCCATGCCAGAGAGAGGGAGAGAGCAAAACATTATGCTGCCGTGAAATGGTGCTAGGCATAAAGTAGTTTAGTCCAGCATACAGGCTAATAATGCACAGTGTGTACAGTTGTGAATGGAAAGGTCAGTACACCTGTGCCCGTGCATGGGTTCAATTAATATGTTGAATAACTAAGGCAGTGTTATTGGGTCTGAATTTTTGATGCCCTCCAGTTCTGCATAATCAGGCTGTTTTTTTCTTCTCTCATCTTTCAATGTTTCTTTAATATTTAAAGTGCTAATGATAAGCCCGACATGTATACGAATGTCTAATGTCCTTGGTGAGATACTCTCATAGCTTTGAAGTGATTGAGACTTATATGTGTGTGACTGTATGTGTATGTCAACTTTCAATTCAGGACACATATCCAGCCCGGTAAAGTACTTTCAGAACTCAGTTGTGTTCCTCCTGAGCCATTGCAGCGTAACCACTACGGTTGTACGAGCCGGTAAAAAAGAAACTACTTTTGCAGGAAGCCCTACTCTCCACTTGAACAATAGAAAGAGAATTTAACAGAGTCAAATTTGCATGGCCTCTACAAACCACATAATCAGTGCATTTGAATAGGACTGGAGGGCAGGCAATGGAATCAGTGTACCAGATCCAAACAATAGAGTGCTTGGGACAAGGAAGAATACATAATGGAGGGGATGAGGGGATTAGAGACAGCTCAACTGGAGATGACACTGTCCGTGCTTCATCCTATCAGTTGATGTACTAGTAGAGTAGAGGACATTTAAATCATGTATGTGTGTACATGGCTGGTAATGTAGACTGTATAGTGAAGATGGGAGAAGATGTGTATGTGCATGCTAAGATGCATTCATGATGAAAAGTGTTGCATAAGGGAACAAAGAAAATTTGAAAATTAAAAACAGTTGATTGAGTAGTGGTATTAAACCGCCAGTCATAACGTTGGGAGACTGTGTCGATAAAATTCATTGTAATAAAAGTAAATTGTTCGGTGGTCTATATGTAAAGTGTCAAAGCTTGGACAGTTTTGTATGAGGATGAATGAAGATGGAGAGGAGAATGGGGGGGGGCCTGGGATGGGGGAAGACTGGGATGGGGGGACTGGGATGGGATGGGGGGACTGGGATGGGATGTCTGGGATGGGGGTGTCTGGAATGGAGGGGGGTAGGTACGGTACAGTGGAAAAGATAGGTTTTATGTTTATATTTTAGGTATGTAGTGTAAGCAAAATCTGGTATCTTCTTTTAGATCGAAACATTGTTCTAGGAAGAAATGTTGTGGTTATATCTTGCATACAATAAGGAGATTTGAGAATTTTTACAAATAAAGTTTATGCTTCATTCCATCTGTGTAGCGATTGGCCCTCCTGTGTACATGTACAGTATGCATTTTGCTATGCATGAACAGCCAAATGTGTTCCCGGTGTATGAAAGTTGATATGTTTTAATGTCAGTGATTTTAGCCTTTGAGCATTTAACAATGTGACGATGGTAAAGCAGTCATACACAGAACTCTAACTCATTTGAGCACTGACATTGCCCTTGAAGAAGTATTACTTGTATGCCATAATTAATTGGCAATTACTTCATTAGGCAAGAAGCTAGAAACGTCAAAATTGATTAATATTCCCTGTGTGTGTACAGTCATACATGCAGACACGTAAAGAACAGCAGTGAACAATGTACAGATATCCGTTTGGATTATTGTGTCGGATACAGGTAAAGATTATAACCTAAAGGTGTGCAGCATACAGTACTGAGTACTCTGCTACACCCTCATGGAATTTAGGATGATGCTAGCTTTTACAGGAAAAATGAAAATAAACGATAAAGTTGAAAATTTTGTAGCTTGTCATTGTTCTTCTTCATGAGATGTATTAAAGTGACTCAATGTTTGATCATTTACAAAACACAATTAAGTTGAATGCATGAATTTTGTTTCTTTGATTTTAATAACAAATAATTCTTTTGTTAATTGTCTCTTTTCTCTTTCTTTCAGAAATGGCAGCGCCGCTTTTTCGTCATTTATGAGACAGGAGAGCTGTGTTATCAACTAGATGATAATGTGAGTTAAATAAACTTATTAGATTAGTGTTACTTTCTAGCCGGTTCTGTTCATTATTTAAGGATTAAATTCTCTGTCACTTGCTGTCTTCCTTGCATGGAAGACACTATTGGTATATATATATTAGAGAAAGACCATTTTTAAACTCAGGAGGTATCTAGATCAAGGCTCAACTAAAAGACTGGTTCATGCTTTTTTCCCCTCCTATCTGGAATACTGCAATGTCAGTTTGTATGTGAATTTGCCAGTTTCTCATATAGCTCCCCTTCAGAGAATTCAGAACGCTGCTGCACGCCTAGTCTCACTCACTAAAAGTTTGATCACATCACTCCTGTAATCCGTTCATTGCATTGGCTTCCCGGTTTCTCAGCACATCCAGTTTAAGAACCTACTTCTCACCTACAAAGCGATCGCTGGGCTTGCCCCTCAATATATCACTGACCTTCTTACTCCTTTGTGTCGGTCAACTACAGTACGCTTTGCTCTTCCTATTGTATCATGAGCATTTGCAATTAACTCCTGGTCCACGTACCCGCACTTGTTGCCCTGTTGCCTTTTCTGTCGCTGTGCCTTCTCTTTTGAACGAACTCCCATTTCACGTTTGTGACTCTCCCTCCCTCTGTATTTTCAAGAGACAACTTAAAACATTTCTGTTTGATTCCTAGTTTCTTTTTGCCTTGGTTTCATTTGTCTCTTTCCTACTTTATAAAGCGCTTTGAAACGCTGTCTTAAGCGTTATATAAATATAATTTATTATTATGATCATTATTATTATGATTAATCATATTTACCACTTCATTCAACACAGACTTTTTTGTTAACTTGATTCTCTGTCCAAATATATTGCACAGAGATATGCATATAGATGTACTCATGTGGTGACTGGTGAATAAAGCAAATATGATGGTAGAAATGTCAAATTTAATTTGGTAAATTATTAAAGAACATGTATTGCATGGAGTTAATTTACTTTTTACTCTTACTTCAATTGTAATTATTGTGCAGGCTTTCTAACATCAACTTTGATTATACTCTCCAAATTTTGTAGCCGTCAACATCACCGCAGGGCACAGTCAACATGTATTCATGCACGGAAGTTTACAACGCCAAGAACTCCATAGGCCATGATCACTCAATGGGGATTGTAACACCAGACGGGACACTCTTTATTAAAGCGGAAACCCGTGAAGAAAAAGATAGGTATGACACCTGCCCTACCTCCCCCCCCCGGCCTCCCCCGGCAGTGTTCCATGTTGAAATTCATTCATACATGTGCTAAAGCGAAGCAAATAGAGTGTATTTCCCAAATTATGTACTAGTAAAAATTAAAGAAAGTACTCTCGCACATCTTTGCAAACCATTATAAAAAACAATTATAAATGGTGAATATTTTTTCCAGCATATATTCATATTCACTCTCATCTCGTTTGAAATCTGGAATTCCCTTTTAATTATATATATTTGACCTTCATGAAGGTAGGTCACTCGGGTTTAAGACGGGTCTCATAGGAGTGTCCTTTGGAGTCACAACCTGCTGCCTCTAGTTGTGCAGTAATTACACTACAGGAATGTCATACACTAATATTGTTATTTTCCCCTACCCACACATTCTTGTATATAAATTCTCCAAAGAATAAATAATTAAATTTATCGTATTATAAAATATGGATTATTATATATAGTTTGACTGTACTACATGATTAGCTCTACTAACTGTTCTTGTGTTATGCATTTTGCTTTGCCATGGCTAAACGTTGGTTCATATAAGAGGGAAAGGGAGAAAAAGAAACAAATTGATTTTCTACCTTGATTGGAATCGGAGGATAAAGGTCAACTTAAACAAATTATGTACAAGGTATCTCCCTCCACCACAGGTTCCACTTGTTCTTGTTTAAATTCAATTTTAATACACTGCAGTGTAAAATACTGTTTATTCTTTTCCAAGTTGTACTTATTAACATTTTCATATGATGATGGTATAAACAAACTCTGCCTTGAAAATATGAAATCAGATACTGCCTACTGTATGTGCATCTGCTATTATGAAACTGTAATGTAGGTGTTGCTCAAGAATTGATAAAAAAGTAACAGAAAAAACATCTATTGCAGCACAAAATAGGTATAAAATTTAGTAACAATAAAGGTTTTTGCCCTTGCAAATATTTTTAATCGTGTCTGGAAAAACTATCAAATATTACTCAAATACAAGATTAATTGGTAAGATATAGCCACATATATGTATTTTCACCAGTTACTGTAAGGGAACGTCTATTAGGGAATAATTCACAATTCTATACAATCTGAAAAGTTTGCGCCCCTGACCATTTTTCACATAAGTTTTATAATCATATAAAAAAATGAAAAAGAAGAAGAAAGAAAGAGAAAAAAAAAAGAAACACAAATCAAAAGTTTTACCTTTCTTTTAATTTTTGAAATGAAACTAAACATAAGAATCTTTCACATAACAAAGTTCACATATCAATATGTAATGACGTTTAATAATGAGGTATTGCTCAAAGGTTATGGCCACCTGTCTCTCTGCAGGCTTGTCTACTTTAATATTTCAGTGAGTAGACAACGCTTTATACCCACATTGCCTATACTGTAGCCTATTTAGACGTAACAGCAATGCAGCAAACTCTGCAATTGTATCATGGTTAAGTACCGCCGCGGCAGCCCTGCAATCCTCTCGTAATGTTTAATTTTAACCTCATCATTGTCACATGTTAAATATTGACAACAGAAGCAGACAAAATGTTACTATCAGAGCCTAGAAAATTGACCCATCTGCTGAAAAGGATACCCAATTAACCTGAACAAGAGCTTATGTGGGGCCTTTAATTGCTGCCCAAGAATAACAGTGATTCATTCTACAGTGTTACTAGCCTAGAGCCAAGTAGCGGCAGCATTGCATAGCAGAGTGTGGGGGGAAAGTTACTCTAGTTGGTAGGAAGATTAATTCCATACAGCCAGCAGCCATGGCACGTATATCTCTGTGCATTACTCAGTATGTAACGACTAGATGTTTGATAGATTACTGTTACCAGTAATGATGGCATATACACAGTACATTATATGTATAAAAGAAAAATAGAAGCTTCTTCAATCTTGTCGCCAGTATAAGAAAGATTTGCTTGGTTATGAGATAATGATGGCGGTAATATGTCAAAATGCAACGCATGGAACAAAGGTTGCAACCAGACTGCCTAAGTTGCTTTGTTTACAATGGATTAATATTGATGGCTTATAGAATTTTGTTTGATTCTGTTGGAATAAATTATAAAAGGATTTTTAGTAATATTTGGGCTAACTAAACACATGCGTGTAGAGAGGTGTATTGTAACAATGTGTGTTTATGCACGTGTGTTAGTCTAGTGTACACATCGCCCTAATACTCATGTGACAAGCAATTTAATTAAATGTGGTATAATTCTAGTAATATTGAAACAGAGAAAGCCTACGTAATTTGCATTGTTAGGTTTCTAACCAGGCTTATGCAACTGAGTTATTTGGAAGAGTGGGAAAGCTGGTATGAGAATAGTTTGCCAGTAGTTTGATTATGTGACAACATGGGAGTATAGCGTCCATTGTGTACAGTGTAACAGTATAAGTTTGCAGTGCATCAAACAACGGTTACAGTTACAGTACAGTTACAGTAATTCTTGAAAGCAAGTGTGTTCACAGAGAACAAAGAATCTGAACAAGAGTGGGGGATTAAGTAAAATAGCATTGTCCATTTTAACTCCTGTTTTAACATGTGGGGATTAAGTAAATAGCATTGTCCTATTTAAAGGTATCCAGCATAGGCCCCAAATTATAGCACGCTATAATTGCTAGAAGTTTTCAAGAAGTACTTTTCTTGAGGTCTTTACTCGCCAAATCATTCTCTGACATTTTTAAGGAACACATAAGATGACTGAATGTCCCAGTGAGGAAAATTTCCTCCAAGGTTATGATAAAACAGTTCAAGAATTTTGACTAAGGGTGACCATATTTGAATAACTAGCATATGTGGGGCCAATACAGCATACCTTTAACTCCTGTCTTAACATCTGCACATGAAAAGTAATTCTTCTATGCCAGCTGTTGAAGTGACTGTATCAGATCAGAGAAGAAGCAACTTGACTTTATAAGCAGATACCTGATAGGAAAACAATGGATTCCTTTGTCATTAGAACGGTAACCGAAAAGAGTATTGGGCCGCTAAATGATGATTATGTTTCCAATCTGGAAAGTCATTCTGGAGACTGAAAAATTTTAATCGTCTCTGTGATACCACAGGGAATCCCAAAGCAGTAATACTGTATATGTGTGTGTGTGGCTAGTATAAGTCATACAGTAATACAATAGGTATGCTAGGAATTTGAGAATATACCTAGGTCTTGGGCTCATGATATAGCCCTCAATGTTTATACTAGATTAAAGGAGTATGATGCATTGAGTGTGGTCACCATTCAAGTCACTCGTCTCATATCTTCATCCCGCTAGTAAAGGTCATCAATACTGCCGAATATGCTAGATATGCTAGATCAAAAAGTGGTCAGTTGGACACTTACTGACCTAATTTCTTAGACTTCTGCCTGAGCTCTCCTGTCTCACTCAGAGATATGTGTTGCTCACTCCGACAGTGAATGAACCTCTTCAACATCTTATGGTAAATTAGGAAGTTAGAACCTCTGTAATATACTTTCAGAACTTTTGACCAATTTCACTTTTCATGCTGAAAAATTTCAGCGTTCAGATTCGAATGAACAGGATTGCCCTTTTGACTGTATGTGAACATATGTCACTTGAGTATTTAATCAAGCATATTATTAGCTCTTAAACATAGAGCTTTAATACAGCAAACTTTAAACTGGGATTATTTTTTTACCTTACAGTAGTTACAAAAGCTTAGATACTTCCTCTTTGTGAGTTTCTTTTAATTTATATTGATCTCCATATTCCAGGTCATCCATATTGTAACGTTGCTAGGTTGGAAATTGCAAGATTTACTTCGTTCCTCGCTTACCTGTCTCCTCATAACCTTAGCACCCCGTTCTACCGTGCTATAATGTCCATGGTAACCCTTTAACACTGTGGGCCCTCCATGACCAGCTCCCCGGTCATTGCCCTTCCTCATTCTACCATTTTAAGTGCCTACGATTTTCGAGCTTTGAGAAAAAAGTCTATCATCAGTTAAACAATTTGTAATTTTGTCAGTAGAAGCATATTCCTTTAATGAATCTACTGTACTTACTAGCAGGTGTAATTACAGTAAACTTCGGACATTGGGGGTCAACGGCTAGATGTTAAGCATATATAGTTATTGCATATAGAGTATGAAAACATTACACAAAGATGTAGGAATTTTTTTTAGCATTTTAAAGATATATTAAATATATGCATACAGTAGTTTATTGTTAATTGTTATGACATACTGTATATGTTTCAAACTATAATAAACTTGATCCATTAGTAATCTCAGTCTCACTAGTTATCCACATGTGAAAATTCACCCATTGGAAGTGATTACTCCCCTACCTGTACATGATAATCTTTGGGATTTCTCCTTACAAGGAAAGAATTGTGGTGGTGGGGGATGGTGGGGGGGAGGGGGAGTAAGAAAGGAAGGGATAAGAAGAGGAAAACACAATGTTATGAAGGTGTATCTATTTTTACATGTCATTGAGAAATAAATTTTGTTATTTTCAATTCTTTTCTGCAGTTGGTTCATAGTTTTGTCAGAATATCCCAAAATCAACCAAGAAACAGAAAAATACAAGAAAAGGAAGAAGAAGAAAGAAGAGAGGGAAGGAGAAAGCGGTTCCTCTAATATTCCTGTCAGGATAGACACTTCAAAAGAGGTAAGGATGGTATTTATGGATGGTTTACCTGTATCCCCACATTATCAAGCAGTGTTATCTTTGTGAACCCGTTACTGATGGATATAACTCTTGACCAGACATTAATAAGGAGATACTCTGGTTAACTTTAAAGGGTGTGAAGACTCGCGCAAAAAGAAAAGTCTCATGCCAGTAATCTTACCTAGTTTCGAATGAGGTGTAACAGAAGTGTTAGTCACACCACCATCGATCCCAGAAAATACACACACAGCTTGCTTCCGTCGGTAATTAGACACTAGTGTACAGTCAGTTCATACAGCTGCGGTCAATACCCACAGCACTGTGTACAAACGATACAGCGATGGACATCTAAGGTCCAGCTAAAGATAACAAGGTATCACGTTTCATTACTGTCTGCATTTTGTAGAGAAAACTTCACTTTCAAGCAACTTTTTAAAGATGGCGGCACACTGATGGGGCAAATCTTCAATGCCTTTAAACCTATAATGAGGTATTACTGAGTGTTGTTAGTCTTAGCATAGGCAGCATTCTCACTCGACAAATTGTATAACAGGACTAGACTTGGCAAAAGAAAATCATGTAAGAATTGAAGGGACCCGAACTGTGGACCAGAGATCTAGACTCAGAAACCAGGTGATGCTAAATCTCTGGTCAAGCTACTTTAGATTCGGAGACCAGGTGATCCTAAATCCATGATCAAAGCTACTTTAGACTCGGAGACCAGGCGAGCTTAGATCTCTGATCAAAGCTACTTTAGACTCGGAGACCAGGTGATCCTAGATCACTGATCAAAGCTACTTTAGACTCGGAGACCAAGTGATCCTAGATCTCTGATCAAAGCTACTTTAGAGTTGGAGACCAGGTGATCCTAGATCTCAAAATAAAGTGTAAATTATCTCCCCATTGCTTAATTATAACAATTTTATGCAAAATTTACCCTAACAAGTGCTTTACTGAATTCTGCAATCATGCAAACCACATGTATTGATAAGTTCTTTGTCCAATGAGGCATTGAACTGTAAGGCATAAAGGCTGTAGAATTGCACCCTGGTAAGTTACGAAACTTGTTCATAGATCGCTACAAACATCAAAGCGGGGAAAGCATGGCATGGGTGGATTTTGAACAAAACAATTTTAGGATTATAATTAGTAAATATGCGGCCTTGCAGTATAAATCAGTGCACAGGTTGAACGAAAACAGTTGTTTACTGTCTTACTGTAGACGTGACTGAAAGCCTGCTTAGCCTATGTATATACATAGTAATATTCTAGGCTTGATGCCCTTATTGTAGGCCTATTTCGGAGTAGGTTGAATGTGTAAAGAACGGGTAACCGGGAGCGAATGTTTGGACCGTTCCCATCACAATACAGAAAGTAGAGGAGGGTGGAAGGAAGGAAGGTGACCAGAGTTCCCAAAGGGTATGATGCTAAAAGACCAAATGTAGGAAGACTAGGTAGATGAGAAAGTGCAGTAGGTAGATTGTAGACAGGTAAGTATTTTGTTAAAAACACAAAAAAAGGTGTTTTAGAGAAAATTCAGGTCATCATCAGCTTGTGTCGAGTGAAAGAGAGTAAATAAACATGGATATGTAACCCTGGCTACATTTGCAATAATTTGGCGGGTGCTAAACGTTTCTGCACCTTAACTCTAAAGCAAACAGGAATCATGACACTACTGATAGATACGAAGCTTCTTAAAATCATCAAGTTAAAAAGAAAGAGATAAAGGTGGCAGCGAAGCATGCAATCATGGCAAGCTTACCAAGGCTTCCAGTACCTGGATTGGTAGTAA
Source organism: Apostichopus japonicus (assembly GCF_037975245.1). Classification (NCBI taxonomy): domain Eukaryota; kingdom Metazoa; phylum Echinodermata; class Holothuroidea; order Aspidochirotida; family Stichopodidae; genus Apostichopus; species Apostichopus japonicus. The sequence goes on from NC_092579.1 coordinate 3,069,581, forward strand.
AATGTGATACAAAAGCTAGTAAAATTGCTATCAATTGAGGAATTGTCGGCCCGCCGGAACAAAAATATTTACCCATGAAAGGGGTGACTTTTTCTATCTGACAAAGTGTCTAGAATGGTAAACTTTATGAACTTTTTGATTCTTGACATTGATGCAGATGTATGTTAGGTTAGAGTACCAACTTTGTGTTTGTTATATATATGTAACTTGAATCATACTGCATTTAAATATGTATGTATGTATTTATGTATGTATGTATTTAGATCCTCCTGTAAGCAGGAACTTGTGAAGAAGCCATCATTGGCTTATCAAAGCCGCAAGCTGACCGAAGTCAGTCTCTTAGATTCATATTTAACGTCAATGACTATGAATTGTCAACAACTCTGTAACTGGACAACATACATTAATCTTGGAGTGACTTGAACTCGGGACCTTATGATTGAAAGGCACCGGGTAAAGCACTGAGCTACATAACACTCCACTAAAAAACATACTCCCTGATTGGTAACTTTTCTTTCATTGTATTTCTCTTTGAGTAATGACAAAGTCTGTTAACAACAATATCAGACAGCAGGAAGTTTAAAAAAGTATCAACATACATCTGTTAATTTGTTTTTTACAATACACACAACCCACACAACGTCAGCATCATTGTCAATGTAAGCAAAGGAATCGTACAGTCTGCATTCAGGTTGGGTTAGTCTGTGTGTGTGTTTGTGTACTGTTGGTGAAGTTGCCATGGGTACGTGAAAACTCAGTAAGAATATGATGGTAGTTGGTGAAACACAATTAGTAGATGCATTATAGGCATTATAGGCATATTAATGAGTCATGGGGCTAATCAGTTGTTGATCAACAGCACAGAACCACAGCATGCTGTGCATTCGTGTCTCTTTTCTTTAGCCATTAAATGTTTGCCTACCCTGTACCTACTGGCAGCCTGGAAAAATATATCCCCAACCTAAGGTCTTCAGGATAATGTAGGAGACAGATATTACAAAGTTTAGCTATTTAACTTCACTCCTCTCTTATTGATCTCCTATGCGTTCTACCTTAGCCAAGAAACTGATAACATTCTGTTCCCCTAATGAACCTCTCTGCCGGGGGGGGGGGGGGCACCTGGAGGGTGCGCTTCCCTCCTCCTTCTGGATGTGCCATTCAGAAGCCTATGTATCATCATTTGTAAATACAGCATCAGATGCAGAAAAGGGTGATTTAATACTAGCCAAATCAATTGTGGGTTATGTGAACTTCATGTAACTTAATCCAACTTTAATTAGTAGAACTCGGAATCATACGATTTTATGGTGGTACTGTTAAGGTAGGAATAAGGTACCTAAAAACAAAGTCTGTCACTCTCATCCACTAAAAATATATTAGGTACAGAGGAAAGTTTACGTAAACATAAAATGTTGGCCAACAAAGAAACAAAATCGTTTCCATGAATCTCAAGACTTGCTGTATTGGACAATTGCAGTTGACTACACCCTTATCAGAAGCAGCCAACTGGTTGTCACCACATAGATCCCTTAGTTAGATTGAGGGGTTACTGCTCCACTACAGTATGTGGCAATATCACATGGCTTAGATGGACACAAGATACCAGTACCACCAACCATAACAGCTACAATATGGTACTGTTAGCTCTTTGATTTCAAATTGTTTTTTTCCCTTCATTTTTCATATTAGCTATTTGGTTCTCTGTAATTTATATTGCCTATCACTGACCTATGTTCCCCTAGGTCGTCTCCATGCTAGAGATGTAGTACTTGCCAAGTCAAGTCTTTGGTGAAGTAAGGGGTCTGTTTTATAATCACAAACAGGAGGGTGTAAAACGGCACAATATGCACAATACGCGTAGATATTTGTGAGAGAGCACTTTTAGAGTGCTGTCGTTTTTACATAAGTTTAAGGATAGGTTAAGTTTTGGGTGTTTAACAGAATGCTGGAGAAAGTCTGAAGAGATGTGAAGAAAGACTTAAAGTTTCATTTGGCTCCCTTATGGTGTCATTCTCTCAACTATTCTTTGCATCTTTCTGTTCGTAGGTTTCTTCCTCTTCATCTGCTCCATCCGATTCCAAGCCCACTTCCAGCTCGTTAGGTCGAATATCGTCATTTAAGGAAAACATTCAGCCTCTTAAGAGATCGTCTTTAGATTCAAAATCGGAGGCCAGGTTAACATCGTCCTTGCACCTGGATTCGGGTCGGACCTCTCATCTGAAGGAAAGCGACCAGTTCAACTTTCGACGTTCAAGGAGCCTCAGGGAAAAGCGAAATTCCAGAGCTACCGTCGAAGAAGAGGACGACCACCAAACGCAATCTTCCACCGATACCGCCTCCGGCGAGGAGAAAGAGAAAGAGAAAACTCGAGTGTCGCCCTCTACGAGGAAATCACGCACCGTCAACGACAGGCTGCCCCGGCGACACACGAGCCCCGTAAAACATGTGGACTTTCCTACACCAGACGTGTCCAAACTAAAGAGACGGGACAAAAGATTGTCCGGTAAAGGGAAGGAAGACTCCAGCGACGAGGAATTGGACCATAAACAGACGGACAAGTTATCCAAAGATGGACTGAACAGTGAGTACATGGAGACGCTGCAGAGAAACAATAACAACGTGTACAAATCGGACCACATCCAGAGCAGCGTCTCTCACATCCCGAAACGTAAGAACAGTACCAGCGAAAGTGGGAGCGGACGATCTTCCAGGACCTCCAGCATCTCAGAGGTCGCAAAGACCGCCGCTCCGCCGCAACCGACAGAGCCGACCGAATCTGCCGTCCTCACAGATGAAGAGATAGCCAGGTTGGACGTACCGAAACGCGGCCGCATGAGATTCTCAAAGTTACACGGCGAAGGAGAGACTCAGTCTCCAAGCAAACGGACCATCGAGAAACGAAGGCACGCGAAGGACCGGAGGAGTCGCCACACCTTGGATGGAAGTATACGAGTGATTCCCGTCCTAGATAGTGACAGGGACTTGACGGACTCTCAGAAGGTAAGGCGTAGTACGTAAGTTAATGGAACAATGGAAAACAACTGATTGTGAATGTGTATGTAAACTGTGCTTTTCACGTTTTCAGCAAGTAGATAAGTCTGCAGAAAAGTCCTGGTGGATTCTCGCCGGTTGAAGAGTGCTCTGTTGCTCCCAGAGATGATAGATGTACTAAATTGGTTAGGCATGGTCAAACTTTTAACACTTCTTGTAGTGTCATATCCAAAGCGTTTCTTATCTACTTACCTAAGTTTGGAATAATTCTGAGGATTACAGCTTGCAGAAACTACATATTAAACAAGTGGGCAATCGAGCATAATTCCAATCCTTCCTGATTTGAAAACTGTCATTTCAATCCTCATAAAAGAAAGAGAGACAAATATATATTAATTTGGCTGTTTTTCAGAGACCAAACCTTAAACTTAAGAGGAGTAATTCCGATCCGAATCTAGCGGACACAGAGGATGCCTTGCAGAGAAAGGAAATTGCGGAGATCTTTCCTGTAAGTATTTTTTGTTTATTTCCTAGCATTATTATGATTAATTCTCAAGAACGTGATATGAGAATTGATATTATCCTGCCTGATCATACCTGAGCAGACTTCCTGTACACTGGCTTCATGTTCTATCAGAGAGTATAATATACATGTTAGCTTATTTTGTTTGGTCTTTTTTGCTGGTCTCCTAGTGGGATTCTACTTGTGAGAATTCATCTTAAAGTCGACTGATAAGCTCATTGGTATTTTCAGTGACCCCCGCCCTCCCACCCTTCCCACATGTAATAGCAAAGTCTGTCATGCCCATTAATCAACATTGGTCTGAGGTAAGGGGAGGGCAAGGAAACAGGAGTCATCAGGTACATATCCTTTTGAAAACATTGTTGTGAAATTTATTGGAGAGTCAATGTCCTTCCCCCACCCACCCTTTCCTTCCCCCTCCTCTTAGCAGTCTCCCTGGTGTTTGGGCTGTGTTGACAGTAGTGTAAAATTCTCTCCAGGAGCACTTCGATTATACTGTCCATAAACAAGTAGCGGTCAGTCATAGACAACAATCGTCTCACAAATTCGTCATTTGTGAAACAAAAGAAAGATGCTTTCTTATCACCGAGTTGTTTTTCCTATGTAGATATTTGGCTATGCCTTTTCTAGCTCGTTAGTCAGATCAGATCTTAGTTATTTCTTTCCTATAATTAGTGTTGAGAGCGAAAAATAACTAGCAGTGTGTATAATACATTCTATGCTCAACAGGATTTTGTTTTCTTTTCTGGTAGTTTAAATTTGTTGCCCGCAATTTTGTGGTTTGTTTGTCCTTGGACTTGAACTAAATGAAAGGGGGAGACCTATAATAAATTTTTGAAAGAGGTATAACAAAAGGTGCTTGGAAACAAACACAATACAGTAGTACACCTTTGTTGATCTTTGTAGGGTAGATGAGGCCCTACATAACACCCATGTATTATTCTGGGTATCTGTAATCTGCTACGATGACCTACAAAACGGAGAGAGTGAGTGGAGGGAAACCAGCTGTATAAGAAAATATTTTAAGGAAACAGCCAAAATATGATCTCAGTTTATTCTTGTTTTTGTATCATATCTGAAGCTGATGCTCTTAAGCAATCTTTTGAGTTATAGGAACGAATTTGAAATAGTTGTGGATGTATGTTCCCCAGAAGATTGAGTTTGTAATTTAATTTAGGAATATTCTGCCCAGACAGGCCATCAACCAATTTCACAGAATATAGAATCTACAGGTTTTCATTGAAATGAAAAAGATGTGTGCAATATATGTAATCAAACTTAAAGGAGTGCTACAAGAGGCAGACACATGTAGATTACTTGTCTCTACACTACTGCTGCACTCTCCCATCTACCTGGTCTACATATTGGTATTGTCAAAAGCAGGAGGCTGAGGGGGCTGCAGCCAGACTGCATAGGACATACCGTTGTGTGCTCCTGCATTTCCACACAATAGGCACTGCTGGTCTGCAGAGATAGTTATGGATGTTGATCCATCTCTGGATCATTGAGTGATATTTCTTGACAAAAACAGTGCTGGGTTCATCAGTCTAAATTAAGGCTTTTTGTGAAAATCTAACAGAGCAACTCGAAAATCTAATGTAGAATATATTAACTTCGGTCCTCTCTTACCTGCCTGCAAACAACATTTGCACTTTCCCGTGAGGTTTTCTTTTTTAAAATGCTATTGACTTGAATTGTAAAGCCTGTTGACCATATTGAACAATAATCCAATTTTATCGTAATCTTTGACATCAGCATTGTCAAAATAGTCTAGGCCGCCATGGTGTTTGCACTTTATGAGAGGTCATTAACTTCAGTAGAATTATGGTACAGTATATAAGTTTGATGAATGGTTATCAAATTCTAAGCTGATTTCTCTCAGTTTGCAGTGTAGACTGCAGGTCCTATGGTGTAGTATTGGTATTCAGTATAGTTTAGTGTAATAGTGCAGTGTAGTATAGTACACTATAATATAGTACAGTATAGTAAAATGATAGTACAGTATGATGCAGTACAAAGTACAGTATAGTAGTGTTAGTACCATGGGCGGCGATCATGGGGGGGGACGGGGGGGGACATGTCCCCCCAATATTTTAGGTGGGGGGATATAGTATCTAATATCCCCCCAATATTTGGTGGCATAGGCTTTTTGTGTGGCTATAAATTGAAAATAATGCGTGAGATATTTATCCAAATCATATTTGGCGGGTGGCTTAAACTTCGTCCAACACATGCTGCATGAGGTAAATGACTCTTCGTGGTCGTTTCTGTGACCTGTGACCGTATAGCATGTTGTCACTCATGATTATTATCATGTCTGTACATCTCTTGTGTATGAGTGTAAGTACGTACAATCATGATCCACATCGATATGGGTTCAATGTGTTTCCATTTGGCCTGTTTCCTACAAGATTTCTAACCGCAAGCGCGTAGCCAGGGAGGCGAAGGGGGAGACTGTCCCTCCTCCCCCCTCGAGCATATTTTTTGTATTTTTTTATGATATCGAAGTTTTATAGCCATTATAAGAGGTTTTAATATTTGTAATAAATTAACAAATTAATAAATTAACTGTGTCTGAATTTTCGAAAACCCGACCAACATTCTTCATCATACTTCCCTCTACTCGTGCAATTTTGACTGGTCTGTTTTTTTTCCTATATTGGTTGTCCATAGATGATATTTTGTGCAACATTATGGGCATATTTTGAAGTGAATTTATTATTCAAATTCTGAACAAATAATGGGCTTAAAACCTTGAAAAGTGGGGCTGATGGGTATTGTGGGCTGTTACGTAGTATTAGTACCTACAAAAGCAATGATCCACAGGAGATGTGATGAGGTCGAACATGATGTGTGACTGGTGACAATCTTGAAAAAGGTTATGGATGGGAAAAAAAACAATTGGGAAAAATTTGGTTCTCAGGCAAAAGTGTACATCTGGTTGGTCATTTTCAAGCCCCAGAAGTGCCATTTCCGGTGATCTGGGGGGCTACCAAAACCAGAAATTTTCTTGTACGCTGCGCCAACCGATGGTGGCGCTCCGCTTAGATAGTAATATACAAAATATCACGAAGCGTGCGAACAATTTTGGGGATGAAAGTTGCTACGCGCCAGCACCCAAGCAAATGTCCCCACCAATATTTGAAACAAATCGCCGCCCCTGGTTAGTACAGTACAGCATAGTACAATGATAGTACAGTACGCTGCAGTATAGAGTACAGTATAGTACAGAATACAGTATAGTACAGTGTTAGTACAGTATTGTATATAGTACAGTACAATATAGTACAATGATAGTACAGTATGGTACAGTACAGTGTAGACAGAATACAGTATAGTACAATGGTAGTATCGTACAGTACAGTATGGTACAGTGCAGTACAAAGTACAGTATAGTAGTGTTAGTACAGCATAGTACAGCATTTTACAATTATAGTACAGTACGGTGCAGTATAAAGTACAGTATAGTACAGAATACAGTATAGTACAGTGTTAGAACAGTATTGTATATAGTACAGTATGGTACAGTACAGTGTAGACAGAATACAGTATAGTACAGTGGTAGTATAGTACAGTACAGTACAATGATAGTGCAGTATAGTATAGTACAATATTTACTTATAGTACCATAGTATGGTACAGTAAAGTGTAGTACAGAGTACAGTGTAGTACAGTATGGTACAGTATAGTACAGTGCTAGTACAGTATGGTATTTAATACAGTATAGTACAATGATAGTACAGTATATGGTACAGTACAGTGTAGTACAGTATAGTATATAGTACAGTTTAGTGCAATGATAGTACAGTATATGGTACAGTACAGTGTAGTACAGAGTACAGTGTAGTACAGTATAGTATATAGTACAGTATAGTGCAATGATAGTACAGTATGGTATAGTACAGCATTAGTACAGAACAGTGCAATGATAGTACAGTATAGTACAAGTATAAACAGCACAGTATAGTACAGTACACTATAGTACCGCCTTCAGGAGAGGGGAGGAGGTCGGATGTACACAGGTTCCCCTTATTCAAACCCAAGTATAAAATTTATAAGTATTTATTAGCTCAATCTTGCGTGTAGACCCTACATGGGAAGCGGCTTGATAAACCTAGCTGGGTAACACCCCATCCTTTTTAAAAACTCTAGTTCTGCCCGGGCTGTAGTATCTGCATGTTAATTACTGAGCATCTGATGTGGAGAGAACAGCAAATTCAAATGACTCTCAAATGATTCTATTTAACTGCTCTGCTACCGATCGCAGCCACACGGGGTGTTAATCTTGTTTTCGGTTGAAGGGAATGAGCCTATTACTTGATATCAGATCAATTTCACATGGCGAGGGATGATCCTAGCCTAAGGCGAGAGAAAATCCTCTTATGGCATTTAAAAGCCAGAAGATAATTTTTCTCTGAATGGAAAGTCATTTTGAAAAGCTTAGCATGGTCCATTCATTCAGGTTTGAAGGGTTTGGCTTTTATATAAACACAACAAGCCCCAAAACATGTCTTGTTATTCACCATAAGGAGGCGGATATTTGGCATCGTTGTGTACAGAAATATGAAACTTTTAATATTTTTCATTGCTTAGTTTATTTATGGTAAGGTACAGCTGTGAGACATGAAAAGAAATATGCCGGTTTGAAATTGTTTTTGTCAATTACAAACCATTCTTAAGTCCAGACACCTCATATATGCCATGATTCTTGGAGTCTTATACCATAGAAGGCTGTGCTACCCTATGTTAGCTTTAATACTTCATACTGTTGAGCAGTGTCGGTTGCACTAACAAGTATATCCCAGATAGTAATTGGTATGCTTTGATGAAAAATCCACAAAATTTTAACTGCCGACCTGCAGAACTGATTGTGGGAGTTTAAGTATTTCCTGCAATAGTCTTGGAATTGTGGTTTAAAATGCTATTAAAAGGTATTAACGGCATACTTTAGTGGTTCATAGGGTTTAGGTATTTTGAGATTTATGAAAAGGAGAATTGTTTACCTTTTTGAGGATTTCGTGTCAAAATTGAAAACAATTTGTTATTAATCTCTCTTTTAAAATGTTTCGAATGGTAGACACTGCCAGAATGGCAAACTTTTCAGAAGTAAACTATTTCCTGAAAAATGCTTTAAATGATTGTGAATATTGCTTTCAGGATATTGCTGTGGTTTAACGGGTCGCCTTTATTGACATTCAGTATAAGCAATTCTGAATTGGCGATTCCGTTTTGTCTCGTTTTGAACGCTATTATGTTGGATGGGAGACAAATAAAAAACGTTGGTACAATAAACAAAATCTATACAGCCAAGCTTTGGGGTATGTAAAAACATGCTGACCTATCCAATAATGAGAAGCTACATTCAAATTTCACTTCTCTCTATTCCTGAGGAGAGGGAGGTGATTGGGGGGGGGGGAGGGGTGGATGGAGAAGGGTGATGGAGAAGGGTGATGGTTTGCAACTTATTTAGTTTTTCAAATAGTTCTTCTCAAACAAATCCCTGTCAATGGCCAGAGTTTTTTTAAATAATTTTTGATGTTTGTATCTTGCATACTGAACATGATTTGAGAGAAGGCAGCATGATATAACTTTAACCCTGTTGCTATATTGACTAGGGGCTCTAACCCCCCCCCCCCCCAACCTTAAGGTTAGGATTAAAAGATTGTAATAATTTGAAATTGTCTATTTGATATTAAAACAACCTGTGACTTTCATGGGTATCTCAATGAAGGTCAGCTTCGTAAGTGAATCCTGTAAATTAAAATGTACATCATGTTGGTGTTTGTTTTAGGAGAAAGCTGTTTCTGTGATGTTAGTGGTGTAAAGGTGTTCATGCCATTGAGATGGTTATATCCAGTTGGTATTTTCACTCATATATTTATTTATAGGTGCATTAAATTGGCAACATTTGTTTTAATTGTAGCTTTAGAAGAGCACTACCTTTCATGTTAGGTAGACTGCTCAAGTCTTTTTCTTATTTCAGAAGTTAAGTTTTGATATTTCGAAGTTAACTAAATTTATATGTCTTGTACAGTATACAAGAAGGTCTCTGGATGACAAAAATGTTCAGACGTAGAGTGACATGATTAAATTACCAGTTGATTAAGGATTATTAAGAATAGTTCTGAGGTAGATTTAAATGTGGCATTTTAGAGTCGGAATTTCATCTACTAGTTTTATGACAGTATAGTTTGCATTCCATCGTTTTAATATGCAGTTGGTTCGGGTAGTTCTAGTTTTAAGACAGACTACAGGAGCTGTCAAGCTTACATAAATACAAAAAAGCTGAGAACATGAGTGTATTTTTACCTTGTTTCATGCACTTTGACAAGTTAGAAGTTCGAAGTAAAGAAAGACATTTTCTGTTACTTCATGGGTTTGGTCAATTGTGAAAAACAACTCCATTTTAGATAAAATCAACAGAGGTGACACATGTCATGTAGAGAACGTTCTAAAGCAGACCTGCAAATTTTCTAGCTTCATTACTAGATTATATTACTAATAAAACAAGTCCAAAGTGTAGTTGTTAAGTGCCGGTTTGTCAGCCCTTTTGAAGCGGACTTTTTATTGATGTTATAAAATTCTTCTAAGCTGCATTTCTGTAGAACAAGGTTTGGCTAAAGTTATCACACTGTGTGATGATGGTAGATATTGTGGTGATACAACAACTCCCATGATGAAGTTAGTGTGTAGGACATTGGTTCTGTGGGATTTAGGCATAGTTTGGAAAACTATTTGGTTTTTTTTGGTTTTTTTTGGTTTTTTTTAGGGGGGGGAGGGTAGGGTTGGTGGGGTAGAGTTGGGTGGGATGTGGTCCAAAATGGTGCAATCAATGAATATAAGAGATTTGTTATGATGGTAAAGAAGATGATTGCTAATTTAACAAATTAAGATAAAACACAATTTTTTTTCTTTTCATCTTTTTCTCTCGTAGGGTCTTTACCATCTCAAGAATGGTTGGCTGAATTTAATGGGCGATACCGATAATGTAAGTATGCAGTAGTACTAGATTGGTGTTATTGATAAGGTGATGTATTTGTTGGTTTAGAGTGCGGGGTTAACAATTAAATTTGTTTCCTTCACCCGCACCCACACGATTAAAGATACGTCTTCCCTTACACAGGATTTGTATGTCTTCACCGACGTATATGGAAGTTTTTCCCTTCTGGGATCCTTTATCCATATACAGTACACAAGATAACAGGTTTCTTCACATTAAACATATACAGTATATAAATTGTGTAAACACAATGAGTTTAAATCGTGGGTGTCTCCTGTACGCACAGAATTTAAAGAGTCTCCGAAAGATGTAACACATGCTTCAATGTTTCTTCACCTTTTTACAAAGGTTTATATGTCCTCTTGTTGTCCTACATAAATAGGTTAACATGCTGATCCCCAAACTCTTATCATTATTTCTACTCGGTAACAAGTCCAGAAATGTTCACAAAGTGTAACTGCCCAGCCATGTCAGAGGTTTCTGTTTTCAATTTGCATTGCAAATGAGGTGCATATGCGTGAACACAGTTTCCAAACATTACACGTGAGGTGTTTCTGTCAGACAATTGAAGATCCTTTAATAACCAAGTGTCTGATGTCTTGTTGTTGTTTTAGAATGATTGATTGGTACCCATGCCCATTTTATCTCTAGTCTATGACCCTTTTATCACACAACAATTTGTGCAAGCATATTAAAGCTGGTAATGTCATTGTAAATGAAGGAACGTTTGCTCTGATGTGAGTACTAAATGTTCCATGATAAAAGTTTGTTGTTTTATGAAATATCATACCTTTTATTAAAGCAAGCATTTGCGACATTTCTTGATGTACTAGCATCTTTTAACCTCTGTCAGTGGGAAACATAAACAACAATATTCGTGACTTTCTGCCTGTTCGAACAAACAAGTGAAGTAAAATAAGGCTGCATTCAAAGCCAATCATTCAACTGTGGTAGAGAAACTGTGATAGACTGCCTGACGTTTCGATCCTTCATGTAGCAGTTTCTTCTTCAAAGGCAAAACTAAATGAAAACAGAAGACACATTCAAAGTAGACAGATGGACAGACAATTACATTCAACCAGTGAAAGAAAGAAAAGAATAAAAATAGACTGCTCAAAAGATATTACACAGATTTTTTGCAGTAGATAAGCATATTTACTTCACTCATCACTTTAGTACGTCTATCTTCTGACAACAAATACGAACACTCTACCATATCTAGGGCACCTGGTAACCTGTTAGCACAGTATACTCTCACATTGAACAGCCCATGCTGGTCTAGGGCCCTCCTTCTCAATCTACCACGCTCTCTCTTTCAGAACTGTCATACACTGCAAGATGACTAGATTCATACAATCAACAGCATTACATTGATAGAACCTGACATAGGTTTACGATTGGGGCACTATGCCCCCTCTCCCTCCCCTCTCCCTCCCCTCTCTCCCACCCCACCATCGTGCCATTTGGTTTAGCAGTCCTAACGGCTTACCCTCTTTTCTTTCATTTTGCAGGATTGGACTAAACATTGGTTCGTTCTGAAAGACAACAAACTCAGTTTCCACAAAGATTCTAAAGATGATGTAAGTTAATCTGGAGGATTTAAAGCAAATTATGCAAAGCTGTCTGGTCGGCTATAAGGATACCAGTAATATCCCCCAAAATCTTGGTGTTCTGAGCACCGCTATAATTAGTCTTTCAAAATTATCATATATACCAAAGGTTGTGACCATCCAGATTATTGCCAGAATTAAAACAAGTGGGGTTAGTTTAAGACCATTACTTGTCTCACACAGGGAAAATGCTTTCAGAGTGGTTTTATGCCTATTGGAGTTCTAGTATGAGTGGTTATATAATGCCTATTGGAGTTCAGAGTTGTTATATAATGCCTATTGGAGTTCTAGTATGAGTGACCATTATTGGACTTTCTAGCATATTTGTGAGGGATAATGATGACCTTTAGATAAATACCAACATTTATTATGTATTTTAGGAACTATAATTTTGTTTTTATTATTTTTTATTTAACCATGGTAAATATTTAATCATCATTCTATGTAGTCGTGCTATGTAGACTTTGCTTATTGTTGTCTCTATGTCTAACTGTTGCTGCACTGAGTTTGGTCTGACTCTGAGATTCCCACATGGCCAAAGTTGGCCTAGTTGTTCAGTGGTTCAGGTACCGTTTCCTTCACCTTTACATTGCTACAGTATCTATACAGTAGCTCCCAGTCTCCCATACCTGATTGTCATTCCAGTTGGCACACTTCCTGAGGTGGGAAACACTTCCCAGTGAAAAGAAAATGTTTTTGGTCAAAGTGTTTTAGGATTAGTCACAGAGCAAAGCAAAGCAGAATTTGTTATTACCTCCAGTAGATCTTTTCCAAAGTTTCTATCAACTGTTTACAATTATTCCTTTGTTGTGAGTTAAACTTTTCTGTATACCAAAGAAGAGTTACCTTCTGGAAAACTCTGCAAAAAATCTGATCTATACTTCATCTCCGTGGCCCCCTGGAACAATATCATTTAGTGTTCTAAGAGGTCACATTTTATGAACCATGTTTAACCTCAAGTGTTGACTTTTACAAGGTACTGTGTACATACAAAACCCAGTAACTTTTGAATTTGTGCCACGATTCGAAGACCATATTGAAAAGTGTGACTATGTACGTAACAGATAAATTTTATTCCACAATCCCTCCTGCATTGTACATTTAACTTCAAACATGATTCAATTTGTAGGTAAGCAATTTGGAAGGCTCATACAACCTAGCTGGCTCTCTGGAGGCTGTGGACTTTAACGTTGGCCGTAACTATGGATTTAAAGTGAAGGTAAAACTTAGAAAATTGTTTTCCCTGAGAATACCTGGAGTAGCTTTTGTCTGAAATCCTACTCAAAAGTGTTTCCATGTTTTTTTAAGGAACGTAATGCTTAAGAAAATGTTTGTAAATTGACAGACAGTGGAGAAAGAGCATCCACTTTGCCTTGCAAACTAGAGGGCAACATTCATGATTAGATTCCCTGGTTTCCAAATGGGAATACCAACTTCCTAAGTGTCTTTGAAATATTACAGACATTAATCCATGTTGAATGTTGTGTTGTTTGTGGAAATAAACAAATATTTCCAGTGTACTATCAACTTTTTGGTCATCATGATATGAGTAATCACAAGAGAAGGAACAGAGACTGCACTCTGATTTGAGCCATTCAAACAGCAGTTCTTCCTGTTTCATTACAACATGGATAATATAAACTCTGGTTACAAACTGGCAGTCAAGCTAGTGTTTGTAACTCTTGAGATAAAGGAACAACCAAGAAGTTTTAAACTACATATATCTTTTCAGTTAGATTATGGATACCCCCCCAGTTATGTGTACATATAACATGGTTCTGGCAAAATGCTAGAAAGTTTCTCATTGAATTTAGAGGAAAATAAAGGGGTTATATAATCACCAATATCTTTCTAAACTTGTAAGTAAGGATAAAAACCTATCCCCTCTCTTGAAAGAAAATTACAATGCACTTTTTTCCGTTTCTAATTTGTAGATGAGGTCAGAGGATGAGATTGTACTAAGTGCCATGACTGCTGCAATTCGAACCAAATGGGTCATCGCCCTCAACAAGGCTATCCTGACAGCCCGTGACTCGGGGGACGTCACCGACCCCCTCGATGAAGAGACGTTGTTAACTCAGAAAATTGAAGATGTGTCCGAGAGTGTTCCAGACAAGCCGACCAAAGAAGATGGGGTCACGGAAGTTGATTCCAATAAAATAGAGGCAGAAGAGGTCATTGAGGAGCAGAAACTCAGAGCTCCATCTCAAAGGATCAGAGACAGGAGGTCAAGAAGGGGTTCGCGAGAAGACTCCAAAAGAGATTCGACGTCCAGCAGGCTCTCCAGCGAGAGCGAAGTCTTTTTCGACGCGGTGACATGCCTGGAGAGGAGACAGCCAGAAGGGAGGAGTGATAGCCCCGATAAAGGAATCGCAGACACGCAAAGCGGGGAAATTAACGAAGTATTAGGAGAAGCTGTGAGTTGAGGCTTAATTAGAAAATATGACAAGGTTGCAAGTACTTTAGTACCTGTTGGTTATTTACAAATTGTCTTCACAATTCTTTTTAAGGGAGTAAATCATTTTTCACCTCTTTTGTGTTAACTTTTCTCTTTGGTCTATTTCCATTTTGTCCTGATATAACTGATATAACCGATTGTATTTCTGTCAATTTTGTAGGTTGATGCCCTCAAAGCTAGGTTAAAAGTTGTCGAGGATGAAAATGTCTCACTGAAGATGAAAAATTCTCAGCTGGTGGACGGCATCGAAGTTTTACGGAAATACCCTCTTGAAAACACTGCAGATGTGGAATTGTTGAATCAGGTATGGAAAAAAAAAAAAAAATGATGTTAAACTTGTATATTTCTTTCTGTCACTTGATTTCCAGTGAAATAAGGAAAAAACTTAAGACTGAGTCTCCCTCTTCCCTGTCAATGGTAAACTGATATAATGAGATAAATTGCTCCCCCCTCTCCCTCCTACCTTCCCTTTATAGCACATTCATGTACCCCCTCTACCTTTCGGCTACACGCCACTGTTCTAGGGAAAAGATGAAACTCAGTCTCCCATTTCCCTGTCAAAGACTAGCTTATATTGAGAGATAAATATAAATTTATTTATAAACATTGACAAGATTTGATTGTGGGTATAACAACTAGTCTTTAGATTAAAACTACTTTACATATAAGAATTGGGACAGAGGCTGTTACTTTCTTGAATTGATGAGAATAATTACCACTGGGGTGGGAAGAAATTATATGATGGAGTCTAAACTGCGCCATTGTGCCGGTTCTTTCCTGTGGACATGTACTTTATCAAATTCAACCAAACTGTTAGCTGACAAAAATAGTAACCTCTTAGTTTTGGCTTTTTTTTTGGTTTGCTTTTGGCTGGTTCAGATGGAGAAGTTGGTCAAGCATAGAAGCAAGTTGGAACAAGAAATGGAGGATGAGAAGATGAAACTGAAGCAAATGAAGAATGCTGCCGAACTGACGGATCAGAAAAACAGGGAGCTACAGGATCAGGTCGGATCCGTCAAAGACGAACTGGAGAAGAAATGCGGGGATTACAACAACCTGCAATCCCGCTTTGAGAAGCTGGTGATGGACCTGAAGGAGATGGAGACGGAGAGAAGCACATCGAGGACGAAACTGAAGGAAGAACGAGAGGCAACTCTGGACATCATCAACCGGCTAAATCAGAGGATAGACGACTTGGAAAATGAAAATCTGGGACTGAAAGACGAGATAAAGCAGGAACGGACGGTCGTTGAAGCCCAGAAGCAGAAATGCGAGGAACTGGAGAAACGGTTGGCATCACAAGAGGATGAATATGTTATCGTGGAGCAGCAGTCCCTCGTTCAGGCCACGCCCGGCAACGAGGAAACCGGGGACAAGTTGGCAACCGATTTAAAAGAGCAACTCGATAACGCTCTGAGGGAGAATCGAGGACTGCTAGCACAATTACAAGGTGCCAATAGGAGTACACAGATGTTAAGACATAAACTGAAGGAGAAAGAAGAAAAAGTGACCTCGGATGCTTCATCTCAAGGATTGGAAGAGTTCAGGGCGGAGATTGGGGAGAAGGAGGACGAAATTGAGGCATTAAATGAGAGGTTAAAGGTGGTGGAGGAAACTCGGGGTAACTTACAGGTGAAGTATGATAAACTAGTGGAAGAGACCTCGGTGGCTAGTCCACACAGAGTGACAGAACTAGAAGCACAGCTAACTCAGGTACAGGATTTGAGGCTGAAAGCAGAAGGAAGGATTTCAGCAGTCGAAGCTGAGCGAGATAGCTTGATGCATAAAGTCCAACTGTGTCAGTCTCAGATTGAGAAACTGGGAAACTCTAATGTAGAGAGAGAGGATGAAAGTATTTTGTATAAGGAGGAGATTGATCAGTTAAAGGAGGCCTTAAGTGTCATGACCACGGAGAAGACAAACTTAAACGACGAGAGCACAAAACTCAGGGAGGAGGTAGAGGAGAGCACCCGAGAGATTGCAGCTAAAGAGGAAGTACTCGAGATGTTGCAGCAGGAGATGAAACGTGTCAAATCGGAATGGAGGCAGCACAGGCACGAGGTCGACAAACTGAAGAAGGAAAACGATAAACTCCACAGCAACTTAGATTCTGCCAATGCTGAGGCAAAGTCGTTGCAAGACAAAGTAGAAAAACTCGAACAGAGGCATCTTGAGGGGCTCGTAGGGGCAGGTGAACCGACGCAGGAGGTCGCCCAGCTGAAGGAAGAGCTGGTACGAGCACGGAGTAGCTCGGATTCGGCGCTGAAAAACCTTGAACTGGAGATGGCTAGCAAGCAGGAACAATTGCAAATGATCAGCACACAGGCAGAGGATTACCAGAAGCAGCTGCAGTTGTTATCAGATGCTCTGAAGGACAAAGCAGAGGCAGTGCTCCGTCTTGAGGAGGAGGTAGCGTCCAAGGACCACTGTCTGTCCAGCACACAGGAGCAGTTGACCAGCAAATCAGATCGCTTGGAGAAGGAGGTGAAGAGACTGAGGTCGCAGTTGACCGTCGCGCAGAAGGAGCAGGACGAACGGGAGATCAAGCACCGTGTCTTTGAGGAGCAGCAGACGCAGGTGGAGAGAACCAACCAGGAAGAGATGAAACTGATGAGTGACCGCATACAGGACTTGACAGCGAAACTCTCCAGTGCCGAGAAAAAGGTAAGATAGGATGGTACGGGGCTACACTGTGACTGTTTTACTAGTACTTAGAGAAGGGTAAAATGCACTGAGTTTTACAGTGAGATTCTCTGTTACACTGAGAGTGTCTATTACGGGGTGAAAATGGCAAGGTAGGGATGGTTTGAAGGTGACAGTCTCCGCATCTGGGAAGATGATAAGATATTGTAAATTCGTTTGGCAGCAAAATTCTCTCCGTGGTAGAGGAATCGGTCAGATATGTTAGGTGTTTTGTTGTCAGTCTGCACCACAGATAAAAATTGGTAAGACATGCTTACGTTTAACAGTATCGCTCTGAACCTGTCCTAGTGCAAATTGGTAAGATAGTGTAATACTTTTGGCTTCGAAATTGCTCGTCCATTGTAGAGAAGACAGTGAGATATTCAAGATTTAGAAGTGTTGGAGGCACACCTAATATATCACACAGAACTAAGAGCAAACCAATTCCATAGAGAAATCCAAAAAATATATAAATCTTGATTAGAAGAACTAGCCATTTCAGAGAAAAAGGCAAACTGCCGTCCGAAAGGAAGTTCTAAAAATGTCACCATTTTTAGTTTTAATCCAACCAACTTTGATCCCTAAAGATGTCTTTGGATTTTCAGGTAAGTTTTGTGGAAGAAAATAAAAGTCCTCTCCCTGGAATAAGGTAGCCTTACATAAGTTTGATATTTTATTAAATATTGTCAAATTTGGTTTCATGATTGACCTAACAATGAGGATCTTTTGTCAACCATAAGTGATGAAGTTTATAATAATTGTGTTAGGATAATCGAATATTGGTCATTTTTTTGTGAATGTTTTAAGGTGTGTATTTTGGTACTCTACTGCTTGCAGAGAATTACTCAATATGTGTGGTCTAACAGAAGCATGTGTCCTTTAAAAGAACTTGTAATTCAACCGCTTTTAACCATGTAATGTAAGATAAATATACCCCATCAACTTGTCTGGTCATTGCCCAGTTGTCACTGGATGGTTGAAAGACTTGAGGGATCTTACAAAAAAATTGCATTCCCCTCCTCTTCCTGGACTCATTTTGTTCAGGAACTTTGTTTCTGAAATTCAGCCAGCTAGGTTAATAAACAGGTGAGAGGGAGGGGGAGGGGGAGGGGGAGGGTGCATGCTGACCCAAAAGGTCAGTGATTTATACACAGCCAAATAACAGGGTAACAGAAACTGAGAAAAAAACAATGTTTATTTCTCCATTAACTAGGAATCGAATCAGTGTGGGCCTAGCCTAAATAGGCTCATGTATTATGTGACTGTATTGTGTATTGATTACCTGGGAGCAAGGTAGGGGAGTAGGAGGGGGGGGGCCACATCCAACGCCAGCAGTGTTCACCTATTACTGAGAGTATATCCATTAACCATTCCACATTTCTTGATCTCCACTCTGCCAATTCTCTCTCTCTGTTATGTCACTGCTGCTGCTGACTCACATCTTCATCACTTTTTAAAGAATGGAGGAACTCTCATGATTACCTTATGTTTTAGGAAATAGTAATAATAGAAGGTTATCTTGTAAATCCAGAAAGGAGAGGACTGCTACAGGTTAGGATGAACTAAAGGCTGGGTAGCTCAGTGATGAACTAAAGGCTGGGTAACTCAGTAAATAGAGCACAGGATCTTGTAAATCCAGAAAAGAGAGGAAAACAACAGGTTAGGAACTTAGGATGAACTCAAGGCTGGGTAGCTCAGTCAATAGAGCATAGGATCTGTATGCCTTAGGTCATTGGTTGGAATGTCTAACTGAAAGAGTATTTTTCCTCTTCTTATGCCCTCCTTTTTTACCTGATATTTTTCTAGTCAGTTTCTCTGTTAATCCCTTTAGTACTGACTTTCCTTTGTTGTGGTCACTATCTTATATTTTCACAACTTTAACATCATATTATACAGCTTTTTCATGTTACCATTCATTAATTTTAATCATATAATCTTTATAAATCTTTATAATTGTACCCGTCTTAAGGGGGGAGAGAAACATTCGAGGATGTAGAACAATTATTTTACATGAAGGAAAATTGGAGGTTGAAAGGTTCCTGGAAATGTAACCAAAAACAAGTAAGCAAATGAACAAATAAACGAAGGAAAAATGCACAAATGAGAGGATATAATGTAATGAACAAATCATCCAATAAATGAAAACAAAATCTGAATAAAATTGTTAAATTATCCAGCAAAGATGTTTGACCTGATAATGAAACAAGGTGCTTTAGTTAGTTAGCAATTCTAAATATCAAGTAATTTCATCTCCACCTACAAGTCCACTTTTCTGGGAGCATCTTAGCTTTCAATCAAATCTTGGACTGTTCTGCATCCCTGTGTGGTCAGCCCAATGACCTTAAGCAGTAATTATTACTTTCAGTGGTTTGCAGATTTTTTTTGCTGTTTTCGTATTATAAGTCCAATTGGATATCAATGTCACTAGAAAGTCCATGAATTACAAATTTCAGTTTTGAAATTATCAATTTTTTATTTATTTTTATGATTTTTTTTTATTTGGAAACCTAACAAGGATAGAGTGAGCAGGAGTATTAGCACAAATGTTGATAGCTTCAAGATGCTTGGAATGGTATGTGTAGTAACACAGCAGTCAGCCTGTTGATTCATTGGAACAAAATGACTCCCTCCATTAATGTCATAGACCTTATTATTTCTGGTACTGCTTTCATGTAAAGCACTCCCTAGTTTTGAAAGAAATTTCAACTAATTTTAAATAATATATTTATAAAAATTAAATATGTTTATGGAAAAAAAAATCACCCAAAATAGTGATTTTTAAGGCTACAATTTAAGGCTACAGTCACTTGTTAAAGTTTGCTGTAAGCTAATCAGAAATGGAGGAGGGGAGGGGGGGGGGGAGGGGGATGTAAGGAACAGGAAAAGGAAGTTTAATTAATTATACCACCCTTACTGGTGATTTGTGATTGGTGATGAATATGCATGGTGTTAGAGTATGTGCACTCAAAAGGCTCACAAAAGATTCCAATCCAGCCCGCCAAGCCATATTGGCCCAACCACTTTACGTATGTGGCCCTGTAAGGCCTTATGCTTGGGCCACCTTTACTGGCCTATGCTGCACATTGCTTAATCTAGGTAGTGAGATTTTGGTTCCCTCTGGCCCTTTGGGCCAACAGGTTTCTTTTTGGCCTTCGTGGTAAATTAATTCAGATCCCATGTGTTAGACTAAAATGAGCTGTATTGGATGCAGACGACAGATAAGGTTGTGAAATATTTAATAATCACCTTCACGAGGCTGATGATGTTAAGAGAAAGACTGGTAGATTTTATTGTAGGAAAAGTCAGCTAAACCAGGATAAGTTACATAACAAGGCACTGCCTTACCAGGATAAGGCACTGCACTGCACAAAACAAGTCACTTCCAAAGGTTGTGAGTTTTCATGATCTAATATCAAGCATGGGTGGGTGAAAAAACCAATAAGTGAACAGTTTGCATTATGTGAATTACTCAAAAAGTACCCAAACACTAAAGTGATTAGCCTACATGTATTTAAACTTTGCTTGAAGATATTTTATTTTTTTGAGGTGGGGGGCTGGAGGTGGGGCAGTGTTAGCTTTGTGTTGGTACAGAGATTTTGCAGTGGTCCTGCAAACCTTTCTAGAAGGCTTAAATCTTTTTGTCGGGATCTTATTGTCTTATGTCACGACTACTCTCGGTCCAATCATCAGGTATTGACGTCTAGTAAAGAATCCAAGGGGAGTAAGCATAAAAGCTGTAAGATCCGTGAGGCTGAAGCGGCCTCCAAAATAGCGGCGCTGGAAAGCCAGGTCCAGTCGATGGAAAAGAAATGGAGGATTGCGACCCACAAACTTTTAGATGTGACCACCAAAGAAGTGGAGCTCCGAAAATTGTATCAGGCTAAGTGTATTGAGTGCAGCAGATACAAGGAGCAAAATCGCTCGATTCAGCGAGAGCTGATCCTACTCCAAAAGAAGGTATAATAAAAAAAAAAATTCAAAAAAGATTTAAAAAATAGCTGCTATGCTTCGGTGGTTAATTTTTTGCCTCTGGTCAAGGGCTGTCGGTTCGTCCCTCCACCCATACGTCCATCCAGCCGCCACTCTCCCTCCAGTAACCATCCATGCACCACATAACACCTCTTGCTTGTCTGTCCCGACACCAGTATTTATGGGACTAACATGTATTTAACCGCATTTTATATTTCACTCTAAAAACCATCAATTTTTTCTGTGTCGTAATCTGGCTACTTGAAAAAAAAGATGCTGCGTTTAGAGGGAAAAGGAACAGCTTTTTCTTGCTAAGAAGATGCTTCCACGTGCATTGTTTTGTATTTATTTATTTTTCTGTTTTGTTCACTTGGGTTGGTCGGTAGTCCGTAGTCGGTGAACTAGTAGTTGCTGGGAAGGATCTACTTTATATTAACTGGTGCTCAGTAGTAGTGTGTGAATTACCTATCATTAAACATCTTAACAAAGCTTTTGGTGCTTTGGTGCAGAGAACTAACAACATTGTAATGACGTTTATATTTAATTCTAACCTAAATACTTTACATTGGTGAATCGTGAACAGTTGCTATTTTTTTTCCTAGCATGAGGCGTTGAACATTTGCTCTTGTGGTGTGGTCTGGTGTAACAGGATTACACCATTTGGCTACTCTGTGCACCATCATTGGTGCTCGAGGGTGAGAGCCATTCTTCAAAAATGTGGCATAAAAAGCCAAGTGTGATTACTATAGGCAAAAGCATCGAAAAGATTATTTTAATTTAAGAAAATGAAGGGAAATTTGCTGATCGGCAACTTTTGTGGTAAATTTTCAAATTAATTTGTTTTGTTGATAAATTCCAGTTGGCTATTTTTATGGGCAGTTTTACAATTTGTTAATTGATTAGGTGGTCTTGATCAATGAATGGATAGATTTGCATTTATAACATATAGTGTTAGAAAATGGACTCTTGTCTATCGTAGGATAAAAGGAAAAGAATTAAACTCAATTAAGAGATCAATCAATCAATCAATTGATCAATCAATCAATGAAGAGCGATTTGAAGTTGTTGGTTAGGGAATGAAGAGTAGGTTAAGAAAAGTAGCTGCACTGTGTAATGTTTAATACGTTCAATGTATGTCGCTTTACTCTTTGGAAGTATTAGAATCAAGCAAGTTTGTGCAAATTGAAACCGTCTGTGATCATTCTGTAATCTTTTGCCACATTTTTGAATATGCATGAGTCATTTGTATCCAACCAATCATATCAACCTCTCTGTCTACTTTATTTATTAATCACCTAATTAGCATTTCGTCACTCACAGTCTCTTGACCAAGTAGAGAGGAGACAAAAATCACTGTCTTAGCTGCTTAAGAAAAAAAATCAGTGAAATTTGAAAGAAAAAAAGTTCTCATTTGCATTAAAAAAAAAATGCCTTTTTGATTTTGAAAAAGAAATTCATGGAAAGCTTGAGCATCTATGTGAATGTCAGGTGAGGTAGTATGTAATCGTGGTGTACAGAGCCAACATTGGGAGTCTTATGGTTTTGTAATGTATCTGCATATATATATATATATATATGTATGTGTGTAATGTATCTCCATATATATATATATATATATATATATATGTGATAAATCTTCTGTACAGTAAGGAATTAAAGTGAAGTAAACAAGTGGGGATTCACTATCTGATACTTTTGCGGTGTACAATGTAATTATTCTATGCATTGACATGATTACCGCAATGTTAACTGTCACAGCAGAAACTGGTGTCCTTCACAGAGAATTCTTGGGTGTGTGAATGTCTGGAGGGGCAGGGGGAGGGGGAGGGGGTGGGACAAGGCAAGTGGAGGAAGGTCTCCATCGTAATTGGAATTGATGATGGAGCTCTGTATATTAAAAGGTAGCAGTAGTTGCAGTGTTAATCATGCTTGTGGATGTTCAATAAGTGATGAGATCATGAGAGTGCTGAGTGGTTTAATTAAAGAATTTCGCTTGAAAGCATCAATCTCATGCCTAGCTGGCAGGACAGACTTTAGTAGTCTTATTTCTTATCATTGAGTCTCGTTTGTGTCGTCTTTAATTAATTAGAATTCAGAACACTTTCGACAAGGGCTGTGCTCTGCGTGTCTCTCAGTATGATTTAGTGATAACAGTGGTGTATCTATAATGGAGAATTTCATCTGGAAGCCGAGTCTGAATTTCGTTGTAAAACTGTTTAGATATATTTGTCTCTAGGAACTTCAGTTTGATGAGATAGATCAGATTGATTACATAACGTGACGTACCTCTATTTGAAAAGTCTAAATTTGAGGTCTACAGGTGAGGTAGATCAGATTGATTACATAGTGTGTACCCTTCTTCAAATGTTTTATTTGAACCTTAAACTAGGTTTTAACATTACCGTAACCAGTAAATTGTTCTAAACATGCATTAAATCTGGTTTGATAATGATTGAAACTGACTGTAAGTGGTTGTTATGAAGCTATTTCTTTGATCAAGTTGCTTATGTTGCCATATCAAGGGTTTCAGCACAACTGTAATCAAGGTACTACTGTATGTTGCTATAACCAGTTCTGTCAGTCTTACTGTAGCTTGGTTTCTACATAAATGTAAGTAGGTTCTAAAGTGGACTTGACCAGATCTGAGGATAGTTGTAACCAAGTTCCTATACTGTTTTAAGGAGGTGTTTACATCATTGTACATTGGTTTCTACATAAATGTAACCAGATTTCAGCATTTCTGTATGCAGTTTTCATTGTTGCTTTTACCAGGTTTCTACATTAAGTATATCTGTTGCTGTAACCAAGTTTCAGGATAATTGTAACCAAGTTCTGCTGCTGTAGTAAGGAGATGTTTACATCATTGTAGTTTGGTTTCTACATGAATGTAGCCAGGTTTCAGTTGATGTGTTAAACCAGGTTTCTGCATTACTGAAACTTGGCTTCTACATAAACGTAACCAACTTTCTGTTGCTCTAACCAGATGGTTACAGCAGAACATACTGTGTTTCAGTAGGTCTAGAACGGTTAATATGTAACAGTTTTGAGAACGTCTGTATGCAGGTTTCAAAGTTGTTTTTAAAGTACTACTGACACCTAGCCAATTTGCCCCATATTCAGTACATTTGCTGGGTATCATAATCTCATTAAATATCTGTTGAAAGTTTCCAAAAGCTGCTTTGTTTTCCGAGATAATACATATTTGAAGTTTTGATAAATCTGGGGAAACTTATTAAATATGTGCAAACTATGACTTGGAATGTTGCGCTCATCAGAATTCTTATTTTAGTCCTTGATAAGTTTAAAACCCCAAATTACAAGCCCACATATACCATTTGAATTATATGATGTTCCTCTTTTCAAAAAAAGACAGTAAAATATTTCCAAAAATCGCCTTAGGCCACAAACCTGTGTTCAGTGTCTTTGAAATGAAGGTTGTAAAAATTAATGGATAACATAACAGAAAACTTAGGCAGTCACTCCCTTTATATCATCGATGTGCATTATAAGCTAATGTTTATTCATAAATAAAACAAGAATTGAGACAAGACTTGTAAAATGGTCAATCTTTGTTGAATTGTAACGTGAGTTGCAGCTATTTTCATGATTTCTAATACCTATAAGTGTGATTAGGACAGTAGTGTTCACAGGTGTCCATAGACCTTTAACCAAGTTGCTGTGCTGCTATAATAAGGTCTCATAACTACCATCAGCAAGTATTTCTGTTGGCCTGGAACTGGCGAGGTATCTGTTGAGTTCAGGTCAGGGAGTTTGTTGAGCACAATACGTATATTATATCTCCACTAACAACCACCTCACCAAGCAATCATGCGAAGCATCTTGTTCATACTTCATATCTCAGCATCTTACTTGCCACTGGCCCTGACCAGCTGTACTCACCATTGGCCATGTTATCAGCATATACTATCAGCATATACTATCTTTCATTCACACTCATTGATGATATATATATATTTTTTAATTATTTTTTTCTATGAAAGTTCTTCATTATTACTCTATACCTGCATATCCATCTACAAGTGCTCTCTATTATATCACCAGTCTAATGCTATCCTTTCGGCTCCTATATATCTATTGCAGTATTTAAGGACCTGATAATGGTGCTAAGGCTTACTAACAGGTATCAAGGTTTTAATTTAGAAATTTAGTCAAAAAATAATGGTTATAGCAGGTGGAGTACTTTGAATTTTTTTTGGGAGAAAAATGAATTGACATGATTCTAATCCTGTCCCTTCCTATTCCTCCCCTCCCCCCTTCCTCCCACAATATATATATTACAGTCAGTTATTTCATAGGGCTTATATTCAGTTTATGGTCTTAGTATCAAAAGAAGAAGGGAAGCTACTAACTTTCTGTTTTTGTGGTTGAGGTAAACTTATGATATTGAAATTATTGGTATTACATATAGTTGAAGCTAAAACCTGCAACGTTTTGGAAGCACGGTCATCTATGTCGAAGAAAATAAAAGAAACAAGTGAATTGTTGATGAAAAGGTTGACATGTGATATTAATGCTGTGATATCAGGCATAGTGTTGCATGTGACAGAATATCAATTGGGGGATGGGAGGGGAGGGGGGACACACGCAGAACACAATAAAATTTGCACAGTGAATTACCTTAAAGCATTTAATTCAAATATGCTCCATTAGAGGAGGATTCAAGAATGTGAACTATTTTACATTTTTCATCACCAGGCTTCAGATGTCGATCAAGTACTAAAAGATCATAAACAGCAACACCAGAAGACCCTGGATGACCTCAAGCAATCGTACACAATCAAGATGCGCTCTATGGAAGAGTCGAAGAGGAAAGAGCATGAGGTGGATTCTGAAGCACTGTCCACAGGTTGGTATTCCACGAGGAGGATGGGGTAATAGATATACAGTACTTTAGTTGGGGGGATTTTTGTTACCATATAATAATATAAGAAAGGTTTCATTTGTTTTAACAAACTGCCTATTGACTACAGAAAGCCTAGTGTACATCAGTAAATGTATAAAAGGCCTAATGAGGGATTGATGTTGTGATCCTTGCAATACAGTAGCTTTTTTCAGAGTCAAGATAATGTTAACAGCCTTCTGTAATAGGAAGTACTTGTCACTGTGGCCAAGTACTAGAAATGGTTTTCAGTAGACCAGTGTTGTCTAAATTGTGGCAGTAGACCAGTGTTGTCTAAATGTTGGCAGCATATCAGTATTGTCTCAATGGTGGCAGCATACCAATATTATCTAAATGGTGGCAGTAAACCAGTATTAATAATAATGGACATTTATAATGCGCCGGTATCCGTCAAAAGAGACGCTCATGGCGCAGTGACAAAAACTGTGCGACAGCAAAACACAAACAGTAAACATAGTACAAGACAATAATGCAAGCAAAAATGGGCAACATTGAACAATTAATTAAACAGTTTTCATCAGATGAGTCTTGAGAGAGCATGTTGTGGAAGGCTGTTCCACAGAGAAGTATTGTTTAAATGGTGGCAGTAGACCACTATTGTTTAAAGGTGGCAGTAGACCAGTTTTGTTTAAATAGTGGCAGTAGACCAGTGTGTTTATAGCAAGGATATTTTCAGTTTGCTTTTGTGTGAGTAGTGCCAACAGGAACTACACAAGATACACCTGTATCCCATCCATTACCTATGAGTGTTCCCATAACTAGATCATCCATAAATATAGCTACCTATCATTGATATTATCCTGTCTTTACTCTACAGCATAGCATGGTAGTGTTGTTGTGGTCATGTCACATATATGCCATTAAGATGTGTTTGGTTTACCCAGTTCTGTATTGCTTTTAAATCCGTTTAGCTCTTGAAGCAGTGAAGAGAGTCTATGAAGAACAACTACAAGAGGAGCTTAGTGTGATGCAGGCAGGAACCACTAAAGATGTGGATTCCATGATGAGGAGACACACGTAAGTGACATAGATGGAGGATTATTACAACTATGTGTCATTATTTCCTGTTCTCTTGTATCTTTGACCAGTGTCAGTATGGCCTCTAGCTTTCACAACAGTTGGCTGTATTTCTACTGTGTTATATATTTTGGTATGTTGTGTTATTCTGCAAACCGATGGGGAGAACAGAGGCTGGATGCCACTGATATTTAAACCCTTGGTTTGTAAGAGAAGCTGTTTATAAACCTTTATGAAACCCTATAAACCCTCTTTCGATTAAAGATAATGCACCAAACGTAACCTCTGGGAATGTTTCAGTGAATCCTTGCCATCACAGAACCAATGCTTGTCGGTTATCAAGATCCCGACTGGTTCACTTTACTCTCCACGGTTCTTTTGCTTAAACCTTTTTTAATACCTGAATTTCCTTATTTATAGGGATGTCGTTTCTCACATGAACAAAGACTGGATCATCATGTCCGGTAAATTTTCGGAGCTTTGTCGCGAGAACGCTCAACTCACCAGCACAATCAACGGATTAAAGAAAATGTTGACAGACACCCAGGAAGGGATTAAAGAAACCCACCAGGATTATCAGAGTAAGATCGAAGAAGTTGCCAGCAACATATCAGACATGAAGACAGAGAAACAACCCAAGCGTGGCGAGGAGGAAAGCGAAAAGCTTAGATTGATGAATGTAAGTCTCTCTTGCAACGATAGAAATCCTTGGGAGGTTTAAGGCTAAGAGAAAACTGTCTTTACTTTGTGTGTATTCAGTATATCTTCTTGAGTTGTAAAGGCCATCCAAGAAAAACCGGCACTGAGTATGCAGTTATTTGGTATTCTAGTGAATTGGCAGCATGCAACATGAAAGTTAGGTAATACATGGCAGCTTCTCTGGATGGGACATGAACAGCAGTCGATAAAATCTGCATCCATGAAGCCTTTGAGGTAGGTGCAGAAACTTCTCCAATGCAGTTGAGTGCAGACACCCCTGGTTGCAAGTAATACGTCAACTGCAGATACAAGCCAGACAACTGTAGGCAAGCAAATTTGACTGCAGGTTACAAATGTAACCTGAGGGTAAATATGCAGGCGGGTGCTGACAAATGTGTGTGTGTTACTGAGTTTGCAGGTGCTGCCAAAGTTCCCCTTTAATCTAAATACAGCTAACTATCAGTACAGAGTGGTATACCTTGATTGCAGGTACTATTTCCAACCTCATGTATGTTTTTCTCCCCCACCCCCATGCCCTTGATGATACCCTCACTAGCCATATGTGTATTTCTATTTCTCTTCCCTCTTCCCATAGATAACTCTTCAACTAAGAGAGTTAGAACTCAAGTGTGCTCAGGATGAGCTGAATGCTCTGAAAGGACTCCAGGACGCCGCCGACGAGGTCCCTTCAGATATCGAGGAACCAGACGGTGCAGTAGGGGGCACTGTCAACGAACAATATCGTAAGGAATTTAGCAATTACTATTCCTCAGATATCAACATGTTTAAGAGCAAACAAATATTTGCCTTATTGCCACATGATTGCCAGGATATCAGGATATAACATTTTCCAACTGATGGGCAAGTTTTGCAATAAGAAGGAATCACAATTTCAAAAAGTTTCCCGTCATTTTTTGTGATGATTCCTTCAAATTTCTATTTACACAAACAGGACAAATATAAGTAGAGTTAGATTTTACACAAACAGGATCCTTCACAGTGGGGTCATTTCATGTTAATTTGTTTGTGTTTTAATAAATTGCTAAGTGACAGTCTCAGATATATACTTAAATTCGTTCAGGATGAATTTGACTCTCAGAAGTTATTCAGAAGGAATATCTTGTAATAACATATCAACCAATCAAAAAGTTATTATCACCATCTTTTCCTCTGATGTGTTGTTGCTAGTAATATTTCATTGGAATAAAAGCTTCAATATCTAATATATTGTTCTTAAGTTATTCGTGGTAGTAGCAGTTTGTACTTTCCTATTGTGTTCAATCTTTCTTCATGGCAGTTTTAAAATAGGTCAATTTTTAGTTATTTTCACAGAAGTACCTTCTATCTCCCTGACGGACAGACAGACACACACATCTACACAACCTGTACAATTTTACATTTAACTGCAGTGAACTTTATACTTATTCTGCTGTTCACTCTGTCATCCTGTGATTATAAAAACCTGCCATGTTACTATCTTCCTATTGTTGCAGTATTTCTTCATTTTATCACAATTTTTTCATTTAATACTTCCTTTTTCTCTCACTTCTCTCCAACAGTTGACTCTGGTTTGAAAATTTCAGCATTGTAATGGACGTTAAGCTGGGGAGACGGACAGATATTATCTGCTGGCTGGACCAGATGATTGTCTAATTATTAGGGCTGTGTTTCATCGTTGTTATTATTTGTGTTTACTCTCCTATTTATTTCTCCTTGTTTTTTTGCCTGTCTGCCATCAGTGAGCTTTATAATTTAACTGTACAGTTGTTCTAGGGTTGTCTCTGCTCGCAATGATCGTAAATGGAATCACTCAGGTAGTAGCTGATAGCTTGTAAAGTTGTCCTTGGTTTTTTTTTCTTTTTTTCGTTCTCCTTTTTCCTGTTCTTGTGCATAGCATTTATCTGTCATAGTATCATATATCTGCCATACCCATTGGAAATCTCTTGTGAGAATCAATAGTGAAGAAACCGGCAAATCCAACATAATATTGAGACAATAAAAAGCCAAATGTTGAATTCCTCTGTACCCCTTTTATTTCAGTTCATTTAAGTGACAAGAAAATTTAAACATCTAGTTAAGGTCTGTTTAGTTAACATCTGTTTAGGTCTGATAATAGAAATTCATACATACCACATTTGTTACATGCTGAATATTAATCAGAAAAAAATACTTGCTTCTTATCTTCATAGTCAAAGGGGTTGAACATTAAATTGGTATATCACATGATGCTAGTACAA
Source organism: Apostichopus japonicus (assembly GCF_037975245.1). Taxonomy (NCBI): domain Eukaryota; kingdom Metazoa; phylum Echinodermata; class Holothuroidea; order Aspidochirotida; family Stichopodidae; genus Apostichopus; species Apostichopus japonicus. The sequence continues at coordinate 3,099,688 of NC_092579.1, forward strand.
TCTATTTATACATTGTGCTTTTCCCAGTTGCCATTTTGTCAGAGAAATTCTTGTGACAAATGACGTTTCACCTAGTCCCAGGGGGAAGGGAAGAAATGTCTCAATTCAAATGATTGAAAACTGATTTTTCTTCAGTGTTGATTTCATACAGTATTCTTCTTTTGTTGTCATTTCATAACATTTTCCCAGTTAATTTGTATGTACATTTATAACACATCTTGCTCTTGCTTATATTTTTGTAATGTGATGATACTGGTGTACTCAGCCAAGCTGTGGATTGTATACACTGTGGAATCGCTGGGCCAAACAATACGTTAAGACGGAAAGGAATAGCCGAAAGTTTTAATATGAACTCATTGCGCTAAAGCTTTTCATGGTTAGTGATCCCGAGGTACTCTCTCCTTAGTTTGAACTGAGATTTATCTAGTGGCTTGTTTTCAAACTCTTTTTTTTTTTTTTTTTCCTTTTTACATTCTCTAATTATATCCATTTCAGATTGTTGTTAACCTTGAGGAATAGTATGTGCAGTATTAATGTATTCTTATTCATACTGGTAATGTTAGATTATAGTTGTGGAACTTGTATTCAGAATAGAACATCACTTCCATAGAGTTCTTGGCTTGAAGACATTATGGTGTCAGAAGTGGGAAAACTGAAGATATAAATGCTGTAACGAGTGTGCAACAAAATTTGTACTGGCTTAAATGAACAAAGTTTATCAAAAAGGTATATTTCAATGTATGAAGTTACCCTTTAATTTTTTATTTCGGACCTAATTATTTAACCTTAAACAGTCCATCATTCTGCTCTTCAAAATCTAAAAATAATTTCTGTTTTGAAATTATATCTTTTTATTTTTTTGGTAATTGGTTAATTATTCCATCAATTATTACTGCTATTGGTCAAGAAAAAGAAAACATTCATGAACGAAGAAGCTTGTGTGTCATTCCTTTATGTTGAAATTACAGGTAATGTCTTGTTATCAGACCAGTTTAAATCTTTTGGGATTAAGATGTTAAATATCATTCATTGTAGAATGAAATAGTGGTTGGAGTCATGCAATAATAAGGTACAAATTGCACATTCCTGTTAAAAGAATGAAGAATTTTTTTAAGGAAAACTGTTGTGAATATAAAATCCTACGATGCTGTAACACATTTTGTTGTCAGCATTTTTTTAAGTGGCTGAAAAAAAGTGTCCTTGCGGTAAATTAATGCAGATTTCATTCCTTCCCATAATGCAACATTCTACAGGGTGGTTTTTGTAGAATTTCTTATAGCTTGCATTCCTCTTGCAGACCAATAATTCCTTGATGTGCCTCTAGTAATAAACAGAGAAGCAAATAGATTCCAAATGTGTGTCTTTCGGTTTACTACTGAAGAAAAATGTACAACAAAAAAAAACATTCTTTTTGTATTATAGTTTCAAGTGAATGAAGATTGTATGGATCAAGGAGAGATTAACAATAAAAATGCTGTTTTTGCTAAATGTGGAAATGAATGGGTGTGTTAGTTAATCTATTTTATGTACCACTCTTTCCAGTGTCATTTAAAAATGCAATATTTCATTCATATACAAGGGTATATGCAGGAGTCAAATTTGGAATTGTGCTGTGAAGGGAACTTTTTTCATATCATAGAAAGATCAATAAAATCTAAATGCCAATTTTAGTATATATTTGTTCAAAGCATTTCCAGTCTTTTAGCATAAAATGCCAAGCTTAATCGCTTCCTTTCCCTCTTATCTTACGGGGATATCTGTCAAGTGAACAAGATGTGTATGTAGCCTAACAGGTTATATGTATGGGAATAAGTTAGCCTAGCTCCTAATTCTGTCTTTTTTGGTGGCATCTGTGCATTAAATTGGGATGCTGATACCTCACTTCTTTTTCTGTAGTGTATTCATAAAGTTTCATACTCTACAGGAGAGTTGTAAACATCGTCATTAATGTGAGAACTGACTGTATAAATGTGTGGTGTGCTTATAATAACATCAGTCAATTTCCATGTCTTTGATTCATCAATTTAATTTGCTTAATGTATTTGATATGATGTATTATTTGTAAGTAGAGTTTGAATAAGTAGCACATTGCAAGCTCTTGTTGTATCCATCCAGTACATAGGAATAAATTATTCTCCATAATCAAGAAAAAAGATGTCCTTGTTGTCTTTTGTCCCACCTGTTTAAGCATATGTGATGAATAACCCAGCTACGATTCATATTGTTTAAGCCCCCAGTGTGGTACTGTAGCAGCCTTCATCTTTTTGCACTCTTTTGCTACAATAAGAATTGTTTCCAAGAGCACCCGTATCTCTTTTTAAGTTTGAGTTGATACTGAAACTGATCCTAGGGTTTGAAGAGTTCAAACTCAATGCTATGAAAGCAATTTAATTAAGCATCAGTAAAGAACACAATTTTTTGAAGTTAGCAAACTAATCTCAAGCAAAGATCTAAAGTCTAAGCTTTGTGGCCTACAAAGTTATGTTTTGTTAACATTACTTCTGTGAGTCCTGGTGTTATCTGTGTATTACAAGTAAGAGATTGTTTTAAGCGATTCTGAACACGGCCACTTATGAAATCTGACTCCGAAAGACAAGAAAAACATACCAAGAATTATTTGAAAGGAAAACATGATATATTGCTGTAAGATCAACAGTGATAATTAATGCATGTACATAATAATAATAAGAGGAGAATACAGGTATCTATTCTAATAGCGTGAGAATGTTTGAGATGAAAGAAACTGAACGGCTATTGCACAAAACTATTGATTTAGTGATATATTTATAGTAAAGGAGAATCTCTATGATAAGTGCATTTGCAAGCTATAGTCTCATGAAAAGTGATCCTTCAAGATTCCATTGTAAGATTTAAGGGAAAAAACCTTTTCCATTAAAAGACCCTCCTCAAAGATGCATAAATATTCATGAAATAAGCCTGGTGGAATTTTTAAAGAGAAGATGAAAATTCACAAATATAAGGTTCCTGATGCGACAACAATCTGAAGCACACGACACTGGACGTAGTATTATTCCTCTCTCTGAAGCTAACCCACCAAGGGGACTATGACATACAGTGGTACATTCAATATCTTTCAAGAATGACATGATACAAGCATTGTTTGTATCATGTACCACTGATACCAGTTCTGAGAGACTTGTCCAAATGTAAATTACAACACTTAATGCCAGAAAATATGCAGAGTAGGCTATGTTACAACATCAGCTACCATAATACTCAGGTATATATTGTAGCATACTATATAGTTACAGCATACTTTAAATATGTATTCTTGCAACATACTGCAAATTCATACTACTATGATGTACTGCAACATACTGACCTGTAAAACATTAAACAGTATTGATTATAACCTCAAACTGAATTTATTGGTCCCAAATATAGGAATGCTTAACCTACTGTTGCTTGGATGGTTTTAAAGGTACTTCAAAGATCAGAAAAACATGACTGCACATAAAATTGAAAACAAAATGAGGATAACAGCTTAGGCTCGGGAGGCCATTTTAAATCCCTCTGCCATGGTTGGGGATAATGCTGTTTCATTCTGACATCGGCCAATCTTAAAGCAACTTAATAATAAATATTTAATTTTAACAAAATTTTAATAACGTAATATTTAGCTAAATAATGAGTTGTAATGACTAATGAGTTACAAGTGTTTCCACAACAAAAGAAACCAAATTCCAATTTATATTTCCAACTTAAAGACAATGGATATTGTTTTGATAATTCATGCTATATTTTTTTCCTTCCTTTTTGCTGTTTTGTCAAAATTTGAAACAAATGTGAACATTCAAGTTTATATACAGGGCTAGGGCAGTGCTTTCAGATATCAAAACTAGCCAAATATTGATGTGTGTGGAAAGAAAATGTTACCAGCAAAAGTTTAAACTGAAAATGAAATACTGTAGTAAAATGAACAGAAAATGTTGAATAACAACAAATAAGAACAAGATTCATGATTGCTGCCCACAGCAACATGAAGTTCACAAACACTTAAAATGATGCCTAAACAATGTTTGAGAATCATGTAACTCATTTAGAACAATATCAAGCAAAAGTTTGATGCAGTGTGGAACATTACACAGTCCAAGAATTGAAACAAAAGCAGCCCTTTCAAAGCAAAATGGACTAGATGGAAAATAATAAGATGAGAAAATGTCACACAATAAAAGTAATTGATAACTATAGAATAAATTGTAATTATAAGTAAAGCTACACTTGTAATTACAATGTTTATTTTACAGTTATAACTTTAATGTCAAATTCATAATAAATATTTAATAATGATCACTTCTGTTATAATTAAAGTCACTACCCTATACAAGGACAATGAGGCAGTTATAGGATTCCATGGCATTGAACAGGCAACTGAAAAAACAAAACATAAATAACAACAGCATCACAAGTATTTCTTATTACCTCTAATACCAATTTACAATATTCATGTATCTTAAGCCATTAAATAGTGTTTTTTTTTTACATTCATGGCCCTTCCTCCTTTTTAAAAATGATGAATTTTGTGAACTCAATGTTTTCTTAGTGTAAATACATATCATCTCTGTGGACTGACAGTAACCATGAAACTTCACAATGGCAGCTAATTACAAAATCTGAGCCTATAACTCAATCTTGGCTTAAAAAGCTTGATCCAAGCATACTGCTCAATATTAGCATACTACCATATAAGTAAGTATGCAGTACCATGTAAGCATACCACTTAAGGAAGCATATCATTCTAAGCACTCTGCTCAACCTTGTAACACATTTAATGCAGATATCATGCTACATCTAAGCTAACTGTTCAATCTTAGCATACTAGTACTGCTTAATCTCAGCATACTGCATCTAAATATGTGACTCTATCTTACAGTAGTATACTGTTAAATCTAGTGTAGTACTCATGTAAGTGTACTGTTCAACTTAAGCATACTAGTACTGTTTAATCTCAGCATACTGCGTGTAAACATGTGACTCTACCTCAGCAAACTGCACCTAAATATGTGACTCTATCTCAGCATACTGCATCTAAATATGTGACTCTATCTTAAGATACTGTTAAATCTAGTGTAGGACTGATCTAAGTGTACTTTTCAATCTAAGCATACTACTTCATATGTACACATACTGTTAAATCAGCTCAATTTGAGTTTGCTACATAATACAGAGGCATTATGATAATACTCTTGTTTTTAAGCATAATACACTTGTTTCTAAGCATAATACTAATTTCTTAGCAATAAACTTTTGATTTTAATCATGCTCCTCAAAAATCACTACCTTCTCTTCAAGCTTGGATATCAATGTTCATCTAAACATGTAATTATAAGGTTAGTCATCTACAACCTGAATTCAATAAGAAGATTGCTGACTTTCTCATCACTTGCTAAAATTATTTCAATTTAATTCCACTGCAAGATGTGTGAATGATCTCAATGCTTACTCTGAAATGATTCAAATCTAATTTCACTGTGAGACTGCTCAAAGATCTCATTGGTTACCCACAAAATCCTGAAATCTAATTTAACTGCTCAATGTCCCCTTTTCTGTGAGCTTACTGAGAAAACCTTCACCTTCTGAAGCGGAACCCGAGTGACTAATATGTTAAACTGAGAACTCATTCCACTGATGAAGTATATTGACACGAAATCACACAGCAGGTATCGAATCTATCCTGTCCGAAAACCGAGGCTCTGAAATCGATCAACCGCACAGATTTACATAGACAGGATGTTTGTCGCCCCCAAAACACTGTGTCTGTAAGAAGTCGGTAAAATGTATCCATCGGAGGGAACATTAAGGTTGTTTGTTTTCTATTTCTTTGAACGTCACAAAGGAAACAAATCGATATTAAGGACGCCCGCTTGGAGGTCATCCAGATACATACTGAAGATCAACATTGATGGGTAAAATCTGTTTGGTTTATCAATTAATGGATACAATCGAGAAAAGAGTTGGAATAAATAAAAAATGAAAAAGGCCCTTTTCTCTAAATATTTAAGAGGTTAATTTGAACGGAAAGTTTGACAGTTTTCCAACAAGAATCTACAGAAACTGCATTTTCTCGATAAGATAGACGAAACAGAATACTGAGCAGGTATGTAAGAGCCTGTGACAAATGTTTACAAGATAGGCTACTCTAATAACATCATGGCTAGAGTCCACAGCTTTTCTATAAATATCTCCTCTCTTGATACAAATAATTTACTTCCCCAAAACAAAACATTTGTGCTAACAATGTCATGATTGTCTAAATTAGACCACCACTTTAATATTGTGACTCACTCAACTTTGGGACAAATTGCTATAAACAGTAGCCAAAGTTGTCAGTGAAAATGCTGACATTTAGAAGCCCTCTTCGACATATGCACATTACAATCACTTGACAGAGACAATTTACGTCCCGAGCATTTCGTTGTTATGCTGGGGGTATGATTGTATAATATATTATCGTACCTCTCACAGAATGTAACTAGGTCGCTCTCTTCTGTATTTCCATAGCTACCAAAAGCTAGGCCTGGAGTCATCGCATAACATTACATACACAATGTGAAACTACTACAACGTTCAGTTCCAAGATAGATTTCATTGGCTATGCAGTATTAAAGCTATGACGATGATGTGAGCTTTGTTGAGTGGGAGGTGTGCAAGAGGAGGGGGGTGGGGGGGTGAGTTAGAAACAAACCACTAAATACTGAAAAGCAAAGAGACGTCTATTTTTTTTGTCAAAGCTTCAGAAGCTACCATTATTAAACAATAAACACACTAAAGCTATTTAGTGTTTTTACTTTGATTTTCTACTTCTAAATATTTTACCCTTACATCTGATAAACATAAAACAAACACATCAGGGTTCCCATACTCTCTTGAAAATGAAACTCCATCAGTTTTATTCATTTTAATTAAGAAATTCCATGAAACTGATACATAGAAAACGAGATCTGGGTACACTTTTGGAGAAAGAAAAGGACAAGGGTTGCAAAAAACTGAGAAAGTCATTCCATTCTCAAAGACATTTTTACTCTTATAAACATGACGTTTCCAAGCCTAGAATTTGCTTTTTCAATTTCCATGACATTTCATTCTTTTTCCATGAGCATGGGAACCCTGCATATTAAACACACACAATTTGTAGAAACATGTGAATGACTGGACATAAGTACATGAAGATACCAGAGAACAGAATAAGAATGAGGTGAACATTGACTGAGAAATACTGAAACGACACTAAAAAAAAGATAAAATTAATTAACCCCTGGAGACCCAGTCAAGCAACATCTAAATAAAAATTACAAATTATTTATACTGTTTATCATATAACTAAGAAATGATGATGACAGTGTAAGTTAGTTACAAAAAGTGTGAATTTGTTTGCTCGATTTACCATCCTTTAGCAAGTGAAAACTATTATCATTATCAATTAGCAGCTGAAAACTATTATCAAATCATATCTGTTAGAAGCTACTTATTATCATTATTACTAATATCCCCTAGCAACTGAACACTGATTTAAAAAAGAAAAATATCATAGCAAATGAGAACTACTTCCACTATCCCTTTAAAAACCGAAAACTATTAAGAATATGACATAAATGAAAATTGTTATCAACATCCCCTAGCAACTGCAAATGATTAATCAACATCCCCTAGCAACTGGAATTGTTTACCATAATCTCTTAACAGATGACAAATACCCTCACAAACCGGCTTCATTCTCCTGGAAGGAAAAAAAAACAAAACCTGAAAACAGAATAATTTTTTTCAAGGTTGATTAAATTATAATTTGTTTTTCGACTGCTTGCTTTCCACTCATTGTTTTTTTGCTTACCCATTGTCTCTATTTATAAATTTGGTATTGATTGGTTTTTGTAAAGTTGCTACCAGCAGAGGTGTATTACCATTTGAGGTCTGGTATACTGTAAACATAACAGTGCAGAGCTAGATGCCAATGTACAAGCAATCCTTAAGCATGGACATTAGCAGCAGTTTAATAAAAAATAATTAAAAAAAAAAAAAAAGTTTTCAATTACTTGACTAAACGATTTACATTGCATCTCGGCGGAATTTTTTTCTTTAAATAGTGCCATGTAACCTAATTCCACGAAGATTCAACAATCTTAAATGCATTATTAAACATATTGGATGGATTGAAGGCATTCATCATGTGATCATGTGACAACAACAAAGTACCGTAACAAAGCTTTGTAGCTACACACAGTCAGACCGAATCAGAACCAGTCACAGCACCGGTGATCTAACTTGAATTCCTACACACAGCTATCATACAGCTATCATGAATTAACGTCTGAAGGGTATAATGCATGTACTCCTCTTATCTGCATTAAATACCTCTGCTGGTTCTACCTCTAAACTGATCTATAAATTACACGTATAACGTAGAATGTATGACAAGGTTACCATTGTCGTAAAATGGAATAACTTTGAATTTAGATACGGTCACAGAAGAAGGGAAGGAAGGAATATCTATGCATTACACAGGCATCATCAGAATGGATTGGTCAATTATGTAAATGGTGACCAGTGTAGGATTTACATTAGTAGTACTGTTGGCTGGCAATGAAGGTAAGTAGAGTTGCAACAGCTTAGTACTTTGGCAAAAGTAGATTGCTTAATAGTCGATAGACTATATCAATATTTATTATATAATGTATATAATAATATATATTTAATATATATTATATATTATTATGTATATCATTGATCTGGAAATAAAGGTGAACTTGATCATTCTCCACGACACATGGATTATGGCCCAGTACTGTGGCCAAGGTGTATATACTATTACCTGTCTAGCAAGGTATCTAACCTTCTGACCATTCTAGTAATAATACCAACAGCTGACCACTCTCCACTCTCCACTAGTGTGCTATGGCTTACTACTGAGCCAATGCAAATTTAACAAGGTATCTACTGGTAGAGAAATTTTGCACAGTATCCAGTAGCTGAAAATTCTAACAATGTAGGTACCACCTGATACTGCTCTGATGGGAATAAGCTTCACCCGGCTGGTGATTCTGGCAAGGCTTAAAACTAAGGAGTAATTTATTTATAATCTCCCACCTGACTAGTTTACTGAGTGGTGGGTGCTATCTAGAGGGGCTGGCTTCGTACTGCCTTAGGGTATCCACTAGCTGACCATTCTGGCAATATATCTACTCCCTAATCACTCTGGCAAGGAATCTAATAGCTGACCAATCTGGCAATTTATCTAATAGCTGACCAATCTGGCAATATATCTACTAGCTAACCACTGGCAATTTATCTACTCCCTAATCACTCTTGCAAGGATATCTACTAACTGACCAATCTAGCAATTTATCTACTAGCTGACCACTCTGGCAATTTATCTACTCCCTAATAATTCTGGCAAGGATACTACTAGCTGACCACTCTGGCAAGGAATCTACTAGCTGACCACTCTGGCAATATATTGACTAGCTGAACTCTATGGCAAGGAATCTACTAGCTGACCACTCTGGCAATATATTGACTAGCTTATTATGCTGGCAATTTATCTACTAGCTGATCACTCTGGAAATATATCTACTAGCTAACACCTGGAAATTTATCTACTCCCCTAATCACTCTGGCAAGGAGTCTTCTAGCTGACCACTCTGGCAAGGAGTCTACTAGCTGACCACTCTGGCAATATATCTACTAGCTGAAAACTCTGGCAATCTATCTTTTTCATGATTTTCATGATAGTGAAACCATTGACTAAGGCTTGTAAGAATTTCTCTCCTCTTGTGTGTGGAATACTGACAACTTCCCATAGCTTTATTCAAAGGCTTTTTCTCTGAGTAAAAGACAGCTGTTAATTGTTAAAAATTCAATGAACTTATGGCAATTATTTGCTTTTCTCTAAGCTTACAAGGTCAAATGGTACCTAAAGAAACAGAGTATGGAGGGGTTGAATTCTTCTGAAAGAAACAACAATTCCACAAGATACAGACAACATCCCTGCCTCCCTACCTTCCCTGTCACCCCACCCTGCTCCCCCACCCTACCCTACCCCAGAAAAACAAACTTCCAATGAAACAGTTGATCAAACACCCAAGCTGGATCGTATACCTTGCAATATACCATTAAAGCCATTTTCTAAATCAATAAAATCAAAAGATCAAGCAAACCCGATAAATAATAAGATAGAGATATAGTACTAATAATAAAAATATTATTATTATTATTATTAGAGATATAGAATCCATGGAACAGTCAAGATGATGTTGGTAAACCCACCAAAAAAAGCCAATTTTCACATAATTTTTTTTAATATTTCATATATATATATATTTACATGCAATCATATAAACATCCCAAAATCAACCATGGTTTATAATGTCAAATATAATTTGTCAAATTTTTTCCTCTCGTCACCTGCAATGACTTCTGGCATCACTTGGACGAAAGCAATATTTGCACCAAAGTGATAAAAACTAACAAACCATAAAATCTGTCTCTTCTTGTTTTGTCTTCTCATAAATTCTTGCTTTTTTTGGCTGCACATAAATGCACAATTCTTCCTCCATTTCAGCCACCTTTTCACTCCAGTGATATTCTGTACTTCATGTCACAAATATAGGTCCGTCTACCAATTTTTACCGGTTGAATTTCATCTCAAATTTCGAGCTCACTCAACAACATTTGGATGGCACCTGTTTCTGCTGGTCCACAAATTCCAATACGCTGAATTTCGGGTCATTCGGTCTTCTGGTCTTCTTCACTTGAAGATCCCTTTTGAGAGAAACATAGCAAGGAAATATCATTAAACGATGCTACTTCAGGTTTACATCGTTTCATTATCTATATGCTATTAGCAATAAAGACAGTTACAATGCTTGTGTATTCTATTTCTATGATATTCTCAAGGTTGCAGTGGTGTAGTTACTTTCTCTGTTGTTGTTAACTCAAATCCTTTTCACATCGTTAACACATCCATCACACTCGAGCTTCCATCTCTTTGCCAAACACAAAAAAACATGCTTTTCACCAAATCAGAAGGCCTTTAGACCAGGATACAAATGTGCTTCATTCTAATATGCCACATTCAACTACCAAGATAAGTTTGAGAGAGAAAGAAAGAGTGTAAGGTTCATCCAAGCTTTAATCTTTAAGCAATTGTGATTTAGTAAAAGGTTTTCACCCTTTAATCTCTGGTGACCTGAAATGACCTCTTGAGAAAACAACAGGGATCTTGTACTCAATAAAACAAAAACACCACACACTTTAATGCACAAACAACCATTTTTGAATTATACCTCAATATTTTACTGCATAAGAATTAATCCACACTTTTGCTGTATACTCAACATTTCATGGAGATTCATTGTATAAACACAGCACCATCCTGTCCAACGGAAGAACTCGTAAAACATAACCGACACATAACCGAGTGTGTATGAACACTCTCTATTACTCTCTACATACCGCACGCATGGAACCACTTCAACATGATCAGTACATTCTTTTCTATTATGTAATCACATATATCTGCTACGTAAGTAAAATAAGTAAACAGATTTTCTGAGAGGAATTTCATATTAATATAGTTATGCTGTATATATATTTGTATATACATTGTTGTATATATAGATGTGTATCTTTTCTCTCAGGTTTCACACATGCATACACCTTCCCACACAGCTAGTCTCAGAGGTTTTCTTTCTATATTTTTAGCTTCTGCTGTAACTCTGTAAGGCACTTGGGACATTTGAAATGATTCAACCTCCACAGGCAATGTCAGCCAGCAGTATTTCTGATAGCTTCAAACCTTTGATGACATTTTTTCAAGAAGTGCTGGTACAGTTGGCTGTGCAACAAATTAACAGAAATCTAGGAATTCCTCATTGCCTGCAGAGAGAGCTTCATCTTCGAAAACAACCCGTTCAATGTTTAGCTCTGTACAGTATGTTCTTTGGCAATGCCATTGGATGTGCATGAGGGGGTATACATATAAAACAAAATCCCATAGAAGCAACTAAACCATGTCAGTTATTTACTGGGCTATCATAAAATTCCTTAAAGTTGACTTCAGAAATGATAAATGATGCGGCCATTAATCCACCTGTGAGGTGACATGAAGAGGAGGCTACATGGTTAGAAATAGTTTGGTATATTAATATCATATTTCTCTGAAGTGGAGAAGGGGATGATATGATAGGTGAGGGGGGGGGGGAATGTGAAAGATGGTGTTTACTTGTTAGCTGCCACTAAATTCATATAAAATACTCACTTTGCCACAGCTAGAAATGCCAAGTCCACATTGAGGCCACTCTTAGCACTGGTTTCCATGTATGGAATCTTGTTGTCCTGTGTAGACAAAATGAATCTTGTTTATTAAATGCAACCTGTGGACAATCCAATGGGATTGAGTGAGTGCCGTACAGGTAGGGGCCCCTCAGAATGCTGGTGCCCCTCAAAATGTAGGTGAACAAATATTATTGGCTAGAAAAAAAACTGAACCTGTCAAGAACTTTTTATTATACTTTTTAGATAGGATATATGTATGATGAATTTAAAATTGCCAACAACTCAAAAATTATTTTATAGTTTCCCAAAAAATATATGGGTACAATCATCTATTTGCTTACCGTGCATCTAAAATTTGCTATAAATTGAAGTGTACCTTCTTGGCACTGCATCAAAAACGGACAACTAGGGGGTAATTTACATTGCAAAATTACCTGTTTGTAGAATGATGATCAGTGAAATATAGCACTTTGTACGTAACTTGATATTTTTGAAAACATCATTACTTGATCAGAATCAGCATTTTGAGGGGCATTAAACCAGCATTTTGAGGGTCAATAAAAACAAATATGAAAAATTAATAAATCCATTACAGTGTAATATCAAAACTGTATTTTTACATGAAACATATAATTTTACACTAATAACACCAAAAATAAACACTTACCTCACATATTTTGTAATTTAACTACGTTAAATAAGTTGCTCTCATTTTTTTTTTAAATGTTCTGAGAAATATTTACTATTGCCTTCTACAGTATTCCCTCAATTTTATGTCCATTACATTTACTAAGATATGTACAATTCACAACATACTGCCAAAATGACTACTATATAAATGAAGATCTCATTTGGATGTAAGTTTTGCTACCTTTAAGATTTTTAACATTGTGGGTCAGTTCAACTGGGTGGATGCTTATGGGTTGGCGCAAAATACAGTACTACACACATATAGTATAAACGAATATTAATTACACTTTAAAGAACCTACATTCACATGTAACAGTTTCATGTAGCTGAAGAAAGAACAATCTGTTTTTAACTGTAATGATTTATATTTAACAGGTAATAAACAACTTTATCATTTGAAACTTTAATTAAACAAATAAAGCATCATCAGAAAAGACAAACTTGTAAAGGGTAATAACTAAACTATAAAATTAATCAACTTTTCATTTCACATACACATGTTTATTGATAAATGTGTTTCTACATTCTACCACATTTCACCATCCCTGGTTGCACTTCTGCTTCATACACTTCACCATAAAATATGGGAGCAGACTCTTTTTCCATTTCCTGTGTCATACCCTAATCTACTCCAAATGGCTTCTCTAAACATCTCACACAGACTTCATCTCCCACCTTTTGTAGAACTTTACCAATCATACACTTCTTCTTCATATTTCACCTAAACCCACATCGACACTTTCACATCCTTCATATCCAACCTTCTTAACCCCATCACATCTACACCTTCAACCTCGACAGCATCTACACCTTCAACCTCAACGTCATCTGCACCATCAACCTCAACAAATTCTGCACCTTCAACCGCAATATCATCTACAGACATCTCTTCAACAGATGAGTCATCAACAAGAAGTCGCCGACGCACACGCTTCCCTTTTGTGCAAGCAGGCAAAATCATATCAGGCTTGACTCCATTTTCATCTTTACATGCAGCTTTACTGCATATAATTGGGAAGCCAGCACATTCAAGCATTTGGGACACAGTTTCAACTTCTCTGCCTCACACTTGCCATCTGGTTTCAAGCAAACACAATGTGACTTGCACTTCAAAAATGTCTCTAGATTACACTGTTTCTTCAGCTTATTGTCTTGTCTGGCTTTGTCCCTTGCTTCGTTCTCTTTATTCAATAACTCCACTGACTCTTATATTTGTTGTCCTTCCATGGATCCATAGACTTGAGTTACCCTCATGTTACTTGTTACCTTTGGTTTTGGCTTCACTTTCTTAATTGTCAGTACTGTAGTCCATCAATCTCCTCCAATGGTGTACTCTTGAATGAATTTTCAAGCTTCTGGATGGTTTCTAATGAGTTCTCCAGTTTTTGCGTATAGTACTGCTTGGTGTACTTCTTGATGCCAACTGGCGACTCAACCATTGATGTGTTGGAAGTTGATGATGAAGGTCCTGCTGTTTCATCAGTTTCATCTTGAAAAACAGATGATGCTTGAACAAATTTGTCCTTTTGCATCCATTCAACACTCAGGCCATGGTTAGTTACACCATGGAGCTATAAACCTGGGATTTATAGCGCCATGGTTACACCAACACGTTTTGCTGCATTTTTTATTATTTCAAGTTTGTTTGCCCACGGTGGCCAAACATCTGCCAATTTCTTCATGAAACCATCCCTGTTGACTGTGCATTCCGCTGAAAAGAGTTCTCCCTTGCTGTTATGGTATTCACAGTGCAAATTTTGATTGATTTGGTCATGTAATTGTGTGACTCCAGTGGTATCAGGTGGAGTGATGAAAAGATGCATTTCTTTTGCTCTCAAGAACCTCAACACCTCAATATCAAATCTGGAACTGTGGCCATCCATGGAGGTAAAAACAGTTTTTACCTCCATGGGCCATCAGAAACAATGACAACTGGTCTTGCTACCTTCTGTGCTGCTGAGTGTCGATCTAATAACTTGTACGCTGACAACAGGGATTCATGTGCTTGAGAACCACGTTCAGTTGTTGATATAAGAAGATTTGGAATGTTCTTAACAGCAATGTCAGGAGCCATATGTACAAGTGTAGATAGTTGAGTTAGAAGAAATCCAAAGTATTGTTAATTGTCTTTAGGATGTTTGTTGGTTACTTTTGCTCTTTTATTACTTAAGTGGGGAATATTTTTCCATTTGTTGACTGTCAATATGCCAAGGAATGGGAAAACAAAAAAAAATTTTGTGAAGGAGGTGTCATGTTTTGTATTTTTCATTTGGGAATATCAGCATTCTGAGGGGCAATACACCAGCATTTTGGGAACCTCAGTGGGAAAAAATACAAGAAACACAATCAATTTTTAAATAACTCTTAGAGAGTTTAAAATGAGTGAACCAGTCAAATTTTTTTGTTAATTCATCACGTTCCCGGAAAATTATAAGCAAAATTGTTGACCAGCGTTTTGAGGGGCAAGTGTTTTTTAGTGTGGTTTTTCTCCATGCAAAAAAAAAATAATAAAAAAAATATTTTCATGTTTGGACCCAAATGCAATCTAAGTTAATAGATAATCTTCATAATTATTCATTGTTTTACCCAATAATGTAAAATTGGTGAGCTGTAGGTGACTTACAAAAAACACCTACATTCTGAGGGGCCCCTACCTGTACTTTTAAACAACATTTGTATAATGGGCTAAAGACTTACTGAGCAAAATTTGAAATAAAATTGACATAAACTGGACCAAGGATTGACATAGCATAGACACACAATCTCAGACGACACTAACAATACAGACTATGTTTTACTTTCCGGAACTAAGAAACCTTTGCTGTCGATTCTGTGGGTGTGACCTAACAATTCAATTTGAAAAGCTTAAACTAAACATTCTAACTTGACATTTACATGTTTAGCGAAGGTTCTCTTTGGGGCTGTTAATCTGTGTTGTTTGTGCGAAGGCAGATTGTGAGGTGAATCTGTACCTACTGTAGCAATGTCAGCAATGTAAACAAGTTTGCCTGTATCAGTGATGTGACAAACAGTGGCATTGCATTCTCAATGGCGATTTCGTAAAATGCATCAATTCTTAACGTTGTCAACGCAGACAAATTATGGCATTCGTAAACTCTGTAACCTACCTCTCTAGTTTGACTGTATCTGGCAGGGCTTTCCTTTATTAATTAGTTCATATAAAACTTATTCCAATTGGTTCATGAGAACATTTGGGAATGGAAGAACTCAACTGCAGTTTGATCACACTTTGTTTTTAGACTTGCAGTCTATGAAAATACTTTAGAATGATGCTTCTTATACATCACAAATACTCTTAAGACCCAGAAGCTTCCGGGGGTTTTGCCCCTAGGGTCCCCAGAGCTTTACCATTGAACCCACCAGGCACCCTATGCTGGCCCCTGGACCCCATACGTAGTACTTGTGCTTCGCGTTCGGTGGTAACTGGCAATGCCCCCTGCAAAATTGCTGTGGCCCCCAATGCTCCCCCCCCCAGATTGCAAAGTCTACTTATGCTTCTGCTGAGAAATGGAGCTAATTGGAATCTTTTGAAGGTCACCTTAACATTTGATAAAGTGTAGCAGAATTGGTATCAAAACGGCAATTGTATTAAAGCACTTTACATCTGCTGTTAGGTTCCCTGTTCAACAATCTGTTTTTCTTCAGATCTGAGGTATGCAATCTGATTAGTTTGAATACTTTTGATATTTTGATTCTTATCTTCACACCTATTCCTCCCGGCAGCCATATTGTTTACCTTTGCTAGTTTCTCTGCCTCCTCTCTCTTCACGCAACGTTCTGACGTCATGTCGCATTTGTTCCCTAGCAACATCACTACTACATCATCTTTTGCATATTCATGGATTTCTGACACCCATGCCTAAAAGAAAGAAGACAAAATATTTTATATGTATTTTTCAGGTTAAAACTCTTTTTATACAAAATGGTTTTCTACATTACCAGTACTGTAGTAGAGAATTGTGCAACCCCAGACATTTCTTCACATAATTTAAATTGAATGGGTTTTCTCTAAAATCATCTCTGTGGACATATTGAACTGAACAATTAAAATCAAATTGCTTACAGGAGATATTGTGTAGTAAAGTAAACAACATACAGAATTACACTTTTAATTTAACAACAACAAGAAGTTTCCTTATGCAATGCTTCTATTATATATATTGCACAGAATGGAATGACAATACTCAAAATCTTCTCGACATCAATTTATGTTTTCCAATTATCTCCCCCTCTCTCAGATATATAAAGATGCTCCAGTCTGAATAATAAATACCCTTCTGTGGGCCTGTTTATTTCCCCACAGTTATCTAAGCTTGTTTCTTTCAATCACAAACAACTTTTGTCAAATGAATAAAGAATCCATTTAATGCACTGTTACTACTTCCCCGGTCTCTTCAATTGAATAGCTTTGTTTTTGCTAGTAACCTCTTGTATTCAATTTCATCCGAAGCAGAACTTAAGTAGCCTCTTTCCGTCGAACATTTACGATATTCGCTGTTCCCTGGATGACGCCAAAGCACAAGTCCGCAGAGGTACATTGATTTCTTTCCCGACAGAAGGAAGTATGATAACTAATGAACGACCACACATTTAACGGGTCTAGGTGTATAACTGTAAACCTCCCTGGCTTCCCAAAAATGACAAAGTAAATTTCCTTTCACATTCCTGAAATGGCCATTGATAACGACATGTTTGCTGCCATGAGTCTGGGGGTGGCAGCAGTTTAAAACAGCCTCCTTCCTATCTTGCTGAGCTTGTCTTTTTTTTCTTCCCCTTTTTTGTGGGCGGATATTTGACAAATTTTCAAGCATTTGACAAATTTAGCCATTTTGATACTTCACATCTGGCAAAAGCAGCATAAATTTTTTTCTTTGCTAGAATGATATCATACCAGCGTTTTTCTTGAATACAGTAGCTATATTTCCTATTATAATCTTCTTGTTGATTTAGCCTTGAACCTTGATAAATTTGGAATTTTTGCTTAGCTACAGAGGTTTCCTGTACTTTGGCATTTCATGAAAATGCAACTTTTCGTGGAATTTGTTTGTTTTTTCCCTCGGTGAACACGTAAGTTAATATTACAAATATTGTAATATCACAAAGAGCAAGAAGTAACATATTTTCAACTGAATTCACAAAGTATCACCAAATTTGAAAAATTTGTATCTTTGCCGTACAAAATGTGAGGGTGTGATCTTGACCTAAGGATGCAGGAAATTCCGAAAATATTTTCTAAAGCAATTAACTTCAGCCACCAGAATGTGTCCCATTTAACAAGTCCACTTGTTCTTGGCAATGTCATTTGACCAAACACTTGTCATATATACTAGTGTCATATCACACATTGTAAGCCCAAACAAAATATTTACTATATATAGCCAAGGACAACTATAGTTGGGATGGTCTGCAATGAAATCAACAGATTTTGGTTGAGTCTACTAAACAATGGTTTAAACCAATATCAAGTTGGTCTGGTGTGCATAGTCTCCTTCACCATGGACTTAGAGATATTACGGGAGCAATATTTCTGATAATTTGCATATATTTTATTGGTTTCAGTAACATTTACCATGCATTCATTATAGTTATGACATAGGCCTATCACACTAAATAGCAAGATGAGATCATATGTTTTAAGTCTCTCTCCCCTTGTAAACAATGGATTTGGGGGGGGGGAGGGGCTGTCAGTTGTCAGCCAAACACAAGGAATAATTTAATGTTCAAATTTTGTGGAGCAGGTTTGAAGGCTTCTAAAGTTTATCTGTTACTATTCCCACATACAAAAACCTGGGCCACATCTTGCACAGCAATTTGACCATCTTGCATAGCACTCTGCGATGTGATGCTGGAGAAAACTACTCCCTGAAACCACTGTACTGTAGCTCATGATACAGAGTAGAGCGTTTATCATACGTGTCATTTCTATTAAAAGATATCACAGATATGTGCAACAGATTGCTGCAAAGGTCAATTTCAATTTTACAGTGAGCACCTTTTGATCTGATTAGTCCAAAGAGTTTTAATTATGTTTCTGACTAAATGCATTAATCATGGTCGTTCCCCTCACGGTGATTGATAATTATCACGTTCTGCTTTCAGCCACAACATACAGGGTCATAGATCAACGATCGTGATTGGTCGATGACTCATGGTGATAATATCTGATTCATTATTACGGCAAAGCTGTGGTCGACCAATGAAAACAACATTAACACTCTCTCAAACTACTCGTAGCTGATGAAGCTACAGCAAAATTACATTTCACTCTTTCATTAATGATCTTCTTTCTTACAGTTTCCTTTGCTGCTTTTTTTGGTCATTAAAACTTTGGTTCATACTGTAGTTTAAGGCTAACGTGAGGGACATGTACAGTACTGTCACAGACTCAGTAGTGACACTTGCCATGGTTTGTCTTCATTCCAATGAATCTCATCTACTGTAGTTGTCCTCATGTTTTTAATGAAATTAGAAAACATTCATTTTCTGAAACAATGACTTCATCTACAGTAACGTTTTAAATTTAAGGCAGACATTTCATTACAATGAACTAACACTATTAATGGGAGGGAATAATATATGCTTGAATATTGCACAAATAAGCTTTTGTATAGCATGGCAATAAAAGAGGGTTGCTAAGATCATCTGGAGGAAAAGATCACTGGGAGATTAAAATACTACTAATTATGTGAAACTCGTACAGTAACAGCAAAATTTTGCTTGCCAAGATTAGCTTGATATATATGGTGTAATCATATCAAATCAGGGTTTGCCTATAAAGGTACAGAGAAATTGATGTACATTACATGCCTTTATATCAAATTTTAATATATTTATATCAGTATTAATGTTCCTAAACATTAATTAGCAAGATGAAACTTGCCAAAAACTACATAAAATTGCTAAAAACATTCTAAATACATTCCTGGATGCTCTGACTATCTTTACTAATATTCCAAGACACTGAAAGAGGTGAAACTGACAATTTAACCTCAAAATCAATAAGGATAGAGGTTATGAGAAACCTGAGTGAAATTTGCTTGTCCCAATTTGAGCTATTAAGGTGACCAGTTTGCTAAGTACTGTGCTTCTGTTCTAGCATATTTGACAACAACATATTTCACTGCAAGCAAAAGTTAGCATTTTAATTGTGAGTCTGCAAGTGTCACAGTGTTTCCAAACATACTGAGTGCTATGGTGGAGTGGATAAATGCGGAGACACTGGACGCAATGAAATACCCATTTTTCCAATCTGAAATGGTCTTCCAAATTGTAAACATTCCAAAATGTGCTAAAAACCTGTACATTGGATATGGCCTCCTGACAGGAATTGTTTATAAGTAATAAGCTATTCGACCTCCCACCTGCATATGTAGCTGATAAGCATCATAAAATAACTGCCTGCATAGCTTCCAGGCCAATATTATTCAATATTTAGAGAACATACAGTAAGTTACTGATCACCTAGCTACAGTAAACTTTGACGATTTTCCACATCGTAGAAAAGACTCAAAACTTCAAGCATTGAATCCATTCATTTGTGACACATTCATCGACAAGGTGCTTTAATAATTAACCTTACATAAATTCAAACAAACAAATCATAATATAAGACAAACTCTCCTGATTATTCGACGGTAAAATTGATTAGTACAGCTAATGAGATATGAAATTTTATTAAATTTGATTAGTGAGTTGACAGAGGGAGACCTTGACAAGATTGCATTATCCATTTTCTGATTTTCAAGAATCACCATTGGTCACTTAGATGTAATATATATAAGTTAGTTTCATTATATTTCGAATCTGTCATAATTTAATTTCTCTCCGAAGCTGGATCTTGCGGAAGCTACAATATAACAATAGGTGGTCACACCAACATATATTTGTAACACATACATACAGTAATTGCGTATACTTGCTCATTGTAACTATGGGAAATTCATGTGGCTACAAACAACATGGTTGCTGATACTTAGAAATTCTTTAGTTCACTGCAGCAAGCATTTGTGTCCCAGAAAATTAAAATAATGTTTTATTTCTCTGAATATATGCGTATTCAAGAAATTGAATGAAGATGAGTGAATGTTAAATGGCGGACTAATAAATAACAGGAGCATATATGCAAATAAGGGTATCTGTAGCCTGCATGGTTTGTATTGTTGTGGGTACATGTGGGTATCTTCATACTTTGATTGTCTGTTCTCTCCTCATCGTTTTTGCCCCTTCTTTTTCCATAGACTATATAAGGCAATTTTTCTTTACTTCCAAATTGTTGGGCAACACTCCAAATTATTCTTAGACAATGAAAAGGGATGAATGGCATTATCCATTTATTGCTTTCATTAACTTTGTTATGATTAGATATAAGTTTCATCAACCGCAACATTGTGATATTTTTATTAAATAAATGGTGGATTTTGTAGCATAGTGGGAGACTAGCAAAGCAACTGCAGGGGTAGCTGAGTGCGTACATCACCTACAGTAGATGATATTGTACCAGCAGGTATATTAAATAAAACACTTCCCAGGGAAGATAGCAAGGCTGTAAACTTATCAAATAGCCAATCCTGCCTTCTGTTCAAAATTGTTGTTATCTGAGGGAAAGTTCACTGGGACGGCTAATTCCTTGGTTACCATGGTTACTCTGTGATGTCATTAGGGCTGTATGATCAGGGTGAAAGCATGGGTATCTTTATACATTGTGATATGTGGGTCAAGAACAAAGACCTTGATACCCATATAATGGGATTATCCAATGATGGTTCGCTAGCACACAGTTCAAAGAACTTATGCACTTATGCAAAATTCCTATAGTGGATGACATAAATAAAACAGTCTGTCAAGATTTTACTATTTCCTAATTTCCACAAAGAATGTTAAACCAAGCGCGATTGCAATGGATGAGAATGTAATGCTTAGTGACGGTAGAATTGGATGGTAGAGGGCAGTCACCTTAGGGAAGGTCATTAGGGAGGGAGGGGGGGGCACATTGCAAGAATCATAAATAAGATCAGCTTGATGGGAGTATTTATGTACAGTATGTATGCCTGTATGTACGTACGTTTGCGTGCGTGTATGTGTGGGTGTATGTACAGTATGTATGTAGGATCTACAGGTAAGAGAGTATATACTGAAGTTATTCATTGTTACAGTACATTGGGTCAGCTAACTTTAACAAAGGTTGGTGACTACATGAGATCACAAATCAATTAACTGCATGCAAGCTTTTAACTCAGGATTTCATGTAATCTTTTAATACCAAAGTAAAGTTGAGCTCTGTACTGTCACTTTGTCATAAAATTACACACTAACATTACACAGCTATATAGGGTTACAGAGAATGTTAAATCACAATGTGTAGTCTCCACTCCTAACAAACACCTTGAAATTCAGGAACAAGGAAAAAATTTAATACAAATGGAAGTCTGTATATAACAAATGTGTGCATTTGCTGCTGTGTGTCTGCTTAATCAATCATCAGTGTGTATTATAGAAGGGTCTGTTTCCACGGTTATCCTAAATTTAAACCCTACCTCAATTCGCCTGAACATACAGAGAGAGAGGGACTCAGATAAGGGGCAATGAATCAGCCTTACTGCTGATGAATTTCACTCGGAGAAACCATAAAAAAAAGAGAGAGAAAAAGGACTTTTTACTCCCCACCCTTTCAAAATCGATTGGAGCTCCCAAATTACAGCAGACAGTGATTAATTCACTGACATTTCATGGAGAATGTTCGCGTCTAGGCAAAGATGTTCCCGAGAAAATTGCACAAAACTCGACGGGAAATCAATTGCGGATGGAAATCACTTTTCCACAAAGTCAAACTTCCTCCAGTCTGAGTGAATCTTGTCTTTACATATTGAGGAGAATATTTTCTTCTTTCAATGTTTAAAATAAATTGTTGGGGGGAAGGTTGCTTCCATATTGGCTAATGTGACATTCATTCAATGAAATGGTTAAAATAGAAATACCCCAAAAACGAACGCATTTTATCTAGGTTTTGCCCTAAAGCAATTGTAGTCGCAGAGCTGGGAGCACGCATGCATTTAGCACACGAGGATGCAGTTGATGTGAAGTACCTAAGGTATGGCATACATGCTCAATACAGGCATACAGTACAATGGGATGTGAGCAGGTTGTAGTCAATGAACAGAGGATGAACTGTCACTGTGGGAGGTCACTCTCCAAAGGTTAACAGGTCACGATAAACATGATACAGCCAGAGTGCAGTAGTTATGAAGAGACAGGTATATTGACAATGCAAAGCACAATTGAGCACCACCCTTGAGTTAACACAAGACTATAAACAACAGATAATATCTGGACAAGACAACATTACCATGCACAAGCACCTACAATGCACCTACCATGCAACTACAGCACAGTATGAATATTATGTGAAAAGTAAACAAGTTTCTTTATTTTGTGATACAAATATAGAAAGTACGGTAGGGCTGAAGACAAAATTAATCTTTGCAGAAGATTTTAACCACATCAGAGCGATGCAACACTTCATGATGTAGATGTACCTATAAGTCTGTGACATAAATGGACAGATTATTATGATATTACAATTAAAGATCAGAAAGTTTGATATCCATACTGTCACTTATTAATAAGGATTTTGAAAACCTTGCAGGCCGCACAAAACACAGGCACCATGTAGACCAGAGGCCCAAGTTTGCCTACCCGTGCTGTAAACTGACAACAATTTACACCGATTCCTGGTGGACAATTCTTTGTCATGACTAGTGCAACACATCTTCCTCAACCCAAGTGAGCCCAACAGATAGACCTGCTTTACAATGGCCACAAGATGCATCGGACTAGCGAACCAATGTACACCAAACTTTGATGCAAGGGTACACATACTATTAAACACTGAGTGTGAAAGGGGCATCCTTCAATGAAAAGATACACGTTCAGACTACTCTGTATATGGAAAATTTCAAGGATACTTAAAAGAATAGTCCAGGTCAAAATTTCTGGTTAAAGAGGAACATAATGTAAGTTTTCTGGTGAAATTTGCATTCAATTCCTATACATACCGTTTGTGAGATATTGACAGTTTCGTACCAAAAGTGAACTTGGAGCAAACAGGTGTGATGTCATGGTTGCACGCTGATACGTAATGTTTTGTTTTCCTTTAAAATTTACATCTAATTTTATACTCCACAATTGTAGGCATCCAAAATGTGAATGTACCATAGGTATTGGTATTTTGATAAACTTCACATCCCCTTTAGACAAACTAGTATCCCTATCCAATCCAAGGTGAAATCTTAGACTGAAAAATAAAGAACAAAAAAAACATTATTTGTCAGTGTGTAACTATGACATCACACCTGTTTGCTTCAAGTTCACTTTTGGTAGAATATCAGATAACTTCAAATGTTGATATCTCAAAACGGTACAAAGGAATTGAATGCAAATTGCCCTAGAATGCTTAGATTATGTTCCTCTTTAACATATCAAAGAGAAATTTTGACCTGGACCATTCGTTTAATGCACAATTCATAATGGATGAAAATGGATGAAACAGGCTCTCTTCTGGTTTCAAAAATTCCACCAAGGAAAGTTAACAGTAAATCAAGCGTCATTCCGGTGTATTAAAAGTCTGCGCTATAAAATTCATAAAGGTTATCTGAATGGTAGAGATTCAGAAGGCCAGTGACATAAGTGACGGTCATGGGTGGGGGAGGGGTGAGGGGGAGGGCAAGAATGGTACCAGTTTGTAGGGCAGGATAGATTGGGGATAAGAGAAATGTTAGATAAGAGGAATTGACCTTCAATGAAGTAAATCAAGCCGATGGAAAGCTCTATATTTCTTATAAGTTTACCCTGTATCCAGAGCTGATTTGCATCATACATAAAAGACACCATAATTTTGTTTTACAATGCAACAGTTGCAATTCTCACTTTTAAAACCTGAAATTGATTTTAGCATAAGAAAAATCTTGAGGATATTAATATTGACCACCATTTTGACAGTGAATAGATCGGCTTTGTGTCTGCTGAAGTTTCTGCATTTAATCAGAATATAGTGTAATTTTCATCTCATTAATATATTTATGACCAGAAATCACTGGAAAGTACAAACCTGTTAGAAAGAAGAATTCTAAAAAACACACACACACAGACATGTGTACCCACAAACAGGAAGAAGGTCATGCACTTATATACATACATATTGCTACATGTCATGATGTTTTTGGATTAATCTTAGCTTTCATCACGTAGGAGAAGTGAACTTCTAACTAAATGCTGACTATGGATCTGTGTCAATTAGTTTTTATTTCATCCAAGCAGAGATGGAGCTCAGGGCTGTTTTCTCGATTAACTAAAAGCAAAAAGCAAAAGTGAAGTCTGTCTGCAATTTGAAATTACAGGTTATACAGATCATGCGCAGGGTTCAATTAAAGCAATTACTCTAAACTGCATCAATTTAGCCATAAATTTAAAAGGTAAACAGTCTGAAGTTGATACAAATGAGAAGAGAGCAACAGATAAACAGAAAGCAACCATTGATACTGTCGATGTCTTCTCATGACAAAGTTTCTTTAAAGGTCAGCAGTATAATAGTACGGCTCCCAAAAGTATGCTAGAAGTCAAATAATTATCACTAATTCTCAAACTTGATTTTCTCTCTGATCCTTCCCATCGCAAAACCGGTAGCTACATTAAACAAGCGTACATGTAGCTCGTAGTTTGTGACATAAAACAACGAAGCTAAGATAACGTAGATGCAAAAAATCTGTAACTTGAAAACACTATTTCTTTGTAAACATTTTGTTTGAGTTTTGTAACAACAACCCCCCCCCATTCCACGTCTTAAGCATGATCACAGAGCCCTTGCATCAATTAATTTGACACTTTCCATCGAAATCATAATCCCTTACACCATTATAATAATCCAGCTCATCCATTTCCAAGAAGATCTCGGAACTTTGTACTATGTTAAATCGTCAAGGCCTTCATCTTTCTGCAAATTGTTTGACTGAGCCATTGCCTGCATCTTCGTTCGACAGTTTCTCTGAAGCTACTGAAGATGAAATACTTAAAATTATCAAAAACTCTCCATCAAAATCGTGTATGCTTGATCCGCTGCCAACATGGTTAGCTAAAGGTTGTTCAGCAGAACTCATTCTTCTCATCAGGAATATTGTCAATACTTCTATGTCAACAGGAACCGTACCTGATTCCTTTAAGGTTGCTCATGTGACTCCTGTACTTAAAAAGACCAGCTTAGATAGAAACTGTTTAAAAAATTATCGCCCTATTTCGAACTTGAGTTTCGTTTCAAAGGTTTTGGAAAAGACAGTTTTATCTCGCTTAATGGATTATCTTACACAGGAGAATCTTCTCGAACCATACCAGTCAGCTTATAAGTCTGGTCACAGTACGGAAACTGCCCTCAATGCAGTTCATAATTTTATTACATCCAAGCTTGATGAAGACTGCTTTGTCCTTTTAGTTCTTTTAGACTTATCATCAGCTTTTGATACAGTTAATCATTCCATTTTGTTAGAAAGACTGCAGTCAAAGTATCGATTAGGTGGTACTGTTCTATCCTGGTTCAATTCTTATATTACTGAGCGTTATCAACAGGTGAAAATTGAAGATGTTCTCTCGTCTCCTCGTCCATTAGTTACTGGTGTTCCACAGGGCTCTGTACTTGGACCTGTTCTTTTTTCTTTATATCTTGCGGAGTTGAGTGATATTATTCGGCACCATGGTGTTCATTTCCATCATTATGCGGATGATACTCAATTACTTCTTGCTTTCGATAAGGATGATGTGCCAAATGCTTTTCATAAAATGGAAACCTGTATAAGTGCTGTAAACACTTGGCTTACAACTAATCAGTTGAAACTAAACTGTGATAAAACAGAGTTTATTGTTTTTCGATCACGTTTCTCTGAAGTTACACCTAATTTTCCACCACTTACTGTTGGTAAAGACTCTATTAACATCTCCTCAACTGTTAGAAACCTTGGTGCATATTTTGACCAGACCATGTCACTTGAAAATCACGTTACTAATCTCTGTCGTTCTGCAAATTGGCAACTTAGGAAAATCAGTTTGATGAGGAATTACCTCGATAATAAGACTTGCGAGATACTGGTCCATGCGTTTGTGACATCAAAGCTTGATTTTCTTAATTCACTTTTATTTGGCCTTCCTGATTCGACCATCAAGAAACTCCAAAAGATCCAAAACACCGCTGCCCGTATTGTGAAAAGGAAAGGAAGAAAGTGCCGCACCACCCCACTTCTGAAGGAACTTCATTGGCTACCTATCAGCTACAGAATCCAGTATAAAATACTTCTTCTCACCTTCTGTGCTCATCATCTTGAACGGCCTGTGTACCTGTCACAACTTCTCTTGCCATATACTCCAACTCGCACACTTCGTTCCTCCAACAAACTGTTTTTAACTGTTCCAAAACCACGATTGAAGAACTATGGTTACAGAAGCTTCCAATACTCTGGGTCCTATCTCTGGAACAAGTTACCAGATCACATTCGAACATGCTATAAACTTTCTACTTTCAAAAGTCTACTTAAGACCCATTTTTTCACTTGTTCTTTTGTAAATTAATTTACTTTCTTTGTAAAGCGCTTTGAGCAGTAACTTTTGTTTACTGATTTGGCGCTACATAAGTCTCATTTATTATTATTATTATTATTATTTCAAGAAGTACACTTAAGTACAATGGCAAAGGACACAAAAAATGGTACAAGCCACAACACTGTGAAGGCCGGGCTACACATTGCCTGATAACCTGACCAATCTGTACAGCATTTTACGATGCCATGCTACCCAAATTTCTCCCTGACACAGTGCCACATTGCAAACACCATCAATCATTAATCCTATCGTTATTGCCATGAACACAGATTAATTTTTCTTAGCCTACCACTAAGAACTCCCTATGGCATCTAGAACATCTACGGGATGGTTTTTAATTAGCCAAATGGCCTTAGATCACAACGATGGAAAGACAAGTGCTTGTTGCCTTATCTCTCTGCGATTTAACTCCAGACAAGAATCACAAACTCTACGTCCCTACGTTCATTCCAGAATCAAGCAAGCAGCCAGATGTGATGGGTTCCGCTAGTCATGATGCCGTCTAGCTCTGTTAAACAGCTGGAAACACGACAACATTGCTATACCCAGACGGCACTCGTATTATAATAGCTCTGCATTTTCATCTGGTCTGTAAATAGAAGTGTATCTTCATCAAACTTTCAAAGGTTAATGAATCCAACAATAGATGGTATGACTTCTACATGACACACAGCCACACTCTGTACCTGCTTACTGGTTGAGTGTGCCAGGGGCTGTATTACCAATTAATATAAACTAAGAAAGGACATGAAATGGTGGATGAGACCAATCCATTTTCCTCATAAAACATTTGATAAATTCATCACAAATTTTGACAGCCTATCAAATTCTGTGTTCATATTAAGTCCTGAAACGTCTGACAGAATCTGTTTCTTTAGTACCAAATAAATATTTACATCTAGCCAAACCTACCAAACTTTCATAGCAGAACATACATAGCCTATATTTGAATTAAGAATATGGGCTAATGTTGTCATTTTCATTCATACTTACAGCTAAATGCACCATTCTGCCAAACAAAAGAACACACATCGTTTATACTGCTGTCATATTGAGTTAAAATCTTTGACTGTAAGTGAATCTGTTTTTAATTCCGAGACACAACAAGCTCCACTTCCTTCTTTCCAAATAGAAAGAGGGTAGAGCAAAGCCCAAACAACAATGGTTTGGGTATTAACAAATAGCAATTTACTTGAATATCTCAAATGCTTGGATTTACTTTAGCCTACAGTGCAAACTGGTACAATTCTTGCACTGCACACCTACTAACCCACTTTCTGCCAAATGTACCATTCAGAAACCCTATGCGTGTGTGTTTATATTTAAATAGCCTGGATTTGCATCCAGTTATATTGCCACTTGGTTTAACATTCTTTAACATAGAAATGGCAAAGTAAAATAATTACACTTTACTAATAACCCCAAATAGCCTGCACAATTAGTAAACATCCGCAGGACGGAATCGACAAGATATATCGTTCGTCCATTTCGACTCGTCGAGTTCCTCACCTCCAAACGACAACTGAAAGGTTACGGAAGCACCATTGGGCTGAATACTGCGTAGCGATACATAGAGCGTTGAGATTTTAAACTCATGAGCTGCTCATATTTTATGAATGCATGGCTGACTTGTATAGTGCAAGCGCTTGGGGCATTTTTGAAATATTTAGTACAGACCTGTACAGTATAATTGTGCAAAAATGATATGTCCCTACTCAGAACCTTGTGCATGCTAATACCAAAATGGAACTATTCTGGCAGTATGCTGCTGTACTTGGAGCTACGAGTCTGATGCAAGCCATCGTCAAATTGAAAACGATACCACATCGGGCAGCTTAGTATATTAATAGAGACTTTAACATCACCGTAAACACCGGCAGACGTCTCGATTGATACCGGAAGAGTGGATCTTAGCGAAAATATCCTAAATTACCAGGTTTGGATTTTTACGAGCGACGATACTTACCTGTCTACTCACAACCGGTCAGTAAAGTAGTAAAGGAAGAAAAGTAGATAACAAAGTCTACTCATTAAGATACGTACAGCTCAGACAGTTTAGATGGTACAGCAGAATTTGAAGAGTCAGTGACCGGGGCAATTTGTTAATGGTCGGAAGCAGTGCTAAAACATTATCAGTTAATAGGCTAGGTAGAACAATACCAGTTAATAGGCTAGGTAGAACAATACCAGTTGATACTGTAGGCTAGGTAGATGGGAAAGTGCTATAGCAGAGTAGAGACAGGTAAGAGGAACTAGAATCCTGATGCGAACCCAGCAAGACCATCTCTGTGCTTTCCGTCCTCATTGTACAAACCTACACGGCACAGACGCAACATGATATATCAAACAAACATACCTGGTTATAGTGTTAATAGTGCCTCTATGATTGATCCCAACCAATGTGTAAGTTACCTGCATTTAGCTGGGAATTACTTATATTGATGATTCTATTCAGCCTGTTATTTACACAATTTGCTATGTACATGTGTTAGTGTTTTGTCAATTTTCACACTCAGTTTCACAAAGAACCTTTGAAGTTAAAGCCAGTCTTTAAAGGTCAACTACACACGACTTCAAGGTTTTAATACGTCAAATTTTGTAATAACTTCTTTTCTCGGTGACGTATTCATTCCACAAACTTCTATTCAGACAATGAAGAGGAAAAATGGTACATTGATCCAAAACAACAGAAAACGGGACAGTAGAATGGGTGATACCTGTTCAAAACTAGCTGACCATTTGGGGTGGTTTTAGCATGTTTCGGATTAATACTTCTCCTCTTTAAAGTAATTCCAAGGTACTTGAGCAGAGTATTGTAACATGAAACCCTTGAACACCGATCTGCTGGTACCTGTGACAGGTTGTAAGCAATAGCAAACCGTAGGTATATAAAACGATATATGCAGCCACAGTCACAGTTGGGTTTACGTAGGTGTTCAAAAGCAAATTACTCACATTTCATACTTTGATATCCTTAATGCTTTCGACAAAACAACAAAGGTACTAGTTCAATTATAGCCTTGGTACATCATAAAATTAGGTCTAGTTTAGGTGTTATAGCAACAAAAAGTAACCTTATTTGTTAGAAATTAATTAGCGAGATACTAAATGTGGTTTCCATGGAAGTCATGAAGTCAATAAAAAGAAAAAATTCAATTTGGCAAAAATTAGGTCATAGTTATCTCGATCCAATAACATGTTTTAAATATGTGTTAAGTTATACTGTACTTCCATCAGTTAAGTATCTATTTTATATTTACGTCGATGATGTAACTATAAATGACAAAATACCCTCAAGTTCTTCATTCTATTTAAAATACTTAAATAATAAATATCAGTGGAGTATTCCATACAGTGCACATTGAAGCAGTGCTATTGGTGTTAAGATCAGGGGAGTATGCCATATAGTACTGTACACACCAAAGCAGTGCTATTGGTGTTCACATCAGTAAAGTATTCCATATAGTGCACACTGAAGCAGTGCTATTGGTGTTAAGATCAGTGAAGTACTCCATATAGTACTGTACACACCGATGCAGTGCTATCTATATTAAGATCAGTGGAGTATTCCATATTGTACCTGTACTGTACACACCGAGGCAGTGCTATTGGTGTTAATATCAGTAAAGTATTCCATATGTATAGTACTGGTACTGTACACACTGAAGCAGTGCTATCGTTATTAAGATCAGTGGAGTATTCCATATAGTACTGTACTGTACACACCGAAGCAGTGCTATTGGTGTTAAGATACTGTACTACTATACTTCTATTGAATCTTCTATAGAAAGGTTTATCAAATTTTAAAAAAAGAAACATTAAATATAAACTTACAACACTAACTTCTTATTATACTTTCTGTATAAACCTTTATATCATTAGGCTAGCCATTGCTTTATACTGTACAAGAGCTCATTGTTGCTATCTCTGGATCAGACAGTCGGACAGGACAACAATTATGGCTACTGTATCTTATAGTTAGTACCTTTACCCTTAACCAAAAGGTGGCCAGAGTTTGATCTTTTTCACAAATACCTGCAAACCTGCTCAAATGTAGCTTTGTAAAGTTTGGAGGTAACTGCTAAGCCTGTTAAAATTAACAAGTTTCCACATTTAAAGAAAAAAAGTTGGAATAAAACTGATTGCTATCACCTCCAAAGTTACATATATACTTGATGATCATGAGTGGATATCATGCCCTGAATATGACAGGTCTGAATATACCGGCATTATATATAGTAATTCCCATAGCAACTAGCTAATATTAGACATCCCAGTATGTTGCAGTGATCTATATAATCTTGCTTTAGTGTAGACCTAGAAAAACAAAAGTTTAAGAAATGTGTTGCTCAAGCATCTATTTATGTATGCAGGATGAATAATGACCATTGCCCGTAAATTTGATATGGCTTGTTGCATGTATAATTACTGTTTTGGTATTGAAAAATAAAACAGTATTCATTTCCCTCTTCTTCCTTTACAAACATTTTTTTCTTCTTCTCTTCCTTCTCAATCTCTTTCTTTTCCTTGTAACTTTTCCCTTCGCCCAGATTTTGCATCAAGACGCTGGTGACGACTGCATAACAAGCCCAATGGAGACTCCAAACTGTATTTGATTTACGTGGGTGAATGCAGACACTGTGTATGACCTCGTCCTGTGCAACCATATATACATACACCAGGGAACAGCTATATTTACTAGAGACCTACATACATACATTACAAAACAAGTAGGCAAATGCAAGGTATATTTTGTAAGAAAACACTGGAAATTGCATTAATAAACTGATAAAGAAGTACAAATGCCAGTCCAATCACCCTTCGAAATAGAAGGCAGAATAATATTTAGTGTATGTTCATTTGTGTTACTGTATACTACTGTACATGTTGGCCTACACCATATAATTATAATAATATAATTGCTGTAAATATGCTGTCAATTCCACAGCAATATATGTTTCATTACTGACACTAGGACACATTCATAAAGTGTGTGAATCCTCCCATAACCACATGCACCAATGCACAATACAGTAATATATACACAGTTTACAGTAGTAATAATCCATTCCATAGTTACAGTATGCTCACTACTTAAGTTTAAAGGGACTACGGTATAGAAGAAGGCCCACAATGAAGACCCACTGATGGAACACCCCCAGTGAAAAATATGGAGGGGCAGAAGTATCATTCCGCCCCCCGCTTCGCAAGTCAGAAAACCCCTTTTTCATTTCCAAATGAGAAAAAAATCTCATTTGGAGCATCAAATTGCATCTAAGGCCAGGTGAAAATGCAAAATTATATACAAAATGGAGTGGGTGGGTTGAAGTGTGCTATAAGTCATCACAAGCCGGCCATGCTCAACTTTCACCTTCGAAGAAGATCCTGCTAGGAGCGAAACGTCACTGGGCCCTCTAACTTTTACAATTTACCTATCTACACAGCCTTTTTGCTGTAGAGAAGCAGTTTATTAACATTTTTTTTTCTTTCTCTCTGATGCTCAACTTTTATCACTATATAACAACATTTCTTAACGATTTTTCATTTTAACTCACCTGTGGCCATTTTGAGCATGTCTAGCTATATATTACAGTCAATATTACATAAGTATACATAGTGTTGTCCCTTTAAGAGTGTCTGTTGATGCTTTACAACCGACTCCATATGCAATATTAAAACTTTCTGCATGGTTCCATCAGGATGAATTTTAAAACTCGTCTTTACTTTTAAACAGTTAATAAATTGGTGTCTTAAGGATGACATTTCCCTGACAATTTCGCATTGAACATGATAGCATGAAGACAACCACTGTACAGCTACAGTAGCTCTAGAGAGCATCCTACAGTAATTATGAGCACTCATTGACAGCACTTTGTAAGTATAAAGGCACTGCGTAAACGAAGGGGAAAGTTCTTGTCGATATCTTGCTACTCCATCGTACGTCTGATTACGTTAGTCCTTGGTAGAGAACAGATGGATGAACACGTCCTTGTACTAGCTACATCCACTGGTGGTAACTGAAGGAAATCGACGAAACAGCCACGATAAAAATTATCGTTTTGTAGTTGAGCTATTTTGTGTATTTTTTGTCTTCTATTTAGATACAGTACACTATCTAAGAGTTTCTAAGTCTAACTGACATCATCTTTCAAACTTTCTTGTAAAAAGAAACTCAAGAAATTATTGGTGCATTTGCCATTGATCTGCTTCTGTGTGATTTGAAGATCTGTATGTATGCTAATCTCAACATTTACTGTAGTTGTCCATGGTGTCATCTTAGTTAGTTAAAGTGGATGAAATCAGTAGCTTCCGATTGGTGGATTCAGAATTAAGGAAGAGAATTTTGGGCAGGACACTGGGATGTGGATGGGGAGGGGGGGGGGTTGAGGGGCGCAGCATTAAAACATTGTCAAGTTAGTAGGTTTGCTAGAGGAAAGTGCATAAGAAGACTGGAGACTAGGTTTATAGATAGAAGTGAAGTTAATTTTGCACTTTAATAATAAAAGTAACCGCCTCGGGTAACTGCATCTTCACTCTTCCATGGAATGGCTGTCCAATTCAAGAAGGTGATATGACGATGATGAAGCAAGGAATTGGTAAATTACCTGATCAGCCATATTATCACTAACCAACCAACCAACCAGCCAGCAGCCAGCAGCCATCACCATCTACTTTCCAAACATCCTGTCAGTGATTGGTATTTACAATTATTTACAAATCCCTCTATAATGCCAAAGGTTACTTTACTCTTTAAATGTCAAATGCTATCCCAGTACAATAACCACTACTCAAGATCCAAAGTTATAACAGATCTAAACAAATATTGTGCAGGAATTTGGAGTACTATCAAGACCGAAACAAGCTTCTATGCAAACGACGACACACCTTAATCTGATCTAGTTGACAGACACATTACTAGTTCTCATGATATTTATGAAATGAATTTGGCTATAGAATTATTATCTTAATATCAAGCTGTAATATTGTTACTTGTTTTATAGCTTTAACATTATGCTTCTTTTTTCTTTCTTATTTTCTTATTCCTTTTTATGCACCTGGATTTGTTACTTTCTTGTTCCATACATCAAGGCATTTATCATTCACAAATAAAGCGGATAATACCATTTAAGCTGCTTATATCCAGAGCTGTTTCGAGGATTGCAAACAGAAGAGGGTCTGGTTGTTAGGTCTTTCAATCTGATTCCAATGTAGGGTCTGGTCTTGAGATCCTCCCCTGAAAAAATTAGGTCTACACAGGTTTTGATAAGAACTACTACTAATTCTTTGTGGGGTGGAAGAGGGGGAGGGTGGGGTGGAAGAGGGGGAGGGTGGGGTTGGGGCCTGGGGGGTTGGCCTCTCTTTTTAGCCCTGCTGCAAGCTTAATTATTTTTTGTAGTATAATGCATGTCTGTACACCCTCCATTGTCTCAATATGTAGTTATCTTACCAACACATGAACGTCTGCCATTAACTTTCAGAATCAAAACTACAGTATGATATGTTTCCTGAAAGGTAACAAGGGCAGTATTGAATAACTTAGCATGCATAGACTCGGGATGTGTGACCTGATTAATTCACTTTGGCTTCGGCTTTGAGTACATCGTTTCTTTATGCTGCCATATTGGATGAATCTAACCATAATATTAGTAATTACCGACTTTACAATCCTCATTATAGTAATGGCCGACTTTGCAATCCGCGGTCCCTCTCACAATTATGCAAGGTTGGTAAGAGTGACTCCATAGTTTTCCCTTTCAGAAAACCAAACAGTTATGTTCAACAATTCTAAGGCTTTAAACTGTACCTTGATAGAGCATGTATAGCCAGCCATATTCATTGAATTAAAATTGCCATTCTCATTAAATGTACTGCTTAATAATAATAACATTTCAAGTTAATGACTCACTGCACTGTAGAGAACGATACACAGAACCTATGTAAACTAAACAATAAATGTGAGAATGCAAGAAGGACTGGCTTTAGTAGCCTGGAGGACACTGAATGTTCAGACAATATATACAAACATCTGTAATTTCTTAATCTCTCAAACAATGTGCATGAATCATTACAGCAGTAAATCTGTCATGGACTTACTTATAAGTCAACTTCTTTAACAATACCATGAGCAAATCCTGTCTAAAACTTAAATATCTTCCTGTCATTTTTTTACAAAAAACTGGACAGATGAAAGCAACGAAGCATTATTTTCTTTCTTTGAGAACTTTTGTGAAAGAGATTGAAGGAAGCTCTCTTGTACAGTTCATGAAAAATCTGACCAGAATTAACCTCAAATACATTTCAAGGTAAAGTAGATAAGTTACAAGGCTAGCAATACATCTTGCTGAGAGAAAAAACAAAAAACTCACTAGAGATGGACAGAAGTTACAATGATGGTTTTAAGTGAGAGCACTTTACTTTCACATAAATATCTCCTTCTTGTATTTGGGACATTACCAGGTCTAGGCGTAATACCATAATCAAAGTACGATGAAATTAATAGATTGAAAAATATTGATTTTCAGAAGATTTTTAGGACCCAAGTATAACCAATTGGTCATAAACTTCTAAGTAAATCAAAAGAACAAAAATTTAAGGTAAAATTATAGGCTAAAACACCTAAAGGCTAGCCTGAACAATATAATTGGTTGACAATGAATACCTATACAATGCATTTGGGGAGGGGGTGGGGATGGATGATAATCTGATCCTAGGGCAAATACAAATTAAGAAATGTTGCAAACATAAAGAAAACCTAAATGTGGCAAACATAAAGATGAAAGAAAACCTAAATGTTGCAATAAAGAAAACCTAAATTTCACAAACATAAAGAAAACCTAAATGTCACAAAAATAAAGAAAACCTGTAATAATTGTAAACATTGCCCGAGTGTGGTCAACAAAATTTAAGTGAATAAAGGACAGACATGTAAATGTACTTTCTAGTTTCCAGAATCATAGGATTCCTAACTTGGGAGGGCAAGGGAAAGCGCAGACTGAGTCAACTGGAGTGCATACAGTGCTAGGTCCATAGATCAAAACATGTATACTAAAGAGAAGAGGAGTAAAGTAGAAGGTATATATCTCCTAATTTCTTCCCTTAATTGGCTGTTTGATTCCATCTGTTTGTTTTCCATAATACTGAACACCCCACAATTATTATTTGAGATACATACATGTATTTGAATGAGATACTGTAGTAAGTGGGCCATGACCCAGTTGTAGAGGTCATTGGGATACAGAGCTAAAAGATGAAAACACCATGTCAACAGTGGCATAACAACCAGGGGGGTCGAAAGGAGGCGCAGCCCAGGAGCCTTTGGTGTTCCACACCTACAAAACGGTGCACATCGTACATTGGATTCAAAGTGACAAGTCTATAATCAAGAAGCAGTGTGAACCGAATCCCCCCATTCCTAGTACAGCTCCACAATAGCTCACTTGGGGACTCCATCTACTCCTTGCCCCCCCCCCCCGGCTCCCATGTTAATTGTAACGTTTAATTGCAACTGGGATCCTATCGTGGCAAAAACTTGATTATGTAATGTTAGAACCTGTCAGATTTTAACAGGTCAAAAGAGCGTAATAAATTGTGTCTATCCTGGCCGCTAGCTAAGCAAAGTTCCGACTGGTTGCACTATGTGCCCCGTCCATGTGACTTTGATAGCAAATATTGAATTTCGGAGTGAGCACTTCACTTCTGCATATTTTTTCATCGGCGAGCTTGGCGAAGACGCATCAACCTTGACTTCCAGACGCCACTGGAATGAAATATAACCTTCCTGTGAGAAACACGACAGCTCTTAACTTTACACTTCCGGCCCTGACTTCAAAAGCTAGTCATTCACTTTGACATGTTGTTGATTTGTTAAGTACTTTAGGGCTAATATTCCCGTACATGGTTGGGCGATTGAACACAATGTCACACTATATACAGTCTATCTTCAGGAAAATGTACAAGAGCCATCAACCACCCAGTTATCCACATTTTCCTTCATAAATATACATCTCAGGCAATCTTCCTATTCTTGAAGGACCTTTGTAAAGTTAACTCTTTTTTTATTTTTGAAGGATCTTTGTGAAGTCCATTCTTTCTGATGTTGAAATTCTATCAAGCACTTTATATGCACTAGTTATCATATCCAGCAAGATATATCATATCATGAAGTATGACATCACATATCAATCATACCATGTATGTGACATTTCATATCAATCATGTATCAATTGAGGAATACACTATCATATATCAAACCCCCAAATTGGAAAAGAAACTTATAAATCTGTTCTGTACATCAAATAGTGTATGATGGTACTGTAAGACTACGCTGGTAACACCAAACTAAGTCCGAATGCAAAAAAGACGGATCCATAAGATAACAGGCTACGAATTCTGTAACTTCTAGATACTTTGGAATGATTAGGAAGCAACTGGTCATAGAGGGGGTACAAGTGCTACAGTAGGTTACTGTTTAACTCTAGACACAGTAGAACTAGAGTGTTAAGGTTGCGAGGAGACAGTTAAGTGAAGAAACCAAGTAAATCATTGAACTGGTTACTAAAGATACTATGGTACTATGAAGGTGTATAGTATGATAGACACAGCTAACACAGCTAACTAACTATAGACACAGCTAACCCTCCCTTTCAACAAAAAGGATACTTATCGGTCTGGAAAAGACTGCAAAACTCCACAGAATCCGAATGAAAGAAAATTCCAACGATCGTATAAAGAAATCCAAGACAAAATTCAAGGGAAACTTCCACAAGAATTTTGCGTGTAGACACTTTAATGGTAGAATGAAAAAGGAGGAGTGACCGGGGGGGGGGCCCGGTCATAGAGGGCGCACAGTGTTATTATTTTACCAAGACTTTATAGGCACAGTAGAATGAAGTGCTAAGGTTGTGAGGAGACAGGTAAGTGAGGAGCGAAGTCAATCATGCATGTACATGTGCACACATATATTTGGTTGCATTGATATGAGTATCTCAACTCAAACGTCCGGGTGGCAACGAAAACTTCATCTCAGGTAGAAGGCTCCCTAACACTGGAGTGAGGTTGCATGTTAATCTTGGAAGCTTTATGAAAATATTCTACATCTCAGGTAGGAGGCTCCCTACCACTGGAGTGAGGTTGCATGTTAATCTTGGAAGCTTTATGAAAATATTCTACATCTCAGGTAGGAGGCTCCCTACCACTGGAGTGAGGTTACTGTACATGTTAAACTTGGAAGCTTTATGAAAATATTCTACATCTCAGGTAGGAGGCTCCCTACCACTGGAGTGAGATTAAATGTTAAAGTTGGAGGCTTTTGTGAATATATTCTACATCTCATGTAGCAGGCTTCCTACCACTGGAGTGAGATTAAATGTTAAAGTTGGAAGCTTTTATGAATATATTCTACATCTCATGTAGTAGGCTCCCTACCACTGGAGTGAGGTTAAATGTTAAAGTTGGAAGCTTTTATGAATATATTCTACATCTCATGTAGTAGGCTCCCTACCACTGGAGTGAGATTAAATGTTAAAGTTGGAAGCTTTTATGAATATATTCTACATCTCATGTAGTAGGCTCCCTACCACTGGAGTGAGGTTACATGTTTAAGTTTGGAAGCTTTATGAAAATATTCTACAACCACAACCTAGCTTACAAACATTACAACTGCATTCCAGACATTGCAAGAAGTTGCGCTAGCATAGTTTACATAGCATCTTGAATACATTTATTCAATATTATTTCCCAAAATGCAACCCATAATATTATAATTCTATTTTTTTACAAACAGTCGAATACATCATATAGAATTCCACTAACAGTTTTTTCTCATTTAATATAACAATGGAGGAAAAGACACTTGATTATCTGACAAAAGTCCTGCAAATTCCTTCTTAAATTTGAGTGAATTAGGCCTAGTTACAGAATGGCATTAAGTCACATTTGACTGACCTTCAAGCACAGTGTAGGCATCTAGTGGCAAAATGAGGAGGTTGGTTCACTATAGTAGTGACCGGTCACTGAGGGCATTCAGTGTTAAAAAGATTACCAGTTCACTCCTCTTGGTAGAGAAGATTAAGAGTACTGAGGTTGTGAGGAGACAGGACAGTCACAAAGAGAACTGGCCTCACTATCAAGAATTGATTTGTCTTTCGATGAAACCAGAAGATGAAAATATAGTTATGGAATTATCTTTATACAGGGTATGGTCCAATACATTTAAATACATTAGGAATATATTGATAATAGCTTTTAAACTATCATAAACTTACTCTGATATTTTCAAAGGAATGTCTGTTAGTGACATCAAACAAGAGAAGTAACGCGTGAGCATCTCGATAGTATGCGTGGGTCACACTGCGAAACCTCTCTTGGCCGGCTGTGTCCCATATCTGTAAAAGAAAGATTCACAGAGGATGTTGAATAACAGGGCAAACACATAAAGTCATTTGGTTTTCCATTTAGCTGAACTGACCTACTGTACAGTAATGGTCTGACACGTGTGTTAGATTAAGTAGTCCGGCCACTTTACAGCAATTGATGAGCCTCTGATGTATAAATGAACATATCCCCCAAAAAAATGAAAAATTGGTCTAGGAATGCAATCTGGGATTGATAGCATCAATTGTTTTTTTTAAATAGTGTACAACGTATCAGAACGAATTCTGGTCCTGAACTCGTAGATCTGTTAAAGCTAGAAAAGGTAAATGATGGAGCCAGGAATGATATCAGCATATTGGTACTGACAAAAGATGTCTGAAGAGAACCAGAGTGTTCTGATTAAGTGGAGACATGTTCTAATGAAACTATGGCAGATGCTCTATTCCTGAGACAAACGTATATATTGAAGAACTACTTGACCACCGTCCTTTGTGTCGCAAGCTACAAGGTAACCTCCATTCCATTAATTTGATACTTACCTGTCTATACTAGTACTACTGTACGTAATAGTACTTATAAACATGTCTCCACTAGTACTATAATGGTACTTGTCAACCTGTCTCAACTACTGTAGTAATATGTGATAGTACTGTACTTGTAAACCTGTCTATACTAGTACTGCTTATGGTACATATAAACATGTCTCCACTAGTACTGTAATGGTACTTGTAAATCTGTCTCAACTACTGTAGTAATATGTGATAGTACTTGTAAACTAGTGTTTACACGGGTCCAAAAATCGGGAACCGGGTACCCGAGGGCCGTTACCCGTCGGGTATCCGGGTACCCGGAAAAAATTTGTTTACCCTCGTGTATCACGATTTTCAAGAAATTACATATTGGATGCTGTAACAAATGCATTATATTCAAGGGCGGCGGAACCGGGGGGGCACAGGGGGCACGTGCCCCCCCCCACTTTTCCTCAGGTTAAAAATGTGCCCATTTTCTACATAAAAATTGAGGTGTCTCAAGTTAGCCAGAGGCCAGGGAACCAGAATGAACACTCGGGAAGGGCCGTTTCCGGCCATCTGAGGGGTTTGTATAACCAAAAATTTTCTTGTACGCTCCGCGCCAACCGATGGATAGTCCGCTCAGATAGTCGTGCATAAAACTTTGCAAATCGTGGCTACGCCCCTGACTTTTAGTGAATTTCTGTGGGTCAAACTCAAAGCTATTTCGAATGGAATTTTTTTTTAAAGATATTAACAAGAAATAAACTCTAATTCGGGAGATTTCTACATTAGCAACTAGCATGATTTCACCTCATTTTGTCTCAAAAGAAAACTTGTTCCTTGTTTCCCAATTTGCACATTGGATATTGCAGTGCTAGTATGCATATTTTCCTTGAGGGGGGGGGGCGTTGATGGAGTGATGTGTATACGCAAATAAGATAATACAATAAGAGTTATAAAGGGTACTAAATATAAGGCTGCATCAGTCCAATCGAATTTCTGCAAAGTGCCCTTTGATGTCGGTGCCCCCCCAGATTGAAAGTGCTTCCGCCGCCCTTGATTATATTCTCTACTGACAATGTTTTCATGTTCAAATACGTAGGTGTAAGATAAGGTATAAAACCTTCCTCAATAATTTTTATTTGCTTTTGTTTCTTTCATTAACTTGTTAATAAATAAATTATTTAATTATAATTAGCATTACTACTAACATCGCACTGCCGCCGCTGCTTTTGCTTGCTCGTGCACGTCTATTACCAAACCATATAAATAACCAATTTAGCTCTTAAGCATTAGCCGCGAGATTGCGCGATTCGCGCAATTTGATCGCATTTGGAAAAAACGATTAGTAAAAAGCCACTTGCGATTACTATTTTTTAGTTATCCCGTCTATAATCCATAAACATCTCTTAAAATTCCTTGTCAGCCTTTCCTTTTATGAAATAAACGAACGAATAAATAATAATTTCTTCCACATGGTAGCCTAACACCACACTAAGTCAATGAGAAATCTAGCTAAGCCTAACCATCTGTTTATTTGCTGAAGTTGTGACGCAGTTATAAGACATCCATGGAATACTTTCGTTATTGCTGTTACGTTCGACCACATGGTTGCCTAACACCACACTAAGTCAATGGGGGTAATCTAGCCTAGCCATCTGTTTATTAGCTGATATTGTGACGCAGTTATAAGATATCTATGGAAAGCTTTCGTTATTGCTGTTATCTTCGACCACATGGTAGCCTAACAACACACTAAGTCAATGGGAAATCTGCCTAACCATCGGTTTGCAATTTTTTTTTAAAACAATCACACTTTGCGTAGGATTCGGGTAATAAATTAGGAACCGGGTAGTATATATCGCGTC
Organism: Apostichopus japonicus; assembly: GCF_037975245.1. Classification (NCBI taxonomy): domain Eukaryota; kingdom Metazoa; phylum Echinodermata; class Holothuroidea; order Aspidochirotida; family Stichopodidae; genus Apostichopus; species Apostichopus japonicus. The sequence goes on from NC_092579.1 coordinate 3,142,076, forward strand.
GGGCGGGTACCTTCGTTATTGCTGTTATATTCGACCACATTGTAGCCTAACACCACACTAAGTCAATGGGAAATCTGCCTAACCGTCGGTTTGCGATTTTTTTTTTTTTTTTTTAAATCACACTTTGCGTAGGATTCGGGTAATAAATTTGGAACCGGGTAGTGTGGCGTCGGGCGGGTACCCGGGTACCCGGATAACCCGTGCAAACACTATTGTAAACCTGTCTATACTAGTACTACTTATGGTACTTATAAACAGTCTCCACTAGTTCTATAATGGTACTTGTCAACCTGTCTCAACTACTGTAGTAATATGTGATAGTACTTGTAAACCTGTCTATACTAGTACTACTTATGGTACTTATAAAAATTGTCTCCACTAGTACTGTAATGGTACTTGTAAATCTGTCTCAACTACTGTAGTAATATGTGATAGTACTTGTAAACCTGTCTATACTAGTACTACTTATGGTACTTATAAACATGTCTCCACTAGTACTGTAATGGTACTTGTAAATCTGTCTCAACTACTGTAGTAATATGTGATAGTACTTGTAAATCTGTCTATACTAGTACTACTTATGGTACTTATAAACATGTCTCCACTAGTACTGTAATGGTACTTGTAAATCTGTCTATACTCGTACTATACTGTATATCATGTATTAGTAAACATGTCTCAAAGTAGTCATTGTAAACATGTCTCCACTAGTACTGTAATGGTACTTGTAAATCTGTCTATACTAGTACTATATCATGTATTAGTAAACATGTCTCAAAGTAGTCATTGTAAACATGTCTCCACTAGTAAGTACGTAATAGTAATTGTAAACGTAATAAATGGATGATTGGAAGGAAGAGGCTGTGGGTCTGTGAAAAGAGCAACATTTAACACACAGTCTATTTCACAATTAACATCACTGAAACCTGTTAGCAATGAAGCTAGAATGCATGAAAGTTAAGCTTGTAATGTAAACACTAAACAGACATCTATTGAACATCATGAAAATATAATACCATGCTTCACAACGGAGTAGATACGACAGAAGCCACTTGTGATGTGCTTACATCAAACAGCTAAGTGTATGTTAAGTGTATGAAGCCCTTGTGTTTATAATGCAGATACCACCCACGCACCCTCACAGTTTCAGAACCAACCTCACTCAGAAGCCCTTCATAAAATGTCATTAAAATAAAAGATAATGACAAGAAGAATACACAGCTTCGTGCACAAGGTGCCCTACTGTACATATTTTATGAGCAAATACATTGAGAATAACATGTAAGGTCTATTTGCAGGTAAGTGCAATCTGTATGCCACAAATACAGTATGGTGAACAGCCAACACTGTTTTCTGTTATCTGAGAAAACATACAATATGTCTGATTAACACAACAACTACTCTTGCTACTGTATGTAGGTACTTGTTCCTAAAAAAAAAAAAATCCCCTTTTCCCCACCTCTCCCCTTCTCCCTACCCTCTCCCCTTCTCTTCTCTTCTCTCCCCTTACCAAACATTGTCAATTCAGCAGTTTTCCCGATATGCAAAACAAATTACAACAAAAACTAAATTTCTGTATTGTAGTGTACAGTAGTTACTAGTTATCAACTGTGCTCTTTGTAAATACTGTACAGTACTTGGTCTTGTCTTAACTTTTTAATCCCTTGTTCTCTATGAATGGGCCAAAAAGTAAGACTACAAAAGTATCAACCGTCATAATTATGTGAGTGAGTGTATTAACTACACAACAGTATACCAAAAAAAACTAATCAAAACCTTTCTATTTAGATCTGCATTCCATTAACCGTGCTTTCTATACTATTTATATTGTCACATTATTACAACGCATTTTCCATTTTGCATTTATAGCGCTTTTAAAATTTTAAATTTTTCACATATATATATATATTTTAAATGTTAAGAATTTGTTTGTATAATTTTCGATTTCCCTTTTGCAGTTTTTTATACAATTTACTGTCAGATTGTATAAAACAAATTTTCTACCCATTTTATACCTTACAGTATCGATTTATATATTTGTATATCATGATTGTATGTATTTTACTGTAAAGCGCCTCAGAGCAATTTCTGATTGGATAAGGCGCTATAGAAATTTTGTATAATGATAATAATAAGAAAGTGTAGAGTTAGGAATTGGTTTGTTTCATTTTATAAATTAAATGTGAAAATGAGGCTGTCAGTATTTTTTGCCTCTTTCCAGTACCCGTCTTCCCATGTTGCAAACATGTGCTAAACCGTGCTAAACCGTTACCAATGTTTTGTTTGTTTTGTCCCTTGAATTTTCTGTTTCAGCCTCTGCAGAAGATCCTGCTAGGATCGCGAACGTCAGGCCCACTTACTTTTACACCAATGTTGGCTCGGTAGATGAATCGAAGTGCATGACATAAGTGGAGACAGGCATTAAAGGGTGTGAAGACTCGCGCACAAAGAAACATCTCATGCCGGCAATCTGACCTAGTTTCGAATGAGGTGTAACAGAAGTGTTAGACACCACCATCGATCCCAGAAAATACACACACAGCTTGCTACTGTCGGTAATTAGACACTAGTGTACAGTCAATACATACAGCTACGGTCAATACCCACGACACAGTGTACATACTGTAGCAGCGATGGATATCTCAGGTCTAGATAAAAGATAACAGGGTATCACGTTTCATTACTGTCTGCATTTCGTAGCGACAAGGAGAAAACGTCATTTGCAAGCAACTGAAAGTTAACTTTTTCAGAGCGCGGCATGCGGTTTGGGGCGAGTCTTCAATGCCTTTAAGAGACAAGTGAAATAAGCACCCTTCTTTAACAACATTGCCACAGCATCATAAGAACCAATGTTCTATGCCTCCGTTAGGTTCCAACAAAAACACTTTACACTATTTAACCCCATAACAACTCCCTGATTTAACAGAGGAATAATAATCTGCAGGACTACATGGAAGGACAACTTTACTTACACAGAGGATTTATACCACATATAGTAATCCACTTTCCAAAATATGCCTCCGGTGGCAATTTAAGTAATCACTTTCAACATCTGTAAACACATGAGAGCCCAATTCTGATGGTGTCGTTTACCTCATGTTTTGGTTATAAAATTTATGATTATAAGGTTACCCTGCGATTGAACCGAGTGTACTGTGGCATACTGTACCAAAGAGTTTCTTTGTATGGTAACAAGTTCAAATAATTTCTTTCAATTCTTACACTGCGATTCACATTCACACCGATGGGTAAAGCTGCTAAAGCAGGGATTTATTGCTCATAGCTGTTTCAGACCAACTCGGTAATTAAAACCATAAGATCCACCAAAGTCGGTCGGTGACTGCTTAAATTTTAAACCGAGTTAAGCCATATATCTCAGCGATAAACAAATCCCTAGGTAACAAAACCTTGCTGTACTGTCTGATTATAAACCTGACAACAGCTTACATATATATAGTTTACTATCTTAGCCATGCAAACATTAAAACCCTATTGCAGTGTCAGTGTGTGTTATTTAAGTATCAGATACTACATAGAACCACTTCACTTTTATGGTATCTGGACAGGCAAGTGCCTCACACATGTCCCATACACCACACGATTTACTAAGTACTGATTTATTACATTCAATTGTGATACACTAGAATTATGACTTGAGCAAGTCTAAAAATGACATCACCACTGAGCTACTACTGCTCGCATATTAAATGCCTAAATTTCTTAATTCATTACTTTGTTCCTTTTCATTTACAGGTCACAGTATTAAATTGTCTCTGTCGAAATGAAGATACAGTAACATTACCAAGAAAAAAACGAAGGGAAATAAGAAATTTCACCTCCAAACGGCACTATGGCATCACAAGTTGAGATAAAGTAACGCCCAGATATGATTTTGAACAAGAATAATTCCCACATGGAATTAGGTTAGTGTATGACAGGGAGTTTAATTGTTGTTCATTACATGTATACATAATGTACTGTAAGATTAAGAAGATTAATGGCTGTACAACCTCTTTGAAACTTCTTTAAACTTGAGTAAAATATGTGAGCAAACAACCAATCTATAGAATCCCAAAGTGTCGCATCTACAGTACAAGTTACAGAAGTTCAATCTCTTTGTAAAAAATGGACAATTAAACCATTGTGTTCCTACTGTAGTTCCTAGTCCTTCAATTCATTTCTCCTTTACACCTTTATGATTGTAGGATATGTTTACTAGAAACCGTTCAGACAGATTCAGATCAAAGCATGTCGACATTTCTCCTCTGGATCAGACCATCACACACTTCCAGTAGTAGACTTTTCTCTGACCCGGCCACGAGTAAACCTGCCAAATCCATTCACTAGGAGAGTGCCTCAAATCAAACAGAGTGTATGCATGTTTACACATCACCTCTCAAATTTCACTGCTAACAAGTTAACTGTATCAATTGTTGCCAAGACCACTTAATTACTTTTTCCAATTTTGACAAATTTGTGAGTGCAATCGCTACGTTGACTTATAATCGGAATAAAAAGGACAACCAGGCTGGAACTTTATTTATTATTTCAAATTTTTGAGTTTAATATATATGTGTCATTTACACATGTACACAAATATCCTTTGAATGTATTTGAAAATGCTAATTGCACACACTGAGTCCCTGAGACCTACAGTATGATATCGCACAACTCATACATCAGACTGGTTTGAAGATTACAATTAAATTAAAAACCATTATCATTAAAGTCCCATAAAAGTTCACAATCAGGCTGAAATAAATTTTACTTTAAATGAAATAATGTACACTGTGTTGTTGAAATGCCAATGATCTATCAATGGAACGTACCTGGATATTACAGTGTGGGCGTGATTGGCTTATTATCATAACCATCGCACACTGCGTATACATACATGCTACTGAACTAGCTAGAGCGAGCAACATTAAGAAAATGCCACCTCAGTAGTAAAACTGTAACAGAAAGGTGCAATATAATCATCCAACACAGTGAAAGCTCTTCTCCAATTTATTCCAGCAGCATCTCACAAACCTCAATTTCAAACCATCTCAGAACCAACTGGACTTTCTGTCACAGAGAGTCCAAACACCTCCCAGAAAATCTTATCTGACTTTGAAATGACCAATTTGTATGATGAGTCTCCATTAGCCAGATTTCTATAAAAAACCTTTCTGTGTGATGGTGTTATGTTTCACGGTGCATAACATTAACCACATTGGTAGCTGGAGAGAAAGAACATCAGGCTGGGGAAACACTTTCTGAAATTTAACTGGAGATGGATATTGAGTTTATAGTGCTAACGACCGAGTTATATTTATTCTGCAGGTTCGGTAATTTATATTGCAGATTTTTAAGCCTGGTGGAGCGAGTGAGGGCTGTGTCAAGTTTAGCGTCCCAATGTCACAAGTTTTATACATATTATCAGTGTTTCTGACTGATGAGTCTTAATCTGCTGTTTAGGTCAAGATTTCGTTAACAACTACTGTACATTTTGACAAGCCCTACTGACTGTTAAGTCTTAAAATTAAACATTGGTAGTTGATCAAACTAAGAAACCAAAGTAAACAATTTCAACCTACAGTAATAATAATAAGAAACAACTCACTTCCAGGTATTAATATGATCTATCACCATGAAAATTTTTAGTACACTGTTTGTCTTTATCTTCCAAAGTTCCTATACATTCAAAATCCTCCAAAGACTTCCTCCCTCCATCCCCCTCCACCCCCCCCCCCATCCCATCCAATCAAATCACTCTAGGCATGATACAGTAGCAGGCACTAGTGCAGTACAATGGTAAGGTTGTGAGTAGACAGGTAAGCAAGGAACGGCAGTAACTATTGACAAGCAATTTTCAAGTTTTTAAAATAACGTTAATAGAATTTAAGCATATATTCAAATGATCTCCATCCATACTGCATATTCATTACAACTTTAGTACAGTAGTTTAGAACTGTTTATAGTTCCTGAACATTGCTGACAGCTGCAATTGTACCACCTCTGAATTACATCAAAGCAGCCTTTTAGATAAAGATAAATTTGATCAATTATTAATCCATGTTATCCTATTTATACAAACCCACAACACAATAGCTAGACTGTTTTTTTTCCTCCTGTACCTGTACATGGCCACATAACAGTCTTTTCTGTTTGTCTAGAGCCCGACATATGTTCACTTTCCAACCGTATTGCTTGTTTTTAACTTGTACAAACATATGAGAAATATATTTGAAATTGAAATAATTATTAAGTGCATTAGTTCCTGTACTCCTATTGACTAAACGACTATGATCACATTTACATGGATGTAGTAACAAGTATCTAATTGAAAGTGTATTACTTCCTGTACTCCTATTGCAATGAGTATGACTATTAATACATGGCTGTAGGAACATGTACATAATCAAAAGTGTATTACTTCCTGTACTCCTATTGAAATGAGTATGACTATTAATACATGGCTGTAGGAACATGTACATAATCAAAAGTGTATCACTTCCTGTACTCCTATTGAAATGAGTATGACTATTAAAACATGGCTGTAGGAACATGTACATAATTAAAAGTGTATTACTCCCTGTACTCCTATTGAAATGAGTATGACTATTAATACATGGCTGTAGGAACACATACGTAATTAAAAGTGAATTACTCCCTGTACTCCTATTGAAATGAGTATAATACATGGCTGTAGGAACATGTACATAATTAAAAGTGTATTACTCCCTGTACTCCTATTGAAATGAGTATGACTATTAATACATGGCTGTAGGAACATGTACATAATTAAAAGTGTATTACTCCCTGTACTCCTATTGAAATGAGTATGACTATTAATACATGGCTGTAGGAACACATACGTAATTAAAAGTGAAGTACTCCCCTGTACTCCTATTGAAATGACAAGAGTATGACTATTAATACATAGCTGTAGGAACATGTACATAATTAAAAGTGTAATATTACTTCCTGTACTGCTATTGAAATGAATATGACTATTAATACATGGCTGTAGGAACATGTACAAATTAAAAGTGTATTACTTTCTGTACTCCTATTGAAATGAGTATGACTATTAATACATGGCTGTATGAACACATACATAATTAAAGTGTATTACTCCTGTACTCCTATTGAGATGAGTATGACCATTAATACATGGCTGTAGGAACACGTACGTAATTAAAAGTGCATTAGTTCCTGTACTCCTATTGAAATGAGTATGACTATTAATACATGGCTGTAGGAACACGTACGTAATTAAAAGTGTATTACTTCCTGTACTCCTATTGAAATGAGTATGAGTCCTATGAATACATGGCTATAGGAACATGTACGTAATTAAAAGTGCATTAGTTCCTGTACTCCTATTGAAATGAGTATGACTATTAATACATGGCTGTAGGAACACGTACATAATTAAAAGTGTATTACTTCCTGTACTCCTATTGAAATGCTCAGAGTACATGAATGAGTACAAAGCCACAGGTCTACTGTAGGTTATTGAGTACATATAATGCTAACTAGTGTACAATTGAGGACAAACTACAAGTCTAGGTTATGAGTACATAATAATTGTGTACAAGTCAGTACAAACTACAAGTCTAGGTTATGAGTACATAATGATAGTGCAAAAATGAGGACAAACTACCAGTCTAGGTTATAGGTACAAAATGATTGTGTACAAGTCAGTACAAACTACAAGTCTTGGTTATGAGTACATAATGATAGTGCAAAAATGAGGACAAACTACAAGTCTAGGTTATGAGTACATACTGTAATGATAGTGTACAAGTGAGGACAAACTACAAGTCTTGGTTATGAGTACATAATGATAGTGTACAAGTGAGGACAAACTACAAGTCTAGGTTATGAGTACACATAATGATAGTGTACAAGTGAGGACAAACTACAAGTCTAGGTTTTGAGGACATAATAATTGTGTACAAGTGAGGACAAACCACAAGTCTAGGTTATGAGTACACATAATGATAGTGTACTTAAGTCAGGACAAACTACAAGTCTAGGTAATGAGTACATAATTATAGTGTACAAGTGAGGACAAACTACTGTACAGTACAAGTCTGCAGCCGATATCATAAGAAATCACAGGTTTACCTGTAGAGTAACGACATTTGTACACCTATTTGCCAGTTAAATACGTTGGTGCAGAACTGTCAGCTACACTAGTGAATCATAATACTACCTCAAACACACCCACACTGCATGTATGTGTATCACAGCAGATAACATTTAATTTTTAATTAACATACACATAAAACCCATGAAGTATGAAATCATGATTACTATAATTAATTACTTTTTTTTCGGTTTAAAGGTTGTCTGTGCAGTGAGAATAGTGTATACAGTAGATACATTGGTATATGAAAATCCTGTCGGCTGGCAAAACTGCAGCAGTCCACTTTTCTTTTATTAACTACAAGAGCACATACAGTACACACATACTTTACCACACCACACAAACATATATAAGTCAGTTTTGGTGGAGTGGATCCCTACTATACCACACAGCACAGGCGCAGGTTGTATGCACTGTACTACATGTAATTTACTGTACTTAACATTACTGTATCTGAGATTCAATGCGAGAGAATAGACAGTCCATACACAACGGATTCCCAGACAATAATTATGATTGCTATAAAGTCCACACTGTGTTCAAGTTTTAAAACGAACTAACAGCTGTGTCAACGATCTAAAGTCGTAGGATGGGTTCAACTTCATCAGAGAGAGAGAGTGAGAGAGAGAGAGAAGAAAAACAAAAAACGCAAAAGTGTTTACCCACGTCTGATGTACCGGTAAGTATCTACACACATTACCATCATAATTAAACACAATACAAATTATCAATTTCTTTAAGATTATCATAACTATTAAATACATTGTGTAAAGGTACAGTAAGTTGGCCTGACATTTCGATCCTAGCAGGATCTTCTTCAAAGGCTAAAAAAAATAATAAAAAAATTTAAAAAAAAATTATTAAATATATTAACTTTTACATAGATCTGCAAGATGCAAAACCATATGGAAAGACATCTTTTGCATGAATGCATATGCATGAATGCAATATGCATGAATCATGAATGCATATGCATGAATGCATATTTGTGACAAAATCGAGATGACAACATGCAACCTTGCGTCAAGTTTTAAAATCTTTTCTAGCACAGCGTAGGTTTTAAAAGAAAACATTTCATCTCTTCAATGTGAGAAAGGAAGATAAACACATCTCAACCTGCAGTGCTGCTTTTATCATCACCGGACGCCTGATGGTGATAAATGATGACGATTTTCATTATAGACCAAATTTTACCTGGGTATATTTATCTATTAATTCTGAATTTATGAAAAACCTGTGCTAGTCAACTATGAGTCGCACCTGCTTTATTGTGTGAGTGGGTGTATCTGTATATACTGTACAAGCGTGGAGCCATAGTATAAGGCAGTAGGGGTTGTTCAGTCATGCTTTCACTGAATAAACTGCACAAATGCCCTTGAAGCATAAAATATTCTCCATTCCATCTGAAGGAAACTGCTTGCAGAATTTATGCTTTTTTGCCGCCATCAGACAAAAATTATGACATTTAGTAAAAGTGAGTGGGAGTTGAACAGACTTTTGATTGGTAAAGTGCATAGTTCTTAATAACATATGGGGAGAGAATTAAAGCATAGCAATAGAGTGCTACATACTATCATGGTGTTTGACATTTAGTGTAGGCCTACAGTATATATAAACAGCTAAAATGTAAGACATTCACTAAAGACATTCCCTAAAGACATTCACTAAAGACATTCACTAAAGGATAAATAGTAAGCTGCGATACAGATATAACTGTCTACATAACAAATGTAAAAAAAAAAAATATATGCTGTATACAACCGATTGTTCGTACTGTACATGAGAGCCTCATTGCATAAATTACGCCTTTGTTGACAATGATCATAATGAAATGAAAGTTAAATATTTGTCTCTTTGTACTGTTTGCTTTGTAAAGACTGGTTATTGTTGCCATAACACCAAATTAGAGAAAAAATGTCTGCAGTGTCTGTCAAACAAAATGGCAAAATGGAGAAGATACTTTTATATCAGTGCAAGATAAAGGTAAAGAATAGTTTTATCAATTTGGCTATAAAGCAGCTAGATATTTTTGGATGTGAAAGTTCCACAGCATCCAGTGTCCACAGTTGAATGAGTTCAGGACAGGGGCTACTGTAGATTCCAAAAGAATGGGCATCGAGCAAGGACTGTGAATAGGGTAGCACTGGGCACTACGATGCCAAAATAAAATTTGTAGTTTGTAAAAGTGGATAGGAAGTGATGTATACTGTATAGGCTGACTGGAGAAAAGTAACATTCTAACAAAAAGACATAGTACATCTTTACACTATAAGGCCTAACTACTGTACTGTATATTGGTATTATTAGGATAGATTTTATCATTAGCTCACACCATGTGTAAGAGCCAAATATAACCGTAACCTGGACTTCAAAAAAATATAGCATGGTCATCCTGAAGCCATTTACATTTATGACAAATTCAGCATTCTTTTTCTCTAGAGAACGTACAAACTGTACTTGGAGAAAATTCAGGGGAAAACATCCCATCTTTACACCACTGGTATGGTCTTTTGTGACACTAAATATGTCAAGAGCCACTTACATGACAAGAAATTAAAATATGTAAGAGATTATTCCGTTGAGAAACCGAAAACTGCCCTTTAATCATAGCTGCATCTCTCTTCGTCTCCACGAAATTTATACGACGTGGTCAGCTTCTTATTCTCTCCACCGATAACTCCTCAGCTAGAAATTTTAAGATAACATGAAGTGTTTATCGATCTATTCGGTGCTGTGCTCACCATTACAAACCGGGCAAGTTATTGATTCTACTAATCTACAGTATGGCTGAAATAAAACTGTGTCAGAGCTGTTAGGTACTCAAAATGATGCCAATAAGTCACTGCGTGGGATTTATTCAGTAATCCGGGGACGCGTTAGCTTGGTTTGTAACGAGAGATGTGTGAAATTGTTGTTCGTCACCGAAGTGGTGGATATAACTAAAACTTCTGAGAACAACTTTGTAGGGTTTCTGCACATAGATCACTAATCTAGAGAATCCAGAGGTATATAGTACTGTAATCCAAGATGTTTAGAGTTGACAGAACTTCAAGAGATTTTAAGATCTATTTGAAATGAGACCTATGCGATCTTGACAGACTGATGATACAAAACAAACTAGAGAGCTGCAATAGGCTGAACAAGGGAATTGAACCTTTTTTTCAAAATTAAGGTAAATAGAATTAACTTGCCATTTATCTTCAAATTATATACAGTAAGGGGACATTTAACTCTATCAGCATGTTGTAAAAACCATGTAAAGTATTAAACTTTAATGGCAAAATCCTAAACATGGATGTCAAAGCTATCGTACACAGTACTGTTCAATCAACATACTGTACGCACAGGCCTATACTGCAAGACATGTCTTTTGCACTGTTCTCACATACTCCACTAAATGCTATGTTGTGTAACAGTGTAGAGTAATATTTCATCGCTGGGATACGGTCTCAACAAGTGGTGCTTAACCGTAAGCTCCAACCAAAGTGGGATAATTATGCTTAATTATAGGCTTACTCACCAACAATTTTAACCTCTTTTTATCATGGGTTGAAAGATATTTTGCACCTTGTTACCATGGGTGTATACACTGACAGTTTGCCAAACCTACAAGTTTAGTTAAATTGCCTCCATACAGTAGTGCACACACGGCTAACTAATGCAGACTGTACTTTGTAAGAGCACAATGTTGCATAACAAGCATACTGTACATGTATGTCTAATGTGATAGCAGGTCTCTTAAATGATTATCAAACATGCCATCTACAGTATGCATGTATGCACACTGTGTCCTAGAAGTCAACTCTGCACTTTGATTTCATGTTCACATATTAGCTAAAGTTTACAAAGTTATGGAAACTATAAATACTGTATGTATTCAATAGAAATCAAGCTATGACAATAAAATATTGCTTTTTTGCTACTTTTTTCCTTTTTTTGTTCCTCTTTTGCCAGAATGATAATAATGCACACCTTTGCCTTCTATCTGCCAGTACACATTAAGAATATTGGCGAATCATACTGTAACATCGTGCAACAATTGTCAGACTTTAAAACATTTCATGATTTCTATAATCTGTACCTAATACTGTGTAAGCCCTGCATTGCTGCTTAATATCAACAAATATTATCAGACTAAGCTCATATATATACCTGATGTGTGCTGTATTTAGGAAAATACCTAAAGTGTGCTGTATTCAGGAAAATATACCTGTGGGAACTTGACTTTAGCCAACTGGTTGCTTCAAGCACTTTCATATTTGAGTAAGTGGATTCAATTGTGAAATTCTAGGCCTGGATTACTGTAGCATGTAACAAAACAAAACAAAAAAACTTCCAGTTAATTGCCTGTTATGTAGTAGGTCTATATTAATTTTGGATGCAAAGATTAAGTTAGTATTCAAATTTTGCACAGCAGTTTTTTAAGCTCTATATTTTGTCTCTTATAAAATACAATGGTTCCTGTGTAAAAAAAAAAAATTTAAAAATAGTGGGCTGTAAATATATATATTTGCACTTGTATCGCAATATGTCCATTTGGCAATGCATTTTGCGGTACAAATTACTGGTTATGTGTCCACCCTTGGATGTTATTAAAGCAGCCATGTGCTTTAAAATGACATACAGTACATGTACACAGTGTTGTAGCTACGCCGGTCTGCGCCGGTCGGACTTGGCCAGCACTATCGTTTGCCGACTGGTTCTCCATGTAAAATGTTCTAATACCGACCGGTACTCGCGCTTCTGATCGACCGGTACAAAATTCAGTAAATAGTGTCACGAAATGATTTATACCCTTCCCCCAGGACGCGGAATTCGCAGGCAACCGCCACTCTAGAAAATTCAACCGCCACCTGCACAATCCTAGCTACAACCCTGCATGTGTATATACTGTAACATTGGTGTACTGCCGTGCTGTTATTCCTGCTCCATGCGCTTACTTTTTCATTCACTTAAAACAATCAGCCTGAAGTATAGTTGTCTTGTCTTGATGTTTAAAAGAGATATGAACATCTACCAGTGGTTGAGAGAAAATCACCAACAAAACACTGACTGTGTTCAAAATCAGATATTGTATTATAGTTTTTAAGGCAAGCCTATACTGTAGACCTACACACACTTGCCATGAATTTATGGCACATCAGTCTTTACTAAAAGCTTAATATATGTCATTTTAATTTATTTTTAAGAAAGTTACATACTCTCTCATCAAACCAACGGCAACAACACGCTTCAAAGTTCTTATATTCGTGACAGGAGAGAAGCTACTCCATACTGTACATGTACAGTATGCAGTAATGTAGCACAACCGTCGACCGACCGCTTTAAGCATATAACGACAAGGAAAAAACAGCTTTCTCTGCAAGCGTGTCAGCGAATCATTGTTAAACTAGAAAGACCGACGATTCGAATCAACCACAAAAGCAAATGACATTTATCCGCTCTGGTTCATTTCCTCCTCGGTCTGGCCCGAGGTATGAAACGACACGTAATTGATTTTCCCGTTCAACGTTTTGATTCTGCTGCCTGACTATGTCATATAAAACTTCTCTAAGATGCTGTAATTAAAATTCATTTCCCCCGGGCCTCCCTAACCAACTGGTAGCGTAAATTGTACAGTTTGGCAACATTTGCAACAACAGAACTTTTCTGTCTAGCAAGATCATTACAGTTTGCAATAAACACAATGATATAATCAAATGATATAATTTAAATTCTGTTTTTTTTATCACATGTTACATGATTACTTAGAATCTAGATCAACCTGTACAAATACTTCTCTATCAGTAGTACTGCATAAAATCACATTATTTTTTACACCTGTTTATTTTAATATATTCATACTGTACAGGACTGGTCAGCTCACTTAAATTTAAATATTACGTAGCAACAGAAGGATGTGGTTCCATGCCTTTCAAGTAATAAGAATCATTCAAAGTATTTTAATGTTATGTCATGTATAAACATTGTTCGCATCTAAGTACACAGTATATATGAGACATCCACCTTAGATGGGAACAGTAGGTACAGTAGATACTATATACAATAAACCTCATCACTACATATTATGAGACATCCACCTTAGATGAAATATATACTGTAGATCATGTAGAAATGAACCTCATAACTGTGCATGATAAATACAGTACAATGAGATATCTACCTTAGATGAGAACAGTATATAATAATAATATTTAGTAATAATAATAATAATCAGCTGTTATTTTTAGAGTCCATTAGCTTAGAACTGTAATAGAAAAGTAGTAGGATGTTTTATTGCTGAGAAATCAGACCCCAAAAATCAAGAAAATGGCATGGTACAGTAGCAACAAATTGCGGAATTTCAAAGTGTGATAAATCAGGCAATTTTAAAGCAATGCAACTGAAATTTTCAGGATATGCTTATTTCATGGTGATCCAAGCATACAATGAATTGGGTAATTTTTAAAAGAGTTCAAACCACAATTTACTCATAAATTTGGTAATTTGATATGGAATGATCCTACTACCCATTAATTATATACCGTAGGTATCCACCTTAGATGAACTAGAAACAAAAATGAACCTCACACTTTTATTTGTTACATACAGCAATATGAAATATCCACCTTAGATGGGAAAAGTACAATAGAGAAATCTCTTTTCTACTGTATTTCACATTATGAGGTATCCACCTTTAATGAACTAGAAGTAGAAATGAACCTCACAACTGTGTTTGTTACATACAGCAATATGAACTATCCACCTTAGATGAGAAAAGTACTTAGAGAAATCTCATTTCTACTGTAGTACACATTATGAGGTATCCACCTTTAAATGAACTAGAAGTACTGTAGAAATGAACCTCAATTGTAACTGTACATTTTACATACAGAAGTAAGATCTACAGTAGATGGGAATAAAGCATTTGTAAGACATCATTAATGTACAGAATGACATGTTTCACAGTATGAGATATATGTGTCAATACACAATATGGGATATCCAAATAGACCTTGCTACAGAAAAGGGTATACAGTAAGTTACAATTTATACATGCATGTATACAACAGACATATATACCTTAACTTGATGCCTCTGTGAGTATAATGTACCTTTTTTTATATGTATGTATGTATACAAGCAAAAATTCTGATAGTAAAAGAAATTTCAGTTTTTTTTTATTATAAATGCACACCGCAGAATAAGAAATTTTGTTAAACACTGTTTTTATGAATGCCACCCATCATTTGCAGCCGACACAAATCAATATCAAATACATACACATAGGATTAAAGTTTAGTCTTTTCATTGTCTAAATAATTCAGTCAAAACGTGTCAAAGGGTAAAATTGTGGAGCAAAACTATTTCTGTGAATCACAAAGCTGAACAATAACAGACAGTAGGATGAGTCAGACCTGACGAACAACGCAGACATGTACACAAATTACAATATACATTATTAAGTGCAGAAATCAACGGTAGATCTCTCGACAGTCAGTAGGGAGATTCTCCAGTGTCAGAGACAAGAAAAGATAATGCTACCTTTCTTGCTCTGATTTAAGACTACTGCTCGAGAGTTGACATCCCTCACCATGGGTTAATATTCCTTTTTTTTTTTTTGGTGCATTTCGTTACATTTTGGCAGTTTTCTGTCACACTTCATTTGGTATATTGTTCAGTCTCACAGATGCAACTTATTTCCTCTGGTACAGAAATTGTGATGAACTGTTGACCTTAGAGTATTTTGTGAAATAACTCTCATCTTTCATAAATGAATGAAATCAAAGAATTGCCTGCGGCAATGGGCCTGGCGGAGTTCTCCTACTGTACTACAGTATATAAGACACAATTTTGTGGACTGGTACAAACACTTATATAACTATAAAGATGCCAAAAATGCAATGTACCAATAGGTTATCAAATTTGAACTCAAAACCAAAATAATGATTGCAACTGGTCAAATGAAGACAACATCCTTGATCTTGGCATCAAATGAATTTATTAGTTAGTGACTGTATAACACCTGTTTCATTTTTAATGATTCTAAACTTCTGGTCAAGAGATTTGCACATGTCAGTGCTACTGATCACAAGCAGAAACCAAACGAAACATTCAGAACTTGTCGAGTTTTCCATACAGTAATTAATATTTGAACGAATATTGACTTATATCATCATTTGTGCCAGCTAATAAATCTGCACTGGTACCGGATTTCGTTATCGAATAGCATTAAACGTGTGTACTACTGTAACATCAACGCCAGAGGGCTGCAATAATATGTTAGAGGACGTTTCTGTACATTTACTGAAAATCCAAACATCGGCTTTCTTCACCGTATACTACAGTATATGCTTCATTCCCCTTAGGAATTAGGTTAAGTGCAGTATTTTACTTCACACCTTTTTGCTGGTACTGGCTCGTGCAGTCTATTGTAAATAAACAAGAGACTTTCTGTCTTTGTAAGTACAGTACTGTAAGTCACTCTCCATATATTGCAATGTTAAGCCTTTACCTCACGAGAGAGGAGCTGAGGTTTGGCTCAGTAATTAAACAGTATAAAGAAAGAGATGGCATGCATGTGTAATGTGGCATACATATAGTACACCTATGTACGCCACGTGCTCTTCTACCATGAGACTAAATACTTCGCAGAGCTCTCAATATCAATTTAATTTTAAGTTCTGGAGATGAAATCCAGCGCCGCTTCTAATTTGTTTACAATTTTATCCAGTTTATTAAATACTACAGTACAGTAGGTCATCATGTGTTTAAATTGTAGTTCTGAGGTTCACTAATACCCTTTTCTTTCCATTTTAATTTTTTTAAACCTCTTTTTTCCATTATTCATGTTTTACTTTGTGTTTTTTTAGCCTCATTTCCCTTATTCATGTTTTACTTTGTATTTTTTTTAACCTCTTTTCCCTTATTCATGTTTTACTTTGTTTCTTGCCAAGTGTTAAACTGGTAGTGTTCGAGTTAATTATGTAATTGGACGGTACGGAAAGTACAGACAGCTTTCATTTATTTTAAGACAGAAGTCCTCCGTACAAAGCTACTGTACAGTACAGTTGCCTGTTGCTACGGTGAGAAGAGAACTAGCAATGATTTGAACACTACAGAAGTATGTAATGGTAGCATTAGCTCAGCAACTATTGAATACAAACTAAACATTACAAATTTATGTATTTTTTCTATCAAATAATCAGTTTTTTCTTTTTTATTAAACAGAATCTACTGTACTCTTGAAATCATTATAAATATGTACGCAGCAATGAGCACAGGATTTGTCATCCAAAATATTAAACAGGATGTTAACCGAGTTCATTTGAGTTCAATTGAGTTGGAACGAATTCCCATTTCACGTTCGTGACTCTTCCTCTCTAGGCTCCCTTTGTATTTTCAAGAGACAACTTAAAACATTTCTGTTTGATTCCTATTTTTTTTTTCTTTCTTTTTTATCCTTGGTTCCTTTGTCTCTTTCCTACTTTGTAAAGCGCTTTGAAACGCTGTATTAAGCGCTATATAAATGTAAATTATTATTGTTATTATTAATCATTGGAATTTCTGTCCGTAAATCAGCGGTCACTATATGAATCAATTCAAGTACTACTTAATGATAACCAGGCAGAAGTATACCTGGTTGCACCACAAGCATCAAGAAATTTCAATGTTCAGTCGACTCCAACAGCTGTTTTCAAAAGCAAAAACAGGCTGCATTTCACACAGCACCACCAGCACCCTGATCCAAAACTGCATTTTATAACCAAAACATTTCTACTCTTTGAATTTCAGAAAATGATGACTAAGAGCAATTTTCCCACTTTACTCTGTTTTCACTATTATAGTTGACTAAGTGTCCTGAGGGAGGGCTTTTAATTATTGACAATATTCTCTCTCTTCCATGCTTGGTTTACAACATACAGTATGTAGATTCATATTAAGACTGGCATAATTTCAAAAGACGAAGAATTGAGGATGCATAAAATGAGACCACAAAAATGAAGAGTAAGAAAGAAAACTGATTTCAATACCTGTAGTTTCACCTTCGTTCCCTCAACATCAACTATTTTGTTCTGTTGAAAGAGTAAAATGGAAAGCAAGTAATTAGCAAACAGTTACCAATGTAAACAGTAAATTCTCTCACCAGAGTGTGATTTCCCTTGATAAATCTAAGTAACAAGGCCCAGGAGAAGGACTTGTACATATATATACAGTATATATATTGTATATGTCTGTATGTATACATATATATTTATATATATATATATATCTTCCCATCATTGGGTTCAAAGACCAATAGTTCTAACTGGTAGATTCTATGGAAAGAGCAGGTATAGTACTGTATACAGCACTGACATTTAAGTGGTGGGTCCATGGCAATGTAGGGCTAAACCAGAATGTAAAAATGCATTTGTGGTTTCGATGATGTAACAAGCAGTTTTCTTGATGAATCTGACGTACTGTACGTAATGTAAAGTGAGGGGTGTACATGTTTACAAGGGTTTCACGATTTGACCTCCGATGACCTCAAATGACCTCTGACCTCTACCAAAAACAATAGGCTTCTTTAACTCAATGTGGTGCTTCTACACACTAAATAAGAGGTCTGCCCAAGCTTCCACCTATTGAGATACCATGATTACAAGGTGTTCACAATTTGACCCCTGGTGACCTCAAATGACTTTTGCCCTCCACAAAAACAATAGGCTTCCTTTATACAATGTGGTACTCCTACACATTAAATATGAGGTCTGTCTGCCCATGATTCCCTTCTTGCGATATCGTGTTTATGAGGTTTTAACATTTTGACCCCTGGTGACCATTGACCTCCACCAAAAACAGTAGACTTCTTGTACTTAATGTGGTACTTCTACACACTAAATATGAAGTCTGCCCATACTTGCCATCTTGAGATATCGTGTTTACAAGGTTTTCACAATTTGACCCCTGGTGACCCCAAATGACCTTTGACCTCCACCATTAACAATAGTCTCCTTGTACTCAATGTGGTACTTCTACACAATAAATATGAAATTGGTCTGACCTTCCCTTTGGAGATATCATGTTACAAGCTGGGCATCACAAACGCACTCAAACACAGCTCTACACATACTGTACACACATATATACACACACACGCCATCATGAATGCATACAGTACAGTAGGTTACGATTATCATCAAAACCAATAACAATAATAATAATGGACACTTTGTATAGCGCCGGTATCCACCCGAAGGTGCTCATGTCGCATAAATGTTACCAATTGTTTTAAGCTACTGTATTTAGGTGGATTGGAGTGCATACGATGAGGGGTACAGGGAGGGGGGGGGTGGAAGACAAAGGAATGAGGGTATTGGGTCCAAACTAAATTTTGTAATCAATATGGGTAAGAATACAACCATTTCTAACTACATGTAATCCCTAGACAAGTCTACATTAACTGCCTTAAGAAGCAGGAATCGTCTCTCAGATTGACTCAACTTCAAGACACACACAAACAAGCAAACTGTACTGTTTATGTACATACAACGATGAAGAACAGAAGAAAACAGAACTACAGAAACATAACTGTATTCCAGTGTCAGAAACTGTGCAAAAGTTTATTTGAGACATCGCGGAGAATACTGCACAATGTGTTGCTTTGGTGTACATGTTAAACTTATAGCTCTATAGGCAGCCTCCACAGAAATAGAAGGGAAAGTATAAAGTGTTGGACATCACAAACCCAGATGTTTGTGACTTAAAATGTAGCCCTTGTTTTGAAGAAGATCTCACATTTACAAATCAATGTATCCTTGAGTCCTTGCCCATCCTCCTCCCCCTCCCCTTCCTTTCCTCTCCATGTCATGTACCTCTGCCTGAGAGAAACAACACTTACCCTAAAGTCAATACCAACTGTAGAAATGAAGCTACCAGATAAGAATGCTCCATCTTTAAATCTGACTAGAAGGCAAGTCTTACCAACCCCTGAGTCTCCAATCAACATCACCTGTGTAACAATAAAGAAAATGAACAATTTCTTTAGGCAAATAATTGAACACCAGATGTTTGCCAACTTATTGAGTGCATTATTATTATCATCATTTTTTTCATATTAAACGAACATATATACAGTAGGCTACTGTCACAAGATAAGTTGTAAGAAAATTTACATGTATACTGACTTTACATGTACATGTATTACTATTAGGCTAAAATTACTCAATTATGATTTCTGTTGTTACAAACAAAAGAAGAGACAAATGAATGAAGAGGGTCCTGATTAAAACCTAAATTTATATAAAGTACTTCCGTTAACCCTATCCAAACTTGTTTCATCAACCCCTTCCAATCCACTCCAAAATTAATAACTTCTTGTCATATCTACAGTACATGACTACTGGTAACAATTTTAGTAATTAAAAGAAGAATCACCAAATACCACCTGCAAGTCAAGGCTTTTCTGTGGTTGATTGAAACATTATGTTTTCAACTAATATTTCCCTACTTGCAATGCAGTTCAGCTAACCTAGTACTGGTACTACTTACCTAGCCTAGTAGTACTAGGCCTAGTAATAGTATTTAGGCCCTAGACCTAAGTTATTGTACTTAAAAACTATGGAATGTGCAATGCAACCTCCTAATCCTACTTATTGTCATTTTAGGCTAGGTGATCTTTGCTACAGGTGCAAAACTCTAACCAATATAGACTAGAGGCCTAGCAGAGCATGTTTTTCCACGCCAGGTACGAACTTTATTTGACCAAATGTTGACCGACAGTTGTTTCTGCTAGCTGGGGTTTGGTGTACAGCTGTCGCGGCTAGGCGCATATTCCCAGGTATGCCTCGAAGTTCAAGCTAGTTGTAGTTCGACCAAACCAAAGGTTTCTTACCTTACATGCGAAATCATAAAACTCTCCCGTCACTGACGTTGATCTCACTACACCATTGCTATTAGTTAATGCCATTTTTAAGGATCCATGAAGAACCAGTAGTACTTTATATTCCAATTATTAATCCCTGATAAGACTGAAAAACATGAATTCCCTCAGACTATTATAATCATTTTGAGGAATAGAAGTCTGTAGTAGATATACAGGAGTCAGGATTGATCTAACAGTACGGTTTGTATTGCCGACGTATGTAGGAAACGTACAGATGAAAAGCATGTGGCGGACGAAACATATTGTGTGAAAACAACTCAAGGCCGCTAAGTATACAAAAATACAGTACGTACACAGTGTACACAAAAAGTGATGGCGCGCCAACCTTGCCAAAAGGCAGAGAATTATAGAAATCTAAATAAAACATCATCTGAAAATGTGATGGATGCAGACGTTTAAAATTTACATTGTGAAATCACCACGGTGCCCTGACCTGCGGCAAACTAACGTAAATCTTAAAAGTTACTTCATAAATATTAGAAGAATTTGATGGGAATAGCATATTAAAATATGTTAAATGATGGCAATA
This sequence comes from Apostichopus japonicus, assembly GCF_037975245.1. Lineage (NCBI taxonomy): Eukaryota > Metazoa > Echinodermata > Holothuroidea > Aspidochirotida > Stichopodidae > Apostichopus > Apostichopus japonicus. The sequence continues at coordinate 3,163,652 of NC_092579.1, forward strand.
ATGAAAATCCACCAAACAGCTAAAAAGGAAGAGAAGCTAGCCCAGTCATCATACGGATAGAATAAATAATGAGTTAGTGATTTGGGCATTTTTGAGGTTTTTTGAGGTAAGCAGATAGTGTTCTTCACTGGCGGATCCAGGGCCTTTGTTTGGGAGGGGCCAAAGTGGCATTAGAGTGATATGGGGGAGGTGTCTAAGGGGAGGGGGCCCCCTCCCCTTTGAAAAATTTTCTATTGCTGAATGCCCTCAGATGCAATTTGGTGCGACAAAAGTGTACAATGGTGATGTTAATTTACTTCTAAAAAAAATGTTTCCCAGGTGTAATTTTCTAAAATATTTATAAAACAAAGTTGGGATCATCTTTCTCAAGAAATTTTATTTCTCATAAGTTATAAACTTCTTACAACCAGCCTGTAACTGCAAAATGGTGCTAAACTGTAAATCCTCATGCTCATACATTTACATAGCTCCCAACTCTTTAGAAGGCAAATGCTGGTCCATGCCACGAATCGCCGTCCTGGGGGAGGGGTATAAGGGGAGGGGGGTCCCCCTCTTCTTTTGATTCTTTTTGGAATCCTGGTGATGCCTACATGTAAAATGGTGGCACTTAGAAAGGCTTTTGTCACCCAAAATTTTCTGAGAAATATGCATTTTTTTGTGTGTAACATCAATAAATTGAATAGTAGGTGATAATTCATTCTTTGCCGTGGCATGAAAATGTTCGCTGCTCGCCCCAATGAAAAGAAATGTAGGCTAATTTGAGGTTCAAATGATGCTGTAAAGGAGGTTTTATACTCTATTATGCTAAATGCTAAGGACATGATGGTTGCTAAGTCAAAATTTGATGCAAATTTTTTTTATGTATACTTGACAATTACAATGCGGTTTTTTTGGACGCTTGTGCGGGTCAGCGGGTTTGGGTGTTAGAATGCCGGTCTAATTCCCGCGAATTGCGGGTCAGTTGGGAGCTCTGCATTTAATTTTAAACCAGAAAACGAAAAGGTTTAGACTAGTCTACCACTGCTATTCCTTTCGATTTTTTAATTTCCAATCATATATGATTTAGCGGATGTTCGGAAACACTTTTTGGCTCACCTTTGCCAGGGGGGCCATGGCCCCCTTGGCCCCCCCCCCCATTGGATCCGCAAGTGGTGTTCTTGAAATTAAGTAAATGTCTTCTTCTGTCGGATCACTCGAGCTGTGTATAATAAAACTGAGCAAATGCCTGAATCCAACCCTATGTGGAATTGTTCCCTGTTTTCACTGAATTCGTTCATTTTGTTTCTCTTTACCTCTCGTTTTCTGTAACAATGAAGTGTTCAAATTTGAAGACTTGTAGCAAGTTTGTTATTCCTGCTTCAATAGGAGGTCCTTCACCCAGAATAATACACTGGTATGGTGTATTTAAGAAATCAGCAGAATCATGCACTCGCCCGGGTCGGCTACCTCAAGTTCCAATTACTACTACATCAAAGAAAATACATAAGTCAGAATTTTGATGTCCGAATAGTCCCTCTATGGAGTATGAAGAGTTGAACAAATCTAGATTTCACATGACAGAAAGACTGTTTACTGAATGTATGATCCCATAAATTTCTTTGTTTAAGGCTGCCTTTCCATACATATTCGATCGTTGCTAGCTGAGTAGTTGATGCCATGCAATTATATCAGTCTTGATGAAATTGCTTTCCATCAAGAGATTTAATTTTGAACACAAAATATAAACTGTCAGAGATAAATCATCTGCTAATTAAAATTCATTTAGTAAGAAAACATGAAGGACAGTCCTTTATTGGTCTGGTAAATTTACCACAAAGTGTGACGAAAGAATTTGTATTTCTCTGTTAGTAAATTATTCGCGTTGTGTAAAGGAAAGTAGGTAAACTTGATAACAACTTAAAAACGACACCCAAAATCTGCTGCTGCCACCGTACCGGAGGGAAGGGGGGGGGTCCTTTATTCATTTTACTTAATTCAACTTATCAAGGAACTATTACCAAAGGTTTGTTTTACCATGATTCTTGACAAACTTTTGGAAAACCAGAATGACAAATGCCAGTGAGGATGAATGGTGCGTTTTCACATCAGTTTATTCACTATCATCACATGGATGGGGTTTCAAATGAGCTATATGTTGGCTTCCTAACCCTTGGGGATTACTGACCGAACTATGCATGCTTCTGTACATGTACAAATGTAGCATGAGCAGGAAGCTGCTCCCGGTTGTTTACTTTTCCAGAAATATGTGAAAGGGAGGATGCATTTACTCATTTCTCAATTCCCTGACATGCTGTGAGTATATACAAGTGAGGACGTTGTTGGTTAGGAATTCTAATGCACTGTGGTATAAAATTTAAATGTGGGGGCCAACCCCTTTCTTGTCAGAGCCGTATATTGAGATATACGGCTCTGTTTCTTGTGACCAAGCAACCTGTGTTACAAGAAGTCTCCTGAATGAGGGCGCTTTCTCTTCCAATCGTAAATTCACTAGTCATCATGGCGGACACACAAGACGATGGGCGACTTCAGAAAATGGAAGTGGATTATTCAGAAACCGTCGATAGGCGGGTTCCAGAATGCGAAGCTTTAGTGAAGGTAAATTTATCTTTTTTTAAAATTGTTTTTGGTAACTAAATGAATAGAGTTAACAGTTGTAGTCCCAATTTGCTCACCCAGTCTAAGTCAGTACATGTGCAATCACTGTTTAGGCTACCCAGCCTAAGTAAGGTTAGGCCTAGTTCCACGAAACTATTGTTCCTTTATCATCGCTACCAACACCAAAAGAACCAGCAACAGTACGAACTGTTAGGCATAGATTGCATATCAATGCATTACTTTAGGCTACACAAATGAAATCCTAGCATTGTGGGAATTGTTAGGTAATAGCCGTTAAAGGTATTGAGACTGGTGGTAGTGAAAAAGGGCTAGGCCGAGGCGCAGGTTACAACTTAATAATGCAATTGAATGTGCAGTCTATCATCAAGTGCTGTGGTATTGGTAACTCCCCTGATTAGTAGTACTTTAGGGCTATTTAGAAGTAAGAATGAAAATTCTTTCTAAACTTGGCCAATAGCACTAAAACAACTAGCTTTCTGGTGTTTTTATGGGTACAATTATAGAATACAGGGCCATTCATTAACTCTTCCCAGCATCCGGATGCGCGGATGCGCGGTGTGTCTGTACATGTCCGTACACGTATGACGCCCTCTAAAATTCTATCACGTATTTCATTTTGACTCCGCATCCGCGCATCCACCCCGGGAGTACTAGGAATGGACTTAAATAATTTTCGAAAGTTTCCCCATATACCATCATGTATTTCATTTTGACTCCCTCTAATTTCCATCACGTATTTCATTTTGACTCCGCATCCGCGCATCCGCGCATCCACCCCGGGAGTACTAGGAATGGACTTAAATAATTTTCGAAAGTTTCCCCATATACCATCATGTATTTCATTTTGACTCCCTCTAATTTCCATCACGTATTTCATTTTGACTCCGCATCCGCGCATCCGCGCATCCACCCCGGGAGTACTAGGAATGGACTTATATAATTTTCGAAAAAGTTTCGACATATACCATCACGTATTTCCAATACTGAAAGTCCCGTATGTACGAAGATATTCCACATCAATAGTGTGTCGTTCTTAAAAGGCATCCGTACATGTGTGACGCCCTCTAAAATTCCACCACAGAAGTACTAGCAAAGGACTTAGGAAATTTTTGACTCCGCATCCACGCATCCGCGCATCCACTCAAAAAGAAAGAACTGGGACTTTGACATATTTTACTCACATACGTACTGGGGTGAGACTGAGCATCCGCGCATCCGGATGCTCAGATAGTATCATCGAGTGGCCCTGTATTCTATAATTACTCCTTTTTATGAATGTGAGATGCAGTATGCCAAGGCTATGACATTTTTGGCATTGCTGTGTTAAATTTTCAACCAAACTAAATGAATGTACTACTAGTAGGCTACTAGCCTAGCAACTTTTTTCTTTTGGAAAATGAATATGTTATGGTTCCTTAATTTCTGTATAGGCCCATTAACGTGCTAAAATTGCTAGAAGTTTTCGAAAAGTACTTTCCTGGAGGTATTTACTCTCCGAATTGTTCTAAGACATTCTTTATGAACACACAAAATGACTGCATAGTCCCAGTGAGGTAAATATTCCTCCAGGGTGGTACTAAAACAGTTAAAGAATTTGACCAAAAGTGACCATATTTTGAAAATCTGGCATAATTAGGATCAATACAGCATACCTATAATTGTATTTGACTGAAACTCCTCCAACCCTTCCTTGCCACCTAATGATTTTAAACTTAAGTGTATCAACATGTTAGCTAATCATCATTTTTGTTGAATTTTTAAATTGCCAGGATGGAAAACTTTCGGAAGCTGTGGAAAGCTTATTATCATTGGAAAAACAAACAAGAATGGTAAGTATAAAGTGCATGTAAAGGTAAATACACCTTCAGATTTTCAATGAAATTCTGATTGATGTGACCTGAAGTTTCGTAAAATTTGACAAATTTATGCACTTTTATGTAAGCAATGGCAATTCTTCCTGCATCTGATGTGATCTTCCTCGCGTCAACATGTAACGTTGCATGTGTGGAGCTGCAAGGAAACAAAATTGATGATATTTGCTTCCCTATATATTCCTGAAATAAAATGTTGCATGGATGTTGTTGATTTTTTTTATTGTCTTAACAGGCTGCAGATATGCAATCTACTGCCCGAGTGCTGGTTGCGATTGTACGATTATGCTTTGAAGTTAAAAACTGGGAAGCCCTGAATGAAAACATCCTTGTACTGTCAAAGAGAAGGAGCCAGTTGAAACAGGTATGAGTCAAAACTGATATCACAGACAAAAAGAGAATTTAACCAATGGTTGCAAAAGTACTGATATTAAAGAATACCACCCCCTAGCCCTCCCTTCTTAACTACTGTATTTACCAGATTTCTGCTGTCTATCAAATTTCGAACTCACTGACTGAAAACTACCCGAGAGAGTTCATATTTATTGATTTACATTAATGGCAACATCACAAAGACTACAGTATTTAACACCTCATTTCAATGTTATTTACTAACTTGACTAGTCAAGTTTTATTCCAGATACGTGGAAGTAAATTCCAGAAATAGGTTCATCAAAGAGCGAAGACATTTTGGCAAGATTAAGATTCAAGTCTGTGACCTGAGGATTACATTGTTGATTTACTTTGAAAGGAAATGTCTGAAGATTTCTGATTGCCTTTTGTATCATGTAGTTTTTCCCATAATCTGGTGAAAAAAATGGTTGAGTGTCAATATTTTAGGATCAATTACTTCCTATTTACTGTTCACTTGGCAACAAAGTCTTCAGACATTATTTAAGTGTGATCAGTTGTAATTTCACATTGTAGCGTTAGGGTTAATGATATCAGGCAAAGAAAGGATTTGTCAAGATTTAAAATGTTTAAAATGTTTTTTTTTTTAAATGCAGGCTGTACAGAAGATGGTACAAGAAGCATACACGTACTTGGACAAGACACCAGATCTAGACACCAAATTAAAATTGATCGATACTCTAAGGACCGTAACTGCTGGCAAGGTGAGCATACTCAGTAATCTAATAAAGTTAGATGATAAAAGAAACTTTGAGATGAATTTTTTGCATTAAATAACAACGTATCAACCCAAGTAACCATCTGCCTATGCAAACTGTATTTTGACTCGCCTTGTTAGTGATTAGTTATTTTACATGTTGACATGACAATCAAGGACAGTGTATTTTGAGGTCTGCTCAAAACGAGACATCCAAAAACATGCTCTTTTCAGATTGCGGATTTTCATGTTTTGCTGGGTTCAGATTATCTTGCATGGAATACGTTCGATGTTTTGTCAATCTATTCATAACTTGAAATTGTCTTGATGTTTGGGATTAACAGTCATTTTGTGGCGTTTTTTGATTAGACATCCGATATTTTTCACATTTTCTTCAGATTTATGTTGAAATTGAGAGAGCCCGACTGACCATGACACTTGCCAAGATCAAGGAGAACCAAGGAGAGGTTGCAGAGGCTGCCACCATCTTACAAGAACTACAGGTAGGAGAATTTTTAACGGCTGGTCTGATGTATGGATGAATTTATCAGGCTCAATCGATAATGTCATTGATTTAAATGTGGTTAATGTGGAATAAGTCCATGTTGTTTGTAGTCTATGTGGGATACATTACTTTCTTTGATCTTACACATTGAATCACTGACAAAATTTGTGACAAATATCTTGAAAATTAGTTAGATCCATTGCCTCATCAGGCTGGCAACTAACATAGACTGACCATCTGGTATCACTACTACCCAATGGCGGGTTGTAACTACTTTGCCACAAAAAAAAAAGGTTTAATAACAAGAGAGGCAATGTAAGTAAGTGACTTTCAACAAAATGATGATAGGTGTTATATAGATGTTAATCAAGGCTTGTTTAGGAGGTTCATGTCAAACTTGAGGTTGTTTAGTATAATTGTTCAAAAATACACACAAAATGCTTCTCCTTTTGTAGAATTGAGTAGATATTCACACAACAGGTAGTCATAATAATTGCTGGGCAGTCATCCATGTATGAGGTGTTTAAGAAATACAAGGTCAATATTTATTTGCATGTTTTTTTGTGTTTCAGGTGGAGACATTTGGCTCTATGGAAAGAAAAGAGAAAGTTGAATTCATTTTGGAACAGATGAGACTATGCTTAGCTAAGAAGGATTACATCCGAACCCAGATCATAAGCAAGAAGATTAGTCTCAAGTTCTTTGAGTCGACAGCAGAAGAAGTTCAGGTAAGGGAAAGATATATTTTGTCTTGTGATGTAAAAGCTTTGCATAAAAGTGGAGGTTTTGAATCAATGATAGGGCTAGTTAGTGTTAATATAAATTGAAGAGTCATTATGTTATGAGTGAAGGAAGGGTTTGGTGTTGATTCTTTGTCTTTAACAGCATTTGTGATTGGTTATAAAGTTTGGTGTTAATGCATTTTGGTTGCTGGAGTGGTAACCTTCACTTTCTAAGTTAGATACTAGGTACTCCAATAGTTTTTCTTCCACGAATGCTGATTGAATTTTTCTGTTTGGTTTCACTACAGGCTCTTAAGCTTCGATTCTATAAACTGATGATAGAAATTGACGAACATGAGGGGGCTTACCTTGACATTTGCAAGCACTACCGAGCAATCTTTGATACCCCCATCACCAAGGAGGATTCTAACAGCTGGAAAGAGGTCTGTTGGAACAGTTTATCAAAGTGTTACCTGGATTTCACTTTAAGATTATATCTAATACATTCGGTTTGAAAGAGAAACCAAGGACTTGCATATAAATTGCTTCAAGAATATAATTGAGTCTGAAATGTTAAAACAAAAATAAATTATAAATTATATGGAACTTGTACATTGATCTCCTGCTCTCAGCTTCATAGCTTGTTGAGATACAAAAAAATTGCATTTCATCAATTTTATCTTTCTGCATGATGTCATTGCACAAATTTGTGTTGTCATGCATGGACTACACCAAAAACCGCTCTTATTTTCATTTAAAATAGAAATGATTATGTCACCTTGGGAGTAATTCAACTCTGAGACAGAATGATTTTATTTTGCAAAGGTATGACCAAGTCCCTTCATCAAAACTAAATCTTGATTTCAGTTGAAGAGTGGTCTTATATCACATCAGTGAAAAATTGTGAAAAACAAAGAGATTTTTTTCTTGATGTGTCATCCATGTTTGACATAACAAATTATTTTGCAAGGTAGGAAAGTCAAATAAATGAGTAAACTGAAAAATATCTCAGAAATGGTGCAAGCCATCAAGACAGGTGTTGGACTAATGTGCTCCTCATTACTTGCTCGATATTGTATATAACAATTGGGGACACAACTTATTTCATTTAAATATTAAAGAGGGTCAAGCCGTTCTTGAAACTTCAAGAACAGAGGAAGAATGCAATATCTCTCTTTTGGGTATCGAAACGTAGTTTTTTTTTTCTTTCACTAATGAGAATTATTTAATTATTGTTAGATTGAATTATTTGTTTCTTATTTGTTCTTTCAACAGGCTTTAAAGAACGCTGTTCTGTATCTCATCTTAGCTCCGTACGACAACGAGCAGTCGGATTTGATTCACCGTGTTAGCTTAGAGAAACAGCTTGAGGAGATACAGGTGTACAAGTGAGGACATGCTTAATTATTTGTCACAAGGCAATGCTATTCTGTTGTTTGATTGGTTCAGCTGGATGACAAGGTGCAGTAAAAGGCTGTCAGGGGGGCAAGGGAAGGGGCTGTCAGGGGGCAAGGGAAGGGGCTTTCAGGGGGGCAAGGGAAGGGGCTGTCAGGGGGGCAAGGGAAGGGGCTGTCATGGGGGCAAGGGAAGGAGCTGTCAGGGGGCAAGGGAAGGGGCTGTCAGGGGGCAAAGGAAGGGGCTGTCTGGGGGGCAAGGGAAGGGGCTGTCTGGGGGGCAAGGGAAGGGTTTGAGGATGTATTATTCTGTATGGATTTGCCACAAAATGGATTGCCATAGCAACCAATTATACAATTTGGGACTACTAGATAGACTTGTCTTCAACAACTCTTCAAATATAGATGTTTACTAAGGTTCCAGTTGTATCTTAGAGACTTGTTGTATCGCAAGAACATTCAAGGAATTGTCTGGTGGAAGATTTTGATACATTGTCCTCATAGTTCTTATTTTTCTCTTTCTGACCATGTGAAAATTGTCCCCTTTTTGACGTTTTCTTCTTGTAGGAAATCTGGTTTTCAAATTCACCAGTTTCTCACCAAAAGCACTGTTTGTTCGAACGCATCAATATAGTGAATGACACAATGCGGGCAAATAGGCAAAACGAGCGACTTGAAGTTAGCACTCCAATTTCCGCAGCAAAAACACTCACATGTACAGGCACAGGTGATTGCCTATTATATATCACGCACATTGCAAACGTAGGTATACAGCCTACCATGCCCAGCTGGTACGTACACAGCGTTGCCCATTATACACTCTCACACTCAAATCACAGTTCATAAACCATTCCTTGAAATCGCTTTACAGTAAATGGAAGCTTGATAAGTGATTGGAACATCGAAAGTTGAAACTTGGCGGAATCGATGTCAGAGCAGAATGTAGTACCGAGAAGCTTAGGCTTTGCAGAACTGTCCGATTGTAAACATTAGAGTAGCCTACATGCAAACGTTCTTCGCATTGGAGCTGGACAGTGCGATGTAAACAACAAAGAGTCTGCTGTTCAAACTAATCACGAAATTGCAGATGCACCAATTATATAACGTCTTGTCAATTCTGTTAAAACATATATTTTATAAGAAATTACACCGAAAATAAAGGAAGAAATTAATCTATATTCAATCACATTTTTTGTTGTGATTACTGTAGGAACTGTTTTGAGCGTAGGTTATGTCGCAATCTGGATTTGCGAAGATGACGTCATGTTCGCTACTGTTCAAAGTATATTTGAAATATCCATCGTAAACGTTTAAAAAGTACACAATTAAAAAAATGTTTCTCTGTCAAGCAACATTAGCGTTCTCATACTTTAAAAACATGTTTGGAAAATTATTTATCGTTTCTTAAGGTAACTTTAATGGGCTACCAGACAATTCTTTTAATGAATTTCTAATCACTATTATCTTAAAAATCTCATGTTATTTAAAATTTTGATTTCATGTTTTCTCTCATTGTGTTCCTCCTCTTGAAACCTGTCAGTCGTGTTGGTTTACACTTATAGTCTTACGGGTGTATGCAATAATACATTTAAAGATATCACTCAAATCTATAATTTCCAGCTCACTGAAAATTGCAAATGATTTTTTCTTTATAAATTTTTCTTTTCTCTTTCTCAAGGGATCTCTTGAAGAATTTTACGACCGTAGAATTGATGAGATGGCAGCAAGTCTGTAACATTTATGAGAAAGAACTGAAGGAGGGGTCCGAGGGCAACCCAGTCACCGGAGTGTTCTCTGATTTGGAAAAGGGAAAGAAGCGATGGGTAGATCTTAGAAATAGAGTAGTAGAACATGTAAGTTTTTTGTAACTGTAGGAATCAAAAAACATTTTCAATGTCAATTTTGTTGAGTAACCTGACCAACTTGTACATGTACGTATATTACAAAAAATTTGACACAAGTTAATTACTTTATACAATGTAATCTCCAGCCACATCTCAATAAGGCAATTATGGACAATTATGATGAGCTTGTTTTGATATGTTTACATTGTATTTGTCTGTCGCATGTTTTTGATTGTCTACTTTCAACATTTACTGCAAGAATGTGGGTCACAGTGCAAGATTTGTCAACATAGATGTGACTTTACTTGACAATATTTGTCAGCTTCCAAAGATAAGGAAAAAGCCGTCGTTTCTGAAAAGCAAGACTTCATTTTGAAATCTCCAAGAAGGGACTTGATGTAACACTACCATGATTACATGGTTTGCAGTCTCAGTGTAACCTTTTTACTAACAGGTAGTTAGGCCATACAAAAAGACCAACAATAGTTCACATGTACCAAGTCACTTGTTTAACATGATACCCATTAGCCTGGCCCTTTTAACTTTGTTTCATATGAGAAAAAGTGACTTGTGTCACTTACTTCATCCACTTACAGTGTCAGGAAAAAGTTGTGTAATTCCCCCCACCCCCATCCCCTCCCCCACCCAAACCCCAAAAATGTTCCTACAGTAGATGAGAATTTCTAGAGCCAATGTCAATGTTTTGATTTGTTACAGAATATTCGAGTAATGGCCAAGTATTACAACAGGATCAGCATGAAGAGGATGGCTGAACTCCTGGAACTCTCTGAAAGTGTAAGTTTTCTGTTATATTTCCTCGTTCAAACCCACCATGCAGGAGATCTCACCGATTGTACCATGAAGTTTAATGTCATAGGAATGGCCGGTTTATCTTGCTGTGTTTCTTGAGATGACAAAGTTACAAAGAAAAAGTCAAAGATTAAAGGGTTAGAAAGGCTGGAATATTTTTAATTAAGTATGGATGGAGAAATAAATCTGTAAATAATTTTGATTTGGTCTTAATAACAAGAGATTTAGCGTGAAAAGTCCTTTAACTTGTTCTCTGCAGGAAGCTGAAGAGTTTCTTTCAACCTTGGTAGTCAAGAAGACGGTGTTTGCAAAGGTGGACCGTCTAGCCGGTATCATCGACTTCACAGCCCACAGAGATCCCAACGAGGTCCTTAATGCTTGGTCCAACAATCTGAATGAACTCATGCAGCTTGTGAATAAAACCACACACCTAATCAACAAGGAAGAAATGCTGCACCAATTCACCAATTAGAGGCATAGACAACGAACGATGCGTTCACCTCTAGGTATCAACAAAGGTTAGCTGTACCATGGATTTAACATGTCATTGAAAGAGACCAAGGCATCTGCCTCCGTGTAAAATATGCTCTTGAACTTTGCGCATTCAACAGCTGAGGAACTACTTTCAATCCTCATAAAAATCAATGGGGTGACTCTGCTTGGTCAATCAATAAGGACTTTAACCCTTATTATTCAAGGATGATATTTTCTTCTGAAAATTTCAATATTCAAGTAAAAGAAATAGTTTGTGAAGCATATTCTCGACATGATTTCAAGATGGTAATGTTTTCAAAATAAGATTTCCATGTAGTTGTTTGGTTATCATGCTATGATGTAAAGGCATGCATACATAAATTTCAAATATTATGTAGGGGCATTTACTGAGGCATTTTCAGTATATAGAGAAGGCACCCTCTGCTTAAGTTTCAAATATTTAAAAAGGGCCAACTGCACCTGCAAGGCTTCTGTGTTCATTGGTCGCGATCATGAATCTATGACCTTTTACTGTCCATTTGCGTACAAAGTTTGCTGCATGTTACATGGACTGTAAAAATCCCTTTGATTTTAGCAATCAATAGTTCTTGTGCAGGTTTTATATGCAAACTCACAGCTAACCTTTCAACTTGCTGAATTACCTTGTAAAGTACCAGGATTTCATTCGTTTTGTATTTCTGTTGTAGACTTTTCCTTGATCTATGGGAACTTTGATATTCAGAAAAAGATAGCAAAAAAATTCAAATCTCTGTTGTCACTTGCTGGAATTGCTTTTAATGTCTCTGCTCAGATGACCTTTCTGTGCAACTGGCAAGGGCATTTTCACGACGACTGTCTTTGTAAGGAGGAAGAGCGTCATAAAAGCCCTGACATTGTGTATGTGTGCTGACCAATCTGGAAGCAGCAAATCAGTTTCAACTTTTTTAAAAAGTCGAGACCGAATTTTGTTTGGTTTTGTTTGTTTAAAAATATTACATGACTCCCTCTCACTTGTACTCAGGTAAATCAAACTTGCACTATTTCTTTTCATAATGTGACTGGAAAGCCATAATCTGCACATTAGTATAATGTGCCCCACAGATTTAGAAGATCACCATAACATGCTTTAATTCATTTCAGAATTTTAATAATGACTATTCCAACTTAAAAGTGATGTTTTTCAAATCCGTATCATTTTCATCCTTTGGGGATGTAAATGTAAATTGATAACTTAAAAACATCTTTGTTTTTGTCAGATTAAACATTTGTATAATGTCCATGCCAGTCTGTTTTCCTTCTTTTGCTCCCGTTTTTCTTTTTGTAACATGAATAGAGTAACTTTTCAAATGTCAATGTGGGAAGGGGAGGGGGACTGAGGCTGGATAAAGATCACCCCCTTCACCCCTTACATTAGTGACTGTTATCCACAATTTATGGAATCATCCATTCCCAGCTGTATAGGTGTGCCAGAATGAGACCACAACTTGTTCAGGAACCAGTGCCAGATAAACTCTCCTCAGGGCCTTAAGGCAATGAATGTAAACTCTTTCTCACCGCCCCACCCCCCTCCACCCCCTCAGCCTCCACAACCCAGGTTTGCAGGTACAACCTGAAAATATAAAGTTGGTATTCCTTGCTTGGAAATATTCATAATGGCCACCATCTGCTGATGGGATAATCCAGCACCGGCATGACTAGTGGAGTTACAGGCTGTCAGGGAATTAGTCAACAAGTGTGCAGTACATCAGAAGAATTGGCCAGAGAATTGAGAATTGGCCAGAAAATTGACCTAATACAGAAAGCTGGTTAGGTCATAATTACATGTCTCTATGGACATTCCTTTAATATGATTAAATTTATATTTTGATTGGAAGTCTCTACTATTGAAAACATAAAAATTACAAATCCATGCAAAATAAAGTATCCAAACATTATTTATTCATTTTCCTTCCTATACTGTAGCAGGGAGAAAAAACATTGAAATTAAGAATGTAACATGACAATTTATATGATTAGTTAATGTTGAAATATCATAGTAGTAACATAAAGAAAAATTAGAAACTACAAAAGTCAGTGAGTGAAAGAGTGTCTTAGGTAAAGATAAATAGAGCTTTGATAAAAATTTGTTCCATTCATAACCATATTCTTATCTGCCATTTGTAAATAAGTTATGGTTCCTTTTCTGGCTTTGAATAAGGGGTTAATCAACGGTCTAGCGTGCGTTACTCACAGGATTAATTCACGATCGGGGGATAATGCAAGCGATGCACGAGGGCGGAGCCCGAGTGCATCCAGCGATAGCATTAACACCCGGAGTGCATTAATCATGTGAGTAACGCACGCTAGACCGTTGATTAACCCCGTTCATTCATACACTACCATTTGTGTGGGGGAAAAATCATAAAACAAAACATTTTTGGTTACATATAACCAAAGATTTATTAAAGTGATGCCCCGTAATTTTACCGTGCGTTACTCACAGGATTAACCACGGTCAGCTGACCTGAATGGACCAATAGGATTTAGGAATCTTTACTAAGTATGAATGAACACAAAATAGCAAATTGTTGTGACATGCGATATGTTCAGTTATGAAGAATATTAAAAATAATAATCAGCCTCTAGAATTAACAGTGGTATAAGTAAAAGCAAAATGCTTAAAAGCTGCCTTTTGTGTTAAGTTTTGTCACAATTGATCTATAAAGGTACTTTGAAACATTGTTATGGTTTTATATGTGGTAACTTTGTGTGTCCCCCAACTTTGTATTATTTACTGTCTTAACTGACGTCCTTTTAAAGAACCTTCTTTTCTTTTAGCTTCGCAGAGTAACCGTATAACCATTCTACTTTAGTCAACTATTAAACATACCATTATGCAATTAAACAAAAAGTTTGAAAATGAGACAAGTTTAAAATGCTACATCACCATTCAATTTGTATCGCAAATTTTCCAGATTAGGCTAGATTGTTAATAATGTGCAGATGAATCTCTCAGCTCGAGAAACTAAGAGTATCTAATTGTATACATACCATGATGGGGTCGCCATGGTACCCAGGTTTAACCTAAACAAATTTACAGAGCTCATATGCCTGCATATTCAATCTGTCTCATCACAGAGGATATAAAACTGGTGGCTTTTGGCATAATATGGTTCTTTGACTCAGCCTGCTCTGTCATATAAACTCCTTGTGTCCTCTACTCTATATATTTTATAATCTGAAGTAAAAACATTTTAATTTTAAAAATATTGTAAAAGTTTGTGCAGTACAAAAGTGCATGATGAGATCAATATTGGTTTAAAATTGGTACTGTACCTAAACATAACAATTATCAAATACTGAGGCCTATTACATACAGTAAGGGACTACCAATTTAAGAACGGCTTTACTTTTAACTAATTTTGATACAACAATCTAGTCTAGGTACATATAATTACCATCACCAATTAATTGGGTTAACTTTTCCCTGATTTCAAACCTGGCACAAACAATTAATTTGAAAGACATTTGAAAGATGACATATCTTTTAATTTGAAAGATGGCACATGTGCACTATAGTAACAAAACAAGTACTCAAATGGGTGTTATGTTCAGGTGATTAGTATCATTTATATCAACTGGGCAGAGCATCCAGGTCCATCATATAACCATATCACCTGTATGAACTCTTCCAAATCTAGGTCAGATACTGATCAGTTCAGAAATGTGACCTGTGTGTAGGAGAGGGAAGGGTGGGGCACATTTTCAATAGTACTGTGCACTTCCTTTAAAGTATATATGGGGTGGCAGGGGGTCCAAAGGAACAGAAGGGATAATACATATTCCTTCAAATCATGTTCCCTGTAATTTCATCACTGACTAGAAAAGAGATTAGTGAAAAGCCTCTCACTAAATGATGCTCTCAGCAACCAATGCAGTTATAGCACATGTCATCAAACTATTCTGTGACTTAGGTACCAACTTCAAAATCAAAGGATTCTTAAGCTTAGCATGCTTATGCAGAGATATATATATTTTTCTTGGGTGGTGATAGGGTGAGGTGGGGGGGGGGGGTGGGGTGGGGTACAGATGTAAAGTTGTAAACCTTTATTTTTGGCACTTTTGGCATCCCATGGAGTGCAGAGCCATCTTGTGAAGATGCCATCTTTTTTTTTAGTAAAGAGTTCACATGAATAAGGAAGCTTTAAAAAGTAAGACCAATTTGCATGGTAGCAGAGCTTAATTCCGTCTCAGAGTACCAACAGCAACGGTACTACTGGCCAGGAAGATCGAAATATACCTAGATCTGGGTATCATACTGCTAAACCTGCCACAGATGGATATTCACAGGACAGTATTCCTCGTACAAATCTCTTAAATCGATATGGAAAAAACAAAATGTGCCATCTGCCAATCTATCTGTTATTACTCAGCCAAAAAAGATGACAACAATAAAAATAACATTCTTATGCCTGGAGCCTTTGGGGCTGCGGTTATTGACACTGTATGTACCAAGACGGTCTGCAGTAGAAACTATTATAACAATTACAACATCTCTTGCTTTTAAGGAAAGTATCACTATAGCGGGCCGATACCATCCTTGAACTTAACAAGGACAAGCCTTTGATTTTAGGAAAACCGGTAACCTTAGACTTCACATCCAGCAGTTATTACTGTGTGAGTTTACGAAACAATAACTTGTGCAAGAAAGATTTGTCTAATCATGCGCTGCTTGCAAACAGCAACGATCCAATTGAATTACTGGAGGTTGTTAACCCAAAAATGTGCTAATAACCCTTGTTTATCCTTAAAAAATAGTTTGAGTTTAGCACTAGTTGCATATTAAACATCAGACCTCAGGCACATCAGCTGATTCCAGATAAATTTCGCTAGAATAAAATTCTACCATAAAATTTGCATATAGTTTAACATATTGCATAAATATATACATATAAAAGAATTATTATCAGGAACACATATACTCACCTTTTAAAATGTAATGCCTTTATATAAATTTATACTTCCATGAACATAAAACAGTCCAAAAATGAATAAAAAAGTATATATGTTAATAAAAATAACAAGAGCAGGAATACTTTAAAAAAATATTAAGACCATTAAAAAACTTGGGAAGAGTTTTATAGCTTCAGGGGTTCAATCAAGAGAGTTCAATGCTAATCATTGTCTTCAATGGCATCAAATTGATACGAAAACCACCAGAATTGCACCATTTTCAAAAATCCATCAAACAAAGTTTCATACCTTCTAAAAGAAATATGAGAATAAGCATAAATTTTTCAAATGGTCTGTGCATTTTACAGCAACTATGAAAATCATTTTCCTGCCTGCGAGTTCTTATTGCATCTCAGAACCTCAGAATAAACTGGCTTTCTGAAAAATAAGCTTTTTGAAAGCCATAAGCATCCTAAAGTTGAAGGTTGTACAAGTAATAGTTTTAATTATTAGGCGTGAAAAGTAGCTATGATTGAGATTATTGAGTTAGTATATCAAAAGGCTATAATCTATACATCGTTTGCACATTTTATCAATTTAAACTAATAAGAATGGATACAATTGCAGTCAATTAAATAAAGGTTTATATGCTAAATGGAACACTGAAGGATACAGAATATATATACACATAGGGTAAAAGTGTACAATGGAACAATGAAACGCACTTTACAACCTCTTGAAGAATCCCAGCTGGTAGGAGCAGACTGGACAAGTGTGTCGCACATCCTTCAACTCTTTGATGCAGAGTGGTATCAGACAACACCCACACCATAGCCTGTCAAAAAAAAAAAACACAAAATGAATATTCACTGCACGTTTATTGTGCTGGTGATGTATCCTAATGTTACCAGACACTGACTCAAAGAATTTATGATTATATTGTAACAACATTGTAGGGAGTCACTGTGTGTAATTATTGTAGCCGCCTCCAAATGTTAAATGAAACAACTAATTGTTCCACTGGATGGTGCCTTCTAAGTAGTATATTACTGCGTTCCCCTATTTTCGCTCGGCCCATTTTCATGTAATACACAATTTATACAGTGTAAAGCCTACATCTAATATAGCCTAGCCTAACTGCTCGAAAATAAGGGTCCACATACTACCTCCATAGTAAGTTACAGTATAGATTAGAAGTAACCCACAAATCTTGGGGATTTGTTGTTTGGCTCGTAATTTGCAATGCAGTTGCTTGATTTGTTTATCTTTTCACTTGTTCATGTGTATATAACAAAGAATTGTTAGATTGCAAGTATTCACTTTAAAAGATGCAACTGCAAAACTTCCCCTGTGACCTGCAAAACTCCCCCCCCCACATCCTCTTACCCACACCACTCATATTACTGTACAATACTTATTCCAAGTGGGCCACAAATTACCCAAGAAACAAATGCTCAAGATACACTTACTGCACAATGAAAGCTATCAGCAGGATCAAAAGAACGACCAACATTCCATTCTCATGGGTCATGTTACTTGTTACATTGTTGTGACAGTTGGGACACTGGACATTAACAGGGCTGTCTCGAAACTGGTTTACTACGGTCGAATGGACAGTGCTCACAACTACCGTCTGAGGTCCTGCCGGTTGTGGGGGATAGGCTGCATAGGCAGGAGGGGGTGGCTCTGTCCCAGGGGGAGGCCCAGCAGGATACCCTGGCTGTTCCTTAGGAGGGTACGGTGGCTGTTGAGCAGGGTCTGGTTGTTGAGTCGGGTACCCTGGTTGAGTGGGGTACCCTGGTTGAGTCGGGTACCCTGGTTGGGGAGGGTACCCTTGTTGGGGCGGGGACTCTGGTTGAGTCGGGTATCCTGGTTGGGGCGGGGACTCTGGTTGAGTCGGGTACCCTTGCTGGGGCGGGTATTCTTGAGGCTTCTCCTGAAAGTAGTCAAATTATCATTTTGTCATAAAAATGTAGTTTGCACAGTTTGTAACACGTTTTGAGTTCAACAAATTTTGTTTAGCTCATAAAAGACAGCCAGATGTGGCAATGTTTGGAATCTCTTTTAATTGATCAACTTTCAGTTTTTATCTTCATATTAAAGTCTTCTAACAGTTGCCATCACCAAGTAAACCATGACATACCCCTCATTCCAGGCTTCCAGCAACTCAATCCCACTGCTCAATCACAACCATCCAAGCATGCATATACTGTACATACAGTAAACCTTCCGTTCATCTTTAACAACCATAAAAGGGGCACACACTCACAAACCTAAGTTACCATCATCTTTAGCTTATATGACTTATAATCTTTTTGAAGAACAACTCCCCAAAGAGCTGAGAGAAATTTGGCTCTATGTGGGAGATTATCATAGTTGAAAAGTGAAATCTCAGAGCTAATATATATATCATGTCATACTGTACTGCCACTAGTATCTGAAAGGTTGAATTTCTACTTGTTTTTCTTTTCATATTTTCAAGGTAGAAATGTGAATCAGTACTGAAACTGAAACTAATGCCAACATTAGTTCATGGTTTACGAGGTTCAATATATTAGATTTCACCCATTTGCCAAACTCCATCTCCATTACAGAAAATGAGCATCGCAATAAACATTAAAGGAGAATAAAATATGTAAGAAATTGAAGAACATGTGACCCAATGATGCCATATGTTGACTTGATTGAGTTCTCAGTCCTTGTGTGTCTGCTCTCAAAACAGAATACGATTTTAATTAGCTATTTGTGGAAGTTGTGCAAGACAGTTATCTTTACCACACACACCACCAATGATGGCTGGGTTTGTGTCTCCTTAACAAGTATCCATCAATTGTGCATGTGTTACTGGAATGGCTATGTGCTTTATCCTTTGGCTAACGTTAAGATCATGAAGTTAGCATTGGGAATATTAACAAATTTTACTTTTGACTCTTCTTGATGTTAAAGGTTAAAAGCTGTTATGGATTTCATCTAAGCATGGAGGTTTTACCTCCATGATCTAAGGTACATCCTTCTTCGTTCTGCGTACAAGTAGAATTTTACAATGCATTTCAATGCTGGTACATTGCAGAAATTGAAGGATGAGATATGCATGACCTTGACCAGAATACTTACCTCAGACATTTTTGCAGGAATTCTCTTCTTTCTATGAATGCTGTCTGGACTTGGTAAGGCTCTGTCCTCTCTTGAAAAAAAAAAAGAATTCAAAATGATGTGTTCTACGACAATATATAAAACTCTCTCTCTTTTTACACGTTTACACAGCTTGATTTATCCTGAGTCTAACCAGGGAACAAGCAAAATTATCTACCTTTGCTAGTATTTATCTCAAATGATTAAACCCTTGTACATTGAAACGCTGGCTGCGTACCCAGATAATATAGTAAAAAAAATGGAGGGAAATCACAAAGTACTGGTTGAAAAATAGGCAACGGGAGAAGGATGATCTGGGCAGGGCGGGGGGAGGGGGGGTAGGGATGTGGAAGGCACAAACTTTGAAGGGTAATGGGACATGTGACTACTATTTCAAGGAGAAAACAGCAAAATCACCATAAAAAGGCCCAGCAAATTGGACCAACTAAGAGTTCTGTACAGCTAACACGGCTTCTGTTGATTAATTTGTTTTTAACTTTTTATTTTACCATATTTACTTTTAATTTTTTCAAAGAAAAGGACAGTTTCTCATCACATTTTGCTTAAACATCTTAATAAATGGGCACATTTTAAATATGAGGGGTGCACTTTTCATTAGGTACAACAAATGGACAAAGAGAATCAATTTTGCTACCCAAAAAGTGGTACTTTGGAGGTCTTGAACAGAACTTTCACAGAACATTACGAAACCAATCAAGATAAAATGTTAATGAAATATTTTCCATATTTTGAGTATTTTAGAATTTTCCCAGACCCTAGCAAAAGCAGTATGTTTGCCTTCTGTTAAAAACGGGAAAGTTGTGTGGTCTGCTGCTCGTAATCAATATTTTCCTGCCGAGGGAAGTTTTATGAAATTAAGGAGCTTGTCGCTTGTCCAAAAACTTACTGCAGCATCAAGGTAGTAGCTATTCTGCCTGCTGACTGTAATTGGGAGTAACCTCGCCAGTAGAACAGCCAGTTGGGATAATTTTCTAATGAGCTTATTATCTCAAAACATGCACCGAAGCACCTGTACTGACAGTTTTAAACCTTTATAGAAACAGGATATTCACACTGCAAATTCTCCCATCATATTCCCAGTACAAGTGCTTTGAAGGGGGACATGTCCACAAGACAAATCCTACTGTACGTAAAGACTAATGCACAGAGCTCTACTACTGTAGGTAAGCTCATTTCATGGTTCATGAACACTCTGAATAGATGACATTGCAAAATTGACAAAAAAGACTCTGAAAGGGTCACAAACAATATATATATTGCATGAATCAAGCAGGCAGTAGCACCACACCCTGAAGTACAGTACTGTACTCCTAGTATTAATGCAATCAGGGTTGTGCTCCTAGTATGAATGCAATCAGGGACGTGCTCAGGAATATTTGAGTGCCAGGCAGGTTTGTGGTAGTGTGATCCACGTCATGGGGGGGGGGGGGGCTCTCAGTGGTGGGAAAATTGAACAATTTTTGCAAATGACATATATATGCTAAGATGGCAAATGGTGCTATCTTTTTCCCTTTTCAGGTGCTACTGTAACTTCTGTGTCAAATTTCACCCTTACTTTGGTATTGGAGTAATTTGTTAAATTAATCATAAAAAAATCCTTGTGCGTGCTGCTGTTCCACCTCTAACTCACACCCATTCAGCATGGTACTTTCAAATGTGATCGTATTTCAAGATGCATCATCGGCAGACACCAGTCCCCCCTCCTCTGGTCCATTAACATTATTATATAGCTCCGACAATATTTAATTGTCAAATTTAAATCACTTCATATCCTGGACATTTCCATAAAGCTCAGTGGATTCAGCCTTTTCCATTGCTATAAATCATTTGTGTTGCTGATCTGCATCTGATAGATTCACAAAGGATGCAGAACTTGTTCAATGTTCAATAATGTTGCCATCTCCCACGCTCATGTCATGAATGTGTCTAAATATACTCATTGTGGTCAGTACTCTGATGCCTTTCAGGTGAGGTTTGGTTTCAGCTTAAATGTAGCTACACTGCATTTGGTAAGCAGCAGCAGTAAGAAGTAATAGGCAGCCCTACATATCACTACACTTTTGTTATCCACAGGATCTAGCACATAAATGGATTTGAAGGATCTGCTGTATTTACTTCAAGGGCGCATTTTACTGCGCAGCATGGGTTAAATTGCTTTGGAAAATGCAATGCATTGAAAAAGCGGAAAATATGTTTGTATTAAAGCCCTTCATACTTTCATGTGGCCTACAGTACAGTATGCCTTGTGAGTACTGGAAAGTTGTATGGTAACTCACATTCAATACCCAGTAACTCACATTACTGTGTACATACACAGTAACTGCCTATGGTAACTTGCAATACAGTTTTCAGGGACACTCGATTTTAGTGGCACATCCATATATGTTTTTAATTTTTTAACTGAAAAATTTATACTTTGTATTGGGGGTAAAAAATTAAAAACATGTTATGTTGTGTAGCCTATGCCTTTGTGAGTACTCGAAAGTTGTATTGTAACTCACATTCCATACACATTAACCCGCATACATAAACAGTAACTCACAAACCATAAACAGTAACTCACATTACAATATTCAGTCGCCCACATATTTTTTTTAAGTTGAAATGACATAAAATTATCTTCACCAGTACATGACTGCCTACAGAAATGGTTTCCAGTGCTGTGCACCCATATGGCCATGAGAGAAATTGTAGGGAAAACAGATTCCTTATATTTTAAACACCACAAATGTTACTATAAACATGGATTTTACTGTACTTCTATGGAAGTTGTTTTTAGTTAGCAAAACAAAGCACCGCCAAAGTTGAACTGCTTGAAATTAAGTTCAAATTCACGATTAAAGAAAATGTGAATTTTCTATTGGAGAAAATGATAACTGTATAATATCAGAAAATGTTGATATCTTGGTCACTGTTTGTTATCAATAACTTAAAAGAAAGAGGAAGTTCAGGAACAATTCTGAGTTTTGGGGGTCATGTCCCTGTTTGTGTGGAATCACATGTACATGCTATATGATCATGGCCAGTTAAAGAGCCTTGGGCTTGTAACATGTCTAATTATCAACTTGCTAGTAAACAGCATCCCACTTTCAATAATTCATACTACAAGTACAATATCTTCCCACACCCTTGCCATGACCCTACCATAGGCAAACAATGATTTCTGGGGCGCACGTTGGCCTATTTATGTCCATGCTAAGACAGAATTTATTGAATGATCTGGAGATAAGGCTTTAGGCTTCTACATATCTTATTGTATTGGTATACAACATGTTTTCGCAATTTATAGTAATGGTGGTGTACTGTACAGGTGTCCATATAACTTCGTGTAATGCCTTATGGTAAATATTAGCTGTACTGTCACAGACTGAAGTTGCCGTGTTCGTGAAAAGTGATGTAGAAGTGAAACTGTAACCACTATTTGAATCGAATAATCCTTAATGATTAGCCAAGACTGCCACGAAAGACCTCAATTTAGTATTATGAGACACTTTTTGGGAGTATTCCAACTCGTTTAGTGGAATTATACAGTAAACTTCAACGTATGCATGAAGTTAGAGAAATTCAACTCCGGCAGTTTAACTCGGGGCATTTATAATGTACAATTCTTTCTACTTCTGGTCGAACCATCGATGAAATCACATAGCAAATGGATAGAACTAAACTATTGAGCAAAATCAGCGAGATCGTCATCACCCCAATCCTTTTAAAGTACATTTATGCTTTTTCTATCAGTAATTTACCGTACACGATCCTAACATACCAGTTGCCCACCTACAGTTCTATACCAAGCTAAGCCTACTCTAGCAAAGGAGGACGTTGTTGCCTAAATTAACGATGTTGTCGTTATGAGAACTAATCTTCATCTAAAATTAGAGTTTCTGTTATAAGATCTGGCCTAGGTATAAGTAAATCAAGTTTGTTGTCATTCAAAACGTGATTTACCTTTGTCAGGCTTCGATTTCTACCGGAAATTCGGTCGTCGACTGTTCTGTCAACACTAGACTTGCTTGGAAGGCCGTGTAGTTCTGCTTTACATGTAATACGTAATACTCTCACGGTATGGTAACCCATTGTATCATGTTTCCTTTGCATACTGTAACAACACAAGAAAGCATGAACGGCTCAATACGGCTCTGAGTATTGTGTGTACGCCCGGAAACACGTCGTGCTGTGGTGCACGCACAATGTTAGTTACGTTATTCGTCCATCATTGTTTGGGACAGGGCTAGTCGTATAAAGTGACAGTGAGATTTACCTATGTTAATTTGTGTATTTGTTTGTCATGGTAAATTGGTTAAAGTTTGGATGAATGAAAGTTTTTTGCAGCACTTTAAGGTCAAACTGGTAACGTGATTGTGCTTTTATTTTTATTTCTCGAGGGAACGTTATTATACAAACCAAGCTTATAATATAGGCCTAGTTCGAGTGCCTCGACTTGTTTACTTCGTTCTTCCCCATGTTGTATGTATGTATGTATGTATGTATGTATGTATGTATGTATGTATGTATGTATGTATGTATGTATGTATGTATGTATGTATGTATGTATGTATGTATGTATGTATGTATGTATGTATGCGTGTATGCGTGTATGCGTGTATGCGTGTATGCGTGTATGCGTGTATGCGTGTATGCGTGTATGCGTGTATGCGTGTATGCGTGTATGCGTGTATGCGTGTATGCGTGTATGCGTGTATGCGTGTATGCGTGTATGCGTGTATGCGTGTATGCGTGTATGCGTGTATGCGTGTATGCGTGTATGCGTGTATGCGTGTATGCGTGTATGCGTGTATGCGTGTATGCGTGTATGCGTGTATGCGTGTATGCGTGTATGCGTGTATGCGTGTATGCGTGTATGCGTGTATGCGTGTATGCGTGTATGCGTGTATGCGTGTATGCGTGTATGCGTGTATGCGTGTATGCGTGTATGCGTGTATGCGTGTATGCGTGTATGCGTGTATGCGTGTATGCGTGTATGCGTGTATGCGTGTATGCGTGTGTATGTGTGTGTGTGTGTGTGTATGTATGTATGTGATCTTCCCGCAAGCAGGAACTCGCGAAAGAAGCCATGGAGGCTTGTAGACTCGCAAGCTGACCGAAGCCAATCTCTCGGCACACATCCATTTAACGTCCATGTCAGGAAGTTGTTATTGAACAACACCCTTGAACAACACCCTTGAACACCCTTGAACACCCTTGAACAACACCCTTGCCCTTGTTGTTTCTACCCCTTCCTTTCCTCCACCCCTTCCCTTATTCCAATCACCGGCCCGTTATATATTTGTTACTTAGTCACTATGGTCAAAATGGGCCCACCTATATGAACATTTTATTTAAGTCAATCTCTCAACTTAGCAGGATATATATTTCGGATTGCGTTATATGAGTTGCCCGTACTCAGTATACAAGTGAAAGACTACAACCGTTGAAAATTTCAAGGAAAGAGTCATATGAATGCGATGAACAAATATTTTCTGCAATATTTAATTCATTATGAGAGTGAAAAGTTTACCTTCCGGTCGAACAGTTTGCACTGACAACCATTTTATACGACCACAAATTGAAGAATGCATTTACCTATATGATCAAAATTTGCAATAAATGTGTTGCAGTAGAGGAAGAAGACAATATAAGCACTCAATGTTTTGTTTAATAATGATTATGACGTGAGAGAAAATTGCAGAATAATATTATTTGAAAATTGATGTTATATTTTGTAATGTGATGGCAATTTTAACGTTTTTTCCACAGGCTAACTCACTACTTTGGCCTGGACCAATTTGTGGAACACCAAGAAAAAGTTCAAATCATTAATCCAAGCTGCTTCACCTATAGCAGAAGCGAATCAGTTCGAGTTGCCAAGAACTCTAAAGCTCTGAAGAAGAGGTGGATAGTGAAATTGAATACCAGGGTGGAGATAGAAGGGAAATGCCTGTAGAACAGGAACATAAGTATGGTATAAATCATACATTCACTGGACTCATCTCATTTCAAATTTTCTCTCATTGTGTTTCTCCTCTTGAAACCTGTCAGTCGTGCTGGTTTTCACTTTTAGTCTATCTGGAGTATGTAATCATTCAATTAAAGATATCACTCAAAGCTATCTTCTGTCGGCTCACGAAAACTGCAAACGTGTGTTTCCTTGTAAATTTGTCTTTTCTCTTTTCCAGGGATTGCCTGAAGAATTGAAGTGATAGCAGCAAGTCTGTAACATTTATAAAATAGAACGGAAGGATGGGTCGGCGAGGGCAACCTAGTTACCGGTGTGCTTTCTCATTCGGAAAAGGGAAAGAAGCAACGGGTAGATTTTAGAATAAGTAGTAGAACATGTAAGTTATTTTAACTGCAGGAATAACAAACATTGTCAATATCATGTTTGTTGAGTCACCAGACCAACTTCCACATGTGCATCTATTTCCCTTTTTTACACAAGTTATTACTTTTGACAATGTAACCTTCGGCCGAATCCCAAGAAGGCAATTATGGACAATTATGATCAGCTCGTTTTAATCTATCAATATTCATTACCTAATTTACATTTTATTTGTCTGTCACATGTTTTTGAATGCCTACTTTCTTTGCAAACATTTACTGCAAGAAGACCAGCAATAGTTCACATGATTTAGTTTGCTGATTAACTTGATACCCATAAGCCCGGCCCCTTGTAAATTTATTTCAAATATGAAAAAGTGACTCAGTGTCAGGAAAGAAGTTGTGTAACGACCCCCCCCCCCAACCCAAGCCCCCCCAAAAAACTCCTAGATGAGAATTTCTAGAGCCACTGTCAATGTTTTGATTTTTTTCAGAATATTCGAGTAATTGCCAAGTATTACACCAGGATCAGCATGGAGGGGATGGTTGAACTGGTGAAATAAATATGGAAGTAATATTATTTCGTCTTAATAACATGAGATTTAGCCTGAAAAGTCCTTTAATTTGTTCTTTGATGGAAGCTGAATAGTTTCTTTCAAACTTAGTAGTCAAGAAGACGGTACTTGCAAAAGTGGACCGTCTAGCCGGTATCATTCACTTCACAGCACACAGAGATCCCAACGAGGTCCTTATTGCTTGGTGCAACAATCTGAATGAACTCATGCAGCTTGTGAATGAAACCACACACCTTATCAACAAGGAAGAAATGCTGCACCAATTCACTAATTAGAGGCATAGACAACGAACGATGCGTTCACCTCTAGGTATCAACAAAGGTTAGCTGTACGATGTATTTTACATGTCATTGAAACAGACCAAAGCATCTGCCGCCGTGTAAAATATGCTCTTGAACTTTGCGCATGCAACAATTGAGGAACTACTTTCAATCCACACCAAAATCAATTGGGTGACTCTGCATGGTCAATCAATGAGGACTTTTACCCTTATTAATCATGGATGATCTTTTGTTCTGAAAAAAATCAATATGCAAGTAAACGCAGTGATTTGTGAAGCATATTCACCAAGATGGTATTGTTAGTTGCAAATAAGATTTCCATGTAGTTAAAAGTTGTTTGGTTATCAAAGCTTTCTTGCGGTGATATAAAAGGCATACATACGTAAATCTAAAATATTATGTAGGGGCGTTTACAAAGGCATTTTCAGAATTTAGAGAAGGCTGCACCCTCTGCCGAAGCTCCAATAATAAAAAGGACCAACTGCACCTGCAAGGACTCTGTGTTCATTGGTCGAGATCCTGAACCTATGACCGTTTACGGTGCATTTGCGTACAAAGTTTGCGGCATGTTAGATGGACTCACAGTTAACTTTTCAACTTGCTGAATTAACTTGTAAAATAGTTACCAGAATTTCATTTATTTTGTATAATTTCTAATGTAAATATTTACTTGATCTATGGGAACTTTGATATTCAGAAAACAGATAACAAATTTCAAATCGCTTTTGTCACTTGTGAATGGTGAAACTTGAATGGTCCATGGTGAAACTTGTGAATGGTGGAATTGCTTTTAATGCATCTGCTCGGATGACCTTTCTGTACAAATGGCAAGGGCTTTTTCACGACGACCATCTTTGTAAGGAGGAAGAGCGTCACAGAAGCTCTAACATTGTGTAGGTGTGCTGACCAATCTGGAAGCAGCTAATCATTTTCGAGTTTTTTAAAAGGCCGAGACTGAATTTTGTTTGTTTAATTTAAACATATTACATGATTTCCTCTAACTTGTACTCAGGTAAATCAAACTTGCACTATTTCCTTGAATAATGTGACTGGAAAGCCATAATCTGCACGTTTAGTATAATGTGCTCCACAGATTTAGAAGATAATATGATTACATTCATTTAAGGATTTTTAATATTGACTATTCCAACTTAAGAGTGATGTCTGTCAGATCCGTCTCATTTTCTTCATTTGGGGCTGTAAATGTAAATTGATAATTTAAAAACATCTTTGTTTTTTCTCAGATTAACCGTTAGAATTATGTCAATTTTTGTCAGAGTAAACATTTGTATAATGTCCATGCCAGTCTGTTTTCCTTCTTTTGCTCCCGTTTTTCTTTTTGTAACATGAATAGAGTAACTTTTCAAATGTCAATGTGGGAAGGGGAGGGGGACTGAGGCTGGATAAAGATCACCCCCTTCACCCCTTACATACGTGACTGTTATCCACACTTTATGAGATCATCCATTCCCAGCTGTATAGGTGTGCCAGAATGAGACCACAACTTGTTGAGGATCCAGTGCCAGATAAACTCTCTTCAGGGCCTTAAAGTAGCATTTTGAGTTTTGTCGCCGTTTTCCACTTTTTTGACAAGTCCATCAAGTTTTTTTTACATATATCAATCACAAAACAGCAAACTAAATTATTAGCCAAGTTTTTTCCTTGCCAAAAGCATTAATTGGCAAGTAATTAAGGACATTTGCAGATAATGAGAAAATTGTTTACCGACAAATTCCACATTTTATATCATCGCATACAGTTCCCCCAACCCACTAGTTTGAATCTAACAATCAGAGATGCAGATTTAGTTATGAGCCGTTGCTAACAATAGTTTCAAACGTCAAGTTGGTAACTTGGTACAACCAGCGAGCTGGATTCTAACAGCTCCCTGGTACAACTGCCATAGACAATCTACACAAATCAAGCATGGTGTTGTATTACGTATTGGCCAATGACGTTCGTAGCTTTTAAATATTCATTTTATGGGCAAGGTTTATTTGGATCCCAACGGAAAATATCTTCGAGAAAAACAAAGTTGTAAATTGTTTCGACTTTTATGCCACCATTTGAAGTAAGATTTGCATAGATAAGCTAGTATATGTTATGTATATCGTTATGGCATCGTGGAATCAGTGAGGTTGAGAACAATTATAGAAATGGACGCAAAATGCTACTTTAAGGCAATGAATTTTAACTCTCTTTCTCACCGCCCCACCCCCTCCGCCTCCCCCAGCCTCCACAACCCAGGTTTGCAGGTACAACCAGAAAGATAAAGTTGATATGCCTTGCTTGGAAATATTCACGGTTGCCACCAGGCACTTCCACCATCTGCTGATGAGATAATCCAGCACCGGCATGACTAGTGGAGTTACAGTCCGTCAGGGGAATTAGTCAACAAGTGTGCTGTACGTCAGAAGAATTATCCAGAAAATTGAGAATTGGCCAGAAAATTGACCTCAACAGAAAGCTGGTTAGGTCATAATTACATGTCCATATGGACATTCCTTTAATATGATTAAGTCTCTACTATTAAAAACATCAAAATTACAAACTCATGCAAAATAAAGTATCCAAACATAATTTATTCATTTTCCTTTCTATACCGTAGCAGGGAGAAAAAACATTGAAATTAAGAATGTGAAGTGACCATTTATATGATTAGTTAATGTTGAAATATCATAGCAGTAACATAAAG
Source organism: Apostichopus japonicus (assembly GCF_037975245.1). NCBI lineage: Eukaryota > Metazoa > Echinodermata > Holothuroidea > Aspidochirotida > Stichopodidae > Apostichopus > Apostichopus japonicus. The sequence continues at coordinate 3,192,947 of NC_092579.1, forward strand.
AAAAATTAGTGACTACAAAAGTCAGTGAGTGAAAGAGTGTCTTAGGTATAGATAAATAGAGCTTTGATAAATAAAAAATTCCATTCATAACCATATTCTTATCTGCCATTTGCAAATAAGTTAAGGTTCCATTTCTGGCTTTACACAAAAATAGCAAATTTATGTAACATGCGATATGTTCAGTCATGAAGAATATTAAAAATAAAAATAATCAGCCTGTAGAATTTGCAATGGTATAAGTAAAAGCAAAATGCTTAAAAGCTGCCTTTCGTGTTAAGTTTCGTCGCAATTGATCTATAAAGGTACTTTGAAACATTGTTATGGTTTTATATGTGGTAACTTTGTGTGTCCCACAACTTTATATTATTTACTCTGTCCTTACTGTCGTCCTTTTAAAGAACATTCTTTTCTTTTTAGCATCGCAAAGTTACCGTACAACCATTCTACTTTAGTCAACTATTAAATATACAATTAAACAAAAAGCTTGAAAATGAGACAAGTTTAAAATGCTGAATCACCATTTAATTTGTAAGACAAATTTTCCAGATAAGACTAGACTGTTAATAATGTGCAGCCAAGATGAATCTAGCAGACGACATTCTCAGCTCGACAAGCTAAGAGGGCATCTAATTATATGCAAATATACCATGATGAGGTCGCCATGGTAACCAGGTTTAACCTTACCCAAATTTACAGCTCATATGCCTGCATATTCAACCTGTCTCATCACAGAGGATATAAAACTGGTGGCTTTTGGCATAATATGGTTCTTTGACTCAGCCTGCTCTGTCATATAAACTCCTTGTCTCCTCTACTCTATATATTTTATACTCTGAAGTAAAAACATTTTAATTTTAAAAACATTGTAAAAGTTTGTGCAGTACAAAAGTGCATGATGGGAACAATATTGGTTTAAAATTGGTACTTTACCTAAGCTTAATTATCAAATACTGAGGCCTGTTACATACAGTAAGGGACTACTGTACCAATTTCAGAACGGTTTTACTTTTAACTAATTTCGATACAACAATCTAGGTACATATAATTATCATCACCAAGTGATTGGGTTAACTTTTCCCTGATTTCAAACCTGGCACAAACAATTCATTTGAAAGACATTTGAAAGATGACATATCTTGCAATTTGAAAGATGGCACATGTGCACTTGTAGAAACAAACCAATTACTCAAATGGGTGTTATGTTCAGGTGATTTGTATGATTTATATCAACTGGGCAGAGTATCCGGTTCCATCATATAACCATATGTCACCCGTATGAACTCTTCCAAATCTAGGTCAGATACTGATCAGTTCAGAAATGTGAACTGTTGGTAGGAGGGGGAGGGGGAGGGCACATTTTCAATAGTACTGTGCACTTCCTTTAAAGTATATATGGGGTGGTAGGGGGTCCAAAGGAACAGAAGGGATAATGACTTATTCTATTACAACATGTTCCCTGTAATTTCATCACAGACTAGAAAAGAGACTAGTGAAAAGCCTCTCACTAAATGATGCTCTCAGCAACCAATGCAGTTATAGCACATGTCATCAAACTATTCTGTGACTTAGGTACCAACTTCAAAACAAAGGATTCTAAAGCTTAGCATGATTATGCAGAGATATATTTTATTTTTGGGTGGTGATGGAGTAAGGTAGGGGGGGGGGTGGGGTACAGATGTAAACCTGTATTTTTGGCACTTTTGGCATACAATGGAGTGCAGAGCCATCTTGTGAAGGTGCCATCTTTTTTTAGTAAAGAGTTCACGTGTGTAAGGAAGCTTTAAAAAGTAAGACCAATTTGCATGGTAGCAGAGCTTAATTCCGTCTCAGAGTACCAACAGCAAAGGTACTGGCCAGGAAGATCGAAATATACCTAGACTACTAAACCTGCCACAGATGGATATTCACAGGACAGTATACCTCGTAAAAATCTCTGAAATGGATATGGAAAAAAACAAAATGTGCCATCTGCCAATCTATCTGTTCACTCAGCCAAAAATGATGAGAACAATAAAATTAATATTCTTATGGCTGGAGCCTTTGGGGCTGCGGTTATTGACTCTGTATGTACCAAGACGGTCTGCAGTAGAAACTGGCTAAATGAATACACAAGCAAACTTGTAGAGGAAGAGAAATATGTTTCCCGACCTGGAAGTTCCAATTTGGTGATGGAGTTTTAATGTATTTTGTCTAGTGATAACGTAATCATCCCAGCTGTCATTGGTGATACCCTTTCTAACATCTCCACAGAAGCGGTCGATTACAACATCTCTTTGCTTTTAAGCAAAGAATCACTAAAACGGGCTGATACCATCCTTGATCTGAAGAAGGACAAGCCTTTGATGTTAGGGAAACCGGTAACCTTAGACTTCACATCCAGCAGTCATTACTGTGTGAGTTTACGAAACAATAACTTGTGTAAGAAAGATTTGTCTAATGATGCGCTGCTTGAAAACAGTGATGATCCAATCGAAGTACTGGAGGTTGTTAACCCAAAATTTGCTGATAAACCTTGTTTATCTTTAAACATAGTGAGTTTAGCACTAGTTGCATATTCAACATTAGACCTCAGGCACAAAAGATGATTCCAGATAAATTTCGCTAGAATAAAATTCTACCATAAAATTTGCACATAGTTTGACATATTGCATAAATATATACATATAAAAAAAATTATTATCAGGAACACATATACACACCTTTTAAAATGTTATGCCTTTATATCAATTTATACTTCCATAAACATAAAACATTCCCCCCCCCCAAAAAAAAGTATATGTTTATAAATATTACAAGGGCAGGAATACTTAAAAAAAATATTAAGACCATTAAAAAAGTTGGGAAGATTTTTATAGCTTCAGGGGTTCAATCAAGAGAGTTCAATGCTAATCATTGTATTCAATGTCATCAAATTGATACGAAAACCACCAGAATTGCACCATTTTTAAAAATCCAACAAACAAAATTATATACCTTCTAAAAAAACACGAGAATAAGCATACATTTTGCAAATGGTCTTTGCATTTTACAGCAACTATGAAAATCATTTCCTTGCCTGTGAGTTCTTATTGTCTCTCAGAACATCAGAATAAACTGGCTTTCTGAAAAATAAGCTTTTTGAAAGTCATAAGCATCCTAAACTTGAAGGTTGTACAAGTAATACTCTAGTTTTAATTATTAGGCGTGAAAAGTAGCTATGATTGAGATTATTTAGTTAGTATATCAAAAGGCTATAATCTATACATCGTTTGCACATTTTATCAATTTAAACTAATAAGAATGGATACAAATGCCGTCAATTAAATAAAGGTTTATATGCTAAATGGAACACTGAAGGATACAGAATATATATACACATAGGGTAAAAGTGTACAATGGAACAATGAAACGCACTTTACAACCTCTTGAAGAATCCCAGCTGGTAGGAGCAGACTGGACAAGTGTGTCGGACATCCTTCAACTCTTTGATGCAGAGTGGTATCAGACAACACCCACACCATAGCCTGTCAATTAAAAACACAAAATGAATATTCACTGCACTTTATTGTGCTGGTGATGTATCGTAATGTTACCAGACACTGACTCAAATAATTTATGATTATATTGTAACAACATTGTAGGGAGTCACTGTGTGTAATTATTCTACATGTTAAGTTACTTTGACTAAGGCGATGTACCCCGTGCGAGCGTTCCACCTCTTCCATTTAAGGTTAGGGATTTACATTACTCTAGTGCAGTAGCTCTTCCTGGACAAAGCATAATTTTTTTTAAATCTACTCAGGCTCATTAAATTCAGAAGGTTGGAGGGTCACAACCTGGAGAGGTCAAGCGCGATGCAGTGCAAGATGGTTACCAATAATCGTGAGCTGGGTAGAAAGGAGTGCATTTATATGGGAGACGGTTAGAGAGGAGGGATCAGTAATGTAAATATGGGGATCTGATTCAATCAAAAGGTCCGCAAATAATGTGATGATACTTATGATCTAACATGGTGGTAAACTTCACAAACAAATTAAACAAGAAAATTGTCCTTAAACAAGTACCCTTTTATTCCTAATTTCATTTACAGTATTTCACAAATTTCTTCTAAGAGAACATGATTCTAAACAGAGCTCATTTCCTTCTTTAAAGCAATTCAGACCAGGAGAAGAATTTGGTAGTAACATATTCAAACAATGAAATCTAAAATGAAGCTTCAGAACTTGGAGTTCTTTTATTACAGTCAGGGTTATTTCCTTGGAACTTTAACAAGATGAGAAAAAGAAAAAAACAGTCCGCACCCAAACACTAACATTTTTCCTTCGACGCATCTATCTAACTCGATATGATATTCAATCCCATTCCCCCTCCAACCCCATCCCACATCCTTCCTTCCCCATCCCACATCCTTCCATCCAATACCAAGCATACAATTGATATACATTAATCAGGTCATGTGTAACACCTCCAATTATCTAACTAGAGCACCAAAAGGTGCAGTACCTAAAACCAGATTGATCATTTGGAAAAGTGTCTCTTAATTGTTGAAAATTTTTGGCACCTAACATTTTTATAACTCGCCCGCATGCCCGCCTCCAAATGCTAAATGAAACAACTAAGTGTTCCACTGGATGGTGCATTCTACTGTAAGTAGAATAATGCGTTCCCCTATTTTCGCGCGACACCTTTACATGTATTACACAAATACAGTGTTAAGCCTAAATCTAATTTAGCTTACCCTAACTGCTCGAAAGATAGGGGTCTACATACTACCTACATATTAAGTAATTTTATGGACTAGAAGTAACCCACAAATTTTGGGGAGTATTTGTTTTGCTCGTCATTTGCAATGCGGTTGCTTGATTCGTTGATCTTTTCACTTGTTCATGTGTCTATAACAAAAAATTGTTAGAATGCAGGTATCCACCTTTAAAAGATGCAATTGCAAAAATGCCCCTGTTACACCCTCCCCCCCCCCCACAAACTCTGACCCACACTACTCATATTACGATACTCCAAATGGGCCACAAATTACCCAAGAAACAAATGCGGTAGAAACACTTACTGGAAAAGGCAAGCTATCAGCACGATCATAAGAATGACCGAATTTCCATTCTCATGGGTCATGTTACTTGTTACATTGTTATGACAGTTGGGACACTGGACATTAGCAGGGCGGTCTCGAAACTGGTTAACTACAGTCGAATGGACAGTGCTCACAACTACGGTCTGAGGTCCTGCCTGTTGTGGGGGATAGGCTCCATAGGCAGGAGGGGATGGCTCTGTCCCAGGGGGGCCAGGCCCAACAGGATAACCTGGCTGTTCCTTAGGAGGGTACGGTGGCTGTAGAGCAGGGTCTGGTTGTTGAGTCGGGTACCCTGGTTGAGTCGGGTACCCTGGTTGAGTCGGGTACCCTGGTTGAGTCGGGTACCCTGGTTGAGTAGGGTACACTGGTTGAGTCGGGTAACCTGGTTGTGGAGGGTACCCTTGCTGGGGCGGGGACTCTGGTTGAGTCGGGTACCCTTGCTGGGGCGGAGACTCTTGCTGTGGCGGGTATTCTTGAGGCTTCTCCTGAAAGGAGTAGTCATATCGTCATCAGAATGTAGTTTCCACACTTTGTATCACTTTTTGAGTTCTAAAAAGCTTGTTTAGCTCATAAAATACTGCCAGATGTGTCAATCTTTGGAACCTCTTTTAATTGATCATATCTAAGTCTTCTAACAGTTGCCATTTCCAAGTAAACCATGACATGCCCTCATTCCAGGCTTCCAGCAACTTAATCCCACTGCTCAATCCCAACGACCCAAGCCTGAATCTACTGTACATACAGTAAACCTTCCATTCATCTTTAACAACCATATAATATTAATAATCATTTACTTTATCAAGCGAAAAATCCACAAAAGTGCTCTAACACGCTATGTAACAGTAAACAAATATATGACACATAATATGTAGTAAAACTGCAGAATAAAATGCAAGATAGATGTGTATGAAAAATACAAAGCATGCACGTTTGCGTGTGAAAGGGAACACATGTACAAACCTAACCATCATCTTTAGCTTATATGACTTATGATCCTTCTCAGAACCCCCCTTCCCACGAGCTTAGAGATATCTTGCTCTATCTGGGAAATTATCATAGTTGAAAAGTTAAATCTCGGAGCTAATATATCATGGCATACTGCCACTAGGATCTGAAACGGTTTAATTTCTCCTTGTTTTTATTTTCATATTTTCAAGGTAGAAATGTTAATCAGTGCTGAAACTGAAACTAATGCCAACATTAGTCATGATTTACGAGGTTCAATATATTAGATTTCACCCATGTGCAAAACCCAATCTCCATTACAGAAAATGGGCATCGCAATAAACATAAGGAGAAAAAAGGTAAGAAATTGAAGAACATGTGACCCAATGATGCCATATGTTGACTTGATTGAGTTCTCAGTTCTTGTGTGTCTGCTCTCAAAACAGAACCCGATTTTAATTAGCTGTTTGTGGAAGTTGTGCAAGACAGATATCTTTCCCACACATACCACCAATGATGGCTGGGTTTGTGCCTCCTTAACAAGTATCCATCAATTGTGCATGTGTTACTGGAATGGCTATGTGCTTTATCCTTTGGCTAACGTTAAGATCATGAAGTTGGCATTGGAATATTAACAAAGTTAACTTTTGACTCTTCTTGATGTTTAAGGTTAAAAGCTGTTATGGATTTCATCTAAGGTATATATTCTTCTTCGTACTGTGTACAAGTAGACTTTTGCAATGTAATTCAATGCTGGTACATTGCAGAAAATTGAAGGATGAGTTGCAAGATATGCATGACCTCGACCTGAATACTTACCTCAGACATTTTTGCGGGAATTCTCTTCTTTCTACGAATGCCGTCTGGACTTGGTAAGGCTCTGTCCTTCCTTAAAAAGAAAGAATTCAAAATGATGTGTTCTACGACAATGCATAAAATTATCTGTCTTTTGATTTATCCTAAGTCTACCCAGGAAACAAGCAACATGATCTATCTTCGCTAGTATTTATCTCAAATGATTAAACCCTTGTACATTAAAACTTTGTCTTCGTACCCAGTTAAAATAGTAAAAAGTGAAGGGAAGTCACAAAGTATTGGTTGAAGAATAGGCAACGGGAGAAGGATAATCTGGGCAGGGCGGGGGGGGGGGGGGAGGAGGGAGGGATGTGAGAGGTACAACTTTGAAGGGTAATGGGACATGTGACTAATATTTAAGGGAGAAAACTGCAAAATCACCACAAAATAGGCCCAGCAAATTGGACCAACTATGAGATCTGTACAGATATCGCTACTTCCAGATTTTCATTTTGTTTTCAACTTTTTGTTTTACCATAAACTTGTAATTTTTCAAAGAAAAGGACAGTTTCTTATTACATTTTGCTTAATATCTTAATAAATGAGCACATTTTCATGAAGTATTACAAATGTAAAAGAATCAAATTTGCTAACCAAAAGTGGTATTTCGGAGGTCTTTCACAGAACTGTCAAGGTATGGGGTGGGGGACCTAGCTTACCTTTAAGAGAGGTCAATTTGCAGCAATAAAGATAGCGTAATGGTCTGAAAGACTTGCTCAAATTCAAGCATCTCTTCCGTTTAGAACATAGATACCCTGCAAGACGGTACAAAACCTTCAATGTACGGGTCAACAATATGATTTATACCTACTGTACTTCTAAAAGTTGAGAGATCAGGAATTGCAAATGATAAAATCAGACATCAAAGTTTCAAAGTTGACACTATTGAAACTGACAATCCTGAAAGGGAATTTAATTACTCGTACATATGTCATATAAAACGACAGAAGAAACAAATGTATTCTGTCTTTGTGCGATCAATACTGTGTGGTGATGTGACCTAGTGTTACCGTATCTTCAAACCTCTATACGATACTAGCTAAAGTACCGTGCAATCCAGCAATAACACTATACACTAAAATTAAAAGTTTTTGTGAAGTACAGAAGGTTCCAGAAGTTTTCTGAAATCGTGCAGTGTATGCCAGAGCATAGATTATCTCTCTTCGTTGTTTGAAATGCTCAAATATAGCTGAAAAAATTGTGGTAAAAGAAAAGCATTTACTGTTTCTAGTTCTGTGACGAGTGCAGTGCAACCTGCACTACATACTGTATATGGAAAATTTAACCTATTATTGGAGTAGTCCATGGATTATACAATAAAATGTCGAAAGCTTACCGAACACTTTAATTTGTCATTCCAATGATGCCACACTTTCACACATTGTACACATAGATTGTAGAATAGTTTTCACTTTCGTCAGTGCTAATATAACAATTTTATGAGTGCGAGACTTACAAAACAATGAAAGCAAAACTTGGAATGCCTACGAACAAAATATCAATGGACAAAACATAGAACATGGTATAGAATGCTTAGTAGGCTACTTGACTTTTTGGGCATGCTATTGTTTTTCCCCCTTTTCTTGATAATGTTCGCATAAGCTGTGAAGAATACAATCATCGAACATTACGATACCAATCATAAAGTAAATGAAATATTTTCCATATTTTGAGTATTTAAGAATGTCCCCAGACCCTAGCAAAAGTATACAGTATGTTTGCCCTCATGATACAAACGGGAAACTTGTGTGGTCTACTGCTTGTAATCAATATGTTCATGCCGAGGGAAGTTTTATGAAATTAAGGAGCTCTTCGCTTGTCCAAAAGTTACTGCAGCCTCGAGGTAGTAGCTATTCTGCCTGCTGACTGTAATTGGGAGTCACCTCGCCAGTAGAACAGCCAGTTGGGATAATTTTCTAAAGCTGTCACATTATACTGTTCTCTTAAAGCATACACCAAAGCACCTCTACTGACAGTTTTGAACCATTATAGAAACAGGAAATTCACACTGCAAATTCTTCCATCGTACAGTATTCCCAGTACAAGTGCTTTGAATGGGGACATGTCCACAAGACAAATCCTACATAAAGTCTAATGCACAGAGCTCTACTACTGTAGGTAAGCTCATTTCATGGTTCATGAACACTCTGAATACTGTAGATGCAAAATTGCAAAAAAAGACTAGGGTCACAAACAATCTATTGCATGAATCAAGCAGGCAGTAGCACGACACCCTGGAGTACTCCTAGTATTAATGCAATCAGGGATGTGCTCCTAGTATTCATGCAATCAGGGATTTGCTCAGGAATATTTGAGTGCCGGGCGGGTTTGTGGTAGTGTGATCCACGCCATGAGGGGGGGGGGGGGCGGAGGTTGGGCTCTCAGACAGTGGTGGAAAAATTGAACATTTTTTGCAAATGCAGTATGTTCAGATGGCAAATGGTGCTATCTTCTTTATCCTATTCAGGTGCTAACTTCTGTATCAAGCTTTCACCCTTACTTTGGTATTGGAGTAATTTGTTAAATTAATCATAAAAAAATCCTTGTGCATGCTGCTTTTCCACCTCTAACTTCTAACCCCACACCCATTCAGCATGGTAAGTACTTTCAAATGTGATCGTACTTCGAGATGCATCATCTGCAGACACCACATTGTTGAATCCATTCTATCACCAGCCACAGCATGCAACTCACACAAGACTAAGGGTCACATCACTTCCACAACCACTAATGTCTTCTATCTGATCTCTTGTAGAGTTTGCGGCATCCAGTATGTTGGCGAAACCAAAACCACCCTCAACTCAAGAAGCGGTTATTTGGTCACAGATCCACAGTCAACACCATTAAGACTGAGACCCCAGTTGGAGAACACTTTGACCTTCCCAACCATACCAAACCATTAACGACATGTCCCTACTGGGGATTGAATCCTCAGAGAGAGGCTATGGATGCAACGCCTTTGCACCATTCAACCTCATTGGCTCAACATTCAGGAAGGACATGACTAACTTTTCTTCTGTCCCCCTTCCTTCTCCCATTGTCCCCCCCCCCCCATCACTCCTCTTCTCATAGCTCTATTCCACCATTTTTCTCCACACCCTTTTGTCTTTGTCCTTCTCCAGTTTATTCCCTACCCCTTTCACATAATCCTCTCTTTGTCCCTCCAATGTTTATCTCCTGCCTCTCCTCTTCCCCTGTTTGTTTCTTTTTTTCTTCTCTCCATCCCTTGTCTACTAATCCCCTTACATCTACAATCTCTCTCCGTGCTCATTAACCTGTCTGTATTCTGTGCGTGTTTTTGTCCCTTCTGTTACTGTTTCTTGTCATTTAGCCTTTGAAGAAGATCCTGCTAGGATCGAAACGTCAGGCCAACTTACTTTTACACATAAAAAAAAATTGCCAGAAGGAATAGTTTAAAATACTGTTTGTGCTGGGCGGCATTCAGAACTGCCAGGCGCAGCCGCCCAGCGTGAGCACATCCCTGGGCAATAGAATGGATAAACAAATGCCTTAAATACAATTAATTAGCACTGTCGTCTACCTCTCATAATTACACACTTCATGGTCTTTACTCACTAAAGACTTTCTGCTTTGATATAACTTATGAGTTAGTTTTGCTGCTTCAGTTTTTGTGGTAACAAAGCCAACAATTTAGGCTTGTACCTAATAAAGTTAACAATGATAAGCATAGCATAGCAGGATTCTGAATGTAGGCTAAAAGCCTTTAGTAGATCTTGACAAGTAAAACTTATGCAACATGGTGGGCTGCTACTCCCATCCATAACTTCCTATCACCGTAGAAATGCATCCAATAAATGTTCTCACCTCTAAGTATGGTACTGTTGCAAATATTGGTAACTCACATTACGGACAAAAGACCAGCCAATAAATGACATGATTTCAGTTTAAATGGTTCCTCAAACTGACTATGTCACTGTTGGATGGGCACAGTCTTTTTGATCCCAGATCATCATCAGTCCCCCCTCCTCCCTCTCCCCTGGTCCATTACACCGTTGTACAACTCTCCACGATATTTAATTGTCAAATTGAAATCTCTTCATATCCTGGACATTTCCATAAAGCTCAGTGAATTCAGCCTTTTTCATTGATAGATTCACAAAGGATGCAGAACTTGTTCAATGTTCAATAATTTTGCCATCTCCACGCCCATGTCATGAATGTTTCTAAATATGCTAATTGTGATCAGTACTTTGATGCCTTTCAAGTGTGGTTGGTTTCAGCTTAAATGTAGCTACACTTCATTTGGTAAGCAGCAGCAGTAGCAGCAATGTGCTTCTCTATAGTAAGGTAATAGGCAGATGGATTTTACTGTACTTTTATGGAAGTTGTTTTTAGTTAGCAAAACATAGCACCACCAAAATTGAACTGCTTGAAATTTAGTTCAAATTCACGATTAAAGAAAATGTGAATTTTCTTTTTGAGGAAATGATAACTGTATAAGAAAATGTTGATGTCTTGGTCACTGCTTGTTATCAATAACTTTAAAGAAAGAAACAAGTTCAGGAAACAATTCTGAGTTTTGGAGGTCATGTCCCTGTTTGTGTGGAATCACATGCACAAGCTAAATGATAATGGCCAGTTAAAGAGCCTTGGGCTTGTAACATGTCTAATTATCAACTTGCTAGTAAACAGCTCCCACTTTCAATAATTCATACTACAATACCTTCCCACACCCTTGTCACGACCCCACTATAGGCAGAAAATGATTTCCGAGGCGCACTTTGGCCTATTTACAGTATGTCCATGTTGACACAGAATTTCTTGAATGATCTGGAGATAAGGCTTTAGGCGTATGCTATATCTCATTGTATTGGAATACAACATGTTTTCGCATTTATAGTAATGGTGGTGATAAGATAAGATAACATAAACTTTATTGCATCCGATAGGGAAATTACATGCTTGCAGATAAAACAGTAAGATATATAAAACGATACTATACTGTACAACAATAAGAGAACAAACAGTAGGACAATAAAAGCATAAGAATGTGTACCGTACAGGTAATAATAAGGTGTACCGTACAGGTGTCCTTATAACTTCGTGTAATGCGTTATGGTAAATATTAGCTGCACTGTCACACACTGAAGTTGCCGTGTTCGTGAAAAGTGATGTAGAAGTGAAACTGTAACCACTATTTGAATCGAATAATCCTTAATGAACATCCTAGACTGCCACGAAAGACCTCAATTTAGTATTATGAGACACTTTTTGGGAGTAAGTCCCACTCGTTTAGTGGAATTATACAGTAAACTTCAAAGCATGCATGAAGTTAGAGAAATTGTTCCTTATTTAACTCCGGCAGTTTAAGTTTAACTCGGGGCATTTATAATGTACAATTCTTTCTACTTCTGGTCGAACCATCGATGAAATCACATAGCAAATGGATAGAACTAAACCATTGAGCAAAATCAGCGATATCGTCATCACCAAAATTCTTTAAAAGTACATTTATGCTCTTTCTATCAGGAATTTACCGCACACGATCCTAACATACCAGTTGCCCACCTACAGTTCTACACCAAGCTAGGCCTACTCTAGCAAATGAGGACGTTGTTGCCTAAATTAACGATGTTGTCGTTATGAGAACTAATCTTCATCTAATGTTAGAGTTTCTGTTATTAGATCTAGCCTAGGTAAAAGTAACTCAAGTTTGTTGTCGTTCAAAATGTGATTTACCTTTGTCAGGCTTCTATGTCTACCAGAAATGCGGTCGTCGACTGTGCTGTCAACACTGGACTTGCTTGGAAGGCCGTGCAGTTCTGCTGTAATACGTAGTACTCTCACTGGCTTTCCTTTGCATACTGTAACAACGTAACAAAGCATGAACATTATAATCAAGAGTCTAAATATCCGGCTATGAGTATAGTGTGTACGCCTCATAAACACGTCGTGCTGTGGTGCACGCACAATGTTAGTTACATCATTCGTCCATCATTGTTTGGGACAGGGTTAGTCGCAGTGAAAATTAGATTTACCTATGTTAATTTGTGTGTTTTTGTTTGTCATGGTAAATTTGTCAAAGTTTTGATTAATGAAAGTTTTTTGCAGCACATAATTGTCAAGCGGGTAACGTGATTGTACTTTTGTTTTTATTTCTGAAGGGAACGTTGTTATACAGACCAAGCTTATAATATAGGCCTACTAGTTCTAGTGCCTCGACTTGTTTACTTCGTTCTTCCCCATATTGTTTCTTCCCCTATCTTTCCTCGGCCCCTTCCCTTATTCCAATCACCGACCCCTTATATATTTGTTACTTAGTCACTATGGTAAAAAATGGGCCCACCTATATGAACATTTTATTTAAATCAGTCTCAACTTAGCATGATATATATTTCGGATTGCGTTATGAGTTGCCCGTACTCAGTATACAAGTGAAAGACTACAACCGTTGAAAATGTTAATGAAAGAGGCATATGAATGCGATGAACAAATATTTTCTGAAATATTTAATTCATGATGAAAGTGAAAAGTTTACCTTCCCAGTTGAACAGTTTGCACTGGTAACCATTTTATACGACCACAAACTGAAGAATGCATTTACCTATATGATCAAAATTTGCAATAAATGTGCTGCAGTAGAGGAAGAAGACAATATAAGCATTCAATGTTTTGTTTAATAATGATTATGACGTGAGGAAAACTTGCAGAATAATATTATTTGGAAATTGATGTTTTAGTTTGTAATGTGATGGCATTTTGTTGTTTCCCCAGGTTAACTCACCACTTTGGCCTGGACCAATTCGTGGAACAACAAGAACAAGTTAAAATCATTAATCCATTGCTTCATCTAGCAGAAGCGAATAAGTACGACTGGTCAAGAACTCTCAGTATGGCCAAGCTTTTTTTATTTCATTTATTTTTTATTTTAGGTTTACAGTCTTGTGCAAGGCCAAGGCAATCTCACACGACTTTACAACTTAACCCTGGTCATTGGTAACTTGTCACACCTACACACCAACGTGTGGGCAATTCAATCAATCTCTCCTGGGGCACCACAGTGCACCACAATCACGTGTCCCAATGGAGACTTCCCATAGGGTGCTGCTAAAAACCGGCGTTCGCAACCATATTTACAAGTTACCTCGCAAGTCCCCATTTATACACCTGGGTGAAGAGAGGCAATGGAGATAAAGTGCCTTGCCCAAGGACACAACGCAATGATCTGGCCAGGACTCGAACCTGTAATCCTTAGATCACAAGTCCACTGCCTTAACCACTGTGCCACAACGCCCTCTCCCAGCTTTGAAGGAGAGGTGGAAAGTGAAATTTAATACCAGGGTGGAGATGAAGGAAATGCCTGTAGAACAGAAACATAACTATTGGGATAAATCATACATACGCTGGACTCATTTCATTTCAAATTTTGTTTTCAAATTTTCTCTCATTGTGTGTCTCCTCTTGAAACCTGTCAGTCGTGTTGGTTTTCACTTTTAGTCTATATGGAGTATGTAACCATGCAATTAATGATATCACTCAAAGCTATCGTTTCCGGCTCACGAAAACTGCAAACGTGTGTTTCCTTGTAAATTTGTCTTTTCTCAGAGTCTTTTCCAGTGATCTCTTGAAGAATTGATGAGATAGCAGCAAGTCTGTAACATTTATAAAATAGAACGGAAGGATGGGTCGGCGAGGGCAACCTAGTTACCGGTGTGCTTTCTCATTCGGAAAAGGGAAAGAAGCGACGGGCAGATTTTAGAATAAGTAGTAGAACATGTAAGTTATTTTAACTGCAGGAATAACAAACATTGTCAATATCATGTTTGTTGAGTCACCAGACCAACTTCCACATGTGCATATATTTCCATTTTTTACACAAGTTATTACTTCTGACAATGTAACCTTCGACCGAATCTCAAGAAGGCAGTTATGGACAATTATGATCAGCTCGTTTTGATCTATCAATATTCATTACCTAATTTACATTTTATTTGTCCGTCACATGTTTTTGAATGCCTACTTTCTTTGCAAACATTTACTGCAAGAAGACCAGCAATAGTTCACATGAACTAATTTGCTGATTAACTTGATACCTATTAGCCCGGCCCCTTGTAAATTGATTTCAAATGTGAAAAAGTGACTCAGTGTCAGGAAAGAAGTTGTGTAACGACCCCCCCCCCCCCACTCAAGCCCCCCTTCCAAAAAAAAATCCTAGATGAGAATTTCTAGAGCCCCTGTCAATGTTTTGATTTTTTCAGAATATTCGAGTAATTGCCAAGTATTACACCAGGATCAGCATGGAGGGGATGGTTGAACTGGTGAAATAAATCTGGAAGTAATATTATTTCGTCTTAATAACAAGAGATTTAGCCTGAAAAGTCTTTTAATTTGTTCTCTGAAGCTGAATAGTTTCTTCTTTCAAACTTGGTAGTCAAGAAGACGGTACTTGTACCGTCTAGCCGGTATCATTCACTTCACAGCACACAGAGATCCCAACGAGGTCCTTAATGCTTGGTGCAACAATCTGAATGAATTCATGCAGCTTGTGAATGAAACTACACACTTTATCAACAAGGAAAATATGCTGCAACAATTCACCAATTAGATGCATAGACAACGAACGATGCGTTCACCTCTAGGTATCAACAAAGGTTAGCTGTACGATGTATTTTACATGTCATTGAAACAGACCAAAGCATCTGCCGCCGTGTAAAATATGCTCTTGAACTTTGCGCATGCAACAATTGAGGAACTACTTTCAATCCTCATAAAAATCAATTGGGTGACTCTGCTTGGTCAACCAATTAGGACTTTTACCCTTATTAATCATGGATGATCTTTTGTTCTGAAAAAATCAATATTCAAGTAAAAGCAGTGATTTGTGAAGAATATTCACCAAGATGGTATTGTTAGTTGCAAATAAGATTTCCATGTAGTTAAACGTTGTTTGGTTATCAAAGCTTTCTTGCGGTGATATAAATGGCATACATACGTAAATCTCAAATATTATGTAGGGGCGTTTACAGAGGCATTTTCAGAATTTAGAGAAGGCTGCACCCTCTTCCGAAGTTCCAAAAATACAAAGGACCAACTGCACCTGCAAGGACTTTGTGTTCATTGGTCGAGATCCTGAACCTATGGCCGTTTACCGTGCATTTGCGTACAAAGTTTGCGGCATGTTAGATGGACTGAAAAAATCCTTTGATCATAACAATCAATAGTTCTTGTGCAGGTTTTATGTTCAAACTCACAGTTAACTTTTCAACTTGCTGAATTAACTTGCAAAGTAGTTACCAGGTTTTCATTTATTTTGTATAATTTCTAATGTAGATATTTCCTTGATCTATGGGAACTTTGATGTTCAGGAAACAGATAACAAGTTTCAAATCGCTTTTGTCATTTGTGAATGGTGAAACTTGAAGGTCAATGGTGAAACTTGTGAATGGTGGAATTGCTTTTAATGTATCTGCTCGGATGACCTTTCTGTACAATGGCAAGGGCTTTTTCACGACGACCATATTTGTAAGGAGGAAAAGCATCTAAGAAGCTCTGACATTGTGTAGCAGTGCTGACCAATCTGGAAGCAGCCAATCAGTTTCGAGTTTTATTAAAAGGCCGAGACTGTATTTTGTTTGTTTTGTTTGTTTAATTTAAACATATTACATGATTCCCTCTCACTTGTACTCAGGTAAATCAAACTTGCACTATTTCCTTTCATTATGTGACTGGAAAGCCATAATCTGCACGTTTAGTATAATATGCCCCACAGATTTAGAAGATAATATGCTTAAATTCATTGAAGGATTTGTTATAATGACTATTCCAACTTAAGAGTGATATCTGTCAGATCCGTCTAATTTTCTTCATTTGGGGCTGTAAATGTAAATTTTCTCAGATTAACCGTTAGAATTATGTCAATATCAGTATTTCCTTTTTTTGCTTCCATCTCTGTTGTTGTATCATTGCTAGGGGAAATGTCAATGTTCAGTGCTAGATAAACTCTCTTCAGGGCGTTAAGGCACTGAAAGTAATCTTTCTTTGACACAAGCCCCCTCCCCGCCTCCACAACCTAGGTTTGCAAGTATGACCTGAAAAGAGAAAGTTGGTATTCCTTTGTTTAGAAATATTCATGATGGCCACCAGGCACTTCCCCATATTGCTGATTAGATAATCCAGCACCAGAAAGAATATTGGCGTTACAGGATGTAGAATTAGTCAGAAATATACATAACGTCAGGTAGGTCAGAAACTATGCACTACGTTAGGAGAATTAGTCAGAAAATATGCAGTACGTTAGGAGAATTATAACATATGCAGTACTTTCGTAGAATAAGAAAATATGTACTACGTCAGGTTAGTCAGAAAATATGCAGTACGCTAGTAGAATTAGAAAATATGTAGTACGTCAGGAGAAGTAGAAAATATGCAATACGTTAGAAGAATTAGTCAAAAATATGCAGTACGTAATGAGAATTAGAAAATATGCAGTACGTTTGGAGAATAAGTCACAAATATACAGTACGTTAGTAGAATTAGAAAATATGCAAAACGTTAGTAGAATTAGTCACAAATATGCAGTACGTCATTAGGATTAGAAAATATGCAGTAAGATAGTAGAATTAGATTATAGGCAGTACGTCAGGAGAATTAGCAACAAATATGCAGTACGTCAGGAGAATAAGAAAATATGCAGTACGTTAGGAGAATTAGTCAAAAATATGCAGTACGTAATGAGAATTAGAAAATATGCAGTACGTTTGGAGAATTAATCACAAATATGCAGTACTTCATTAGAATTAGAAAATATGCAGTACGTTTGAAAATAAGTCACAAATATGCAGTACGTTAGGAGAATTAGTCACAAATATGCAGTACGTCATGAGAATTAGAAAATATGTAGTTCGTTTGGAGAATGAGTCACAAATATGCAGTACGATGGTAGAATTAGAATATAGGCAGTACGTCATTAGAATTAGAAAATATGCAGTACGTTTGGAGAATAAGATTACATTCCTTTTATATGATTAAATTTATATTACCATTGGAAATCTTCATTAAAAACATCAGAATCCAAGCAAAGAAATGGTATCCAAACATAATTTATTCATTTACCTCCTATAACATTGAAATTAAGAATGTAAGTGCTCATTTATATAGTAGTCACAAAAGTGAGAGCAAAAAGGTACTTTGGTAAAGACAAAATAGAGCATTGATAGAACTTTGTTCCATTCATAACCATATTCTTTTCTGTCACTTGTATATAAATAAGTTAGGGTTCCTTTTCTGGTTTTACACACAAATATATAAATTTTTGGGACATGCGTTATGTTCAGTTATGAAGAATATAAAAATAAACAAAATCAGCCTCTAGAATGTGTAGCCGTAAAAGTAAAAGCAATGCTTAAAAGCTGTCTTTCGTGTTGGTTTCGTCACAACTGATCAAAAAGTACTTCGAAAAATTTGTTATGGTTTTATATGTGGTAACTGTGTGTGTCCCCAACTTTGTATTATATGTATATACTCTGTCCAAACTGTCGACTATTACTTTAGACCTTTAAACATACAACCATGCAATTAAACAAAACAAACACTTGAAAATGGGACAAGCTTAAAATGCTATATCACCTTTCAATTTGTGAGACAAATTTCCGGATTAGATCAGACTGTTAATAATGTGTGGCCAAGATGAATCTAGAAGATGAATCTCTCAGCTCGACAAACTAAGAGGGCATCTAATTGTATGCAAATATACCATGATGAGGTCGCCATGGTAACCAGGTTTCACCTAAAACAAATTCACAGCTCATATGCCTGCATATTCAACCTGTCTCATCACAGAGGATATAAAAGTGACATAATATCATTCTTGACTCGTCCTGCTCTGTCATATAAAGTCCTTGTCTCCTCTATTCTCTATATTGTATAATCTGAAGTAAAAACATTTTAATTTTAAAGACATTGTTAAATTTTCTGCAGTACAAAAGTGCATGATGGGATCAGAACTGGTTTACAATTTGGTACTGTACCTTACATGACAATTATCAAATACTGAGGCCTAACATACGGCAAAGTGACTGTACCAATTTCGAAACGGTTTTACTTTGACGAATTTTCATACAACAGGTACTTATAATCATCATCACCAAGTAATAAACAATAAATTTGCAAGACGTTTAAAAAATGAAAAATCTT
The DNA here is from genome assembly GCF_037975245.1 of Apostichopus japonicus. Classification (NCBI taxonomy): domain Eukaryota; kingdom Metazoa; phylum Echinodermata; class Holothuroidea; order Aspidochirotida; family Stichopodidae; genus Apostichopus; species Apostichopus japonicus. The sequence continues at coordinate 3,211,965 of NC_092579.1, forward strand.
GTTATTTGAAAGATCATACAAGATCATACATGTGCACTATAGTAACAAAAGAAGTTCTCAAATGGGTGTTATGTTCAGTTGATTAGAATCATTGATATCAACTGGGCAGAACATCCGGTTGCATCATATAACCATATGTCACCCGTATGAACTCTTCCAAATCTAGGTCAGATACTGATCAGATCAGATCAGAAATGTGAACTGTGGGTTTGAGGGGGAGGGGACTGGGTGGGCATAGGTTTAACAGTACTGTGCACTTCCTTAAGAGAGATATTGGGTTGAAGGGGGTACAAAGGAAAGGAAGGGATCATGACATATTCCTTCAAACATTTTCCTTGTAATTCCATCACTGGCTAGAAAACAGACCAGTGGAAAGCCTCTCACTAAATGATGCTCTCAGCAAACAATGCAGTTGTCGCACATGTCCTCAAACTATTCTGTGACTTAGGATGAACTTTAGAATCGAGGGCTTCTAAAGATTATGCAGAGATATCAGGTTTCTTCAATATCAAACTTTTCTTTTTCAGGAAAACCTTAATTCCGACAGTGGTGTTGAGCAGCTACTAGAAAACTCAGAGTGGTAAGAAAGATTCCATTGACAGAGCTTACAAAGCCTAAAGGACTCTGACGCATACCACGAGGGTGAGCCCGTTCCAATTCCCGACTACATTGCTCAATTTCAACTACTATACCACAAAAATGGAAAAGCATGATATGAAATATCCTGATACTGTTTTGGCATTAAAATTGCTCGGAAAGGCCAACTTGAAACAAAGGATCGCCCAATTGCACTTACCGCATGCAATGAAATCAAATTTGAGATGATGAAGTCCGCCCTTAGAACAATTTTGTGGCATCAAAACTAAGAAAAACAAACAGGGGTTAGCTTAGGCCTAGACATGAGCTACCCCTCTTTTGCCAGATCCAACAGGACTAACATAGATATGCTTAACATTAGGCCAATTAAATAAAAGTTAATTGAGCTTCTTGTCTCAGAGTACCAACAACATAGGAACTGGCCAGGAAGAAATAGACCTAGATTTGGGTAACATACTGCTATTCACATGACTGTATTCCTGGTACCAATCCCTTAAATCAGTATGGAAGCAAACAAAGTGTGCAATCTTTTCACTGAGCCAAAGATCGTCCCCACAAAAACAACCAGGCAACATTACTGTGAGTGTTGAAAAGTCAAACTGACCCACTGACACACGCAGAGGATCTGACTACATACACTGTTGCCCAAAATGATGAGAACAATCAAAATGAAATTGTATGGCTGAAGCCGTTGAGGCTACGGTAATTGACACTGCATGTACCAAGACGGTCTGCGTTAGAAATTGGCCATTGGTGATACCCTTTCTTACTTCTTCACAGAGGCGGGCGATTGCAACAGCCCTTTGGTTTGAAGCAAAGATTCACTGAAGCGGGCTGATACCATCCTTGATCTTAAAAAGTACATGGCCATGATGTTTGAAAAACCATTTATCTAAGACTTCACGTCCAGCAGTCATTACTGTGTGAGTTTACGGAACAACAAATTGTGCAAGAGATTTAGCCTGCTGACGCGCTGCTTGCGAACAGCCAATTGAAGTACTGGAGGTCGTTAACTCAAACATTTGCTATAACCCTTGTTTATCCTTCAAAAATAATTTGAGTTAAGAACTACTTGCATATTAAACATGAGACCGCAGGCACATCAGCGAATTCCATATAAATTCGCTAGAATAAAATCCTACGATAAAATTTACACATAGTTTAACATATTGCAAAATATATACATAAAACAATGATTATCAGGAAAACATATACACACCTTTTAAAATAAATGTACACTTCCATAGTTGCAAAAACATTCCAAACCTGATAAATAAATATATCAATCATATAACAGGGGCAGGAATACTTTACAAAATTTAATTTTAAGATCTTGAAAAACTTGGGAAGATTATTTTAGCTTCAGGGCTTCAATCAAGAGAATAAAATGCTAATCCTTGTCTTCAATGACATCAAATTGATACGAAAACCACCAGAACTGCTCGTTTAACCATTTTTAAAGCTCCAACACCTTCGAAGAAAACCATGAGAATAAGCATGTATACATTCAAATGGTCTGCGCATTTTACAGCCGCTTTGAAAAAAAAAACACTTTTCTGCCTGTGGGTTATTATTGTCTTTCAAAACCTCAGAATAAACTGGCTATCTGAAAATATTAGGTTTTTAAAAGCTATAAGCATCATAACCTTGCAGGTTATACAAGTTATCCTAATTTTATATTTATTAGTTACGAAAAGTAGCCATGACTCAGATTATTGAATTTATACACATATCAAAAGGCTGTATTCTATACATCATTTGCAAACATTTTATCACTTAAAACTAATTAGAATGGGGAAAACTTCAGTCAACTAGATAAAGGTATATTTGCTTAACGGAACACTGAAGGATACAGATACATAGGTTAAAAGTGTTAAAAGGAACGAAGAAACAGACTTTACAACCTTCTGTAGTATGCCAGCTGGTAGGAGCAGACAGGACAAATGTGGCGGACATCCTTGCAGTCAGCGCTGCAGATTGGTATCAGACAACACCCACACCAAAGCCTGTCAAAAAAAATGAATATTCATTGCACGTTTATTGTGCTGGTGATGTTTCGTAATGGTACGAACCACTGAATAAATTTATGATTATATTGTAGCAACATTGTAGGCAGTCAATGTGTGTAATATTTATCCTACAATATTTAGTTACTTTGACTACAGCGATGTATCCGGTGCGAGCGTTCCACCTCTTCCATTTGAGGTCAGGGATTTACATTACTCTAGTGCAGTAGCTCTTCATGGACAAAGCTATGTTTTCCATCTACCCAGGCTGATTAAATTCAGTGAGATGGAGGGTCACAACCTGGAGAGGTCGAGGGCGTTGCAGTGCAAGATGGTTACCAAAACCGTAAGCTGGGTAGAGAGAAGTGCATTATATATGGGAGACGGGTTAGAGAGGAGTGTTGTAAACGTGGGAATCTGATTTACTCAAAGGTCGAAAACAATATGATACCACCAATGGTCTGAAATGGTGGCTAAATCCACAAACAAACTAAACAAAAAAAATTGTCCTTAAACAAGTACCCTTTTTTCCTTATGTCATCTAATGTATTACACAAATTTCTTCTAACTGAACATGATTCTTAACAGAGCTAATTTCCATTTTTTCTAGCAATTTAGATTAACAAGGAGAATTTGGAGGAAATATGTTCAAGCACTGTTCTTTTATTACAGTCAGGGTTATTTTATTGGAACTTAAACAAGACGAGAAAAAGAAAAAAGGAACACTCTGCAACCAAACTCTAACATTTTCTTTCGTAGCATCTTACCAAGTCGATATGATACTCAATCCCATCCCCCCTCCAATTACTCGATTAATCAGGTCATGGGAAACACCCCCAATAATCTAACTACAGCACCAAAAGTGACAGTAGCTCATACCAGATTTATCATTTGGAAAAGTGTCTCTCAATTGATGAACCTTCATTGCGGCTAGCATATTTTGTAGTTCGCGCACCGACCTCCAGATGCTAAATGAAACAACTAATTGTTCCACTGGGTGTAGTATACTGCGTTCCCCTATTTTCGCGCGACCCGTTTTCATGTAATACACACATACAGTGTAAAGCCTACACCTATAATTTAGTCTAGCCTAACTGCACGAAATTAGGGGTCTCTATCCTACCTCCATATTAAGTTACAGTATAGACTAGAGTAACTCTAAAAGATGCAACTGCAAAATTCCCTTTTAAACCCCCTCCCCCACAACCTCATACCCACACCACTCATATTACATTACTTATTCCAAATGGGCAAACATTACCCAACAACTGAATGCTCAAGAAACACTTACTGCATAAAGAGAGCTATCTTCAGCGTCAGAAGAACTACCAACCAACCACTCTCTCGGGTAATTTTACTTTTAACATTGCTGTGACAGTTGGGACACTGGCCTTCGGCAGGTTTGTCTCGATACCGCTTTACTGGGATCGAATAAACAGTGCTCTGAGGACCTGCCTGTTGTGGGGGATAGGCTGCATAGCCATGATGGGGTGGCTCTGTCCCAGGGGGAGGCCCAGCAGGATAACATGGCTGTTCCGTAGGAGGGTTCCGCTGTTGTTGAGCAGGGTCTGGTTGCTGAGTCGGGTACCCTGGTTGAGGTGGGTACCCTGGTTGAGGCGGGTACCCTGGTTGGAGAGGGTACCCTTGCTGGGGCGGGTACTCTTGGGGCTTCTCCTGAAATAAAAGTAGTCATATTATCTTTTCGTGATGAAAGATAGTGTCCACAGTTTGTATCACTTTGAGTTCTACGAAGTTTGTTTAGCTCATAAAATACGGCAAGATCTGGCAATGTTTGGAATCTCCTTTAAATGATCAACTTTAATTTTTCATCTTCATATTTAAGTCTTCTAACAGTTGCCATCACCAAGTAAACCATGAAATTCTCTCACTCCAGGCTGCCAGCAAATTAATCTTACCGCTCCAATCCTAACCATTAAGGCATCTACACACAGTAAACCTTCCATTCATCTTTAACAACCATTAATGGGGGGGGGGGGGCACATTCACAAACCCAAGTTAACCACCAATATTAGCTTATATGACTCAAGATCTTTTGCAGAAGAAATCCCCCAAACAGCTTAGAGAAATCTTACTCTATCTGGGAGATTATAATAGTTGAAAAGTGATGTCTCGGTGCTATTATGTATATATCATTTCATAGTGCCACTCGGATCTAAAACGGTTTAATTTCCCTACGTGTTTTTATTTTCAAATTTTCAATGTAGAACCTTAATCAGTGCTGAAACTAATGCCAACTTAAGTTAATGGTTTAACGAGGTTCAGTAGTTTAGATTTCACACATTTGCAAAACCCCATCTCCATTACAGGAAATGAGCACCGCAATAAACAAAAAGAGGGGAAAACCCCGTAAAAAATTTAAGAACATGTGACCCAGTGATGCCATATGTTGACTTGATCGAGTCTTCAGCCCTTGTATGTCTGCTTACAAAACGGATAGTGAGTTTAATTAGCTATTTGTGAAAGAGTTGTGCAAGACAGTTATCTCACATATACCACCAATGATGGCTGGGTTTGCGTCTCCTTAACAAGTATCCAACAATTGTTCATGTATGACTAGAAAGGCTATGTGCTTTATCCTTTGGCTAACGTTTAAGATCATGAAGTTATCATTGGGAATATTAAAAAAAAATTGACCCTACTTGATGTTAAAGGTTCTTGTAATTTGCTCATCTAAGATATATCCTTCTTCTTACTGTGTACAAGTAGACTTTTACAATGTAATTCAATGCTAGAACATTGCGTAAAATTGAAGGATGAGTTGCAAGATATGTATGACTCCGACCCGAATACTTACCTCAGACATTTTTGCATGAATTCTCTTCTTTCTATGAATGTCGTCTGGATTATGGTAAGGCTCTGTCCTCTCTTGAAAAGAAAGAATTCAAAATGATGTTCTACGACAATACATAAAATTCTCTCTTTTACACGTTTACACGTTTAGACAGCTTGATTTATCCTGAGTCTTTCCAGGAAACAAACAAGATTCTCTAACTTCGCTACTTATCACAAATGATTATACCCTTGTACATTCAACTCTGGGTAAGCGGACGCTGTCCGCGTACCCAGTAAGAAAAATAACAATATTTGGAGGGAAAATCACGAAATATTGGTTATAAAAAAGGCGACCGAAGAAGGATGATCTGGGGCAGGGAGGGGATGGTAGGGGTGGGAGGCTCAAACCTTGAAGTGTAATGGGACATGTGACTATTATTTCAGGGAGAAAACAGCAAAATCACCACAAAAGCCCCAGCAAATTGGACCAACTATGTTTGTTTTTCGTACAGCTATCACTACTTCCAGTGATTGATTTGCTCTCAACTTTTTATTTACTAATATTTGCTATATTTACTATTTACTATTTAATAATAATAAAAAATAATAATATTTACTATTACTAATGTATTTACTAATTTACTCCCACGCCCATATCATGAATGTGTCTAAATATACTCATTGTAGTCAGTACTCTAATGCCTTTCAATTGAGGTTTGGTTTTCAGCTTTCAATGTGCTATACACTTCATTTTGGTAAGCAGCAGCAGTAGCATGGGCGCAGGTCAGTGTTCGGTATTGGTGGGAACGTGTGTCTGTTCTCTGATACTATCTAAGCGGAGCGCGACATGGGTTCGCGCGTAGCGTACAAGGATATTTTTTGGCAAATATGCCTGAGATAACACTTCCCAGACCCAATTATGTTCCCAAACCTCCTTAAAAGAAGTTTTAGATCTCATGGCTTAGAATTTAGTTTGGGTAAAAACATGGGCGTCTGCTGAAAAGAAATCAGGGGAAGATAATCGAAGTAAACTTTTGTAGGGTCTGTTGCCCTCTCCCAGAATACAATTGTAGACTGCCGCAAACTTCAGGTAATTGAACTGAAAGTGGAAACACCGCAGGACGTGAAATTAGCTCAAAGTGCTAACACACAGTGTGAGTTGTTAACGATTGTTTTGTTCGCACTCAGTCCGTTTTGCTGACCATTACTTACCAGTCTCGTGTATAGATTATGTTTCATTTGACTGAATGTGTTAATACTTCAGCGGAGAAGTCACGCTTAACAGTGTCAATAGTAATAATTCTCGTCTTTATAGCATGTCATTTGCACAATGCTGGATCAAACTGCGCCAAAGTGCAATACAGGGGCATTTGAAACGCATCGTTTAGTCAAGACAAATGTTGGGACACTGTATATCATGTCCTCACCACTGGAAAGGTTGGTGGGGACTCGTCCCGCTGTCCCCGCCAGGATCTGCGCCCATGAGCAGTAGCAATAATGTCCTTCTCTAGAGTGAAGTAATAGGCAGCCGTACATATCACTACACTTGTTATCGGCAGGATCTAGCACATGGAGTTGAAGGATCTGCTGTATTTACTTCAAGGGCGCATTTTACAGCGCAGCATGGGTTCAATTGCTTTGGAAAATACAATGCATCGAAAAAGCGGAAAATATGTTTGTATTAAAGCCTTTGATACTTTCATGTGGCCTATGCCTTGTGAATAGTGGGAAGTTGTACGGTAACTCAAATTCCATACACAGTAACTCACATTACTGTACATGCACAGTAACTGTCTATGGTAACTTGCATTACAGTTTTCAGATGTACACTATTTTATTGGCACATCCATATGTTTTTTTTTTAAAGTTTTTAACTGATAAATTTCTACTTTGTATTGGGGATAAAAAATTAAAGACATAATTTTGTGTAACCTATACCTTGTGAGTACTCGACAGTTGTATTGTAACTCACATTCCATATACACAGTACTTCGCATACATACACACTAACTCACATTACAATATTCAGTCGCCCACATATTTTTTTAAGTTGAAATGACATAAAATTATCTTCACCAGTAATGATTGCCTATAGAAATGGTTTCCAGCGCTGAGCACCCATATGGACATGGAAGAAATTGTGAGGAAAAACTGTTTTCTTATATTTTAAACCACAAATTTCACTACAAACATGAATTTTACTGTACTTCCATGGAAGTTGCCTTTAGGTAGCACAACAGGGCACCGTCAAATTCGAACTGCTAAAAATTTAGTTTAAAATTGACGATTAAAGTAAACAAAAATTGGGAGAAATGATAACTGTATAAAAGAAAAAAAAATATTTATACCCTGGTCACTGCTTATATGTTATCAATAACTTTGATGAAGGAAACAAGTTCAGGTTTCCTCTATAACTTCGCGTAGCGGTTATAGTACATACGTAAGTGCACTGTCACACACTGAAGTTGCCGTGTTCGTGAAAAGTGATGTGGAAGTGAAACTGTAACCACTATTTCAGGGATGTGCTCACACTGGGCGGCACTGGGCGGCTGCGCCCAGCAGTTCTGGAAGCCGCCCAGCACAAACAGTATTTTAAACATTTCCGCCCGGCACTTTTTTGACGATAATTTAACAAATTTTACTTTAACCAAAATCTAGGAGAATACATGGCAAAGAATAGGAAAAATATCACCACCTAAGCATACTTCATGTGCAAAATTTGTCCAGTGGGAAGGGGGTACCCCACCCATGAGATCCCTCTCTCAGGGTGTGGATCACACTACCGCATAATCTGCCCGGTACTCAAATATTCCTGAGCACATCCCTGCTATTTGAATCTAATAATCTTTAAAGAACAGCCAAGACTGCCACGAAAGACCTCAATTTAGTATTATGAGACACTTCAGCATGCATGAAGTTAGAGAAAACGTTCCTAATTTAACTCTGCCAGTTTAACTCCGGACATAACATGTATAATTCTTTCTACTACTGGCGGAGTCTGGTCAAACCATCGATGAAATTACAGAGCAAATGGATAGAACTAAACCACTGAGCAATATCAGCGAGATCGTCATCACCCTAATCCATTTAAACTAAATTAATGGTGTTGCTATCAAGAATTTAGCGTACACCATCCCAACATGCCCCTCCCACAGTTATATACCCAGCTAGGCCTACTCTAGCAAAGGAGGATGTTGTCGTTATGAGAACCAATCTAAAATCTAAAAATCTAAAATTAGAGTTTCTGTTAATAGATCTGTACTAGGTATAAGTTACTCAAGTTTTTTTTTGTCATTCAAAACGTGATTTACCTTCGTCAGACTTCGATTTCTACCAGAAATTCGGTCGTCGACTGTTCTGTCAACACTAGACTTGCTTGGAAGACCGTGCAGTCCTGCTGTTATAAGTAATACTCTCACGGTATAGTACCCACTGTATTATATATCTTTCCTTTACGTAGTGTAACAACACAACAAGTCATGAACAATATAGTCAGAGTCTTAATTTACGGCTCTGAGTATAGTGTGTACGCCCCAGAAACACGTCGTGCTGTGGTGCACGCCCAACTTACATCATTCGTCCATCATTGTTTGTTTGGACAGGGTTAGTCGCAGTGAAAGTTAGATTTGCATATGTTAATTTGTATGTTTGTTTGTCATGGTAAATTGGTCAAAGTTTGGATTAATGAAAGTTTTTGCAACACTTAACGGTCAAGATGGTAACGTGATTATGATTTTGTTTGTTTTACGAGGGAACGTTACGATACAAACCATGCTTATAATATAGGCCTACTAGTTATAGTGCCTCGACTTGTTTAATTCGTTCTTCCCCATTCTGTTTCTACCCCTTCCTTTCCTCCACCCCTTCCCTTATTCCAATCACCGGCCCCTTATATATTTGTTACTTAGTCACTATGGTCAAAATGGGCCCACCTATATGAACATATAGTATTACAGTCAGTCTCAACTTAGCATGATAGTTTCGGATGGTGTTATGAGTTCACTTTACTAAGTATACAAGTGCAAGACTACATCCGTTGAACATTTCAAGAAAAGTGGGATCAATGCGATGAACAAATATTTTCTGTAATATTTAATTCATTGTGAAAGTCTGAAAATTTTACCTTCCAGTCGAAGAGTTTGCACTGGCAACCATTTTATACGACCAAAAATTGAAGAATGCATTTACCTATATGATCACAATTTGCAATAAGTTTGTTGCATTACAGAGGAAGGAGACAATATAAGCATTCAATCTTGTTTTGTTTAATAATGATTATGACGTGAGAGAAGATTGCAGAATAATTTTATTTGCAAATTGATGTTATATTTAGTAATGTGATGGCATTTGTTGTTTCCACAGGCTAAGTCACCACTTTGGCCTGGACCAATTTGTGGAACACCAAGAACAAGTTAAAATCATTAATCCAAGCTGCTTCACCTAGCAGGAGCAAATAAGTACGACTGGTCAAGAACTCTCAGTCTGACCAAGCTTTGAAGGAGAGATGGATAGGGAAATAGAATACCAGGGTGGAGATGGCAGGGAAATGCCTGTAGAACAGGAACATAACTATTTCCTTTTTTTGTTGTTGCTATTTTGCTATTTTGATAACTTCAGCCACTCCATCTCAAGAGGGTTTAGTCAAAGTTTACAACGTGAAGAAGAGTGTTGAAAATTTAAATTTAAATTCATGCAGTGTTAGTGAAAAAAACAACTGGTTATTGTGATGGTCGGTGGAAAGAAGTTTATCTGATGAACATAACACGTTTCGTCCTTAGTAAAACAAGTTTTTGTTGAGTATTTTGTTAACACTACAACTCGCATTTGGGGCACATGAGGTGCACGTTTCTTATAAATCATAGATACATTGGACTCAGGAACAATCATTCTATAACCAAAGGCACCATTATTTTAATTCATTGCAATGAAGTTTACCCTTTCAAACCTTGTTATGCAGACGGGTATACGTTATTGTAAGGCGTTCGCATTCGTCTTCATGGTCTTAAGCCTGGTTGCAACAATAATTTTCGTCCATGCATTAAATGCGTATTGCTTTGCAACTCAGTTGAGTTTCGCTCAGACTCATGCAGACCGACATGTGCCACGGTCCAGTATAATTACGAAAGTCTTATCGTGCATTTATGATTTATTGATTGGTTGCTTGCCAATTAGATGACCGACTGATTGACCTACGGATTACGGACCCGAAGCCACCCAATCCCCCCACCCACCTGATGGTTCTTAATATAACGACATTTTTAACACTATATTTATTACGTGGTACTCGATTTGTTTTCAGTAGCAAAATTATATTGGTGGCCCTGAACGTGAAATTTGACCTGAACTAAACTCATATTCACACACGCAAAGAGAAATGAACGAGTACACGGTCTACTGGGTGGATGACACATAAGCTATTATAGCCTCTTATCCTGACAACATGGCGGACATCTGCCTCTGAACTTTTCTACCGCGATGTTTTCCAAACCAGTCAAACTTAGAGAGACTTTTCCTCAGCTGCTTCAGCGAACAGTTCATTACTTGAATTCTCTAAAATTGTAACAATTAGATTCCTCCATTTTTGTACAATGAAGTTAATACATCGCCGGTTTGATTTCCTGCTAATGTCATCATTTTCAATTTCATTTTCATTAATCATCATTAATTTTCATTAATCATCGTTTTAATCAGAGTCTATTCCAATTGTTCATTGGATCAAAAGTTATAAAATTGCTTACAAAATTCTACCTGAGATCGAGGCTTAACGTATAAGTACTTAATATACTAACGGCTAAAGTAAATATAATGTTATGTTATTGTACCTTCCTTTTACCAGACATTTCCGTTCTTTGTGCGCTAATTCTTTCCAAGCGTAAACACGGAAAAAGCGTGACTGACATTTCCTGCATGTTTTGCAAAGAAAAGAAAAGAAATCGAGGATTTATATCTTTCGTTCAGTTGCATGTATAATTGAAGGTCTCCCTTCTCAAGCTCCTACGTTATATTTCAAACTAACTATATTATGTCAATCTCATTATGGGATTTCATATATATAGTTATAATCATATATACTTGCATGCATCAATATGTAATTTTACGATGCTGAAATGTGCATTGCAAATCACGAATATACCACGACGTAGTCGGTGATATACTAATACATAATACACGTACATAATACACGTCCATCTCGTGAAGCAGTTCACGTCACGAAAGTAATCAAATGCATTGAAAACTTAAGGTTATAAACTAGTTAATGGGATTTGACATAATTAGATATAGTAGCGATTGATATATAAGAGCAGGGAATCTGAAAAACAAGAAGCAGAATCGTTCTTGACTGAAAAGAAATTCCTACCAGTTTAAGGAAGTAAGTATAGACTTTATTTTATTACATTCAAGTTACTTATTTCATCACATTAATTTCTAATAACTTGCTAACAAATTTCTGAAACATGATGTGTTGTTTGTCATTCCAGTTATAAAGACTTTTAAGTTTTGTTTTTATTTTTCTAACATTCGTAAATGAAGGTGTAGTATTTAGTTCTATAAGCTTTCATGTATGCACGACAGTGTTTGTATTATTTTACTTAAAGTCGTGACTGTATAAGGCAGGTAATTTGTGTTGCAGACCGTAAAAAAAAAACATATTTTACAGTCAATGTTATATTTCAGCACCATTTGGGATTTATTTTTCTTATTACTATTTTTAGAAATAACTTATTATGATTTTCTAGATTTGAAGCTCATCAATATAGCGTAGAGCACTCAAATGACATTATGGTTCAAACGATACTCGATGTCATATCTATATCTATATTCGTATTGCTCACATTGTTAATACAAGTAATTTTAAGGGACTTGAAAGGGGAAATACCCGGGAATAATAATGATGATGATAATGATAAAAAAGTCTGGCAGGATTTCGTAGTATAGAAATTTTCGCGGAAAGTAGAAACAATACTTATTTCCACAGGAAATGTTAACCGGACATCAAGCACTCCGCGCCAAGGTATACAGAGGTCAATCAACCAATATATATATATATATATATATATATATATATATATATATATATATATATATATATATATATATATATATATATATATATATATATATATATATATATATAATATATATATATATAATATATAAATATAATATATATATATATTATATTTATATATATATATATATAACCCAGGGTAGCAATATGGTGTAATTTGTATATCTTGTGCTATATGTAATATATAAATATATATACAAAGACACGTTTATTTTAAGTATTACAGCTTCGGCCAGTAATTGTGTAGCCTGGGCGACTATTGGGGGGGGGGGGGGGTTACAGGGTGCAATTAGTACGGAGTTATTGTAAATTAAATAAAAATCTTTACCTTACCGAGTTTTAGCAACGAGTACTTAATTTACATATCCGTCAACCGAACCCCACCTCAGCTCGCCCTTCCCACCGCCACCCTGGTACGCCTCATTGCACAGTCGCTATAACATCATCACTTAGCGTGCTTTACAATACAGTCATTGATATCAGATACGGCTAACCTTTTTTAATTTTAGTTTGCAGACATCATTAAAGTGTCATGGGCATATCTCCTTTTCTTTATATCTGTTTTTTAACGTGATCCGTTCAATCATTCAAGCCAACTAGAGCTCTGTTTAAAATACTGAAAAGATTTAAACTATTTGACGAGAGTGAGTGAGAGAGACAAGAGGGGGAGGGGGGGGGGGTGGGACTGGAAGCTGTAGCGTTAAGTGTCAATTCCGTATGGCTGCCTAGCTTCTCGCAATTATCTAAATATGTGATAAATTTGTCTATAGATATAATTTCAAAAGATTTGGACTATTTTTAATATATTGGATCAACCAGAACAAAAAATTCAAAAGGTAACGTTGATGAACATGTCGATATAGATGAGACAGAATGTATTAACACTTAAAAACTAATGCACACTTGATAATCTTTCCAAATTTAGTGACCGAATTATGATATTTGCTTATCATGACAACTTTTTAAGTCGATTAAGGAAATTGTTTCGACAGGAGATCATTTTAATATCGCATAACAATGCAGTACATTAACGTGACTTGTTATGAATAAAAATATATGTAAGTAATGAGAAAAGCAAAGGCCAAAAAAAAATCAAAATGTTTCCAAATTTCGTGCTCAAGATTTATTTGATTGATTTTGTTAAGTAAATTGCGCAATAATTGGTGATTATCATACATGGACAACAAACAGCCGCGTAGCCAAGGGGAGGGGCGAAGGGGGCAGCCGCCCCCCCCCCCCTTGAGCATATTTTTTAAAATTTTTTTTAATGTTTTTATGATATCGCTAGTATTTTCAAAGAGAAAATGCTAAGATGCAACTCACAAGGCCTGGGAAGTGCCATTTCCAGCGATCTGGGAGGCCTTTTTTAGCCAAAATTATTTTCAACGCTTCGCGCCAACTTATGGTGGCGCTACGCTTAGATAGTTTGCAATGCCGAATCTACAGTTTCGCCCCTCCCTCGGCAAATTCCTGGCTACGCGCCTGACAACAAAATGCCTCTGTTGTTCCTTCAACTTCCAAATGTTGTATAACCGTGGTGAGGAGGGGGGGAGGAGAAAATAAATTCTGCGACATTTGTGTTATCATTTTATGTTGGTATAGTGTGTGATCAAGTGACTCTGCGTCATCACTAGACAGCCTACTTTAATTATGTATGTATAGTTTGTCCTCATCACATCAGTGCATATATTGAACTGTAAAGAAAAGAATGTTTCAGGTGTTGTCCAATCATGACGTCACAAATTATTACACAGTGTATATTTTAGATGCGAGGTGGACTAAGGTGTTTCTTTTAAAATTGAAAACAATATCCCTTTAAATTTACCCTGATGACAGTTGAATAATTTGAATAACAAATCAGGTATATCGATTTGGGTTTCTCACACAACAGTGATCACTGTATCGTTGAAACATTCCGACATTATCCGGTATAGGCATAATTTGATGGAATATAAGTCATATTAAACTTCAAGTCATAAAAAGGGGGGTGGGTAAGCTCTTATTCGATGAGATCATTCCCGAGATGATCCTTGGATTACAACGGAATTTATGGATACTGTGGTATGTTAGAATAAGGATAAGGATGAGTATGAGGATGAGGATGAGGATGAGGATGAGGATGAGGATGAGGATGAGGATGAGTATGAGGATGAGTATGAGGATGAGTATGAGTATGAGGATGAGGATGAGGATGAGAATGAGGAGGAGGAGGAGGATGAGTATGAGGATGAGGATGAGGATGAGTATGAGGATGAGTATGAGGAGGAGGAGGAGGAGGAGGATTAGTATGAGTATGAGGATGAGGATGAGTATGAGGATGAGTATGAGTATGAGGATGAGGATGAGGATGAGGATGAGTATGAGGATGAGGATGAGTATGAGGATGAGGATGGGATGAGGATGAGGATGAGGATGAGGATGAGGATTAGTATGAGTATGAGGATGAGGATGAGGATGAGGATGAGGATGAGGATGAGTATGAGTATGAGGATGAGGATGAGGATAAGGATCTGGATCTGGATCAGGATTAGGGTAATGATCAGGGTAATGATAAGGGTGATGATAATGGTATTGATAAGGGTAATTATGAGAATGATAAGAATTATGATGTGTGTACGTGCCAGGGGCGCCGAGACCCAGCTTGGTCCCGTATTGTTACCGGGCTTCTGTTTTAAATCGTCTTTTTCTTTACATAGGTAATAGATCCATGATATCAGCATGATATCATTTTAATACTGTTATCATGTAAAATGATAACAATATTATTATCTAATATCAGTCCCGGGACCGCCTAATTGACCACGGGTCAAGTGACTTGTAGCCTCTGATTCTCCTCTCGCCACATTAGCATTAGCCACCTCTGGCATGTTTATTTCGATTGCAAACACAACGTTGTTCTAACCGCGTTCCATACTCGGGACTTTACTTCACAATGCTTGATATCATATCATATTTTACTTCACTCAGAACGAGAAAATTACATTGCAATCAACTTATACCCCTATATATTTCACACAATGCTTATATTTCGCAAAAAGAGAACAAAGTGAACAACTAAAGATATTGCACCTTTTAAATTTCTGTTCTTCTGATATGTAAATTATAATACTCATAATGTATTCATGTCCACAGAAAAAGCATGGCCGTGTTTTGCGGAGACCGGTCAGAATGGATGCACAAAACACACACATATACACACACAGACATACATACATATATGCATATGTACAAATATATATATATATATATATATATATATATATATTAATATGGGACAATCCGCAAGTCAGCATAAAACTCAAATTCAAGTCAAGCAGTAAGTGCAATGGCAGGCTGTGTTTTTTGGATAAGATGTTGGTCCCATTACCGTGCGTCGCCACCCCCTATCGGCCACCCGTTCCGTAGCCAATGTTATGCCTTGAGACACGGCGGGGGCTAAATGTCGGCCAGATTTCTACAACAGCGTAGGTCTCTATTGAGCCATTGCTAATCATATCCATGTCTGACGAATTTTTTTTCCGTAGGATTTTATGTTTGCATAAGATGGATAACGATGTCACTACGTATGCACCTGGCAACACTGACCTTGGACCGTCATTGCAACTAGGAGGTTCTATTCCTGGCATTTTGCTCGGTTTGATATGTCTGCTTGGAATTACAACAAACGGTATTATTGTATATAGAGCGATACTTACCTACATTACAGCCGAGGAAAATATCCAAACAGCAGACGTTTATCTTTTTCACAAAGCTCTATTTGACCTTCTGCTCTTAATTGGAAGTCCGTTTTACGTCATCAGTGTTTGGAACGGTTACCAAATCTCATTATTTTCTTTCCAATGTCGTCTGCTCGTCTCAGCGGAATTCTTAGCGATTCTGTTGACAAATCACGTGATCGTTGCGATCGTTTTCGAACGTTACGGGAGACGTATTATGAAAAATGCCAAACCCATTGATTTGATGCCAAAAGATGCACACAGACATTTTCAAGCTAATACTCTATACTCGCTTTTACTCTGTGTAGGAATCGTCTTTGTTGCGGACGAGGTCACGTGGAGAAGTGTACAGTCTTGTGGGTATAATTGGCCTCCAGGACAAAATTATCACGCGATGGTTTTCTTACTTTTATTTGCCATTGTTTATTGCATTAGCTACTTTCTTTTCTTTCTGTGGGGCCTCGATCTCTTAAAACTGAAGTTTTCTAAATCTCCGAGAATGATTCAGCGACGAAGATCTCCGATATCTACCGAAGATAACCGTAGAGATAGAGTAGCATTACTTTCTCTTCTCATCCATTTTTGTTGTTGGACGCCGTTTTGGTGCTATCATCTTTACTTGGTTAAACACTACTATCGAGTGAGGCCGACCATTCATTTACCAGGTGGTTTCCATACCGACGAGCTATTTATATCCTCTTTGATGTATTTGTCTGCGTCAACTAACATTGTTCCGCCGGCCATATTTATCAAAGAGTGGTCTCCCTGGTTTTGGCTTAAGCCCCTCAACAGCCAGTCGAACGTGATTTCCCTCCAAGGCGGTCCTAGGACAGGCTTGAACAGGAACACAACAAACTCAAGGTCAAACGATGGATCTGGTAGACAAAATCATCAAAATGGCAGACCAAGCCACGTTAATACGCTTAGTGAAGTGATAGAACTTTCCCATGACTTTAGCAGTGGTCAAAGGTCAAAGCAAACTGTTGTAACTTAGCCGTCGTTTGTGTTGCCATCGCCGAATCTACCGTCCACTTCATCTTAGGATACGCTATTACGTGGATAATAAGTGAGAGAAAATCACAAATCATCACTCCCAAGCATGCTGGTAGATGTAGAAGGAGAAGATGGCGGGGTGGAGAATTTGAAGGAACCAATATAGTGACGGTTATGTCGTATAGGCTGTGTGGAGGCAAGAGAAGTGATGAAGGCATATACATGAGCCAGTGTGTGTCCAACAACTTCATGGAGACTGCTGCGGAAACGGACAAGATTGAACGCTTCGGACGTATGGGAAGCCATTTTAACATTTAATCGGGAATTTTAGATATCTAAAATTGTTTCTTATTTCAGATATCTGAAATTGAATTCGAGATATCTTAAATAGATTTCGAGATATCTGAAATTCTAATTCAGATATCTGAAATTGAATTCGAGATATCTTAAATAGATTTCGAGATATCTGAAATTGAATTCGAGATATCTAAAATAGATTTCGAGATATCTGAAATTCTAATTCAGATATCTGAAATTCAATTCGAGATATCTGAAATTGAATTCGAGATATCCGAAATTGAATTCGAGATATCTGAAATTCTATTTCAGATATCTGAAATTTAATTCGAGATATCTGAAATTGAATTCGAGATATCTGAAATTGAATTCAAGATATCTGCAATTCTAATTCGAGATATCTGAAATTGAATTCGAGATATCTGCAATTGAATTCGAGATATCTGAAATGCATATGAATAAATTTCCGATTAAATGTTAAAATGGCACGTATGGAAAGCCGTTTTAACATTTAATCGGGAAATTTCAGATATCTGTTATTGAATTCGAGATATCTGAAATTGAATTCGAGATATCTAAAATTCTATTTCAAATATCTGAAATTGAATTCGAGATATCTGATATTGAATTCGAGATATCTGAAAATGAATTCGAGATATCTGAAATTTTATTTCAGATATCTGAAATTGAATTCGAGATATCTGAAATTCAATTCGAGATATCTGAAATTCAATTCGAGATATCTGAAATTCTATTTCAGATATCTGAAATTGAATTCGAGATATCTGAAATTGAATTCGAGATATCTGAAATTGAATTCGAGATATCTCGAATTGAATTGGAGATATCTGAAATTCCCTGGTATTTCGAGATATCTGAAATTGATTTTAAGATATCTGCAATTATTTGTAGATATCTTAAATAAATTGGAGATATCTGTAATTTAATTGGAGATATCTGAAATTATTTCGAGATATCTGAAATTCCTTATTAAATGTTAAAACGGCTTTCCATACGGACGATGTCGAGTGACCTGTGATTCTGTCATATAAAGTAAATTAAAATAATTTATAAAGAAACATTAGGGGTGCCTACGACGACTTTGGGTAAGGTCATTATAATGAACGCATGGTTTATATGTAAGGAGCCAAACGTGAAGGGGGGGGGGGGGGCAAACTTTCTTTTTGCCTCTTCTGTTGGAGAGATGTCAATGGCGATCATCTGAATATGTTATATTATCATTTTATTTTAGTTTATATATTTTCGTAGGAGGAAAGGGGGTGTCTGGGTTGGGATGAGGTTTGAATGTAGCACTCTTAGGACCATCGGTTACGTCACTGATGATTATACATAGCACAATACTTGGGGTCAATAGGATGGATCAAACATATACAAATTGGGAAATAATAGGTGGGTTTTCCGAATAACATGTTACAAACCAATAATATGATCCTGGCATGCCTTTGATATATAGTAGTTTGATCTGAAATAAATATATTGGGGGGGGGGGGGGGGAATAGTAGTAGAGTGTTAGTTTATCACTATATCTTGGTTAAGACAACACTACATGGTGGCCGTCTATACACATGAGACTTATACAACAGTAACAAGCTGCACATACTGACTTAGAGTATGTAGCTGTGGGAACCTATAATAAACTGCATACAAGGGAAGGAACCTTCTAACACTCTTTGTATATCAGAGTTCGACGTTTAACTTGTTGAAGCCGCTGAATGTTACGTATGAATTATTCATATTCCATGCGCAGATCTCGGAGCAAATCATGCGCTGTATACTGGGATGGAAAGTTGGCAGGGAGCAAATTCTGCATTCGACATCGTGGTTTAACCGTCAATAACTGGTTTACAATCCATCCACTGTGCATGATCATGGTGTATGTTTTCATGTTGTCGCGAGTCGTATAGAATCCTATACCAACCGTAGTCTGCTACCACTCAGAAATGCTGTACACACTTTCCTTAATGTGCAACGTAATTATAGCTTGCTACACGTCCGAAACTATAACTCTAAACGTGTTGGGAAACTGCAGCTCAAGTGACAAAACTGACCAATAGCGTAAGAGACTTCCGCAATTAGGGAGAGGTAGGAAGGGGGTGCGGTGGGGTGAGCAAGTTGGGGCCCTTTCCCAGAAGAATTTTGTTGTTCAATAGGCCAAATTATCAGGCATGTTTTAGTAATCATGTAACGTCTGAAGTGAAGCTATATTTCATATCTATTCTGCAACAATAATTTCTTTATTTTTAACCTGCGCATAATCCTACGCATAATTATGCTAGCAACTATGAAATTGCCGCAAGGTGTCTCAGTAAATATGTTCTAATGTTGGGCAGTGTCGTGTATCTCATACAGATACAGCTATCGTGGTGTCAGTGTTCTGTTGAAGAATTTAACAGAATTTTTCTAGTCTGCATGATGCCGTGATACATACAAATCATTAAAGGATTTTATGTCACTGGATCCCTATTTTGAAGTCTTCATATTTGCTCTTTCCAAGTATAGTGAATAATAGAATACATTCTTCATCTCATACATATTTCTCCAGGGTCCATATTTGACTTCGAGGATGCAGCCCCCCTCCCCCCGCCTCGGCCCCTCTCTCTCC
This sequence comes from Apostichopus japonicus, assembly GCF_037975245.1. Classification (NCBI taxonomy): domain Eukaryota; kingdom Metazoa; phylum Echinodermata; class Holothuroidea; order Aspidochirotida; family Stichopodidae; genus Apostichopus; species Apostichopus japonicus. The sequence goes on from NC_092579.1 coordinate 3,232,059, forward strand.
AGAACTGGATATATTACTTTAAAAGAATGAAATCGTAAAGCAATCACTGGCCGATGAAACTCCCCGCAATAGATCATGACCGTTTTACTATTCATATCATCGATTAATTGTTGATATCGTCAAATCATTTGATGATATTTTCAAATAATTGCTGATATCACCAATTATTTGCTGATATCACCAAATTATTGTTGATATTAATAATTCATTTGCTGATATCAACAGTTCATTTGCTGATATCAATAATTCATTTGCTGATATCAACAATTCCTTGATGATATCAGCAATTCAGTTGCTGATATCAGCAATTATTTGTTTGATAGAAAATCGACAGGGCGTACGCCTACATTCCCCAACGTGACGACGCCTCTGGTCCCTGGCCTGAAGGCCAAAATAGAAGTTCCGACGGATCGAAAACTGTATTTTTTATTTTCTTAAGGCAAGTGATGCCCAAGCAGTTTCATCGGATCTCGGTGTGGTTTTGGAGAGACCGTCAAAATGTGTACTAAAAAAGTTACTCTTCTCACACTCAAACCTGTGTCGGAGGCTCTGAAAAAAATAAGTTTATTAATAGGTCAGTAATATCACTGCAAATGGTCATGTTGATCCGTTGTCAGTTCTGTTAGCTTCAAAAGGACGTTACGCCTCATAGGCGTTGCTGTTTTCAGTCTCTCTACTTCTCCTCAAACCTGTAAAATCCGGGCAAGAACGGCCTGTGCTTCTTCCTTTACTGTCATTGGATTGACCAAAATGACGTAAGCTTAATATACATATCACTGAACTAGCGAGATCACCTTGTAAAACGGTCCAATGCGTACATTTGTACCTCAGAATTCGCGGTTTTGCTGTTGCGAATGTGGTGGCGCTCGTCTTCAATAGTAACAAAACCGTTCAATCGTTACACTTGAATTACTGATTTAAAATGAGTTGTTGGTATCAACAATAACATGTATTAGTGATATATGCATTTCATTTGTTGATATCATTAAATAATTTATAAAAATATAAATTATCGAATAAAAAGTAAAACGGCTTGCCATTCGCTTCGCCTATCCATTCGTCTTGATGAAGTATACATGATAATACAACCACACATGCACCTTACATCATACCGACCAGCGGCAAAGGAAAGCAATTGTAGACGAATTACTTCATATGTGACTATCGTCAAAGTTACTTTAATGTTCTTCTTCGGAACAACATAAAAAGCCCTTACACGGGATGTAAAATTAATTGTATGTCCATACGTGCGAAGGAACTACATACTCTTCCTATACACAAGATGTAAATATGATCTTATGTTCGTAGGAGCAACATGAACTACCATATATGATGAGCCTGTAACACCTATGTTATTTGTTGTTCGTAGGAACAACACACTTCCAATACACGAGGTGTAAAAGTTAATTAATGTTCGTATAGGAACAACAGAAACTTCTAATACACGTGAAGATTAAAAGGTTATTTTATGTTCGTCTGTTCGAAGAAACAACATGAACTTCACATTAAAGAATAGATACAAAAGACTACAATAGTCAGGCATGTAACAAAACATGAAAATCAAGTCTTTGGTCGCAATTTTCGGCAGCGTGAGTTTCATTTCACTATCGGCCATGAACTTTTGTGTAGATTAATTAACGCTGAAGACTGGAACGAGCCTTGACAAAAGACTGAAAGATATCTTGGGGGTTTTAAGGTAATACTAGATTATGAAAAAGTTAACATTGTGCAACGCTATAGTTTCAGGAACCCCGCGATCTATAGCATATGCAAATTAGTGCAGACAAAAAAATAGCGTTAGAGTACAATCAAAGGGCGCTATTACACTTTGCTTTATACTATCTCAGTTCATATGATTGGAAAATGTTTGCTAGGATATTAAACGGGCGCCCTCGGATTAAAACAATCTGTTTTGGGGGAAAAAGAAATAACTCCACTGTTTTGTGGCAAGCTATGATGATAAATGGACGGAAGTTGTCAGGCTTTATTTATTCATTTTTAGCTCAGAATGCACCATTAGACGTCCTATCTGTTTCTGAGGGAGGACCCCTTGATCAGTGGCGTAGCTACGGGGGGGCCTGGGGGGGCCGAGGCCCTCCCATGAAACCGGCTGGCCCCCCACTGGCCCCCCCACTGGGAATGTAAAAAAAAAAAAAAAAAAACATCAGTGCCATTCACTAAAATTTTTTGTTCAATAATTTGGGAAATAGAGTTACACAATTTTCTCGTCTGCATCTGGCAGAATAAGAATAATACAATATCTGTAGTAATCATGAGAATGGTCACACAGCATGGCATGGCAATGGTCGATGCGACGATTGCGACCATACACCACGAACCTTGTTGTGCTGCGCGATATCGATATCTACCAATACATCTAATCGGTCATCGATTGGCACAAAAACCCAGATTCTGATGACAGCTGCCTCAAGAAACCCAATAAATGGCCTAATTAGCACCGAGCCACCAATGTGAACCATTACCGAAACATCGATGCGTGTTAGTCTTCCATCCACAAGTCCACATGTGGGCATATCCTGCAAACCTACCGGTAGCCCACAGGGGTTTGAGTTGGAAAGAAGGCCTTGACACCTTGAAACGACAAATGATGCCAACCATAGGCGTGCGGGGGGGGGGGGGGCAGACTGCCCCCAAATTTCCAGAGGACAAGAAATTCGGGCAAAAGTCCTGAAAAATTCGGGCAGCCTAAGAGGAGAATTTTTTTTTTTCTCCTCTTAGGCTGCCCGAATTTTTCAGGACTTTTGCCCGAATTTCTTGTCCTCTGGAAATATATATATATATATATATATACAGTATATATATTCCGGGGGGAAAAGGGGGCACGCGCCCCTCCCACACTTTTCCTCAGGTTAAAAATGTGCCTTTTTTTCTACATAAAAATTGAGGTGCCTCAAGTTAGCAAGAGGCCAGGGAACCAGAATGAACACTCGGGAAGGGCCGTTTCCGGCCATCTGAGGGGTTTGTAAAACCAAAAATTTGCTAGTACGCTCCGCGCCAGCCGATGGTGGCGCTCCGCTCAGATAGTCGTGCATACAACTTTGCAAATCCTGGCTAAGCCCGTGACTTTTAACGAATTTCTGTGAGTCAAACTCAAAACATTTTCGAATGGAAAAAAATTGTCAAGATATTAACAAGAAAAAAAAAAAGATTCCTACATTAGCAACTAGCATGATTTCACCTCATTTTGTCTCAAAAGAAAACTTGTTCCTTGTTTCCCAATTTGCGCATTGGATATTGCAGTGCTAGTATGCATATTTTCTTTGATGGGGGGGGGGGGGGGGCGTTGATGGAGTGATGTGTATACACAAATAAGATAATACAATAAGAGTTATAAAGGGTACTGAATATAAGGCTGCATCATTCCAATCGAATTTCTGCAAAGTGCCCTTTGATGTCGGTGCCCCCCCCCCAGATTAAAAGTGCTTCCGCCGCCCTTGACCTGGATATCCCCGACATGAGTGTATAAAAGAAACATTTTCTTTTTCATGGATGGTGGGGGGGGGGGGAGTGCCTACAAGCCTAGAAGTACAGGTTTATCATATTCTTTGTTATATTTTATACTTTTTTGTGAGACAAATTGCAGTCTCACCCGACACAGCGACATTATCCCGCCTACGTGTCGTTGAACAATGTATGTTTTTCTGGAGGTAGCTGAGTACTGTGTTAAAATAATAAATAAGGTAACTAAATATAGGAGCTTAAAAAATATACTGTCCCATTTTTCCCCTTCAAAGTGATGTTACCATTTTTTCTTCTTCTAATTTACCAAATTTTTGGGGAAGTGTAAATTTCTAAAACGTGAGATTATAAAATAAAGAATGTTTAGATGCAACTTGCAAGGCCTCAGAAGTGCCGTTTCCGGCAACCTGAGAGGCATTGTGTGCCAAAAATTTTCTTGTACGCTACGCGCCAACCGATGGTGGCGCTCCGCTTAGATAGTGTCACGGGAACTTTCAGGCACAAAAAGTTCTGCCCCCCAAACTGAAATGGTCCCGTACGCCTATGATGCCAACTTCCCTCAAGTTAAAAGTCTGGCTGAGTTGGCAAGGCCAGTCAGCATGAAAGAGAAAATTTTTTTTTTTGCATTTCTGTCACCAAAGTTGCACATCTTTTTGGTTGCTATTTTGCCTCACAGGTGCCATCTCCTGCGATCTGGGGGTGCTGAAATCTCAAATTTTCTCTGTACGCTCCGCGCCAACCAAGGTGGCGCTCCGCTCAGATAGTAACCTCCGGCCCCCCCCCCCACAAGAACGAACAGCCCCCCCATGGCCCCCCCACTCAAAAAATCCTAGCTACGCCACTGCCCTTGATCCACCTTCGTGGAAGTTCGCTTCCATGATCTTAGGACCGCACACCTTCTAAAATCCAATACTTATCTTGCTCTTCCATTATGATGCCCGTATCTAAATCAGTCGGGGAATGTCATAATTTGCCCCCGCCCCCCCTCAATCTCCCCCTTAAAGGAAGACTAAATGGAGGAATCTTACATGGAGTCTAACTACGGGTGGGGGAGGGGTGTTGACAAAAGGGGAAGGGAAGGAAACCTCCCGTTGAAAACGAAACTGTGGAACATGGAGATAGACACTGAAAAATAGCAAACACAGAGTTGATTTTTGATGTGAGTAATGTGTTTAATTTTGCAATCAAATTCTAGATCAAGTGAGATTTGTGAGTGACCTGCTTCACCTATTAAGGAATCTAATCTATATATAAATATATATATATATATATATATATATATATATATATATATATACATATATTTATATATATATAGTAGAATAGACGAATATAGACCTAGTTCTTGTTGAAAGATGTTAATGGGTAGACTAGAGGTCAGACTATGAATGAAAGTAAAAACTATACTATGCAGAAATCAATACCAAATATTTACCATTTTGAAGATTATAAAGAAGAAATCTCTGTGAAAGATTTTAACGTGCCACGATTTGGAACCAGGAAAAGTAGTACTACTTACAGAAAAGAAGAACGAAAAACAACAATGGAGTGAGACACATAACACTAGCATGCAAATAAAAGTAAATGAAGCAACAATATTAGCATGATTAAAACATCATTGAGCAAGGAAGATTGAATTTAATCTGTGATTTGACTAATCCACGATTAGACTGTACGATTGGTAATGGTCATAACTATAAATGCAGCCAGTAATCAACCAACGTTTTAATTCAACAAGAAAGATCATGATGGAATGACAGACAATCACCTTCAGTTGTTACTCATACGTCTATACATGAAGTCTAAAAGCTATGGGGTAATCTATGAGAGCCATTTAGCATGTTAATATATATGTTAACATATGCAACAATGTTTCATAAATATTCATGAGACCTTTGAAGAAAAGTCACCCATTAAAGAACCTGGGCACAATAAACCAAACAATCAAACCACTCTCAACCCCAGTCCCCTTGCATAGAGACTGTGACTGTGTGATCATCGTGTATATCACCATTCCCCTAGAGGGGGAACATAATGCTACACAAGATCTTAGCCAAAAGGGCAAGACTTTTAGTGGTAAAAAAAAAAAAACATTAAAAATTGAGAGAAATGAACCCTACTCAGAGCAGCATTACTTACATGAAATATTAGTGTGCCTTGGAAATGTCTTATGAAGATTCTATACTTTAATAAACTGGTTGTTTCTTACTTAATCTTTGAACATGAATATTTATTACATGGTATGTTTAAATGAAAATAATTAATTTTCCTTTTTTCAGAATCATGGTTCAAGGAAGCTAGGCTTTATTGCAGCTGTTACCTAAACTTCATCAATACATCAAGAAAAAAACAACTGATTGATACAGTATGAATATGCATATTGAATTAATTATTCATAAATGTCTAGCTCTCAATTCTCATCGATGAACACACTCCCTTCGGTCATTGCACTGAACCGTTGAAGGTTTCATCATGAATACAAATTAGGTTAAATGAATATCAACAGCAAGGTGATATTGATCTTGCAATGAGAGAAGAGAGACCAACAGATAAAGAACAACAGAGGAAGAACATAAAAATCACTTTGATATCACACAGGTAGGACACGATTTCAAAAATGATTGAATACAATCAGAAACTGGGAATGAGGTGAACCCTTCACTCGAGGCAAACACAGACACACACAAGCAAAGTCAGTAAACTAGGAGTTAACAGTAAAAAAAATTCATTTGTTCTTTGAGAATTGTGATAGTGCACCTGGTTTATTAACAATGCCATGATCACATGACAGCATTCATGTAAAGTAGTGAAGCTGAGATAGGGCAAGAGTGGCACAATGGTGTGGCGGCCATGTTTGGTATTCGTTCCAAAGTTCATATCCTGAGGGATTATACCTAACTGCAGTATGGAGTATATTTAACTTTCATTAAATGACGAGAATTGTTACTAAGTATGACAGACAGACAGACAGACAGACAGACAGACAGACAGACACAAAGGGCAAGGTTTTATACCTCTTAATCTTTTCCCAGTATATTCCCTCCTAAGTTCCTACAACAATTTCTGGAAATAATTTGGAGGGCTAGTGTATTCTTGCAGCTCACTGTTGTTACCAAAGGCAAGTACAGGGGGAAAAAATGAGGACAAGAATGTTGCCAGTTGGAAGTATTTCGGAATCCAAAATAGTCAGCCATAAAAATACCTGACATAGATGAGAATATTGTACCAAGAATACCAACTTTATAACCACAACATATCACCACAAAATACATTCCAATGCTTTACCAGACCACTGCAACACCAACATAAACAAATACACTCTAACTTCTATTCGGAGATTGTCAGTTATGATTCATGAATACGGTAAAACTGATTTAGGCATGTAGTCTTAATGGATTGATAAACTGAGTACAAGGTACATTCTATGCCTTACAAGAAACTGAAACATTCTATTGCAAAGTCTACAACAGTATTTATCTTTTACTGTGCAGATTATATTTACCTTCACACTGAATATTGGACTGAATGTAAGTACGTGCAAACCTGAATATTCAAGAGCACATGAACTTATATGACGTGAACAGAACAGTGTGGAGGAAATGGCCGGCGATTCTTAAGACGAAATGCAAGTTACATGATTGTTTATATATTGTTTGTTGCAATGAAACAGTGGTAAGGGGGGAGGGGGGACTAGGGGAGGGCTAGGGAGGTGGGTATGAAGAGTATCAAAGGAGAATGAGTAAGCAAACTTAAAATCCCAAATTGCTGGAGCAGAATATACTACATTATCTTTCGAATCAGCCTTTCCATTTCAGCCCAATTCTATTTTCACTCATCTTTCCTTTGCATTTGTCTCTCAAATTGCCTCACACCCCCACCCCCCCCCCCCTTCCATCCCCAACTGCCCTAATGACATCAATTTCCAGTTAATATTGGAGTAGAGACATCATACTGCTATACTACAGACACTCATCACAGTTAATTTCTCTACCCAAATATACAACATGAAATGACCACAGGAATGGAATCACTTGTTTATCATTGTTTAAGTCTCGTCCTGACTTGATTCTAATAGACCAGGTGGTCGTAACGCCACCAAACATTATCTATTTCCTTTTAATCATAAGATTATTCACAGACTTTAATAATTGCTAACCAGTAAATAGCATTGCACCTTCAAAGACCTTTGTTGCTACAGCTTTAAACATATTGGTTCTGTTAAGCTTAAATTTGTTTAATATATCGAATGCTTTCTTTTTAAAAAAAAAATTGAAATTCAATTTGAAATTTGTTCATGTCTGTCTCGAGTAGCACATCAAGGGCATTGCAAAGTAGGAAGATGAATATGTTGCATGGGTATAAAATTCATGTACAAATCGACATATCTATTACAACAGTCATGTAACTGAAAGATTTTCTAGAATTAATAATCACAGTAAAGAGCAACAATGACAGGTCTTAGCAAGCAACAAAATGCAAGAATTGGAAGAACCTAATGATAACATCGGTCGCTTTTACTCTGGAGGGAAGGCCTACCAACCAGGAAGGTTTATTGATATTATACAGCGACAGAAAATTAAGATGTTTCAGAAATGTCGGAAGTACAGTACTACTGCGAGAATAAATATTGATATCCAAAAACAAGAAGTCTCAAAGAATACAAGAAAGATTGATGAGTGGGTGAAACATCCAGCAGTAGAATGATCATGAGTTTGGCAGATATCTACATGATTTTATGTAGAATAAAGTTAAATTTAGAGATGGTAGTCAAAGACACTGATTTCTGGCAGGCAAGTTCCATAATGTATCAAACCAAACTGATTGGCAACATATGTCTAAATATCACTACTATTCAAATATTGTTCATAAATGTATAAAAGGGGTTCTGTATGGGCACATCTGGCCTGCAATGATTTCAATATGTCATTAAGAAGAAGACAAACCCACAACCCTCCACTAATTGGGTGTGCCTAGGCTTGAGCACCCTATCGAAACTACTCATTGCTAAACCTGGGAATGATGGGTTTTTGAATCTGTCTGGCCCTCGGCCCCAACCAAGGTTCACTCTAGCCTTCATCGAGAAAAAATTGATGGACAAGTCCTGATGTATAAATTTCAATTGGAGGTTAATAAAATAAACTGGACATTAAAAAAAAAAAAAAATTAAATACTGCAACTGTAGTGATATGTCAAATTAAATTTTTCAAACAGTTGGAGAGTCTGAAACTGAAATGTTTACCCTGAACGAACAGGAGGTGTGTCATTTGTACAAAACAGCATAGCATAAACAACATCCACAGTTATGGTCACCTTTAACCCCACAAAATGGTCACACAGCACAATTTAGAAACAGAAAAATATCTACTTATACCCAAGAAATGAGGAAATGATTGTCAATTGAAACGAAAACAACGGGAACCGCCGTGGAATTATCTTCATTGGCCGTTGATCGTCAATAACTCAATTTCAAATATAAGCTCAGCATCTGGGGGAATCGTGAAAAGGATTAAGGAAGATAACAAAAATATCATAAAAACAGGAGTAGTAATGTAAATCATAATCATGTAAATCATTAAATGAAGGATAAACAAAGGATAAATGTGATCAAAACAAAGCCCGGTTTGAAGATTTCGTCCCAAACAATAGTCCTAAATTTAACCATCTGATATTTCAAAGAGTTAAGACAAACCTTCTCCGATACAAACTATGGGCTTTTTCAATACTTTTTTTAGTCTGTCTCCCGGTCTACTTTCTATTCTCCAGAAATTCTGTTACCTGGAGTGGAGGCTTTCTTATCTTTGGGATGTGGGATAAATCATGGTGCTGTTAAATTCAAGCCCCACTGATTGAGGTGGATCTTGTGATCCGATCGTTGACATTCAATCATTACTGCTACTTTACAGAGCGCCGTAATTATGAAATGCAATGGAAGACAGGCTAGATCCCTTCATACCGTAGTATGTCAGTACATACAGGTTTACCATCTTACCAAACCCCAATGAAGACTCCAGAGAAGTAAAATAATCAGGAGGACAACCCACGCACCTTGGCTCTGTTATGGCTTCACCACTGGTGCCAGCTAGACCAGCTTAGCCAATATACAAAAGCTAAAGTATGGACAAAGTCCTCTAGAAGAGACATGGGCAAGGCTCAAAGACACAAGAGAACATCTGCCACCAACGAGGCCCACTCTGGATAATCTTTCTGGGTCTAAACGCAACCACAATTCAATCATGACTCTGAGCGCCATAGGGACGGCTCAGTATAGAGATCACCATATCTATAGCGCCACAGGCATCCGATCTCTGAGATCTCCAATTCAGGGTGGTTCTGTACTCGACGCACAAATCTGAACCATGGATATAGTAAGAGGAACACAAGGGGAGAAGTGTTCACAATGATCTCAGCCAACCACATGAACTGAACATACCTGCTTCTGAACCATGGATATAGTTAGAGGAACACAAGGGGGGAAGTGTTCACAATGATCTCAGCCAACCACATGAACTGAACATACCTGCTTCTGAACCATGGATATAGTTAGAGGAACATAAGGGGGGAAGTGTTCACAATGAACTCAGCCACCCACATGAACTGAACATACCTGCTTCTGAACCATGGATATAGTTAGAGGAACATAAGGGAGGAAGTGTTCACAATGAACTCAGCCACCCACATGAACTGAACATACCTGCTTCTGAACTATGGATATAGTTAAAGGAACACAAGGGGGAAGTGTTCACAATGATCTCAGCAATCCACATGAACTGGACATACATGCTTCTGAACTATGGATATAGTTAGAGGAACATAAGGGGGGAAGTGTTCACAATGATCTCAGCCAACCACATGAACTGAACATACCTGCTTCTGAACCATGGATATAGTCAGAGGAACACAAGGGGGAGGGGGGGGGGGGAGTGTTCACAATGATCTCAGCCAACCACATGAACTGAACATACATGCTTCTGAACCATGGATATAGTCAGAGGAACACAGGGAGGAAGTGTTCACAATGAACTCAGCCACCCACATGAACTGGACATACATGCTTCTGAACTATGGATATAGTTAAAGGAACACAAGGGGGAAGTGTTCACAATGATCTCAGCCAACCACATGAACTGAACATACATGCTTCTGAACCATGGATATAGTCAGAGGAACACAAGGGGGAGGGGGGAGGGAGTGTTCACAATGATCTCAGCCAACCACATGAACTGAACATACATGCTTCTGAACCATGGATATAGTCAGAGGAACACAGGGGGGAAGTGTTCACAATGAACTCAGCCACCCAAATGAACTGGACATACATGCTTCTGAACTATGGATATAGTTAAAGGAACACAAGGGGGGAGTGTTCACAATGATCTCAGCCACCCACATGAACTGAACATACATGCTTCTGAACCATGGATATAGTCAGAGGAACACAAGGGGGAGGGGGGGAAGTGTTCACAATGATCTCAGCCAACCACATGAACTGGACATACATGCTTCTGAACTATGGATATAGTTAAAGGAACACAAGGGGGAAGTGTTCACAATGAACTCAGCCACCCACATGAACTGGACATACATGCTTCTGAACTATGGATATAGTTAAAGGAACACAAGGGGGAAGTGTTCACAATGATCTCAGCCAACCACATGAACTGAACATACCTGCTTCTGAACCATGGATATAGTCAGAGGAACACAAGGGGGAGGGGGGGAGTGTTCACAATGATCTCAGCCACCCACATGAACTGAACATACATGCTTCTGAACCATGGATATAGTCAGAGGAACACAGGGGGGAAGTGTTCACAATGAACTCAGCCACCCACATGAACTGGACATACATGCTTCTGAACTATGGATATAGTTAAAGGAACACAAGGGGGAAGTGTTCACAATGATCTCAGCCAACCACATGAACTGAACATACATGCTTCTGAACCATGGATATAGTCAGAGGAACACAGGGGGGAAGTGTTCACAATGAACTCAGCCACCCACATGCACCAACGATTATCTCCATTTTTAGAGAAGGCCTAGGTTTTTCTTGGAGAATTGGCCAGAGACAAAGGCCTTAGAGAGAATTTCCAAACTGAGGTCAATCAACAAGCAGCAGAATACTTGTATTCCAGATTTTTTCGTTCTGCTTTTAGCCAGTGGACGTGCTCCGAGAATAGAGAAAGTGCAACAGCACTTTCCAACCAAACAGGACAAAGGTCCTGAATTTGCACGAAATCGACTAAAAGAATCTGTTTGCCGACCTTAAATCCTCCTTTACGATGCGAAAGATAGATTTAAGATGATCTGAGAGGAGTATTTGCACAGGTTACTTTAGAGACAGCCAGAGAAACAAACTGGAGGATCTCCTCCTGGAACTTGATCAAGGATACTAGAGTCCAGGACGAAATTAGCCTCCATCACCTACAGCTTCCTCAAGATGAGGATTAGATTCTGGCAGCAGAGGCAGCAGAGATATGGTTGCTGCTGAGGCCACGGCAAGGAGGTCAGTGAAGATGATTGAACTGCAAGGAATTGGCCAACTAGTGACATCAGAAATAGATCGGTGGACTTCCTTAATCACAGGAAGATATCTTTTACAATGATCAGTTCAGACACTTAGTACAGGCAGAATTTCATGATGAAAGTCTAGCTTTTCCAAGCCAAAAGTGCAGAAATTGCAGCAGGCAATCTGTTCTTCCAAATCTTCTAGAGGCACACAGACCGTAGAAGCTACAAGGGAAGAGAGGTCAAGTCGGTGGTAGCAGCTTCTCCAAAGGTAAAGTTAGTCAGTAGTATGGTACTCTCACTGAAACAATCATCCCCCTCCCATAGCTGGACGCATCACCGGGGTAACAGTAATTGCACAAGAAGAACTAACCAGAGAATGCAAAATACATCAGTTTTAGTTGCCATGGTTACAAAACTGTTTGCATATTAGCCTTTGAAGGATCTGCTCTGAATTATGTTGAACTGTGTTTTATTACGGTGATCTAAACCTCAGAATCTAGTAAATGCAGTACTTATAAAGCAAACCTTCAAGAAGAAACAGAACCATAGTATCCAAACCTTTCTCTCAAAGAAGACTGAAAGAAACATGAGAACAGAGAACAAAGTCAGTATCCTCGGAAGTGCAGAAGTATATAATATGTTGAGCTGTATCTTGTGTGTTGTAACTTTGACCATCTTGAAAAGACATGAACCAGGAATTTTGATCTTCCCCTTCTCAGTTCCCCTCCTCCCCCGGCCCCTTGATCAAAACCCTGACATGGACTACAGTATCTATTCATTATTGGATTCAACTCATTATTTCAACTCATTCAACTCGTTCAACTCATTCACTCATTCAACTCATTATTCAACTCATTATTGGATCTAACTAAGAGATCTAGGTGGAATCTTACCTGTCCCTGCCATTCTATTGCACTCTCCCTGCTATCGGTAATATTTAGGTAATGCGCCCCCTTAGACCCACTCCTTGGTCAACACTTCCCTCTCTCCCCTTTTGAAGAATGGTGACGGGTGAGAGAGTGTAAGCAGTACATCATGTTTTTAGTTGAACAATAAAGTTATAGATATCGACACGGTACGGTACTGTACATGTCAGAAAAATAAATCGATCAGTGATGAAAAAGGATATTTCCAAGCCGCAAATCCTCTTCTGCCGTACCCCATGCGAGATGGTATGACGAATCTAGCTGATTCTCCCTTCTTCATCGACATGCATGCTATATCCCAGCCTGGAGAAAGGAAAGAAAAATCAAAGTTCAAGAAGATCGGTAGAGGATTATAAATGTCGATGATTCATTCGAATATGTTTCTGTTCATAGATAAGATATGTACCATTATATATCCATTGGCATAAACATTAAAACTCCAGGCACAGCCATTTTGTCCACTTGTCATGTTTTCTTTATTGCCATGGTAACTACTTCTTCTAGATTGGATTACATCCACATTATTGCCCGGTTAAAAAAAAATTCCCAAATAGGCAGCATGGTTATTAATATTCTCACTCCTTGGGAGACCTACCTTTGATGACTTTTCCCATATCCACTGGAAATGAAAATGGTGTCTGTCCTTCATCTCTTGTGCTGGAAGAAAACAAAGGGAATAAAATCAAAGGCACTTGTATTTAAAAGTAAAACAAATAAAATATAAAAAACAGTATGCTTGACAATATATTTTACAGCTCTACTGTATGAAAAGCAGACAGGATATTCAGAGATAAGCCAGGATTTGCAAGTAAGATTTGACTTGAAAATGGGTAGCTTTATCAATATTCTGAATTCATCTACATAAATTTCGATTTACTCAGACCCCTGGATCTTTCTAGACATATATAGTCTTATTCTTAGTGATCTATGGATATGAGAATTTTCATTTGGAAGCGCGACACGATTTAAGGTAGTTCACGGAAAGGAGAGGGCTGGAGAATGTGGGAGGGGATGGGGGTGGGGATGGAATTTGGAAATTGAATAAATTTTCATAGATCCTGTGGAAAATGCAGGGTCTAGTATTGACAACATTATGAAGTTTATTGTTGTTCAAAAAGATTTATATTTAAATGCAGATGGGGCGAGTACAACTTCATGAGAGCCTGACAGCTCCCTTAATAATGCATACAGTATATACAATGAGATAACACCAGTACAACCAGGAGTGCAACCACCATTTTTAATGTTATGAAGGGACTCAAATGTTACTGTATGTAGTTCCTAGCGGACAGCGATCTACCCAAAGTTGAGAAATTTTGATAAACTGGAAGTAGCTTTGTCATTGCAAAATACTGCAATATTTTGAAACTTTGTAAACAATGTTAAACTAATTTCAACTGCTTCCTTGTCCTGGTGGAAGGATTTCCCCACTTCTTTGAGAAATTTTGGTCAAATGAAGGGAGCTTTGTACAAAATGGTGCTATATATTGCAACTTTTGAAAAAAGTGATGAAGAGTTTTCAGTTGTTTAGTTTGTACTGTACATGTTGAACTATGAATGAACTGTACACAGATAAAATTTTTTTTTTAATAATCTGTAGACCTGTCAGTGGACGGCAGGAGGGTGGGCTGATGCTCCCTCGGTTTATTTCTGGGGAATGGGGAGGGGTAGGGGGTAAGGGAGGGAAGATGGTCCCTGAGTACAATGGCTCAAATTTTAGAACAGTACCTGTACAACAGGGTTTCTTCTTAATTCTTATGTATGTAAATTCTAACACGTACTGTAATAGCCACAGAATCGTAATCCTTTTGGATGCAGATACTGTACATACATGTACCTTATCAAATTAAATTTAATATACAGAGTTGGATCCTGACACTTCCACACCAAGTATGTGCATGGTCACCAACAGATGTATGTAGGCAATTAATCATTGATTTATATCGAGCCTATAACATGAATATAAAAAGGAAATAAATTTCAACAGTTTATTTGACAGCTTGTCAAACATTTATAATCTACCTGCTGGTGCAATATGTCAGTTTTAAGACCTTTAAAAGGATCAAAGGTAATTATGAACTCTGCGTTATTTACACGTACAGGCAAAGAGCTAACATTACTATAGACCGTGGATTTATGTATGTGAGTATTAATTTGTAAGACATGTTCACACAAAGCTATGTACTGTATGTTCAGTATAATCCATATGGGGTATCTTAATTACTGCAGGTTTTAGTTCCCTAAGAATGTGAATTGCCCTATTAAGATATTAAATGTGCACCTTCAGTATGACATCACAACAATCTTGATACCAAGCACAATTATAACAAATTTTGTCAACCAATTGAAATACTATATAGTTAAGTGATACATATACTGTACCCAACCCTGGCAAATACCAAATGTGTAACTTGAGGTACTGTATCCTAGAGGCCAAATTTAATCCTTTATTGTGTTTTCCTGATAGTCTTCATAACTCATCAAAGACAAACTAAATAAAAGAGGTTATTGACCTGTGAACCAAACCACACAGATTTGACCTACTTTGATCCTTCTGGTCACAGGTGTAGGATTGTGCCCAAGGTAAAACCGAAGGGTGTATGATAGTGACACAGTATATATTGTGTCAGTTCAACCATGGAGGTAAGAATCTGTTTTTACCTCCATGGTTCAACTTGAGGAGCCTGAGAATTTTTAGTTGATTTTGATATAGTTTTCCATGCTATTCAATACTAACTCTTATAGCAATGTACGTCATTAGCTTGACTACAGTCAAGTTCTATTCAAATCATGAAGTAAAACTCAACCTCCAAAATCAAAATTTGTAACTTTTATAGATCTATATTTTTACTGGCTATGAGAAAGTGTTCAGGCAATAATTGTTGATATTATAAACTGAATATGAAATTAAAAAATTATAGGGGCCTATACTTTCCTTTCGGTAAAAAAAGTCTTGAAAGTGTCTTTGTTAGACCAATTGTGATCCGAGTTTCAGTATTAATGCTCGGTAGCTGTCACATAGCCGTAACCGCCGACTAAACGAATTAATGTTGGTGGACAGATAAAAGTACAGGACTGTTTATACCATGAAGAAAGAGTAAAGCAGACACACTTGAAATCCTTCAAGCAGAGATCACCCTGTCTGGAGAACACTTGTATTAGGTAGTATGTACTTTTTTATTGACAAGTCCTACCGTTTAAAGTACAAACATGCCATTGCTTTTGGTACTAACTGCACTGTATGTACAGTAAGTATAAACACTCATCATTTAGTTCCATATTGTACTTAATATGGAATATGTAACACAAAACACAGACTTTGGCTACCAATAAGCCTGTGTGAACCATGTACAGTACCTGTTACTGCATTCTTCCAAGGATGACAAAAATCCATTTTGCCCACAACCTCATTTCCATGGTAATACATCTTTTTGATACATGTTTACATACTACAGTATAGTTTCTCTGGGATACAAATATGTATAGGCCTATTCACTCTATATATGCAACGTGCTCCTTTAACCCTAAAGGTGATTAAATGCTGGTTAATTAACTTTGATGTTGATGCTGAGGGCAAAGTTCAATGGTATAATCTCCACTGAAAATGCTATGAAACTCATCATAACTGAAAGATACCGTAGTGCACTGTAGTGCACTAATGGGATCAATGGGTGAACCTCAACAGTACCACTATATTTGTAGCTCTTGACAAATTTTTAATGTGTTTTTAATATCACAATATCCTTTGTAATTTTGTCTCTGGTTTGTGTTTATACTGCCTAAAGAGCCCCCCTGCATTATATGATCTTATAATACTTAAGTAACTTAAAGTATTTTAGATGGGTCAATAGTTAAAGGGTCAGCCTTCTTATGTCCAGATACCCAAACTACAGTATGGTACTGTCGGGTGATGAAACTTCCCACAATCAGATATAATTGTCTTATAAAACTTTACCAATTTCAGTCAAGACACTGCGTAAAGGAAGCATTTTTAAAAGTTGTAAGGTGACAGGTACAGTAAGCTCATTGGTCACAGTACTTTAAAATAATGTTAATTTACTCAACATGTTGATCCACGGATGTTGCCCATTTCCTGGCCATTGCTAAATTTTACTTTCCCATTCCCATTAAAAATCTATCATTTATGCATCCCAGCACTTGTATTTTGGATGTGATCTTAATCCACTCAAATCCAGGTTATGAAGGAGTGAAGAATATTAAATGGTGTTGCAATGCAACTTGCAATTTAGCAATGCTTCTATTCAACATCATTTCACAACATTAACAGTAGTGATGGTTAAGTCTCAACTGATCCTTATATACTTCTACTGCGGTATAAATAATTAAAAACCATAGTTGTACTGTACTTGTAAAAATAAAAAATATAGCCATTTACTAGTGCAATTTGAAAGTTAAAAACTTGTGTGAAAGGTCTCCAAAATTTAATTTCAAACTCCCTTTAATGAGGAACAGTTCTAAATTCTGGCAATTCTTTAAAAAACCCATCAATTTGTTGTCAATATTACTTGTCATTCCCACAACAGTTTTTCAACCAGAATCTCATTAATGCATGGTGCCTGATTCTCGAAATAATGCTTTTGATGACCTTTGCCCTTGAGTCAACACTTCATTCGCCTCAAGGCGACCTGTATCATGCAATGCCATGGCTTTCCTACCATATATAATTAAGCCAGACTTTGTACATTGATCATTCTTTTAGAAGGAAGTGCAAAATTAGTCTCAATCTTCACATGGTTCAACCTTCAAAGCTTTACGGAAACCATGGTTAAAAACAGTTAATTGCTCGTATTTAACATTAGACCTGTGTGTAGCATGCTAGATCAGTAATAATTAAACAGATTTCTTCGTTGGGAAACCGCACAGAGCTTTCCATTTCAATAGTCACGCTCAAAGAATACTGTATGTCTTTTCAAAGGGGTGGCTTTATTCTTAATGTTCTTCAGTTTTGACATTTATACTGTGTAGACTATTACAGTACTAGCACATGTGAATTAAATTTACTGCTCTTTTCATGTCAGCATAGGGATGTACATGTATGTAACCCTCTGGACATTTCAGGCTTCCAAAGAGTGTCCAGAGGATTAAACTAGAATTATTTCATTTGCCAGACCAAGTCATTGAACTGAATGAGTACAGTAGCAAGGTTTCTAGCCGACTTTACTGGTTTCATTATTGCCAAAGAGACAATCAACCACTCTAATGTACTCATGTATTAAAACACTGTTTGGATTGGTGGTTGACTAAATTGTTTAATATAAATCTAGATCTATATGTGCAATTTTTACCTTGCTAACCTTTTGTTCTCATTTCATCTCAGTCTACTTGTCACCAACCATTGCTTTTGTTTTGTATCCCTTATAACGATAAGTTAGTGGACTCCCTGGTCCACCTTCACACTCTTGGACCACAATATAAATTGAATAGATTAGCCGGTCATTCATGTACAGTCCACCAGGGCTACTGTACATACAGTATTGTATACAATGAGAGGGAATATTAATTTAAAGCTGGTATAGAATGCAAAATGCTAGCCTTTAAAGGCAGTCGGTATAGGCCCCAAATTATAGCACGCTATAATTGATAGAAGTTGTCAAAAAGTACTTTCCTGGAGGTCTTTATTATCCAAATTGTTCTCACACATTTTTAAGGAACACACAAGATGACTGAATTTCCCAGTGAGGAAAATTTCCTCGGAAGTTGTAACATGGAGGTCTGTTTTTACCTCCATGGTTGTAATAAAAACCATTTAAGAATTTTGACCAAAGGTGACCATAATTGAATATCTAGCATGTTTGGCCCCTATGGAGCATACCTTTAGGTGTGTACATGTATAGTTAAATTTGATACCACAGACAACATTCAAATGAGATTTTTAAAAGAGAACTGTTGCCTGATCAGTCCAATCAGAATCAGCTTTGGAGGTTGTCATCCAGGGCCCAACTAATTGTTTACATCAAATTCAAAAAGCATTTTAACTAAATACACAACAAAAATGATAAATTTGTATACTCTTTGGAGATACTGAAATATAAACAGAAAAAAATAGTGGCAGGCCTATGATTCACATGAAAGAAATCTCTTTTTGTGGCACAAAGAGGGTCAGGTGTTCTATTCTCCAAACCTACACATCTCTCCTACAGTATATATATCCACAATTGGCCATTCTTTGCTGTTCCGCTACACTGTTTTTCAGACAAACAAATTTGCTGACATTCTGCCAACTACAAAGTTATTTGACAAAAAACCTTAAAAATTTGCCCCTGTCAAAATGTGTCGATAGCTGTGTCCCTAATTTGCATTTTGCAGACAATGATACAGCCACGTAGTCTGTGTATAATATTACCATATCACCCGTTGATGAAGGTGTGCTGTACCAGCATCTCAAGTTGTAGTATTGCATGCCACTCTATGTTAAAGGCCACTCCAGTAGTATCGCCCTGGAATATACCCTACAAAGTCAATTAACTGTCACTTCCAACACCAACACCAAAAATCAGTGACGGAAGGTCTCAGTAACTGAATGATCCAAGGATGATTCCAAAATCGCGAAAGATGGTTGTAAAATTCCAGACGAAAAATTCGCGAAATATTACGTGTAGTCTACTTCCGGGTGGTAGATACGGAAGGAGGAATTAGTGGGCGTTGCCCAGGGAGCGAGGGCGTAGTGCTAACATATTTCCAAATGTGTAGTTAGGTAGACAGGAAAGTGCAATTGTGGAGTGGGAGACAGGTAAGAGAGGAGCGAAGTAAATCATACCGTTTTGGGTATTAATTCATGAACGACAAGTGCTACCTTCTAGAAGGAGTAAGAACGCGTACCGTACCTGAAGTGACCGTCAACAGTGCGGTGAAAAATTCGACCAATTGTCGTTTTAAGATACAGTATATATAGGAGTGTGGAGACAGGTAGGTAAGGGCATCTGGTTAATTAAGCATTATTGCATCCAATGGCAACCTCATGCGCATATATTCCCACTCTGCGAGCAGTTTCCGTTTGTTGTCTAATTTGACTTACACAATGTCTGGGGAAATTTCTTAGCTTAGTATTTTAAACAGTTAGGGAAGGACAGTACAGTACTTTGGCAGACTGTTAGAAATTTTTATTTTAACATGCTAAAATTGACGGATAAATATATTAATAAATTGATATGCAAATGAGGATTTACTAGGTACAGTATGAAAGTGAAGCACTACGTCTAGGCTGTGCTGGTGTATCGGTGTCTGTGTGTGTGTGTTTCTTGAAACTACACATTTTCTCTATGGTTTACACACCTGTTGTGTTATTAATTCTGTCACACTAGTACATATTTCCTGTTCAAGTAAACTTGTTTAAATACAAAAGGTGGAATGCTTCAGTAAGTTCGGTGCAGCTGAACAAGATCGCTAGGGTATGATACCAGACTCATTGTAATAGCACCATTCTCTGTCTTCCATTACATTAACTCTATTGTTATAACGACTAGATACATGCCTATACATAGCACCTAAAATAATTCCCTGAAAACTGAGTAAATAGCTCCTGAAGAGCTATGTATATATTGGTGATAGTATCACAGAGCTTAAAGTGCTAACCTTTATATCTCTAGAGTCAATATTTATTTATTCACTCTACTGTATGTAGCATGTTTGTCACATACCAGCAGCTAAATTACACATAAAATAACCTTAAAGAATTAAGGGAATATCCCTGATAAACCAGAATCTGAAATAATCATAAAACTGCTTCCATGAACAAACGTTCCTTAATCGATACTGTGAACCCTGTCAATCCCAAGTATGTGTTTAATCTCAATAACTGTAATAACAAGTGTTCTTGTTCAAACTATTCAATAAATATGAGTAGTATGCATAATTATTAGTATTGACATCATGTCATTCATACTGTTGCTACATGTTGTTATTACACAATAAATCTAGCTCTACATACCATGTTTCTCAAGACAATATCTCAAGTTATTTTATCAATCTAGTCTTCAAATTTCATGTACAGTATCAATAACAGTTCTTCTAACTTATCTTCTTTTCATGTATTTGTTTCCTTTCTTTAGATATACCATCTTAAAAAATTAAAATACGGTTAACCTATACTGACCTTAAACTTCCATTACTTTATGTGGGGTAACTACAAAGTACAATTGGATGCTTCTTTTTGCTTTTTTAAGTGGCTTCCTGATACCACCTGAGAAATTTGTGAGCCAGGGGCAACTTTTCACAGATCTATCTTGGGCCTTTTGAGCCCCGAACCTGGCAATGTAAATTAATTCTTGCACAAGATATATATATACAGTGTAGAAAAAAGGTTAACAGCGCACCCAAGTAAAGCCTTCCACAAACCAGGCAAATTACAAACATTTCCAAACATAAGGTACAGCACAAGATGTTATTTACCCAGTACAGGTACAGACCAGTAATATCATAACAGATCTATGGTAAATTTACGGAGTCACCCAGTCACAATTCAAATGAAATACATTTAGCATCTAGGGGGGATGAGAGGTTGATTTATGGCACACTCAGAAAAACTATGGCAACTTTTACTCATCGCAAGATGAATGCCTAGACTAATTAACTGTACCTTCCATAGAGTACGTCCATAAACTTATGAAATTCTGGGCTTTTTATGTAGAAATTTCTTCTCTTACTGTAAGAAATGGGGGCTGTTTCAGTTTGTATTAAAATATGACACCTTGTAATTAATTTCATGAGTGCAATGCATCTGAAATTCCAGTGGTCAGCCTCTAATACTGGGTTTTGTCATTTTAAAGCAATCATAAATAAATGTAATTAAGTAAGAATACAGTGGGAATTTTGCTTCACTTGTTAACTTGGACACTTGACAAATAGTTCAGCTGCAATATCCTAACACACACACGCACACACAAATTTATGGAAAGTGATGATTTGGATTAAAAATGTACAAAATAACACGGAACATCTGTGACTTCACGTAAAAGACATTGAAAGATATATCATGATGGCAGATATTTGCTAATAAACTGCAAATGTGGCTTCCTACAGTATGCACTGCTACATAACTGAAAAAATCCTGGAAAATCCCATGCTTTGTTTAGTCTGTAAAAGTAGTCTAAGACATTATTAGCACAATATCTAGTAGGACAAAGCTGAAGAGATACATTTCCCACATGTGACAATGTTGACAATTTTTAAGTTCTTAGAAATGAATGACACAGTGTTACCACAGTCTTCCCAGTGAACTCAATTAATTTACATTGTGCAATAGGCTGTACAAAATTCCTCACAAGCTCGTTTTCTGATGTTTGTCCAAGTTAAATAGCTTAAAGGTGAACATTTGCAACTAATCAGCAGATTAAATAACAGATGATTTTGCTACTGTAGATAAGTACAGTAAAGACACTTTGACAAGATCTTGATAGACCCAGAAGAAAAGTGTGAAAAACATTTTGTCTCACATCTTAGTACTTCCATAAGTAGTTGAAACAGCATTTTGTTTTAATTTTAACTACATATTTGTACTTAGTCAGGCCTTTGCTGGTCAATAATGTTAACCAACTGGAAGCATAGCAGTTCATTATTTTTCCTTGAAGCCTATTTCCAAAATGGTTATGATTTTTTTTTTTTTTCTTTCTTCAGAATTGAACCAATCGATCAGTATTTCTCACTACTTTTCAATTATAAAAAAAAAATTGAAAACTGACCGGGAATGTTTAGTCAATGGAAAACTAGGAAAGAAATTGATGGCTAAAATGGGATTTGAACTGGTCAGTGACCTCTGATTGACCAGCTTAGCTCTTACTTGGTAGAGCACTGGGCTTATAACCCAAAGGTCGCTGGTTCGAAAATTTCCCGCTCTAGTCATACATTTTTTTGCTCCTTTCCACTCCCCATATTTTTGTGAGATTTCTTCATATTTGAGCACTATTCGCAGTGCTTACTGGGACTACCTCTGTCTATGTGTACAGGCCCTTTAACATGAACTTTATGTAGCTTCTAGTACTAGCATTATTGTAGCAACACCCACACTTCTTACAGTATACATGTATTATTCAAACACAGGAACTGTTAGTGTGAGGTTACTGCTACTGTCAATAAAACATTAACATACCAGCACCTTACCATAAGAGGTTATTGCATCTTACATAAAGTTCGTCCTTCATATGCAATTAAATAGTTGTACAGTAGCTTAAATAATATCGAGCATGCTCAAAGATCAGAACTGAATAAGTAGTCCTACAGTAACAAGTCAATTTTTATCTGAAATTATCACTCCCAGATGTTGGGTAATTACTAATATATTGTTGAGACTGAATCACTAGTCACTGAAAATTTGTAAATATTAGTGATGACACTACCACAGAAATTAGAAACATGTAAGTTTTGTGTGTATGCCCCTGGCTAGGCCTATATGGCCAGCTTTGTTAACTATTTATAAGTTGCACTGTATCTGTAGATTATCTGCTCAGAATATCAACTATAGGATCATATTTAACGGTGGAAGTCCTATGATGACGACATTGACCATTTTTAGAAGTCAATGCAGGCATATTGGCATTTATAAGGGTTACTAGAGTCATTGCTCAGTTTGTAGTTTTACATGTATACAGATTATGGCGAAAATGTGAATAACTAATCTTTTCAGAATATAAATATCAGGGCTATACAATAGTTATTGAGAATGATGTGCTGAAAAGTGAAAGCGTTTAACTTTAAAGGCTTAGTCCTACTCCTTGGTAATTGGTGGGCTTATAGATTGTTAGAACTAGATAGGCCTACTGTAGATGCTTAGATGGACATTCTTGAAGGGAAAAAAACGTGGACATCATTGTGCAAAGGATATTTTGCAAAGCTGTATATAAGAACTCTCTAGTTTTACTACTAAAATCTTTTTTTTTTATCATGTTTTTCTTTGTTAACCTCACCTCCAAAATTTCTGCGGCGGCTCTGTGGCTAGGAATCCCGTGCAGTGTACAGTAACATCATTACCTTTGGAAACAGAAGCAGCGCCTGGCTCGGCTGCTTTAATTAGCTCCTTCGTAACACCGGAGTTACCCAAAGCCTGCGGTCCGCTCATATTTACTATTTTATACTCAACGCAGTTGTCTAATGCCTTTAGAAAATAAGAACTTATGAATGATTTGTTTACTAGTTTTGAAAAACTACTGTACGACTGCTATGACGATAAACAGCAACTTTCTGCTTTCAACTGGGTTCTGCAAATATGCAATCAGTGGTCGTGGAGTTCACCTCTGCTGGTGTAGTGTGATTGTTTCACACGCTGTATGTGGCATATCCTAACTGTATTAGCGCCTACGTTCTGGCCTTACGTGCAATTTGATGGCGCTTGCTAAAAACACAAAAGCCGTACTTTTGAAGGCGTATTTCTGTACTCAGTTTCATATTATGATATTAGCCGTTAATTATCAGGCGAATGATGCTTGACTGCCCTCTTCAATAATTGTGTCATTACACACGGTTCACTGAATAAATAAAGTTGCTGAATAAACACTTCGAAAACTCGTTATTATAGCAGAATTTGGCACATGGGTACACAAATAACACTAGATACAAAACCATGTAAAATGCAAGCCGTTTTGGTGGGAAGCAATACGGAGTAGAATTATACCATATGAGGTATAATTATATCATATTTGATCTGTGGTTTACTACTTTTAGTCAGTTTCGTTAGTGAAAAATAATTAATTCCCCATATCAAGGACCTTAATGGGAACAATCTTAACACAGAAACTTCAAATATTATTGCAATTCTTAGACTATTACAAAATTTAGTCATCCAAAGCATTCTTAAAAATATTTTAGAAAGGACTCCGCGACTCAGGCAAATAGTATACTGAAAAAAGAATTTATTCTTCTGCAAACTATCTGCAACTTAGCTTACAATGACCTATAGTGTTCCTCCCCTTTGAAACACCAAAAAAAAAAAGTCAAAAGTGAAAGGAAAATTATCACATCCATTTCGGTGTTTGTATACATCAAAACAAATGCCTGGGCTTAAGTCACCATGTTTAGTGTCTTTATTGTTATGCAATATTATGGAATGTACATGCGGTAATTAAGCTATATAGCCACTCTTTATTGTACCAATGTAAGACGTTTAATTACTCGTCTGTTCATACGCTCAAATATATATAAAAAGAAGGAACGGAATTCAGCTTCTTTGTATACTTGACCAGGCGCGTAGCCAGGAATTTGCCAAGGGAGGGGCGAAACTGTAGATTCGGCATTGCAAACTATCTAAGCGTAGCGCCACCATGATTGGCGCGGAGCGTACAAGAAAATTTTGGCTGAAAATGCCTCCCAGATTGCTGGAAAAGGCACTTCCCAGGCCTTGTAAGTTGCATCTTAGCATTTTCTCTTTTGAAAATACTAGCGATATCATAAAAACATTAAAATTTTTTTTTTTAAAATATGCTCAAGGGAGGGGGCGGCTGCCCCCTTCGCCCCCCCCCCCCCTTGGCTACGCGCCTGTACTTGACCTACATTTAATTCTCCTAGAACGTTCAATGGGATTCCAAAGCTGAGTTCGTATTCGTGTAGGCGGAGCTTACCAGGACTTTTTGTTTTTGGCTTCGTGATTGGCTCTTTAGAGCAAAATTGGTAATTAATGGTATTATTTTAGGGGTGTGCGCACTTTCAACCAATCAACAGTTAGTGTATAACATATAGTCTCGTCACAATTTAGATCCCGATAAGCCGCATTCGAATCAGAACTTTCTCAAAATGATTATTTCATTATCTGCCTTTGATTTTTAAGTGCAATTCTAACTTATTTACGATTCATGAAACTTCCCTATTTCATAACATGATTCGACATTAATTTGAGGGAGAAAAAAAAAAAGGGATTTAGTCAGAGAAAATCAATATCCTCGAAATATAATAGTAGGCCCATTCGTTTACTTGCAGTGATCAAATCTGTAGAAGTTTCAAATATTTTAATCGCCGCCTCCATGACAAGGTCCACGAGAACCGGTCCTTCTACTCGAAGCTACAGGGAGTCCAATAGCACGAATACAATTATAAAGACATTACTTTGATGTGCCAGGCGATCGAATTGTCAAGATCCTCCCCAGCCGCAGTTTCCAACACATGCATGTCTTGGTCATACAGAATAGTATGATGTGGTTTGATGCAGAAATTGTTACAGCATTTTTGTACAGAAATCAAGTTCAGCCACCGGAAGACCCTTTTAGTTGACATTTTAGTTGAACCTTTTAGTTGACCTTGCTTCAATCACATCTGTTTATTTTGTTGCATGTCGGCTGATATTAGTTGGCCTACGGCAGAAGTACCCAGATTCCCTCTATCATGGGCGCAGATCCAATTTGTCTTGACCAAACGCTGCATTTCAAATTCCCCTGTATTGAACTTTGGCGCAGTTTGATCCAGCATTGTGCAAATGACATGCAGCAGTTCTCATTTTGTTATATTTATCCACAGTTGTTAAATATTGGACGGAATCGCATTTGCGGTACTCTATAATTGTTTTCTGGAGAGGACCCCACCCAGACCCATGGTATACGAAAGTCTTCTTGGATTATTTGTCGCCTGATTTTTTTTTTATGCAGACGCCCATGCATTTCCCCAAACTAATTTCCAAGCCATGAGAACCAAAATTAAATGAGGTTTAAAAGCATCATTGGGTCTGGGATGTGTTATTCCGGCGATCTGGGAGGTATATTTGCCAAAATATTCTTGTACGCTACGCGCGAACCCGTGGTCGCGCTAAGCTTAGATATATAGTTTTAGAGAAGAGACACGCGTCCCCACCATTATCCAAGACTGCTCTGCGTCCATGCCCTATAGCGAAATAACTATAACAGTATAAGCACACTGCAGTCATGAGCACATGGCCTGTTATGTTGATTGTGATCGTTTATCACTTATCTCATTCCCTTCACTCTATAGTCGATTGCTGTTTTTGTAAATTTGGGTAAAATAGACAATTATGTAATTGGGCTCCCTTTTTGCAAATTTTTCCTGAAGTATATTATGAAAATGAAAATAAAATTGTTCTTTTCTCCGAAACTTCCTTGGTTCCCTTCATATTCTCCTGGGCCCTATCCTCAGTGTTCAACCCCCCCCCCCCCCCTACTCTCTTAAGGCTGATACCTTCTCAGTGAGGGTGCCTTTGAGGGTGGTAGTAAAACGTTTTTTGAAGTTGAGCAAATAGGCGATCAATAATATGTTTCAGCCTATCTCGGGGCATCACTTATGATGCCCTTTCAGCTGTGATTGTTTCTCGTACATATCTAGTCCAATGGCCAAGGGCGGCGGAACCGGGGGGCACAGGGGACACGTGCCCCCACTTTTCCTCAGGTTAAAAATGTGTCCTTTTTCTACATAAAAATTGAGGTGTCTCAAGTGAGCAAGAGGCTAGGGAACCAGAATGAACACTCGGGAAGGGCCGTTTCCGGCCATCTTAGGGGTTTGTAAAAACCAAAAATTTTCTTGTACGCTCCGCGCCAACCGATGGTGGCGCTCCGTTCAGATAGTCGTGCATACAACTTTGCAAATCTTTGCTACGCCCCTGACTTTTAATGAATTTCTGTGGGTCAAACTCAAAGCTATTTCGAATGAAAAAAAATGTTAAGATATAAACAAGAAATAATGTCTAATTCGGAAGATTCCTACACTAGCAACAAGCATGATATCACCTCATTTTGGCTCAAAAGAAAACTTGTTTCCCAATTTGCACATTGGATATTGCAGTACTAGTATGCATATTTTCTTTGAGGGGGGGGGAGGGGGGCTTGATGGAGTGATGTGTATACGCATATAAGATAATACAATAAGAGTTATAAAGGGTACTAAATATAAAGCTGCATCAGTGCAATCGAATTTCTGCAAAGTGCCCTTTAATGTCGGTGCCCCCCAGATTAAAAGTGCTTCCGCCGCCCTTGCCAATGGCAGTACATGAGTATACACAATATGCACAAACTAGCTAAGTTTCTGTTTCACAAAGCTCCACATATATAAAATATATGAAGAAAAAGAGACACTGCAAAAGAAAAACCTTTCTTGAAGATTTCCTGTTACCCTCCTGATTCAACA
Source organism: Apostichopus japonicus (assembly GCF_037975245.1). Taxonomy (NCBI): domain Eukaryota; kingdom Metazoa; phylum Echinodermata; class Holothuroidea; order Aspidochirotida; family Stichopodidae; genus Apostichopus; species Apostichopus japonicus. The sequence goes on from NC_092579.1 coordinate 3,260,045, forward strand.
GACATTTACCAAAAAATAAAATTTTGATCACACCCAAAAAAATTGAAAACTTCATAACAATTTTTTGCAGAAAGACTTGAAGGCACTGAAAAGTGGGTACAAAGCCACACATTACCAAAAGATCTGTTAGATAACATCTTATACATATAATTTAACCAAATTTAACTTTTAAAGTAGAAACATACCTTTTATAATAATAATTTTCATAATTATAGATATTTCACATTTTTTTCAGATAGAGAGAGGTAATTCATATAATACAGCTACCACCTCAGATGTTCTTGCATAATTAATTAGGTTAATGTAAAGCCATCAGTAATAACATTGAGAATGTCTAATATTAAGCATATGTTGAACTAGAAACACCTCAATAGCACAACAACAAATCAACTGGATGGGTGGTTATTTGAATACATTATTTGCATAAATATGGATGCAATTAAAAAGACAATTTGACCTGACATGTCTACCTCATGTTTACCTTGGGGAGAGACAATGTTTAAACTTTTAAATTTTGCATCTCGTCAGTGGTCAACCACATCTTATATGAATAAAAAAAAAGAAAAAAAAAGGGCCAATCCTTGAGAACGGATTTTCTCATTAATTTATTCATTTTAATACTTAATTATTCAATTTATTCACTTTGCTGATATTAATTAATACATTCATTTATTCATTCATTCAATGACTAATTCAATACATCTGTTAAAATGGAAGCAAATAATCAGCAACGTTTCATATCCATCAACCAGTCTTGTAAAAATCTGACAAAATATGGTAACAGACACATTTCCTTTAAATGTATATCAATATCCGACTATGAAATGAAAATTCTGACTCTGGGTAATTCTTCTAGGATACATAAAAATAAAAGTGGAAGATATGAAAGTTGGAAAATTAGCATAACAATGCGGAAGATGAGTGGAAATAAACAATATATGAAAGTTGGTAAATTAACTTCAAATATATTAAGATGGGAAGAACGTCAACAAGAGGTAAGAGAAATACAACGGCAACCTTCTTGAAATGAAACCATGGCAACCCAGGATGAACACCGATTGGATATGGAATCCATTCTCAACTACAGAAGATACATCAACCTGAGTGACCATCCCTCCAATCAGGTTACCTGCTATATAATACAGTGGAAATGCTACACTCATATTTAAAGGCATATTCCTTTGGAAGACAATTTTAGACTTATATTGATGAGAAAAATATTCCACATGGTTAGCCCGAAACCCTGTCAATGTCTTGTCCCTTACTCAATATACGGCTACTCTCAATGTACGGCTACTATGAGTGTAACCTACATCATTTTGACCGCTAAACATGTGACTTCTCCAGGAAGTTACTGTTGAGGGTCATGTCATCAGCGTGAATGCTCTTCAGAGGATTCACAAAGGCTATTATAATCTTCTTGTCGATTTATTTATGAAACCTGTCACATTTGGAACCTTTACTTAGCTGTCAAAGTTCTCTGTGGTTAGAATTTCATCAAATTTCATCCTTTTGTAGAAATATTATATTATTCCATGTATAGGGGGGTTGAGTGCTTCAGGAAGACCCTTTCACTCTTAACGTTTCCCCCGGGAAACAGTTTAGCCCTCACCATCATACATTCGGCCAAAACCGTTTTTTTTGGGTCAAATGAACCTGTCTATAAACATAAATGTGCAACACATAAATGCAAAATGAAAGAAAACAAATTTAAAATTACGAACAGACAAAAAAACTAAGTAGTAAATTCACTTGAAAAACAACAGGGCTAAACATGCATCTGTAGCAGATACCATGATTTGATCATATATAATTGTTTGGAAAAAAAAAGAATAAAAAAGTAAACAAGATTTGAAAAAATGTTTAAAATCAATGCTTCTTATCTTCATTAATTACAAGACGGTTCCCTAGTTAAGTGACTATTATAGTACATACATACCAGAAATTTATACAAATGAAACAAGAAATGAATTTCAAAACGATTTCACTTCATAAAAATTTCAATAAAAGTGCTCTGATCATGTTGATTCAGCTGCACTACCTCAACGCACAGGACCATAATCATATAAACGATTGAGACACATATGTCAGTGTGAACTCAGGGGACCAGATGTCCATGATTCACGGGGACAGTCCCCAGATTTCAGGAAGCGTCCTCGTATCAAAACTATCCCTGGATTTGTCCCTGGACTTTATGTTCTGTCTCCGGATCTTGAGTAGTGTCCCTGAAATAATTAACAGTTGGCCTATTTGGCTTTTCTGTCGTAGGAACTGTCCGGTTTATACAAAGCTCATTAGGACTCATTGATAAAGGCAAGACAGATTGCTAAATAATTTCAGATATTCAAATCATACATAGATGTTTTTGCACGTTACTGATAAATGCTATTATTTTACTTTGGAGTTTTCATTTGCACAACGGAGGTTCTTGTGCAATTGACAACCATCTTTTAACAAATTTTGAGGACGTCTCAGTGTTTTGCAGTGCTATGCAACACCACATAATGCTGAGGTGCCATCAAACTTCCAACCCTCCCTTTAGACAGACAAGAGAAGGTATGGTCGATCGCCTAAATGTCAACATGAGGGGGTTGAAATTAAATCTGTCACCAGTTTTACTAAAAAAAAGATGGTCACCTTTGTGTAAACTTAATGGATGTATGAAAGAAAGAATTATTCGAGCATAGAAATATCTAACTTACTAACCAACTAATGACAAATGTTCCTAAACCAGAATACAATATTTTTTTTAAGTACAGTCATCTTTTAGTTGACATCACTCAGGTCTGTGACATAGTGCAATAATGAATTTTTCACTTGTGTCACCCTCTCTCTGGGAAACTGGAAACAACATTACAACCATTCTGAATGTTGCGATAGTTTTAAGGATTAAAATATATGTGAGAAACAACAGAAGTTGTGCGAGACAATAAAGCCACAATCGTCACGTGTACCCTCTCCTGTCAGATAATTTCTTAAATTTAGTTTTATCTTTACAACGTATCTTACAAATTTGCACTGACATCGCAGTTTAAAATTCAAGTTAACATTTTTATCCAATTATATTAAACCAAGACAATATATATAGAGGTATAACAATTTTTGGAGAACAAAGTTAAATCTTCTCTCATAATTTCTTACTAATGAGAATATTTTTGATTAATATTTCTTAAAAATGGCAAATGTAAACTTCACATCATGAAAGCTCTAACTGATAAGCTGAGTAAATATAAAATCAAACATAAGTGTTTACAATTAAACCTGTGAACTGTTACCTCATATGTACCTACATTTTCAAATTGAAACAGTGTTTAGGATCTTCAACCAAAAAGAAGCTTTCTGAAATGCATCTTACCAAAATTGGTTTGAATGGCAATGAGGACTGTTAATAAATGTGCCCCAAGCCTCCAATGGCTTTAAAATCGCAGAAGCTTAATATAAGGGAAGGAGAAATAACACTTGTATATACGCTGAATTGTGGTCAATTCAATGATTGAGTATATATATATTGATATCTTGATTGTAAGTTTCTTTATGTGTGTGACCATTACATAGAAAGTAATTAAATATTTGATTCAAACAATAAACTATCAATATATGGATTGATTTGATCAATCAATCAATTACTCAGCAATTCAATCAATCCATTAATGAACCAATAAACTGATCCATTGATCCATCAATCACTTAACAAATTGATCAATCAATCAATACCACTGATCCATCCATAAACTGATCCAAGGGTCCCTCAATAAATTAAACACATTGATCAATCCATCGGATCAATCAATCCATTGATGAACCAATAAACTGATCCATTGATCCATCAGTCACTTAACAAATTTATCAATACCACTGATCCATCCATAAACTGATCCAAGGGTCCCTCAATAAATTAAACACATTGATCAATCCATCATTCAATCGAACCATTGATGAACCAATAAACTGATCAATCGATCACTTAACAAATTGATCAATCAATCAATACACCGATCCATCCATAAACTGATCCAAGGGTCCCTCCATATATTAAACCCATAGATCAATCCATCAATCAATCGATTCATTGATGAACCAATAAACTGATCCATTGATCCATCAGTCACTTAACAAATTGATCGATCAATCAAATACACCGATCAATCCATAAACTGATCCAAGAGTCCCTCAATAAATTAAACACATTCATCAATCAATGGATCCATTGAAGAACCAATAAACTGATCCATTGATCCATCAGTCACTTAACAAATTGATCAATCAATCAATACACCGATCCATCCATAAACTGATCCAAGGGTCCCTCAATAAATTAAACATATTCATCAATCAATCGGTCCATTGATGAACCAATGAACTGATCCATTGATCCATCAGTCACTTAACAAATTGATCAATCAATCAATACACCGATCCATCCATAAACTGATACAAGGGTCCCTCAATAAATTAAACACATTGATTAATCCATCGATCCATTGATGAACAAATAAAATGATCCATTGATCCATCAATCACTTAAAAAATTGATCAATCAATACACCGATCCATCCATAAACTGATCCAAGGGTCCCTCAATAAATTAAACACATTGATCAATCCATCGCTCCATTGATGAACCAATAAACTGATCCATCAATCACTTAACAAATTGATCAATAAATCAATAAACCGATCCATCCATACACTGATCCAAGGGTCCCTCAATAAGTTAAACACTTTGATCAATCCATCGATCAATTGATCAATCGATCGATCAATCCATTGATCAATCGATCAATCAATCTAAAAATCAATGCAATACCAACCAATCAGTCAAAATTACCCCTCATCTACTTCTATAGGTCAATGGTTGACAACGACTGGTGCTCCTGGATAATTTAAATGCTGTTGGTTGTTTGTCTGTTGGTTTCGTCCCCCATTACCATCCTTGGACTGAACGTATTTATGATTATGAGGCTTGTTTCCCTCAGTCTTGGTGCGATCCTGCTCTGCTAACCTGCGGTGCCTTACATTGTCCTTTGTATTAGCAGTGAGATTTCCAACTACTGCACGAAGTCGCTTCAAGAGAAATCGTTTATCCTGTCCCTCCTGTTGTTAGAAAAGATTTAAAATTCAAGACTTAAACAAGAGCATCTTTTGTGAATCATTTTGTAAACGGATGCTACCATTGTTGCGTAAGGAAGCTTACAAATATTACTAACTTGGTAGTGAAACAATATATCTTCCTTTTTAAGGTAGATAAAAGCAGAGGACTAAAGGAGCCTGTCAATCTGAAAAAAGGGTCCTGTCTGACTACACAAAGGTGACAATAAGTGAAGAATCTTTTAAGTTTTTATTGTAGATATCAGGAGACTAACCAAATCACATAGACCAGTCCAACAGGACCTGCTTGACAAACCAACCAATGTGACATGTCTCACTGACCAACAGGACCAGACCTGCCACAGTAACAAGAGATTTGTATGACTGACCAACAGGACATGTCTGACTAACCAATCAATGAGACCTGCCTGACTAACCAATCAAGGAGACATGTCTACTGACCAACAGGACCAGACCTGCCACAGTAACAAGAGATTTGTATGACTGACCAACAGGACCCATCTGACTAACCAATCAAGGTGACATGTCTACTGACCAACAAGACCTCTCTGTGTAACAAGAGACTTGTGTGACTGACCAAAGAGACCTGCCTTACTGACCAAGGTCGTTAGCTACTGCATAAATACAAGAGAAGAGGGAGTGGGGGGTGTGGGAGGGGTTACTGAACAGTACTCTGAGAGATGGTATGGGAATGGTGTAAGAAAAGATTGAAATATAACAATGATGCTATTAATTGATATAAATCCTTACCAGGATAATCTGTTGCTTTAGCCTTTTGATGATCTTTCTCCTTCCCTTAGTTACCGTCCGGAAGTAGTATATTGCCAGGCTAAAATGAATAGACACAAAAATGCCAACATTCAAGGGTCAACAAGAAACTCAAAATTTCATTTTTGCACTTCAATCATAGCTTGCACATACACTTATGAAAGTGTTTCTGTTCTTGACAGTGTATAGCTCCCATAAACACATGGTTGACACTACCAGGCCATTCTTTCACTTGAAATTACCTGTAAACAGGTTCTTTACATATTCTTATATCACATTTGTAGACTTTAAGATATTTTCTCTCTCTGTTTCAAAGTTATCATTTACATTGTATTTGTTAAATATGGATACAGAAAGGTGTCTGGCCAGCCACAATATATTCCGAATCAAACAAACTTCATTCACCACTAATTTCATTCATTCGTTTGGAATTATCCCTCATAGAGTACGAAAGGCACGTATATGAAAGGTACAGATTATATCTAAGCGTAAAAGAAAGTAAACTCAAAACTCGAGGGCTTAACAAGTAGAATACTCCCTGAAAAAAAAAGCACAAAAGAAAAAGCTGAGGAAACTATACACATAAATTAACCCATAGTTTACCCCCCAACCACACCCCCCCCCCCAACTCTCTTTCTCTCATTTATCATTCACTTGAAACAAAGGATTTGGGAGTATGGATGCCTGATCTTGAGTCTACTTTAATGAGCACTCGGTGAGAATTGTTTGATATGAAAAGACTTGAGATAACTTTATTGAACTTAGTTACAGAGAGAGAAACATGTTAGCAAACTGCAATTTCTACTGCTAAAAGCCTGTTCAGGTAAGTAAAAGTTACAAGGCCCAATGATGTGTTGATCCTATAACAGGATCTTTTTCAGAGGATAAAAGTTAGCCTCTGAGGAAGATCCTGCAAGGATCAAAACATCAGGCCCTCAAACTCTTACATACTTAGTTATAGAAGAGTAGCCTTATATCTCAGACACAGAGAACACAGAAACAAGAGTGGAAAAGATGGCTTACATAAGAACGATGATGACGGCCAGGATAAATCCAGGTGACGTCAGAATGCTGAAGATGGTGGTGATGATATCATTCCAACCTTGAACCTGATCCAAAAGGACCTCAAACGGATTTTCTAGGCCTCTGAAAGGACCACAGTTATCTGACGGTATCGATCTTAGAAAATGGAAGGAAGGCAATATTTCTAATAGATTATCAGAATCTTACAAAATCAGTCATAAAGTGATGTCATCCCCACATTGTGTCCAAAAGTGTGCTCATACTGAAACTGAGCTAAGTAATAATGATCAAGATGGGAAATCACAAACAGCAATCATAATAATACTGCATCAACAGGGGTATATGTGATAAAGACTGGACAGGGCAATGAAACCTGATGACCCTGACCAAACAATTTAAAAACAAATTAAAAAGGGACAGAGACAATATGACAAGAAATGATAGACGTATAGCATTTATACACCATACGCAAATAATATTTATCATCCACACATGGATAACATTCATAGTCCATACACAGGTAGTATTCATACATACATAGTTGTCATAAGCCTAATACAAACATAATTTCTATGCCATGTATACAATCCATTCTCCAGAAAAAATAGCAATAATACTCCATACACACATAGCATTCACATTGGAAACACAGATAGAGTCCATTTTCCATACACAAATGGCATCCAAACTCCTTATTTAAATAGCATCCATATTCCATACACAAATAGTATGCATACCTTAAACACAAATAGCATCCATACTCTATACACAAATAGCATTCATAGTGAAGGCACAAACAGAATCATATCCCACAATAGCCTTCAAATTCTGAACACGACATCATACTCACTCTACTCCCAACTAGCATTCCTACCAAATCTATAGGATAGTAAGTGACTCACTGTACTATTATGTACCCCACAGAGAAACCACAAATAGCAAAGAACACAAACAGAATTATAAGGAAGACTGTCTTTGTGAGTGAAGCTCTCCAAGCCTGGTTGGACGGTGTACAGTTGTATAGGACACTTGTCTGAAAATAAGAGGAAAAGAGAGAGGAAAATAGGTATGGATACTCAGAAAGGATGCAAATTGTCAGGTTGAGACTTTAAAATGAGAAGGAAAATAAACAAGATTGATAACATGAGAAAAGACCTTGGGGTAAGTTATACATGAGATCTTGTGACCAAACTGCACAGCAGTAATAGTGCTATTACATATATGCTGAGATATGAGGTCCAAAGAAAAATTGAAGGGTGGCCTCCAGAGGGTGGGTATCGAAAAGAGAAACTGTATGGTACAACAATAATATATATTTATATGTATAATGTTTGAAATCTAACCAAACAGGAAAACGACGAAATGAAAAGAAAGAAGATGGTATTTGCATGATAAGAATGTAAGAATGTAATTTCATACCCTCTTGACATAGAATGTGATAATTATCTTGATGATGCAGAAAGCCATAAGGAGAGGTGAGAAATACATTCCAATCCTGAAAAATAAAATATAAAAGATGTCCTGAAACATGTTTGAGTTTATCAACTATAAACAGCACCAATGACAAAGTAACATAACATGCTACTTTCCCATCACAATCTCCTTCCACAATTCATTCATCTAGCCTTGATAAATGTGTGGCATCTATGTCTGCACAATGTTATGTCTTAATTTATAACCAGTTTTAAACATGCCATACTCTGGATTCAGTTTTAAGACCTGGTCTGGTAATGGTATTCTGATAAATGCTTTGAATATGATATCTGTTGGGACGATGTCTTATATTTGATCAAACCATCTTAAAACATGAATATTTACCATTCAAAAATGTTTTAAAAGTTTTAAGTAGGCAGTTGCTAAGTGACCTTCCAATTGTGTGCACTTTTGAATGGATATATCATATATCATTCACAAGTTGACAATCTAATGATTAGTGATGGCATTTGGTTTGGTCCAATCAAATCACTTACTCGTAAAAAACATAATAATTTGTATAGGCATTTGACTGGATCAAGTATATCACTGAACCTTAACAACCTAATAATCTGTGACTTGATCAAGTTTATCCCTTAACCTTAACAACTTTTAATAGCAACCTAAACATGTGCAGACTTGTAACTGGGAAATTTATCACCTACCCTTTAACTACATAGTATTTGCATGGGCATCGCGATTGGCTCATGTACATCACTTAACCCTAGCAACGTAAAAGTTTGTGGTGCGTGGACATGTGGTTGGGTCACGCTACATATTGTCAGAATGACTTACCATGTGTAAACCTGTGACTGGATCATGTACATCACTTAACCCTAGCAACGTAAAAGTTTGTGGTGCGTGGACACTTGGTTGGGTCATGCTACATATTGTCAGAATGACTTACCATGTGTTAACCTGTGACTGGATCATGTACATCACTTAACCCTAGCAACGTAAAAGTTTGTGGTGCATGGACACGTGGTTGGGTCACGCTACATATTGTCAGAATGACTTACCATGTGTTAACCTGTGACTGGATCAAGTACATCACTTAACCCTAGCAACGTAAAAGTTTGTGGTGCATGGACACGTGGTTGGGTCACGCTACATATTGTCAGAATGACTTACCATGTGTTAACCTGTGACTGGATCAAGTACATCACTTAACCCTAGCAACGTAAAAGTTTGTGGTGCATGGACACGTGGTTGGGTCACGCTACATATTGTCAGAATGACTTACCATGTGTAAACCTGTGACTGGATCATGTACATCACTTAACCCTAGCAACGTAAAAGTTTGTGGTGCGTGGACACGTGGTTGGGTCACGCTACATATTGTCAGAATGACTTACCATGTGTAAACCTGTGACTGGATCATGTACATCACTTAACCCTAGCAACGTAAAAGTTTGTGGTGTGTGGACACGTGGTTGGGTCACGCTACATATTGTCAGAATGACTTACCATGTGTAAACCTGTGACTGGATCATGTACATCACTTAACCCTAGCAACGTAAAAGTTTGTGGTGCGTGGACACGTGGTTGGGTCACGCTACATATTGTCAGAATGACTTACCATGTGTAAACCTGTGACTGGATCATGTACATCACTTAACCCTAGCAACGTAAAAGTTTGTGGTGCGTGGACACGTGGTTGGGTCACGCTACATATTGTCAGAATGACTTACCGTGTGTAAACCTGTGACTGGATCATGTACATCACTTAACCCTAGCAACGTAAAAGTTTGTGGTGCGTGGACACGTGGTTGGGTCACGCTACATATTGTCAGAATGACTTACCATGTGTAAACCTGTGACTGGATCATGTACATCACTTAACCCTAGCAATGTAAAAGTTTGTGGTGCGTGGACACGTGGTTGGGTCACGCTACATATTGTCAGAATGACTTACCATGTGTAAACCTGTGACTGGATCATGTACATCACTTAACCCTAGCAATGTAAAAGTTTGTGGTGCGTGGACACGTGGTTGGGTCACGCTACATATTGTCAGAATGACTTACCATGTGTAAACCTGTGACTGGATCATGTACATCACTTAACCCTAGCAACGTAAAAGTTTGTGGTGCGTGGACACGTGGTTGGGTCACGCTACATATTGTCAGAATGACTTACCATGTGTAAACCTGTGACTGGATCATGTACATCACTTAACCCTAGCAACATAAAAGTTTGTGATGCGTGGACACGTGGTTGGGTCACGATACATATTGTATGACTGACTTACCATGTGTAAACCTGTGACTGGATCATGTACATCACTTAACCCTAGCAACATAAAAGTTTGTGATGCGTGGACACGTGGTTGGGTCACGATACATATTGTATGACTGACTTACCATGTGTAAACCTGTGACTGGATCATGTACATCACTTAACCCTAGCAACGTAAAAGTTTGTGATGCGTGGACACGTGGTTGGGTCACGCTACATATTGTCAGACTGACTAACCATGTATATTGTCTGACTGACTTACCATGAATATCGTCTGAATGACTTACCATGTATAAGCCTGTGACTGAATCAAATCCATGGTGTTTCTTGCAATGTTGAACTCGGGTGACGTAAGTCCCTTGAAGCAGAATTTCCTCATAATCCTAAAATGAGATAAATTTCAAGAAAACCCATGGAAAAAGAAGTTCAGTAACAAGGCTTAAATCAAACAGGGTTTTGGTACACTTTTCTGGAATAGGTAGACATATCAATGAGAAACAATGAGAAACCAATAGAAAGGAAATGGTTGAAATGGAAAACAAAATAATCACAAATTTGTTACATTAATTTGACTTCATTAATTTCTGTTGCCAGATTATATTGTAGACAGTCATTTTAAATTAACTGGATCTACAAATTGAAGAAGCCATAACAGAAGGAAATAATGAAAATATTCTCCTAAACAAACCAAAAAGGACTGAACCCAACTTAGACATCTTTAAGCCATACCAGAAGGAAAAAAACCCACAAACTATAGAGCTGAAGATCTGAAACCAACAATATTGCTTTTAAAAACATGCTTAATTTATAGAATTTGTTTGAAATGCAAAACTTACGCAAAGATGAGCTCTCCAAGACCTGTGGCTACAAACTGAACCAAGAAGTCAATAATGACCAACTTGTAAATTTCTTGCCCTGCAAAAGTTTCCCAACACTACAAAAGAAAAAAAAAGAAGAAAAAAAGTAAAAACAGAATAATAATTAGAGAGAATTATGAGAGAATAGTAGATGGACAAACCAGAAATCCATAAAAGGCTTGATGATTCCTTGCCAAATTTCATGTCACTGTTGACAATGTCTTCAGGTAAACTTGCTTATTTTTAGTTTATTATTACAAGAAATGACAGGCCAAAACCCCCAAAATGCTTCTAAGCTACTTTACCCATCGCTGTCTTGGTTTTAGTTGGATTTCTCTAGGTGATATATCTGTTATAATATAAGTACAAGAAACAAATCATGCATTAAGTTTCCAAAAATTTGACTTTTCAATGTTACACAAGAAAAACGAAACATTCTTTTTGTGCTTTCCATGTTTCTTACCTCGCACGAATCTACGTCGCAGTTTTCCACTTGTTGTAGCCAGAACACGATGAGGGTTACCAGGACGACGACTTTCATCAGGAATACTCTGTAGAGAAACAATCACAACGAAAACAAGTAGACTTTGTCCCCAGAAGACAATATCATGTTTTGTGGAAATGGCTTATCAATGCTGACAATGCATACTTTAAACCTTAAGGCAGACCCAGTCTGTGAGGGTTGTTTTAGTCTGATACCAAAGACATGTCACTTGTTTCTTCATACAGATCAAGTCTTATAGGTATAGATGGCCTTCTGTCTTAAGACTATCAAATGATTTTGAACCTACTATGATTCCTGACAATGACAAAATTCTTTATCATTTCATGATCAAAAAGAGCTGATTTTGAGGAAAACAACTTGGGGGGGGGGGGATGAGGGGAAGGGTGGGTAGCATAAGGTAGGGGGACTATGACTATGAAAAGGCCATTATGGATTATTGTTTCATTTATCATTAACAACTACTAGTAAATTAGTCAGATATATATATCAGAATATTGATACCAAAATGAAAACACAAAGACACTTAATTGTCACACTTTTCGGTGATATTCCAAGCCTTTACTCGTCAACTTAGCCACTGGAAAACAAGATTGTGTTGCCAGTTTAAATATTCAAACAAAGACAATCACTAACCTCCCCACCCCCCCCCACCCCTTCAATAAGTAAACACTCTCTAATGACTGAAAACTGAAGATGTGAAAGGCCTAATTATTATCAACAGAACTGATTTTTGAGAGTTGTACCTACCTGCCTAAAGCCACATAAAGAGCGTTTCTGGGATTTTTGTATCTCTCAAGGTTTGTGATGACAGTAAACATATACGGCAAAATCAGATTATAGCCAGCTACTAAGAGTGGAACCGCTAGTTCAGACAAGAACTCCCCAACATTCTAAGAGACAACAAATCTGAAATAGTTAATATCACTGGCAATGTTATATACAAACACTGTTTCATTCTCCAATCTTTTATTGTTTTGTAAAGAAAAAGTTTTTTGATGAGTTGATAATTCTCCTCAAATGACCACAGCTTCAGCCCTGATTCTTATATGCAAAATAGGCTAGGCTTTAGTAGTACACCTCATAGAAGAGCGCAGTAGTACTAGAATACATGTGGACGTTTGTTAAAGAAATGCTTAACTTGAGACATTTCTTGCGACGTTAACATATAACAAACATTAACAGTTTACTGGCGAGCAAAATTTACTGTACAAACAATTAGTATTGCGCCGATATCACCAATATCGTTTTTGGCCGATATCCGATATTATCATCCCAATATCGGTCCGATACCGATACGATACCGATATTTTTTAACAGACAAAATAAACTGGACGCAGTAAATGTGAGCCTTAACATCGTAAAGACTTACAAGTTGCTTACAGTGTTAACGTATGCTTGCAAAATTGCATCTTAATTAGGTTACGAACTGTCGATCACAATGTAAAAGTTATAATTTATTGAGTTTATACTCAATGTACAACTTATTCACTTGACCGTATAGAGAAAAAAAAACTGAAAATCAGTAGAGAAATGACCAGTTGTGTACGGAAAGTAAGGTGGTACACCTTTCAAATATTACGAAAGATCGAGCAATTTTTACTCTCGAAAAATTCACGCAAAACTGGCATATCGTACTAAATGCAACTAATGTCATGTAAACAAGGCTCTAGTACATCCATTTATGAATATACCGTAAGACCACATCTGTTGTTAAGCGGGGGAAAAGAAAGTATTTTCTAGAATTTCCAAAAATACGGAAAAAATTATATCCTACCATACTTAAGTGTATGGCAAATAGCCTAACCACCTCGGCCGTTACGGATCTCACATAACTAAAAAGTTCCTTGGCAACGTGCCAAAAATGTTAACAAACAGGTGTTACACAGGGGATGAGCTCACAGTTGTTTGGGAAGGTACCTGGGAAAATTTGCAGCACATGTACCGTGGTAGTTGGGTATAGGGTTAAACACTGCAGTTGTAAAAATGTACGCATAGTGCACGCTATTCATTGTTAGGCAGTCTAGAAACAAGGCTTTGCTGAACGTTGTTTGTTTCATAATATCGGAAGTTTTGTAAGTTGCACAGATTGAAAGACAGATTAAATCTCTTTTCATTTTATAACATTATATAGGTACTCTAACTCGTCATTTTAAAATTTATCAGTTTCGTGACAATTTAAATAAAAAAAGTTGTCAGTATTTTGTGTTCGCAGGAAATTGAACAAGGTTTTCCAACACTGCTGAACTGTGCAGTTATACATCATGTTAAAGGTTTTCACGGAGGCCTTTGAGAAATGAATGGTTAGTACAGTGTATAATGCTGCACTGATGCTGTGTGTAGGCCAAGGTTCACGAAGGTCATTGGTTATATTCGCGCGCCATAGACATGTTTTTAGAGGTTACGGAGGGTCAGGTTTCCATGGATATTAATCAAAAATCAATCTGAGTTTAACTGACGCTAAAGAAATGGATCATCTTGGGCAGATTAACAGATCATTGCAAGTATAAAGAAGTAGCTCTGCTGTTAAAAAGAAAAGTTCAATATCGGTTTGCTGTTATCGGCAATTAGGCAAAATTTTACCGATACCGATATGCTGCCGATATTGCAAATATCGGCAGATACCGATATTGAAAACGATTATCGTAGCAACACTACAAACAATAATAACCACCTGCTTTTCAAATTTTTCTAATTTCCCTGAAATGGTCAGTGATTCTAGGTGAATGGATAAGCTACCAACCAGTTGCTTCATTAAATATATTTCTACGAGGATCAACAAGACACACTGGCTAGTGCAAAGGGCCAGAGAAAACCAAAATCAATGCTTAGATTGAGCAATCTGCAGAGCAGACCCAATAAGGAGCTCAGGCCTACCAGGCTTTGAGTGTTATCATTTATTAGTGCTAAATTACCAGAGGACTTTGGCTTCCCTGGGGGGCCGGAATGAAATCTTCTTAGGGCCGGATTTGAACCATGGCCGCCTATTGACAATCCCTGATCTACGATAAGATAAATACATTCTTGCCTACATGAGGTTTTACTTACAGTGTTGACACTGCCATTATAAATGGCCACAATCAGGATACAAGCAGCGGCAATTATTGCAAACACAATGAGGTTTGTGAATATTCGAATCAGGTACAGCTTGCAGGTTTGGAATTTTGAGACACCTTCTCTCTTCACTTTTCCGCTGAGGTTCTCCTAGAAATTAAGCAAAAAAGGTAAGAAAACTTTGAACGCTAGAGGAAAGTTCAGATGTTAACGTAGCATGCCATTAAGTATCACAGATCTAACGATACTGACCCTCACCCCATTCTCCCACCCAGATTATGGCCACCCCCTTCTCCCACCCAGATTATGCCCACCCCAACCCCTCCCTGCCCTTCTTCAATCATATTGAAATTAAATTTACAAAATAGTTTTAACCCTAGAAAAAAAATCAACTTGTGAGATTACTTAAAGAATACTATACAACTATACAAAACAAAAGAACACCTCACAGCTGATATACAACCCACCTCCCGAACCCCCACAAGGACCCCCTAGTAAAGATTTACTATCACAGTTAACAGATGTGAGATGTACACTAACATCTAGTTCTTTGTATGCACTAACATGAAGAGTTAAGGATTTGGTGTGACCCATCCATTTATACTTGAGTGCATGTAACATTAATACTTACTCACATCCCTAAAAAGAAGAAACCTCGCAGACTAGCAGAACAGTTTAAATGACAATCGGAGACAGAGAATGCTTGAAAACTACTCACGGCTAACTCCAGATATATGCTCTTACGGTTAAGCTTGGCCGCCACCTCTGACGTGACACCGAAGTCCCATCCTGTAAAGACCTTTGATGAGTAAAATCCATGTGTCTGATCCCCCGTCACAAAAAACTGCCTGTAAGCGGAGGATATGCTGTCAAGAAACGAAAAAAGAGAACCTGTTTGACAGGAGAGGCGGCATACATCCACATAGAAATAATATTAAGTGTTGTTGTAATAGGTTTAGACTGGAGTCACTAAATGTCAAAAGTTACAAAGTGACTGAAAAGTTTTTCAAAGACCCTCAAAGGAAATGCAGTCACCACCGTTCAGACTATGCATGTTAGGACACGATAACATGCGATCAAAAGTGTTCAGACTACATGTCCTAAATTTATGCGATGACGGGAGGGTTTGTTGTTACCTTGTTTGCAACCTACCATCATGTTGTAGAGTATATAGGCCTACATTTTGACACAACAAGGTATCATGTCAGGGGTGACCTTGGCATCGCAGTACCAGAGTTTCTATCAAAGGAAGTCATTGCTTGCCTGGCAGCAAGCACAGAATAGTGTAATAGGGCATGGTATAGGCCCACAGGTATAAAGTGCCTGCTTCCTACCTCTGATTGCGGCAATCAAAAACATATCAGTCTGACACATTTATCTTACGACAAAAGTTAAAAATCCTATTTGTTACACTGTATCATATCGCGTGTAGTGTGAATGGTCTCATATAATAACAGCTTGACCTTTTTTGAGTATATTGTGTCGTATTGTATCGTGTCATAGTGTATTGTATTGTATCATAAATAGGGTGATTTGGGCCTCACTCTGATATAAGTCTGACCAAGTGTATCTCCCCCTCACTATAGGTTTAAAAAAAAAAAAAAACATGAAAAGAGGAACACAACATACTCAAATGATATATGTGGCATTGTAATTTGGGGATAACTTTAATAATTAGGCCCTTAAATAAGACATTTTGATGAGTGCAACAGTTAGCAGAATGCTAAAGTTACTTAAACCTGATTAAATTTAACTTAAAACCTGTTCTGAGATAAAGAATAAATTTATCAGAAATACATTGAGCACGCCTATGGAATGCCAGACTAGACACTATATGACTGCTTGACTGACCTCTTTATGAGAACCACCAGAATGAGGATGTAACATACAGAATACACTAGCAGGTAGGCAAGCGGGATGTTGTACTTTGCCTGGTTTGTGTATGATCCGTAGAACAATGTTGAATTAGCCAGCCAGCCCTGATGGAATAAATATACAGAAATAGCATGAAACATGCCCAATATGATGAAAATAGCGTCAAATATACTTTATGGGACAATTCAAATTAGCTTTTCGTTTTCTGTCAGAAATATCTTGAAATTTTGAATTTGGCCTCAATTTTAAAACATTTAACAACTAAAATTAACATGGAAATTGTGAATTCTTGAACAAAGATATACAGGGAATCTAGATCATTGTTTTTTATCATAAAATAAACAACAACTTCCCAAAAGCTGGAGGTTTAATCCTTCCATATGAAATCCCACATACAACTGCTACTAAAGGGAGTTCCACCCTACCGATACTTTTACAGAATATTACCAACCAAATAAATTCTGGAGGTTTCATCCTATCAAATGAAACTCCACATACAACTAAAAAGATTTCCAGCCTACCTTATACTTTTATAGAATATTACCAACTATATCAATTCTTGAGTTATACTGCTGAGCATTCATGTGTTTTCCTTTGGATTAATTCTCCTCTAAACCCCATCCCAATCGCCTCCCACCCCTCCCCCTTTTTATCTCCTTCAGCTTCAAGAGAGTGCTGGTTGCATTTCCATGTAGTCTCTGGCATACAAATGTATGGGCACAAAATTTAGTGAAACTGAATTTAGTGAAACAACAGATATCTAAATTTATCAAGAAAGTCTAAATCTGGGCAAATGTATGGGCACAAAATTTAGTGAAACTGAATTTAGTGAAACAACAGATATCTAAATTTAAAATCAAGAAAGTCTAAATCTGGGCAAATGCATGGGCACAAAATTTTGTGAAACTGAAGTTAGTGAAACAAGAGATATCAAATTTTATCAAGAAAAGTCTAAAACTGGGCAAAGGGCCAGCAATCTACATAAGACTACATGTTCCATCTTTCAACAGTCGAAAAGTAAATTTGCCCTTGACTATTCTTTACTGTACGTGTATCATTTAAAGTGCGTTTTACTCTCATACAAATACGACATTAACTCAACGCCATCTTCTATACACCAGCGAATCATTAATCTGTTATCCCATCGCAGAATGCTATGCAGACTGGGCAAATCGCTATACGAATGCAAACATGTATAGCATAGTAGTTTATATGGGACAATCGTGACAGCCTTCAAAACTGCTATGCAGACATTATACACTAAATTATGCCCTGTACACCTGACTGAATTTTGATTGCAAGGCCAAAAAAACTGCAGTGTTAGGCAAGTGTTTAAAATAGTTTTATGGTAGTTTGAACACCAGTCATGACTGAACAATGCAGAGACTGAACAATGCTTTATTTCTTTTGATGCAATTGTTTGGTCTTTTTCTATTATTTACAAGAAGAATACAAAGGGGGGGGGGGATATGGCAAGATCACATACTACTTATTTTTCATTCTTCAAGCAAACAAAAAGCAAACAAAAGCCCCCCAAAAATTTCAACTTATATTTGGAAACCAGGATCAGACATCACAAAGAGTCCTTAAGCTGGTAAAATGAAATACTAAACTTGTAATATTGCTGTTTTATGCAGTTATGATTCACGGTTGTACAGTAGGAGTATACCAATTATTCAAAGGTTTCCAAAGGACTAGCTCTTGGCAAAAATATTACCAACAAAGTTGCCTTTTAGCAGTACAGTATTTCACTATGCAGAATCGACACAATGTGTGCAAAAATTGCATGAAAGAGTCAAAGAATTGAAATATGTAGATATATTGCAAGAAAATAAGAAAACAAGAACTTATGATACCTTGCGACCTTTCTATGAGAATATTTACTGTAACACTGCAAATAAGATTTTTGTAAATTTTGACCATTGTTGACAGCTGAGGTGATTAGCAAGGTTCTCCAACCCAAGTGGACCTGAATATCAAGCTTTTCCATGGTATATTTATGTTATTATCATGTTTACAAAGGTTTTGAATATTGACTTGACCTCAAATGACCTTTGAACCCTTTGCAGAAAATAAGATTAATGTGTTCAAGGAGGTGGCTAGGCATGGCAAGTATATAACTCAAAGTTTTACTCGTAATGTCTACTTGACAGGTTTTCATGTTTGCAAGGTCTACAGACTTTCACCTCAGTTGACCTCAAACGACCTTTTGACCTCGACCAAACAGTTGAGAGAACATCTGTTGGTTTCAAGCTTGATACGGACTACTGCCGAGACACTGCCCACTCAAGAAGGTTTAATTTACCCATAATTTTTAATCAGTTGTTTTGCTACTGATTTCTCCTATCAGAGAGAGATAAAACAATAAAAACGCACCCCTCCAGTTAAGAGATCCAGAGCGCTGAAATCCTGATGTACCGGTCGGTTATCCGGGTACCGATAAAACAACTCTGGAATCACGATGAGGGAGAAGGTGAGGAGGAAGACGATGATGTTCAGGAAGAGTAACCAACGAAGGAGGATGAAGAAAGAAGTCACGCTGCTGCCAAAGTTGCCCTCTATTGTTTTAATAGAACTGGTCCAAAGGGCAAGGCCTTTCAGCCAGTCTACGATCCGTTCCTTCAGGCTCCCCATGGACTAGATTGTTTCCCCAAAAGAAAAGACAAATTGTGTGCGTGTGTATTTTAGTTTACAGCACAAAAATACCACAATTATGATCACTTCTTCTAAATGGGCAACAATAACCTTAAACAGTTGCTGGAGATGCTAAAATCGCCAAAACAATTAAAATATATATGTAATTACAAATTAAGGTGTCAAAACCATTTCTTACAAAATGTAAATAATGAAGAAGATAGAAAAACATATAAGTGTGAACTTTTTTGTGTGAAAATAACAGGAGAGATTATTAAAAACAAATGCAAAAAAAAAAACAACTACTAATAACATAAGGCAAGGAGGAGAAAATGTGCTGTGTGTAGACTTACATAAGAAAGAGAATACCAAGCTGCTTTGATAGGGCTGGTTGTCTTTGCTTTTTTCTTGGATTTTTTGGCTACTTTTCTCCTAAAACAAAGGTTAATGCAAAAAGAAAGATATCAAGTACCTAGTTTTGTGAAAGTGTGTAAAATAATCACAATTTCAGATTGATTTCTATTTTGAATTGTGACTGCCTCTTTTATACCAAGTAAATTCTGTTTTTTTTTTCTGTTTTATTTTAATTTGGTTACTTCGTAATGCAGTATGTAGTATCCAGTTGTACAATTTACAATACGCTCTACCCAAGTAAATATCATTGTGATATAGCACCACACATTTCGTGAGAATCCACTATGGCAGACCACTTCCAAAGATCAGATAAAACATAATCCAAGCAGTAAATGAAGTCCTACAATGTCTTTGTCAGTATGTATTCCCTACCCAAGTAAATATCATTTTGATATAATGCCACAAATTTCTCGAGAATCCACTACGGCAAACCACTCCTAACGATCAGATAAGAAATAATCCAATCAGTTAATGAAATCATACGATGCTTTTGTCTGATTTTTCCAGACTCAACAAATCTTTAATCATGGATTTAAAAAGTCGGTATTTTATACCTGACGGCCTTCTTGGTTTCCATGTTACTGGACATTCCTCGGATGGTATTCCTTCTTTTAACGGCAGCTGCTTTGCTGCCATCCACCACTTTTGTATCCTCCATGATTTTTTTCACAATTTCATTTTCCTCATCGGAATGTTCCTCTACGGCCCCCTCCTGACCTTTCCGCCGACGAACAGTTGTTGGCTTGACCCACTTACTACTGCTAGTTGTCTTAATAATCCCACGCCCTATCAAAGTAATAAAGAGAGAGAATTAAAAAACACATATGAATAATGATCATTTATTCATTCTTGTTAAAATTCTCGAATCTGATTGGCCTGTTGTCATCCGCTGACCATGCATTGACCTATGGATAATGCATGGCAAACGCACCAGTGTATTATTATTATAAGTTGCAAGAAAAAGAAAAGTATGGCTGCAGGCTTATCAATAGAGAACAGAGCAGGTTAAGACAAGACAAGACGATATATGGATGGAATCAGCGTGTTTATGTCAGATTCATAAACCTAAATCAGACAGGAGTGTATAAACCTCCTTGGCATTTCCAGGGAATAGTTTAATGTACACTTTGAGCAGCAGTTTTTGTGGGATTTCTCATAAAATAGTGAACTTTACACTATGGTGTCTAGAACACTTGATGTATATATGTCTTCAAAGTTTAAATATCACTTTTGTAATTTGTACATATCAAGCTGCTGTTTTAACATAAAAGTTATATTATGCAAGTTACACCTTTTTTGAACGATGTTACATTGCTTCGGTAGTAAGATTGCAAGGTACAATTGGTAATAATCACAGCCAGTTTCAAAGAGCCAAGAAACAATAAGCTATTTCAATTCCCGCATCCCATATCACTTTCCAAATTCCAACAAATGGCAGCGAAATTCTGATAAAAATCGGTAGAAAACTTGATCTTGCAAAACGGACGATGCTTTGATAGTCCGAAAATATGTTGATGCATCTGTAACATTTATACGATGAAAAAATAACCTACCAAGGGTTCTACTGGGGAGTAAGTCTATAATGTAGTTAGGATCACCCAGGTTTGCAGCTAGAAATTCTCTCTCTTCCACCTCATCAATCTCATCAGCAGTTGATACGTAACTCTCTGTGGAGGCGTTGGAATCTCTCCGAGCAGCCGGGCCATTTGCGTACTGTTGCTCCTCGGGAGAAATGTCAGTTTCCCTTTCAACATGAAAATCTGTGCCATGAAACGTAACATAAAGATAAATTACATCGATGCACGTCTACAATTGGCAAAGTGCTTGTGTGGTAAGTTCCATTTGTTGAACATAATGATGATTGGTAAAATAAGGTAAACAATAACTTTGTCAAGAGAAGCATCAAACACACTGGGATCAAGATGATTTGCTGGAGCAGATATGCCTTGAAATACAATGTGTCTTTGTTTGCACTCAGGAAAAGAATCTCACAATGTTTTAGCCACTTGTTAAACATGGCCAGTGATCACAAAAACAAAACAAATTCTACCATCTACAATTTCCCTGAATTACGACACAAATCAGTTGCTGTACTGGCTTTTGAGAGCAGCCCAAGAAAAAGACGCGCAGGTAATGAAGAGTAATATACATGTGGATTAAGTTAGGCACTGAATTCACCTTGATTCTTTTGATGTTCTTAACGTCTGTACCGACAGAAAAATCGCCGATGCTGTTTCTCTACTGGCAAAATCTGATAGTATTTAGCCAGTAAATAGCTCCACATTTCAGGGCCTGGCATACTTGATATGTTTAAAACATTTATCATCTCATCACCACAGATCACCTGTATTGTAAGTTGTAACGATATCACAATTCTGAAATTATGCCCTCTATCAGAGTTGAAAAGATGGCTGCCAAACGCACAAGTTAAAGCAGCATTTTGCGTCCTTTTCTATGATTTTTCTCAACCTCACTGACTCTTCAATGCCATAACCACATGTATACATAACTAGCTTATCTATGTAAATCTTACATCAGATGGTGGCATAAAAGTCGAAAAATTTGCAAATTTCAACTTTTTTGTTTTTCTCCCAGATATTTTCAGTTGGGATCCCAGTAAACCTCGCCCATAATATGAATATTTAAACACTACGAACGTCATTGACCAGTACGTCAACACCATGCTTGATTTGTGTATAGTCTATATGGCAGTTGTACCAGGGAGTTCCATAACAACTCCCTGGTTGTACTAACGCAAAGTCTTGAATCTATTTTTAGCAACGGCTCATAACTAAACCTGCATCTCTGTTTGGTTGAATTCAAACTAGTGGGTTTGGGGGAACTGTATGCAATTAATTTTAAATTTGGAATTTGTCGTGGACACTTTTCTCATTATCTGCAAATATCCTTAATTACTTGCCAATTACATTGTTGGCAGGGAAAAACTTGGCTAATATCTTAGTTTGCTGTTTTGTGATTGATATATGTAAAAAAACTCGAAGGACATGTCAAAAAAGTAGAAAACGGCGACCAACGCAAAGAGCTGCTTTAAGATGGTTACAACCAGAATAAATCAGTAGAAATCTGAGCCATTGGGTGTTTCCTTGAATCAATACACTCATCCCAGAACACAACAAGTACAGTATTGACCTCATATATGATACTGTAGAGAGTCAAGTAATGGTCACTAATTCCAAACAATTCACAAAATTTTAAACTGTCACCAGCAAAGGGGTTGAACTTTTGTTCCAGCCTTCAAGTTGTGAAGTTGAACTTAGAAAGACCAAACTGGATTTTCAGTACATTACTCTACAATTTGGAAAAATCTTTTGTTACTGATGTTTTCTTAATGTACCATCTGTTTGTATGGTAGTGAACTGATCGTTCTTATCATTCAAAACTTACATTATTGAACCCAATCACAGTGAAATTTTGTGGTTATCCTGCCACCACAAAAAAGCATGCTTTTGCATGGAAGTTTTAGAGGAATATTAACACTTTAATTGCCAAACCATGGAGCACATACTGTAAAGAATGCAAACAAACAGTATGATGTATTCATAAAAAATCTACAAGCTAAATTTGCTTCAAATTTGGACAATAATGAACCAAAACAAAGTAAGCTTTACTTAAAATATATGTGTTGAGCTACAGTATGTTACAAGACATATTACCTGACAAGACCTCGACATCATCATAACCATAATTTTGCTGACCGCGCTGGTAATCTTGGAGCTGCACATCCTCTGCACTTGAGGGATGATTTGCATATCTGTAATCCATCTTGTTTTATTCCAAAATGTATCACAGATTACAAACCTGATAAATTAAAATGGAAATATATTACTGACTTTAGGTAAATTTTCAAAAGAAGAAGTGCCATTGCAAACTTAACTCATCCTGACGATAGTTTCCATTCATAAATTTGCAAAGCATTTCCAATCATAAAAGTTGATCAATAGATTTATTAACTAGTAATGTTTGTTTCGCGTGTGACGAAAAGTATTTTTTTAAAACATTTTTCTTTCCGTCGAGACTGTGTAGATTAAAACTACAGTACAAAAACGAGATTACATGTGGACCAAAATCAAATTTCTACTCGCAGCGACATATAACAATGTGAAGTTTATAGGGGACATGGTCAGTTACAGTTTATATACGGTACCGACATAATCAGGCTAAGAATATAAATATAATATAGATACTATTTTGATATCATGGCATTGGGTAATGTAGCAGCACAGCACCAAGTGCTTTACACTCAGCTAACAACAACAATTGCAGAGGTGTTCCCATCTTCTATCAACATTGCTAAGACACACACACACAGAAATAAGAGGGGCTGTTAAGTCTGTGTCTGCAATTAAGAGTTTACTGTACATCAGTGTGGATACAGCAAGCCTAGGGGCAGTACTATCCCTTATATCATATAATATCTCATGGACAGTACTAACACCTAACTGCAATTTAACATACTATGCCTAACAATTGGTACTTGTATTGTTGTGAGTGGTCCAAGTTTGTTCTGGTGCCTGTTTTGTTCACATCTTGTATGATGGCACATTCCAAACTATTCCAAACTATTCTAAACATGCATGCACACACTCACACAGAGACACGTTCATCAATACAAGAAACCCCAACTAAATCACTTCAAAACAAGGCATATCTTTTGAACAATTGCAAAGAACATCATGGATGCACACACACACACACGTCACTACAAGAAACCCCCAACTTAATCACTTCAAAACAAGGCATATATCTTTTCAACAACTGCCAAGAACAGCATGGATGCATTTTCGATTCCTTAAAGACCAAATATGGAGGCAATTTTTTTTTTTGAGATTTTCCATTAATTTGGGAGTTTACATACCCATAATCAACATGTGTAAAAAATAATCTTCCAAAACCTACTATAACCCATCAAAAACGACCACGAAAATGGACATTTTGGGTAGTCACGTGACATGAACCTCTGGAATGTCTGAAAACAGAGATTGACCCAAAGGAGCCTCTGGTCACCGTGTGACGTCAAAGTTTGTATACCGCGAAAATCAAACGCTGATATAGGCACTGTTTGTACACAGATAGCGAACAATTGTACTGTTTTTGACTTCCAATTTCGAGCGTTTGAAAAGCTGTTAGCTTAAAACAAGAACACATGAAGGTTAACAACAAGTTTTAAGACAATTATAAGCAGAAATTTTAGTTAAATTGCTTATTTTATTAGCAAAATTTCAACTCAAATGGAGGCATCTTTTACATAGCGTAGCGTCAATAGGTCCGTACGGTACAATATACTTACGTAGTACTTACTCGTTTTAATATCCAAAAGTACAAACACAGAAAAAAGTATCCTGTCAATAAACAAATTTAGCAGTGAATATCCTAATCCATGTTTCTTGTTCAATCCTGGGCGAAAAACTACCGTGACTCTGTGTAATTCCATAGAGTTAGGTCTAGTTGAAACAGGCCTTGACCAGTAACATCCCACAATCACAAGACAGTCACTAACGAAATAAAACGTCCGATCGCTACATACTACCGTTTTTATTCAACTCCTTGGAACATGCAGATGTCGGAATAAACAGAACGGACAATATTACACATGTATCACGAACTCACGATACTGGAATACAACAAATGAAATAGATAAATCCTAACATGGCTATTTACACATGCTGTGAGCCAACGCCGGCGAGAGTTGTAACTAACTACTGTACATGTACTAACAATGCTATACCCTTGGCACGGTATATATATACGGTCATCTCTTACAGTAAATATATTACTGTCAATTGCGTGATATAGTGTTACATGTAAGGACGTCCAGGGCGTGTTTACCGTCAATTTCACATTAGCTATGTCCGACCATGGTCCGACATCGACAGTATATAATTTTCACAGAATGAGACATATGCAGCATACACAGAAGCAGGGTCATGCATGTGGACTCATGGGCATGAGATACTCCGGGTGCTGAAAAATCTTTCCGTGTGGATCTCCAAAAATTAATCCAAAGTCTGCGGCGTTTTACGTCGGTTCTTTTACTCGGAAATCTAAAAAAGCTGATGCTTTTGTTGGATGAGGTATAACTGCAACCTCCAACAACACAGAATTGTGGCATTTTGAGGAAAAAGGAGTAATATCGTTGATGTTTTTGGCAGCTCAAGTATACGACTTTACACACTAAACGTATAGTTGTGAGTGAGGTATACAATTGACGTCACATGGTCACCTGATGTCTTAGGAATGTTTCAGGAATGTCTGAAATAGAAGCTGACTTTTCTTCCCATTTTTCACGTATTTAACGTCCGAAATTGGTAAAGTTAATTACAGCAATGTAATTGGAGTCAGTTAAGGATTACATACATGCAAAATGGTGGGATTTTATGTTCATCGAAAAGTTTCCATAGTTGGTCTTTAAAGCAATCAATTGGCTAACGAGTCGGATATACAATAGTTTATATGACTGAGACAACTGAAGAAAATGTTTTTGTTTTGGTTCAGATGGTAAACAAAAGGGGTTCATCCTAACTAAAGTTAGGATGAATGCTAATGTCTTTTCTACATGAAATCCGTTTTACTCATCACACAATCTCATTTTTTAACAATTCTCTGAAGAAGTTCTTGACTCCATTTGCTTAGATGTACTGTTTTAAGACTTGCAGCCTAAATGTAATGCTAAGTGATGAATGAAGGTGGGTCAGAGTAACCAAACATATAGTACAACAGAAGTCAGGGGTTGGCAAGGCTAGTATTTTTCCAAATAAATGGCAATCACACAGTTTCATGCATATTGCAATTTGGTGGAGAATATGATCGTCCATTTCTAAAATTAAAAATCCTACTGCAATACACATGAAATGTCAGAAATGATGAACACTGTGACAAAGAGGTCTAAACTTTGATGCTGGGTACAAACGATTTACCCACTAACATTAATACTGTCTGGAAGCAAATTTTGAGTGTATTTTGTTTCTTTATGGCTAGGCTATGCATACAGAAGATACAATATTTACAATTTTTTCAGGGGTTCTCAAAATGTTTAAATTGTCAGGCATGGAAAGGGTGAGCATACTGAAGGGTCACAGCATTGTCCTTTTGATATTGAAATTAAACAATTAAGGGGACGAATTTGGACCCTCCGTGCTAGTGCATAGACAATATGTAGCATGGCCTAACTTCAAAGGCCTAATTTAGCCCTAGCCTAGGCCTATAGCCTAAGCCTTACTTAAAAGTTAGGCCTAAAACTTATGGCATCTTGCCTTCAAATTGGAAACAGTTACCCCTGAATCTTGAGAACATGGTAGGCTACTTACCAAAATGTGTACGCATTTGTCTTAGTCTAAATGCTAGACTAAGTCCGGCTAACGATCTTCCGTTACAACCAGGATATGTTATGAAATGCCCTAGTTCAGTTTGTTGGTGTGTGTATAGTGTGTTCTGAATTTTCACGGCCTAGGAGAACTTGTACAGTTGTTAGTCGCTATCGAGATTTATCGAGATTGTTAGTCGCTTGCCATACAACAATTACTTCCTGAACCTTGATGACGTAACAGGTTCACAGATCTATAAATAGATACAGATCGTCATGAGCGGAATTATGGTGGCGTGAACTTCTATTTACCCTCTAACATTTCTCTTTTACAGAGGAGTTTGAGTTTAACATTAAACAATTAATGTAGTACTTTGGATGAATTCTCA
Organism: Apostichopus japonicus; assembly: GCF_037975245.1. Classification (NCBI taxonomy): domain Eukaryota; kingdom Metazoa; phylum Echinodermata; class Holothuroidea; order Aspidochirotida; family Stichopodidae; genus Apostichopus; species Apostichopus japonicus. Next base: position 3,287,702 of record NC_092579.1, read on the forward strand.
GTTATTGTTGTATTATCACAGTTGCTCTTTATACGTTTAGAATAATTTTTAGTTCAACTGAAAGCTTTCAGCTGAGGTATAGTGAGTTGTCGCGAGATTTTGCCGACTTATTTGTCAATTTTAGCGGCCATCGTGTGTGAACGACTGCCGTTTCGTCATTTTTTATTCTGAAATTTCGTGAGAGGTTTGTGTCAGTAAAGTTTTCATACATCATATTTTATACATATGAGAGTCATCTGAGGTCATGATAGGTCATTTTCTGAAAATGTCAAAATGCTACTCCTAATAGAGCTTTTGTCCATGCACATTTGCTGAAATTGCTTTAGATATAACGTTTGAATGGTGGTGAACCAAAGTTGTTCAAGAAAAATTGAAAGCTGATGTAGGTTTTTTTTTTCGTGGGCGTGAATAGCCTAGGGAAGATAAACCAACGATAGGTGAAACGCAACAATAGATAGCGAATTGAGCCAGATAATTACATAGTATTTCAGGGAGACTAATTGGTACTGTACATGTAGAATATTGGACAATCTTGGAGGTTACTGGATCAGGTTTCTATTTGGAGACTTCACATAACGAATATTTTTCTTCGTCTCGTTCTATCATTGCATGAATGAAAAATTCGAAGTGTATATATTTTCGGTTCTTTGTTTTTGCAATGCGGCATAGTTTATCCCTTTAGTAGTAAGTATACAACGATCTATTTGCGTAAAATAAGTTCGTGGCAGTATAGATCCAATGACAACCCAAACCTATGGACTCATGCGATAACTCATCCCACTCATTTATCGCCCAGAAAAACAAATATTTGCTGAGTAAAGCAATATATTTTCTTATTGGATTTTGACTATTTCAGTAAACAAACGAAATAGAACAGTCCAAGAAATTTCACAGCAAGACACTTTATTATTTCTTATATATTAATATATATATATATATATATATATATATATATATATATATATATATATATATATATATATATATATATATATATATATATATATATATATATATATATATATATATATATATATATATAAGTAAATGCCTTGGTAAGTACAGCTGTTACTCGGAGTTTCACGCCCTTAGGGTGGCGATCGTCAGACAACTGAACAAATACTCGCTGCGCGGATATATTCTATGGGGAACCCGAACCCTATTTCTTACGTGCACGGTTCATTGGTTTGAGCCTATTGTGGCGACACTTGGAGATGAATTCAGATCTCTTATTGAGTAAATGCGGGGTTTTGGACAGGGGGATACAAAGCTTTTCATCAATACAGAGGTTACATTGACCGGATCTACGCATGCTGGTATTGGAATGCTTAAGTACACTCCACTCAATAACGAAGGAGGCACCCTTACGCTTCAGGTCCCATATATGTTTGGAAAGCTCTGTTTCTTTCTCGTAACGCTCATGTCGGAAGGACTTACTGTGGTTACTGTACCTTTGCTTAAAGGGGCCACTCGATAGCCTCAACGGGAATTGCTTGGTGAGCAGTGTAATATATAGGGCCGATGTTACTACTGGTGATGACACCAAATCATACATAGACCACACGAGATTTAAGATATGATGGAATCAAGTCTTTTACTACACACATATTTCGAACTTTAAATGATATAAACACTAATTTAATATCAATGTCTGTACAATGCGATTTGATCAACTGTCTAACTTTGTTCTGAGCATGACCAGAGAAGTTACCAATGTACGGGAGCTTGTAAAATCTAGTAATGTGAGAAGCCGGGTTCAATGATATTTTCCGGTGACACCTTGTTTTGTAAATACGATTTCACAACTTTGTCAATTAAGTGAGAAGGGAACTGATTTTTGCCGAGTGTGGACATAAGTCCTTTTATGGTCTAGGTCAAATCCTTTCCATGAGTTGTTGACCTTGTACATTCTTGATCGTGGCTAATTTCTTTATCTTTCAATATCGGATCAATCTCTCGGGTCTTTTGGACTTATCTGTTTAACTCAAAATAGGCGTGAATTATTGTTTCTCCTTTGTATGTTTTAATCTATTTTGACTATAAAAGGACTATTAGGATTGCAGATGCCAGTAATGTACAGATGTAGCAATTTTATGACGCACCCTCGGACCCCTGGAATAGGTTAATTTTGACTTAATTTTGAACATTGATTCACCCTTGCATCATAGTGAAATTGACACATCATTGTATGTCTTTGACATACACCAAATTAACATTTTGACCGAGCGTTTGCTGACCATGATGGACCCTGCATGGCACATTGACGCACACTGGCGCACATATTGTAGTTGTAATGACGGACCCCTTAGTCACACAATTCATCGGACATGACGCACCATTCCGGGGGGTCGTTGAGTCCGTCTTTCAATAATTGATAATTTCATCATGATATAGAAATTAAAGACATTTGCCAAAATATAACAACATCATAGGCTTCATAGCTCTACACATAATCTAATCATGCAGTTCTAAAAGTTATACAAAAGGAAAGTGATACTACTGATTTGTGAGAGAACTACAATGGTCGCTAATAAAATACCATATCATGTTAATATGTTGTCTTAAACTTTATTGTTCAGGGCACACCTGTAGAAGTTTCCGTAAATTTTAGTCTCGGAAACAAGCAAAGTCTAGCTATATTTTTAAAAGCAATTATGCATCCCTGATATGATGAAATTTGGTGAAATATTAGTGTATGAACAAGCCTACTGGGACATTGCCATTGTAACAAAATGACATTTATTTAACATTGTCGTTATGACATTTCTTGTATGTAAGGTATTAGTAGATAAGTTAGAATACTGCAGGTGTATACTACTAACATAGAAATTTACCCCAAAAAATAGAAATGTTGCACATCACTAGTTTAGGTTTGCACTAGATTAGTAAATGAACCATTCTTGAATCCTTGCAGAGTTGACATTATACATACTGTAAATCATAAAGCAGATGTGATGAATTTATGCTGCCAATAGCGCAAAGTTCTGTAACTAGTAGTGTAATTACTGTTCTGTGTTTGCAAAAATTGATGTGAATTGTTGGCTATTTAGTAAAGGGCAAAATGTGGTATTCAGTAATTTATGTTGGAAGTTATAATTCACTATGTCAGGGATGTGCTCACACTGGGCGTCACGGGGCGGCTGCGCCCAGCAGTTTTGAATGCCACCCAGCACAAACAGTATTTTAACCTATTCCGCCCGGCACTTTTTTTATGATAATTTAACAAATTTTACCATAACCAAAATCTGGGAGAATACATGGCACAGAATAGGAAAAATAGCACAACCTAAGCATACTTTATGTGCCAAATTTGTCCGGTGGGGAGGGTGTACCCCACTCATGAGATCCCTCTCCCAGGGTGTGGATCACACTACCGCACAATCCGCCCGGCACTTAAATATTCCTGAGCACATCCCTGCTCTGTTTACAGTATGCATTCTGATATATTATTAACTTTACACATCCCGGTATTATTTGTCTTTTTCAGTTGAAGGTGTGTGCCCAATTAAGAAACTCGAGAGGTTGGTATCCAAACTGATCCACCAGAAAAGACAACACCAGTTGCTCAACAAAAGGCTATGCCCAACAGAGGCTGATGCAGCAATGCACTTCAGCAGCTGTACCCCAGTGGAGACTGGTAATTTTTTGATTTACATACTGTAACCATTCCATGCTGCAACTAATTAGTCTACAATTCAACTAGGTCTGCAGTCTACTACTGTAGGACTGTTTATGACTAACCGGATTTAGAACATTGGACACATTTATTCATTTATTGTATTATGCATAATGACATAGACATATAGTGCTAAATATGGTGCTAATACAGCCACTGGAGGTCTGTAAATGCGAGGGACCCAAAAATGTTCAAACTCCACAGGTTAATGATAACAGTAGTATTTTTCCTTATCTCTGAAAATTAAAAACATTTACCAAACTTGCAGAATGTGCTACCTACCTGTCTGAAGCAGTTTGTGTTAATAAAAAATGCACATTTATTCTTTTCTTATGTTTTCTTTTTATGTTTCATGATGATGTGGCATCATTTGTACATACTTGCACTGCTTAAAGATAGTTACTCTTCACTGCCTATACTGTAGTTGTCATCTGATCAGGTTGTTATGTGCATATAGTTTCATATCAGCAAAGACATTTTTTGGCAAATTTTGAGTGTGAGCTATATTTCTAGTTTTACATGTTAGGGGCATCATTTAGGGGTCTACTTTCTCCCAGATCTGAACAATAAATTTTAGTTATTACAATGAGTGCAAGTTACAATCTCAGTGAATAAACAAACATAACATTTATGCTGACTCCAACACATGAGTTACCTTGGCTATGAGCCTGAATGTCTCTTTTGAAAATCAAATGAATCATATCTTGGAAAATCATTTTAATTCAATCTTCAACAACAACAGGTATATCTTTGTAACACTTTTGTCCTCACACAAAGCCATAAATATGTCTTTTTTCCCTTTTCATTTCACATTACAGATGTACAGTACATCCTTTAGAGGAACAGTACAGCACAGCATATTGTTATGGCATGATGGATGTTTTTGAAAGCAGATATAAGGGTTGGAACTGGAAGTGTTTGTGTTCGATTGTTTCATTAATAAACGTGTGCTTCTCTACTTTATGTAAGATGATTGTCATATTTCTTGTTCTCCAGTGAGAACTAAGGATTTGCATAGTGAACGTTGTTAACATGGATACGGACAATTTTGAAATAGCTTATGTCAAAGCAGTTCCTCAGCTTGTTTAAATACCATACATCAAGGACACACGAGTGGACAATGGAAGTAACAAGTATCCAGAATGTAGATATCACAAGCCTTCAAGACAATTGAACAAAGTGTACCATAACGGACAACAACAAACACGGTGTCTCAGTAAAATAAAGTCACTAAGCTAGTGCAATGTATCATAAGAATTTATCATTTTCATGGTGTCAAACATTGATTGTTGCATTTAGTGCGTTATGTATCTTACTCCTTTCTGTAGTATTTAGCATTGATTTGCATGTTCATTCATTGTGTAATGTAAACTACATAATTGATGTCATCAAAGTTACAACTGTGTCATATTAATAAACTAAATAATTGAATATTGGTTTCACTGCACAATAATTATTATTGTACACCATTTGGCTTTCCATGATAGCAATATCTGATCTGTTTACTTATTGTAGTTTGTTCAGTCATACCAGTAGTTCTTATGTGACATTGATCTTGGGTTATTTATTGTTGGCTTTATTTTGTATTGTGTGAGATCAATTTAACATAACATATATTGTGATGTCATGGAGTATTGAAGAGGTACTCTAACTTGCAGCTAGTAGTGATAAAACAGCTTCATTCAGTGCTCTCATGATAACCCCAGTGGCAGATGGAGATATTGGCAGATGGGGATGTTTGAAATGCAGGGGACATTATAGGGTCTTTTGAAGTTTTGGCAAAGTTTCGTTTGGATGTAAAGCTGCTATACTCAGGTGCGTATCCAGGGGGGCGTTGGGGGCGCGCGCCCCCCGGGTAAGAAAAAGAGGAGAGAAAAAAAGAGAAGAAAAAAGGAAAAAAGAGGGGAAAAAAGAAGAGGAGGAGAGGAAGGAAGAGAAAAGAAAAGAAAAAGAAGAAAGAGAGAAAAAGGAGAAAAGGAGGGAGTAAAAGAAAAACGCGAAGACACCGGGAAGAGAAAGAGGAACAGTGACATCATTACAGCGCTGAAGGGTAGCCAGTGACGGATCAATGATTTCGTAAAAGTGTGACTCACCCTACCCCTTACACCGACAACTCCATTTTTTGACGTTTCCATTTTCCTCTCTCACTAATGATCTATATATATATTATATATGGTCTATCATAACGCGTGTGTAGAATTGTGCTATGAAACCAACTGTGGCTGGTCTCGAACTCGACCGTGTCGTCGGGGAACATGACGAATTTTGGGATGGGGGCGACCGCCCGCCCCCCCCCCCATTTAGCATTGTTTTAAATGATATCGCTAAGTAATTTCAAAATAGAAAGTGCTTAGATGCAACTTACAAGGCCTGGGAAGTGTCATTTCCAGCGATCTGGGAGACATTTTCGGCCAAAATTTGCTTGTACGCTTCGCGCTAACAAATGGTCCTGGGTAGTGCCATTTCCAGCGATCTGGGAGGCATTTTCGGCCAAAGTTTTCTTGTACGCTTCGCGCCAACCTATGGTGGCGCTACGCTGAGATAATTTGCCTACAGGCTTCGCCCCTCCCTTGGCAAATTCCTCGCTACGCGCCTGTTCGAATTTGTAACGCAAACAGCAGATATCACATCATATCAGTGAGCATGGAAATGGCGTTCCAGGATGAAAAGCCTCAAAACTGTCCGACTTGCATGAAATAATAACCAAAATTTTCGCGCGCTTCGCGCGCTTCGCGCGCGTTCAACGTGTTGATGTCGATATCATATAAGCAAGCATCGGTTATTATATCGCATGCCATCATGTACCGTTCAAATTGTGCAGTATACCGCGGGATGCTAATGTAAACAACGACATGTCTCATGTAGATGTATAAAAAGCAGGTCCAATTATCTCAAAACTCTCTTTTACATTAGTAATGGCGAATTAGGGGCTGCACCCCCGACGCGCAGTGGCGGAGCGTCCATACGGTCAGGGGGCGCATGCCCCCCCCCCCCCTGACGGACTCAAATGGACTGCTGGCGCGTTTTTCAGCTCTTTACCACTTTTTACTTATTCTAGATTATTGAATTTTTATTGCGCTCTCATCTACTTATTGACATTTCTCACATTTTGTTGGTGTAATTTGGAGATGACACCTATTTATTCTTCGTTTATCTGCAAATTAGCCAGGCCCGGAAAGGGTCATTTCCGGCGATCTAGGGAGTATCTTTACTCAAAAATTTTCTGTATACGCCCTCCTGACCAATACCCCTAGCTCCGCCACTTCCGCCGCGCCTCCTATACGCCTATGTGTATAGTGTTCGGTTTCGGAAATATCTGCTATTTTTTCATTTCCTTCAACCAAGTTTTATAATAGCCGTTATAAGAGGTTTTAATATTTCTACACCAATAAATTAACTGTGTCTGAATTTTCGAAAATTTCTGACCAACATTCTGCATCACACTTCCCTCTACTCGTGCAATTTTGACCGGTCTGTTAGGGGTTGAATGAAGTTTTTCTATATTGGTTGTCCATAGATGAAATTTTGTACAACATTATGCAGGGTATGTTTTGAAGTGAGTATATTCACGAGAAATGTGAATTTTCAAATTCTGAACAAATATGGGGCTTAAAACCCTTTTTTTCCCACTGTATTTATTTACAATACCGTAACAGATAAAACAAAGGAATCAGCAAAAAGACTTACATAAGAATTAAGCTTACATAAAGAAATCATAGAAGTCGTTAAGGTTACACAAATTGTTGTTTTGCTTAGAAATGAAATAGTGCAGGTCAAGTTGAAAGCGAAACTTAAAATAAAATTCGTGCACATGTGGGATTTTGTTATCCAACCTACAAGTATAAATGTACTTTTTAGCATGCAAAATTAAAAAGTTCACAGGATTATCTATATCACCAAATTCACCAAAACAAATGTTGGTCAAATTAAAAGAATAATTAGTTTTAATGCAATTTGAATTCACTGCCTCCCAGAATCGCTCAACGTGACTACAATTATAAAACAAATGTATAAGCGTTTCATCGGCATTCTTGCAAAATGAACAAAGTGGAGAATTAACCATTTTCATTTATAAAGCAAGCTATTTATGCCTAAAATACGATGTAGAAAACGCAATTGTAAATATGATACTTTGGGGTCATTCACAGCCGTATAAGGCAGCCTAAAAATCTTATTCCAAACTATTTTCACTGGAAAATTCATAGCTTGCCACTTCATAATAGACGACGGGGGCGTGCAGAGACCGGTACTTAGCTTATTATAAACAATTTTGGTTATTTTATGTGTGCGCATGCACATATTAAAGTTATTTTCACTCATTGGGAGCAAAACAGAATCATGGTACCCCCTCCAATAACTAGGAATGGCGTGAATAATCCCAAAGTACGAAGTAAAAGGGAAATTTCTAATATATTTTTTCGCTTGAAACGTGTTATATGGAATTACCGAGCCATCATTTTTAATGAAATCTTTCACATAAATTGTTCTGTGATTTAATAGATTATACTGGAAAATTACTTTATTGTTAACCAATATATGACTGTTGTTTAAAATGATTTCATTACCATAATTACTGTCTGGATGATAAAAATTAAACTCAGCCCAAGCCTCACACACTTCTCTGCAAAAAATATTAGAAATACAAGAAACTGCCTCCTTATTGAAATTACATTTAAAAAGAAAAGCACCACCGAACTGTTTTAGGTATAAATCAAAAAATATTTTCCAGTTTCCTCTCTGAGGGGCTAAATACCGTTTTACCCAGCTACAGTTTAGACTTTTAATAAAAGATTCAATATCTGTCATAGCAAAGCCACCATTAACTTTCTTATTAATAAGGGTGCTCCGTTTAATCTTATAAGGTTTATTATTCCAAATAAAATTATACAAAATTTTATTAACCTCTTTAATGAAACTAAGAGGAGGATTTGGTAGAACACTAAAAAGAAAAACAAGTTGCGAAATGGCCAAACTCTTAATTATAGTTATTTTACCAGTTGGTGTTAAGTCACGTTTTGACCACATCCCAAGTAACTGTTTGAGCCTGGATAATTTGGGAAGATAATTCAACGAAAAGAAATCTTCATTCTTTGTAGTAAATGTGACACCAAGATATTTCACTGGACCAAGATTAACATTAAAACCATACTCATGAAAATACCAGGGAACCCTAGAAACCATAGCACCCAATGGATAAAGGAATGATTTGCTGAAATTAACTTTTAAACCCGAAGCGGCAGAGAAATTATTAAGAATGTTTACAACCTCTACAAGAGAAGCGCGTGAACCATCTAAAAATAAAACAGTATCATCGGCATATTGTGAAATTCTTATTTCAGAGTTATTAATAGATATACCCTTGATACGACAGCTTGTTTTAACCATGAATGTGAGAAATTCTGAACATAAGATAAAGAGGTAAGGACTGAGTGGACAACCCTGTCTTACACCTCGAGAAATACTGAAATACTGAGAGAGATGACCATTGTTAATAACACAAGATGTGACGTTCCCATAATAAGTTCTAACCCACCTAATAAAATTTGGACCAAAATTGAAGAATTTTAAACTTTGATAAAGAAACTCCCAGTCCAAACAATCAAAAGCCTTTTCAAAATCTAGAAACAGCAGACTACCTGAAATATTGTTGGAATTACAATGATCAATGAGGTCTAAAACTAGTGTAATGTTCTCACCGATGAAACGTCCTTTTAAGAATCCAGTTTGCTCATCACTAATAATGTAATTTAAAACACGCTTAATACGTGTTGCCAAGCATTTGGCTCCAATCTTGTAGTCAGTATTTAAAATTGCTATAGGCCTCCAATTTTTCAAATACTGTAAATCTTTTGAAGGCTTTGGAATCAAAGAGAATATTGCCCTGTCCTGTTCATCGGCTAAGTGTGTACAACTGAAAGCAAAATTAAGAGAATTAACTACAAAGTTACCTAAAATGTCCCAAAAATGTACATAAAATTCAACTGATAATCCATCAGAACCAGGGGTTTTATTCTTATGCATGGACCCAATAGCCTCTTTACATTCATTGATGGTAAAAAGACCCTCGCACAAATAACTCTGATCATCGGTAAGACTCTTGTGATTAGTACAAACATCAACAAAAAACGAGACAGGAGAAATATTAGGACACTTAGTATAAAGTTTACGATAAAAACTAACAGCTTCACTTAAAATATCCTGACAATTTGAAACAATATTACCATCTTCTTTGCGAAGCTGTGTTATGTTATTATTTACCTTGTTGTAACGTTCAAGATTAAGAAAATACTGTGAATTTTTCTCACCATATTCACACCATCTAGCCCTAGAGCGAATAACTATGCCCTGAAATTTATAATCATATAACATATCTAAATTGTTTCGCAGATCTGCTAAAGTGCTATTTAAACGTTCAGATGGGCAGATAGTGATTAAACTTTCCAACCTGGCAATCTCATTAACTAGATAGTATTCATATCTGTTACGCTCTTTCGCACGAATGGAATAATAACGCATACTAATAGAACGGATGTTCACCTTAACAGCTTCCCAGAGAAGGGGCTTAAAACCTTGAAAAGTGGGGCTGACGGGTATTGTGGGCCGCGACGTAGAATCACCTACAAAAGCAAAGACCCACAGGAGATGCGATCAGGTCGAACATGATGTGTGCCAGGTTGACAATCTTCAAAAAGGTTATGGATGGAAAAATAAAAACTATTAGGAAATACTTGGTTCTCAGGCAAAAAGTGTACATCTGGTTGGTCATTTCAAGCCCGAGAAGTGCCGTTTCCGGTGATCTGGGGGGTATCAAAATAAGAAATTTTCTTGTACGCTCCGCGCCAACCGATGGTGGCGCTCCGCTTAGATAGTAATTCGCGCCCCCCGGGTTTGAAAATCCTGGATACGCGCCTGATACTTATCATGGAAAGGTCCACAATGGAGGCATGGCGTCTCCTAGCCTTATCATTGGGAATATGTTCTTGCATTCTGTATTTGGAACACTGCCCTACTATTGTTTGTATTGCTTATTCTAAAGTTAGGTAAGTCAGTATTGTAACATGTTTTTATTTTCAACACATTGATTGCATCTGTACAGTTCTATACATTGAGTTCAACTACAATAACCATGAGCAGGGAAAACTTACCACTATCTTACTTGCATTTTTTTAATGTTAAAGTGACCATATTCATACTTTAACCAAACCATTTCTTCCATATTTGATAGTGTTTATCCAGAGTAGGTTACAGGATATTTTAAAGGTAGGCTATGTAGTATTGGCCCCTATTTAGCATGCTATAATTGCTAGAAGATTTCAAAAAGAACGTTCCTAGAGGTCTTTACTTTCCAAATTGTTCAAAGGCATTCTAATTGAAAGCATAAGATGCCTGAATGTCCCAGTGAGGTAAATTTCCTCGAAGGTGGTAATAAAACCAGTTTCAGAACTTTGACCAAAGGTAACCATATTTGAAGATCTGGTATATTTGGGGCCAATACAGCATACCTGGTCGAGAGTTGCCGTGGAAGCCTACATATGTTTGTAGTAATGCAGTAAAATGTAGTCAAGGCAGCTGGAGGAGTCCAGTTTACCCCTGTGCCGAAGGTCAGTCATCTTTTTGGGTTTTCTCTCCCTTACCCCTCCCTCGGATTGGTACTCCCAATGCCTCATTTTGACAAAGTGGTTATACACTCACACACCCCACACACACAAAGGCCTTATCTTAAAGCAGCATTTGTCTTTTGTCGCCGTTTTCCACTTTTTTGACAAGTCCATCGAGTTGATTACATATATCATGGAGGTAAAACAGAACCTCCATGGATATATCAATCACAAAACAACAAACTAAGATTTTAGCCAAGTTTTTCCCTGCCCAAAGCGTTAATTGGCGAGTAATTAAGGACATTTGCAGATAATGAGAAAAGTGTCCACCGGCAAATTCCACATTTTATATTAATCGCATACAGTTCCCCCAACCCACTAGTTTGAATCCAACCAATCAGAGATGCAGGTTTAGTTATGAGCCGTGGCTAAAAATAGATTCAAACGTCGAGTTGGTAACTTGGTATACAACCAGCGAGCTGGACTCTAACAGCTCCCTGGTACAACTGCCATAGACAATCTACACAAATCAAGCATGGTGTTGTATTACGTATTGGCCAATGACGTTCGTACCTTTAAAATATTCATATTATGGGCGAGGTTTATTTGGATCCCAACGGAAAATATCTTCGAGAAAAACAAAGTTGAAAGTTGTAAATTTTTCGACTTTTATGCCACCATTTGAAGTAAGATTTGAATAGATAAGCTAGTTATGTATGTCGTTATGGCATCGTGGAATCAGTGAGGTTGAGAAAAACAATACAAAAGAACGCAAAATACTGCTTTAACAAGGAGTCCCTGATCTTACCCATATCTAATCACCCCTTACTATACAGAAACAGAACCCATGGTATGAAGCCTCAACTAACTGAAAAGAGAAGAAATGTATACCAATGCACAGCCTGAAGTTCTCGGATGACCTTCCCATTCATTACCTAGCGCAAATCATTCTGTCAATATTGTTGTTTTCATTGCTCATTAAAACAATTGAATACATACCGCGCCCATCTATCTGGCTACCGTAAATTAGACCTACCAAACTGCTGGGGCCATTTATCACTATTTGTTTGGGGCACATAACGCACACTACGGTTACACAGTAGGCCTATAGGGTACGCAGAACTGAGATACAGATTGGAATTTCGGACACCTGAGAACTTTGCAGTAACAGTGCCCAGATCCATATCCTGTTTATAGGTAAGGATGAGAATGCCACAATAAAGGAATGAGTCTGTTGTCGCTAGAATAGAGGGCGGCATTGCTATTATTTTTAAATCGGGGAATACGGGAGGAATACGGGGAGACAAGATCAGCTGAAAGAATGCCTTTAAATCAAGCATAGAAACAGGAAATAACCGTTAAATAATGCATGATTAGTTTATACGTAATTACCTAATACTTTGTATATAATTATTATTATGTTTTCATTTACATTAGTGAAGATTTAATAAATTTTCAATATGATAAAGATTCCTTGCTTCTGACATCAGTCGTCACTGGTTGTATGGTTACCTATTGCTTTCTCTTGGTCCATTTGTTCAAGATGGAGATTTTCCAGACGATCGTTAGTCTCTCTTCTTCGGGTTCTGGTCCACAGGATACATACAGTACATATTATCACAACTACTACTGCTAGACCAACAAGCAGCACCACAGCAATTACGGTGGTAGGGAAGCTCGCAGTCGGTGAATGCGGAGGTAAGTTCGGAGGCTGACCGGGTGGCGGATCTTCAGGCCGTGCAGCAGCATTATTTCTATTCAATGAAACGGTTGATATCACGGCACCTTCTGGATCGACTGTTGTCTCTGAAAGTTAGGAGTATTAAAAGGTATAGTTTTAATTGCTATAATGATTGCCGAATGTGAAAGAACATGAATATCGAACCTTGGGAAATGGTAAGAGAATCTCCCAAAACGTGTGTAATTACAATCATTTGGAAAACAACTAAAGGGTGAATTGCTATGACTACCGAACATAAGGAAAATGAATATAAAAATAAATAGTACTTTCATGTAACAATATTATTACTAATTTTCAATAATAAATATGAATAACACAATATTCGCAATCTATGCTTATTGTACCTTCTTCAAAAATCATGGCCGCAAACGATTGTGTGAAAAGTCTTCCCGGCTCATCTCCATACGTACCCGAGAGGTATGGAACGATCTAAAATTAGAATATCAGTTGTGATAAGACAAAATCACAAGGACAAATATACAGTACACTACACGAGCTTCTCATTAACGTGTGATGATTAATTATTTTCATGTGCACTCTAGTATCAAGAACATTCCCAAAGATTGAAAGCAAAAATTCATATAGAGCTTTCATTTGCTATTTACGATGATCAATTTCTCGTTGCTTATTCTTTTCTTAATTTAACATGATGCCAATTTTAAGACATTAACACATACATAAACGTACTACTAACACTATTGCCAGTAAGTTTCGCTGTTTACATGTTCCGTACAATCGGAACCCTTGAAGTCAAAACCAACACTACAAACTCAAATAAATCCCCACAGACAACGAAACCACAACAAAAACCATCTTCATGTCCCTCTACTGCATCAGCATCAGCCAATCAACAATTCATTCTGCAAATGCTCGCGCATGTGCGCTAATACCCGGCTCCAAAAACAATCACCCCGATAATAGAGAGGAAGAGCCATCCCAGTATTAATTTGTATTATATATTATATTCATATGTGTTGCCCGTTGGCGTTCAGTGCTACTGCTTTTAGAGGAACCAAAAAGAACATCCAAGGGAAGTAATTTATTAGGCGACGGAGGAGTACGAGGGGGGGGGGGGGAGTGGGGAGGGAGGAGCAACCAACTTTGAGATTATCACCAGCTACTGGTGTTCATTCTGCCCATCCTTGATTAATTCGATCGTCATAGCGGAAATGGTTTTCCTTCCCCTCAGATAGGACGGCACCACTCTTTCTATTCTTTCCTGCAGATAACACAATGTACTGTTCGTTTTGTTAGTCTGTTACGTAATAAGCCTTCTATATATAACCATGTGTGGATGACTTTTGGACCAATTCTCTACACAGTTTCCTTCGTGTATAAGTCGACGAAACGTTTGATTGGACCGATATAACTAAATACATTCGGGACTGACATGTTGGTACTTTCAAGATACCGATAAACAATAATATCATAATCTAACCGTTAGTTTGTATTGGTTGCCTTCTTGAATGTCTGGGCTGGTGGCTATCCAATAGTAAGTTTCGTTCTGCGCAGAAAAAAGGACATTATATAAATGGCAACTTCGTATTCAATTTCGTTAAAATGTCATAATAGGTTATAAATCATGTTATACTTTCCCCATATCTTTATTTGTATTTATCTAGAAAAATCGATTTGCAAAAATGAATTGATGTAGCACATACAGACAATTCCTCTTGTGTATACAACCCAAGCAATGAAACATTCAGTCAAGTTTTACTTGTACTTGTCAACAGTTTTGTCGTACAAAATAGTTTATAATAAATATCTTTTGTGTGACTTGCGATATGGAACCAACTGCTGTTACGTGAGCACATGTTCAGTCTTCTATGCTAACACTTACATCGGATTCATGTTGAATGCTATCATTCAATAACAAATCTCCGTCAATCGTATGAAGTTGTACTTGATATTGCGATAGCGACCTCATTTGGTTGACTTGTATTGGCGGACTCCAGCTGAACATCATAACAACATTGTTTTCGGAGCTATATTCAACACGTTCAAGCAGAACATGTATTGGCATGCCACACCGCACAACGCCTGTGAAGAAAGTCATTACGGAGAACATATTAGTCTTGGAAATTCCAAGACGATTTTTGTCTAAAGCATTGAACTTTCCCAACATTTCAAGCATGTAATGAACCTTAGTATTGCAGTTGTATTGAACATACATACCGCAGTTATCAATGATACAATTGAAGTTTGTTTATAATAGTTCCGCGAAGTTTGGGGATTCACAAGATTAAATGCCGTTCTTGTATACTGAAGTATTTACGAAATGTATTGAGGAAATGTCGGGAACGTAATCATTTCTTTAGATCATTAATAAGGCCATTCCTAAAGATCTGATTCGAATAATTTATTTACACTTTCTTTCACCAGCGGAATAATTAGTGGCTTGTTTATAATATATTACAGTATATAAATTTAAATATTTGTCAATTTGATCTCAACTTAATTGAAAGAAGAAAGACAAGTTATACTTAGTATTAATGTCAATAAAGGATCTAAACATATGATTCCACATGCCATAGCAAAAAAAAAATATGTTTTATTAATTAAACTATGCTTAATTTCAAAATATAATGTAGTCATTATTTGAGAATTATCATCTCAAATTTAACAAATAGAATCTTAAGCCTTGGGCACTCGTACATATCCGTTCGTGAACCAGGGTGAGAATATAGATTAGGAACTGGTAGTTAAACTTACTCTGTGCCGCACAAAAAGTAGCATCTCTTGTTTCCATGTAACAGTCTAAAGTACCAAAGAAAATGAATTATAATGTTAATTTATGTTAGCATTTTTTTTCTGGCATAAGCAAATACATATGAGATGGTGACATTACGGGAATAAAATTTCCGAAATAAGAGGCAAAAACTGCTATCGGTCGAGGCAGCTGTATTTCCTTGATACTTTGATTTGAGTTTTGAGTTTTGAGATTTGAGTTTTGAGTTTTGAGATTTGAGTTTTGAGTTTTGAGAAATAACACTGAGACCATTATGCAATGCGAAACTCAAGACCCCCATTGAACATGTGAAACTCTTCAATACAAAGCAGCTAGGAAACAAACATATTTTAATGTCAATTTCTCGGATGCAACACAAAACTTGGGTGTCCCTTCTTCCATAGTTACCATGTTTACAGTGCTACACGTTTGTCCACTTTGGCCATATGACGTTGAATGACATCTAAGAGTATTCCGATGTTCATATGAAGTTACAAGAATATTTCTTGTATGAGTTATTAGGATTCATAAAATACTGGATTAACATTAACATTTAGGTCTTCACAAGGAGCCGATTTCATCATCAAATTAAGCCTTAAAAGAACATTGTAGACATTAAGCATATTTGAAACTGAATATCGTGAAAACCGAAATCGGTTTTAACATTTATCTTAATTTTCTTCTTTTAGTGTGACCTATCAGGACTAAAACTCTACCTCAAATCATCCTTTAAGTAAAAACTGTGTTTGCTAAAATTCTTTATTCCCAATCATTTTACAATATTATGTTTGTTTACATTTGGGAAATAAACTGAAAACTGTTCAAATAAATTCAAACCTAATTTTCGACAATATGATGTTAAGAAGAATGATTCGATGATATTTCTCCTCAAACGTACATATAAGTGTGCGATTTGAGGGGAAGGCCCATTGAGCGTAACATCATGGGTAAGTCAATCGCCTACGGCCCGACTGACCCCGACCAGACTCAATTCGACCTTCGTACCATGGTTTTTCGATTGTCGTTAAGACCCATATGAACTCGATTGGTCATGACCCGGTTTTTGATTGTCGTTAAGAGCCAATGGTCTTTTAACTGACCCCCACAAACCGAACGAATGATCAGTGCTCTAAAGTACTATTTGCTGTTTAACGATCGGAGCTCGTGCGGGTCACTTGAAAATGTATTACCTCGTGGTTACAGTGTTAAATAATAATAATAATAATAATAAATAATATGCAACTTATATAGCGCAATATGCAAAGGCTTCAAAGCGCTTTACAAAACATAATACATAAAAACAAAGTCGTAAAACATAAATACAAAACCAATACACCTAACAAAGATAAAATTACACAATGTAAAGTAGAGGAAATGTTAAAAACACAGTGTAAAACTACATCAAATATGTGAAAAACTACTAAAATAACTATATAACTATTTTACAATATACAGAATCAATTATAGCATAAAACACATAGCAAATATATATTGCACAAATATTGCAATGGAATTCAGTTATGTAAAATGGTGACACTAAAACAGCCATAAAATGAAAGATATATTTATGTGTCATAGAAATGCAGCCGGAAAAGGTGGGTTTTAAGTTAGGATTTGAAAATTCCCGAGGAAGGTGCATGGCGAATGTTGGCGGGAAGTTTGTTCCATAAGTGGGCGGCGGCGTAAGCGTAGGATCTTTTACCTTGAAGTTTGTTGAAGGGTTCGTTACGCTAAGTCGGTTATCAGATGACGATTTTAATACTCGCGATGGCTTATACAAGGCTAACAAATCTGATATAAATATAGGTGCCATGCCTTTCAAGGCCTTATAGGTGATCAGAAGGATCTTATAGACTGTTCTTTTGTGTATCGACAATCAATGGAGGGATTCGAGGATCGGAGTTATGTGTTCACGTCGCGATACGCGGAGGACAAGTCGGGCTGCGATGTTCTGCACTCTTTGAACCTTCTTCAACTCACGTTCTGGTATACCGAGCAAAAGGGAGTTACTCGAATCTAATTTCGATGTAACGAAGGCATGGACCAACCTGGCAGTGGATGTTTGCGTCAAGTACTAGCGTATCTGCCAATCACAGCGCTCTTACACACATTGTTGACATGGGCCGCCATACTCAGCGAGGGATCCATGATGACACCAAGACACCAAGTGTTTAGTATTCCAGAATGAGGCCGGCGCGACTTAAAACTGACAACATCTTGACAGTGCTATTCTTAAGCACACGCACGATGCCGAATATTCACGATTTTGACCCAGAACGACGGTCGAGTTGAGTCGGAACGTGGTCAGTTTGGCATTGTGCGGCAAATGTAAGAAACACTTACTTACCAGGGGTTTCAAACTCCTTTTGCGACGCCGAAGAGACAGGAAGAGGCGATCCTTCAGACGTTACACCGTAAACCAACTTGTTAAAAAAACAGGACTGAACATTATTATTTTACCTTTCCATAGTGTAAATGTGAAAAAATAGACTACTGATTGAGCCATCACGTGACACAGTTTGTTTCTTAAATTGTTGGTATTTTCATCTGTGCAGCTTAAAACAAACAAAACTGAAGACAAATGCGAGCCAAACAATCTATAAAAATGATTAGTCTATCAAACTTTGGTGCCGAATGCTTTCACTTTATATATAGGCTGATCATCAAATAGGGTATACCTACTTAGTCGTTGAAGAAGAATGGTTTTTAATCATGATTACTTATGGTATGCTATATAATGGTAAATAATTTTCATTTGTTTTAGTGAAAATAAGATGATTAAGTACCGTACAATACGACTGGGGAGGGTGAGGGGGGAGGGCCGATATATAAACTAGGAGTAACCACGGGAAATGGCCTTAAATTCTGCCCACAATTACAAGAGTATCTTTAATTGCACAATGCGGTAATAAGGATTTATCAATTTATTTGCTTTGTAAACACCTTAGCTGAAATGGTCAGTTTGCCTTCACAGATCATTGAAAGGCATAGAATAATGTTCCATTTCATGCATTGGTTGATTTAAACAGTGAAGTGGGAGAAGCAAAAATCTGAATCATAAGACAAAACAGGTGCAAAGCATTCCATACATTGTTTCTAAGAGCAAGTACAACGTTTGTTTCATACAGTGTGATGCTTCTCTCCATTAGGATTCTTACCTGAAACATAGCATTGTGAGTGAAAGGTGCTTCTCGTGAAATAGTCGCATATTGCTGCATAGTTTGAAAAGAACCATGATAAAGAGGGGGAAAACAGAGAATGTGAAACAATGGCATAAGCTGTGGCTAGAATGTAGTCGATTCCTCGTTTTAAAATAACTAAATAGCTGAATATAGGTTTGAGATTAACGTTTTATCAAACAACAATGAGATGATTGTAATCAAGTCTATACCCGGAAGTTAGGCATAAATAACAGTCAGCCATTAGCTGGCTTCAACATCCCGTAAGGATACACGATATGCATCTGATTGTAAATATTGGCGTTATAACAACCAGTAAATGCATCTCAATATAATATGATGATGATCCCCCTAAAAATTCTGGTAGATTGATAGCTAAGAAGTACCATGTTTGTAAAGATAATGGCTGCAGGCTATTGTAAGTACAGTAATACGTTTAACGGCAACCTAACTCACCGACAGTTTGTCCTTTGCGCTCGCACTCGCTGCTTGCAGAGCTTCTCTACAACTTTGGAAAACCCATGGAGTAAGACTCGTACGAGTTGTCTCAAGTTGGAGATCGGTAAGGTAT
Organism: Apostichopus japonicus; assembly: GCF_037975245.1. Lineage (NCBI taxonomy): Eukaryota > Metazoa > Echinodermata > Holothuroidea > Aspidochirotida > Stichopodidae > Apostichopus > Apostichopus japonicus. The sequence goes on from NC_092579.1 coordinate 3,307,195, forward strand.
ACCACATCTATGCACAGGATATAAAAGGCTGATGTTAGAAAACATCAATGGTAGGGACACGGTACCGTGTCAAAAACCCTTCAAGGGACAGGCACGTTATAGGTGAATCACATTGATATTTACTTTTTTTCTACAATTATTCAAGATGATAGTGACCGGTGAAAGCATCTATACGGTAGCTCCTAGTTTATCAAACATAGTCTGGAGGGGTTACTAATTCTCAGTTAAAATACTTTTTAAATAGGTGGCTTTTTTTTCAAATCTTTGACATATCTGGAATAAAAAAATAAAATTTATGTTTTAAATTATCACGAATTAGAATAAATATACCAGGCATTCGTGTATATGAGTTATTGAAAATAATCTATAATAATGCACTTCTGATTTTATCATTAAATGGATTCTCCTTCATCTCTGAAAGTCTCTAACTTAACCCTTCAAAAGAATGACCCAAAACGCCAACTTTGTTTCACATTAGTGGAAAAACTAGAACAATATCCTACTAAATGTTCTAAAACGGCCGCAGCAAACTTCTATTTCAGAAACAATAAATAAAATTGTTGTTTTCCAATTGACAACGTTTACTAGTTTCAATATTCATATTCATCTAAGCCATTTTCCGTCTGGAAGGAAGGGCTAGGAATTAAAATCGCATCTGTAGTATTTGCGCGTAACAAGTGGAAATCACTTCTAAAGAGGCAATGCGTCCTCAAGACAATCTACATATGTATCACTTGTTGGGAGTGTGAATAATTCACCTCGTTAACCAAGCCATAACCGCCTCTCCGCGTTCATTAAACAGACATCACGTTTTATATTTATTTGACATCGGAAACAAGGGGAAAAAAGACATGTGCTCGAACCCTCAGTATAATCTGAGTGATTTTCTTTAGCAAAATCGCAGACTCTCTGTAAAAGTGGTCCTTACGCACAAGCATAACCATTTTGTAATATATTGCTGTTGCCATAGTTGGGAAATATTTTATAAAGCAAGCATTGTTAACAGTTATTTTATGCATTACTAAGTAACTGATGAGAATTGATGCAAACGTTCTATCGTCAAAGGTTAAAATATACATTTGCGATAACATTGATCTCATTGACGATGGGCAAATTAAGATCAATTTCGTCATCAAACTCAATAAAAGCATATCAATCAACGATATTTCTTAAATAAGGGGTTAATCAACGGTCTAGCGTGCGTTACTCACAGGATTAATGCACGATCGGGGGATAATGCAAGCGATGCACGAGGGCGGAGCCCGAGTGCATCCAGCGATAGCATTAACACCCGGAGTGCATTAATCATGTGAGTAACGCACGCTAGACCGTTGATTAACCCCGTTCATTCATACACTACCATTTGTGTGGGGGAAAAAATCATAAAACAAAACATTTTTGGTTACATATAACCAAAGATTTATTAAAGTGATGCCCCGTAATTTTACCGTGCGTTACTCACAGGATTAACCACGGTCAGCTGACCTGAATGGACCAATAGGATTTAGGAATCTTTACTAAGTATGAATGAACGCAAGTTAATTGTGTTTCCTCAGAGATTTGGGCAAATATCATATCTCATGAACATTCTTTTGTTTTTCACTTTTTTCCCCAGAATTTACCTCGTTGCCAAAAAAAGCACATTTCTTAGATGGTATGCTATTACAAATGCATGCACTTACACGATATGTTAAGTCAACCAACTTCCTCATAAGGAATAAGGTATAAAGAATAAGGTATAAATCTTCCTTTTGTATGTATCCACTTGAGGTGATGAATGATAAAAAGCCCTTAATGAATCATCAATTATATCGTCATGATTTATTACCTTCCATACTATTTAAGTACACAGTACGATGGACGAGGTTCCTAGAATACATTACGTGCATGCTGTAGTAGAGGTTCCTAGAATACATTACGTGCATGCTGTGGTAGAGGTTCCTAGAATACATTACGTGCATGCTGTAGTAGAGGTTCCTAGAATACATTACGTGCATGCTGTTGTAGAGGTTCATAGAATACATTACGTGCATGCTGTAGTAGAGGTTCCTAGAATACATTACGTGCATGCTGTGGTAGAGGTTCCTAGAATACATTACGTGCATGCTGTTGTAGAGGTTCCTAGAATACATTACGTGCATGCTGTTGTAGAGGTTCATAGAATACATTACGTGCATGCTGTTGTAGAGGTTCCTAGAATACATTACGTGCATGCTGTTGTAGAGGTTCATAGAATACATTACGTGCATGCTGTTGTAGAGGTTCCTAGAATACATTACGTGCATGCTGTTGTAGAGGTTCCTAGAATACATTACGTGCATGCTGTAGTAGAGGTGCCCATGAAGGTTATGTTTCATTTTACTCTCTGTATTTCCTCGTTTGCGGGATGAGAGACTTATGTGCAATCTTTTACACTGACAGTAGCAATTATAAGAATTTCAAAGCCAAAAAAAAGGGTAAAATATGAAAAAAGAAATCAAGATGTATGAAAATTGTGGTTGGGAAGTTACATAACAAACTGAAACATAAAGTTATGTGGATACTGTCGTAAGGGCTCATATGTACATACTGTGTTGGAGGCTCCATGTTATGTACATACTATGGCGGAGGTTTCCATGATACTTATGAGCATACTGTGTTGGATGCTCCATGTCTATTGGAGGCTCCATGTTACGTACATACTATGGCGGAGGTTTCCATGATACTTATGAGCATACTGTGTTGGATGCTCCATGTCTATTGGAGGCTCCATGTTACGTACATACTATGTCGGAAGTCCCCATGATATTTGCATACTGTATTGGAGGCTCCATGCTACGTACATACTATAGCGTTGGCTGCAAGGATAGTTACGTACTGCATACTTATGTGAAAGTTCCCATGATACTAACGTGCACACATGTGATGGAGGTACCCATGTTACTTACATTCATACTGTGACGGAGGTTCCCAGGATATATTGTACAAAAGTATCCAGTTTCCGTCAGCTTCTTTCAGTGTCGTATAGCTCAATTGAATCGAGTTTGGTGGTATGGGATCTTTCAATAAAAAACGGACATTTTTAAAACGCGTTAAAGTTATTAAAATTTTGTCTGAGAAAAAAATTCTTACATATACGTTCCGCGTTATAAGAAAATACAATGTGCAATAATACGTCACCACGGAAGGGACTGGCTGGCCAGTGAATATATACAATGTCTCAGAGAACCACATGGTCATTAATTGGTATTATTTCATATGTTTGTTTTTTTGTCATTTAGTACCGGTATTCATTTTGTATTATGTTACCGCTATAGCAATCTATGGAGCAACCAAGAACCGTTGATGTTGACTACCAGACGAAGTCTAGGCGTAAAGCTTGGCAACTATACCACAATAAACAGCAATCGAACATCATATGTTATCGACTAAATTGTAGTATCAGAACAATCACAGTATCAAGAACAACTATGGCTAACCAAGCACCAAACCATCAAACTCAGTTGTAGAACGATCATTAAAATCGATCGTATACTTAGAGTTCAGGAAATGGCCCACCCATTCAGCTCATAGGCCCCCCCCCACCCCTAGTAGGTCCCTCTTTGACATGTAAAACAAATCACGATAGCACAAACCTAACATTGAATTTGCACCTAAATTTCCCATCTGGCCTCACCTCAGCATGTATAGGCTAAGGCTAACATCAGAATGCCCTAGCGTGCTTTGATATCTTTACTTCAGTGTAAAGCAATGACCAAAGCAAAGCTTTTTATCTAATTTCCCTTGATCTCGAACTAAAGAATGTTTAGATGCAACTTACAAGCCTGGGCAGTGTCATTTCCGGCAATATGGGAGCATTTTGTGGCAAAATTTCTCTTGCTACACTACGCGTCAACCGGTGTTGGTTGTCCGCTTAGATTGAGTCATCATGGCCCCTTTAAAGAAATGACCCACCCAAAATACAACATGCAACAACAATGCAACACGCAATATTTCAACATGCAACAATGCAATATATCAACAATTCAATGTAATTATTTCTTGATGTTTCTCAACTTGCATCTTGGGGATTCCACCAAGGCTACGGCCCTAACCTTTGATTAACAATTCAGAGACAGTTTCATAGAAAGCAAATCTTAGAACTTACTACATACCTGCATCTGTGCATTGTTGGTATTCTATTCCAGGTAGAAACGCATCGCCAGATTTGCATACAATCATCGCGATGTACATTATCATCAAGGAAGTCTTCATATTGGCTTTAGTCTCATATTGACAACAACAAAAAATGAACGAAAGGATTTACGAAAGAGATGGGTGTGGAAAATATGATCTGTGATCCGTGGGTGATATGTGTTAAGGATTCTTAAAAGAAAATAGAATAATAGTGTCGGAGGAGCCACATTTCATTTCATTTCATTTATTTATTTGTTTATCACAATTCAATAAAATGTGAATATAAATATAAAGTAACAATAATACAAAGAGTTGTGAAAGGAAGTGCTCTAAAAAAAAAATTATGGCTTAACGGGTAGAGCAAGGGTCCATGTTAGTTGTTTTTTTTTATAGAGTGGAAGTGAGCTTATAGATTTCAAATTATCTGATAGGGAATTCCAAACAGTTATCGAACGGTTTCGTACATTTAATAGGGCATTGTTTGTTTTGCAGGGTTAACAACGTATGCTGTGAGTTTTGTCTAGTTCTGCAGTTGTGCACCTGATAATTATGTTCAAAGAAACTGTTGAATGAAGATGGTACATTCCTTTGTGTTAATTCTGTAAAAGCAAAAGTAGCAAGATTTTTCGGAATTAGATCTGATAATTAAAATAATTTTCAGTGAAGAAATTACTTACTGGTGTTCTCACGCTGAGGTGCGTTCCCAATATGGCGAATAGCTCGCTAATGTAAGACTTTAGTTAAGTCCGATCAGAAGAATAGCTGCCCGACCAAATGGTGGAACAATATGAAAGATGCGGAAGAATTAATGTGTTGTAAAAAGTTCTATTACGCGGTAAATAGTTCTTAATTTTTGAAATATTACCAACAGCTCTGGCTACAGTTATGGAAATTGAATGAATATGGTTTCGCCAAGTATGATTTGAATCAATTGTGATTCCCAGAAATTTAGCATTGTCGACTTTGTTGATGTTGATATTATTCAAGATCTCTAAATCCCACTTTTGCTACACATACCAAATACAACAAACTTTGTTTTATTAATATTTATAGATAATTTATTGGCTTTGAACCATTCATTGAAATGGTTTAATTCGTTATTAATTTTATCCTGAACAAGTTTAGCATCTTCCACGGTGAAGAAAATATATTCATCAGCAAAGAAGAGTACTGATGTATCCTGGTATATGTGATTTATGTCATTGACTTATAAAATGAAGATTAATGGTCCGAAAATGGAAACCTTGTGGTACTCCACAATTTATCTGTAGGGGGGGGGGGGGGGCAGAGCTATTATTATTAAATGAGGTGAACTGATGTCTATTTGAAATGTAACTATTGAACCAGGAATGTGCTGTACCTCTGATACCATAATAAGAGAGCTTTGTTAGGAGAATCAATTGTGTCAAACGCCTAAGGTCAAGGAAGATTCCAACTGAGGTTTTTATTTATTTATCTAAAGCATGAGAGATTTACAGCATCAATGAGACCTAGCTCGGTTGAGTGACCAGGACGAAACCATATTGTCTGTTATATAGGATGTTATTTTCTTCCAAGAAGTTGTGAATACGATTAAGCATAAGGCGCTCAAGGATTTCAGAGAAGCTTGGTGAAACGGAAATTGGACGATAATTTTCCAAAATGTCTTTTATCACTTTTATATTTTATAGATGGGAATCACTTTTGCAGTTAATCGCTTGTCTGGGAAAACACCTGTACAAAAAGATATGTTAAATATATGACAAAGATGGTCATTCCACATATGTAACATATTTTCTATCATGACAATACACCAATGCTTTCAAAATTTAAACTGCTTCTTAAAAGACCAATTGTTCTTCCGCTTGCTCTGAGGGACGTCATTGTTGTCAACCTTCCGCTATAGGATGCACACAGTGTGCTAGCTTATGTCACACGCGGAAGCGATAGGAAGTGTGAATCCCCTCTTGGAACTCACTAATGCTTTGAACTCACCGTACTTATATTGAATCAAGTGATAAGCACCCTGAACGCAACAACGCATAGGCATATTCAGTTACAAACTACCTATACTAACTGTGCCAGCCCACTATAGAAGTCGACGCACTTAAATTTAGACTTTGTCATTGTTACGTACACGATCATGAAATACATATCTCCACAGAGCATCAAGACACATATAGGTTTATGAACTTATGGGAGACACATTGACTACCTTATATGGGATGACAAACTACTTATATAATTTCCTACTTGTTTAGCACTGGCCAAGAAGCTGCTAATATATAGTACTTGACAAAATATTTTTGTAACAGACTGTGCTAATGAAAACATTGTTACTTCAGACAGCAAGTGACTGACGCCTAAACATAAACAAATTTTACTTGTAATTGGCCTATACCTAGGTTATAGGTCTATAAAGAGCTTGCAATCTTACCCTTAAATCAGCAAATTTTGTAACTTGTATTTGGCCCACTGTTCCGAAGCTTATTTATTCCATAGGAAGTTCCATTATGCTTTATTTTCCTGAAAAACCTCCGAAATTTGTTTCCATGATCCTTAATCTTTGTGCGATGTTTGAGTTTGAGTATATTTGCACACAATAAAAGAGGAGTAGTACAAAATCAAGATCAAACAAGGTGGTGGAGGAGGACTGAAAAAGCACTAGCTTGTACGAGCAGTCCCCTTTAAACAGTTAAACAGTACAGATAAACACGATACAACAATTAAGGAAAAGAGCAAAGAAAAAAACAAAGGTATTTAACAACTTAAAAGCAATAATGATTTACAAAACACAAAGATAATTAACGACTTACAAGCAATAATGATTTAGAAGGTGATCCTTAACCTTGTTTTAATGGAAAATATACTTATTGTGGCTTTTATATTGTTATCTAGTATTTTCCAAAGTTTAACGCCACTGTTTATAAAAAATCGATGGGCAATATTATCACAAGAAAGAATTGTGCAAAAATCGTGAGATGACCTTGTGTTTATAAGAATGGAATTTATTGTTATAATTTTAACAACTATCAAACTTAAGCGGTATGAGCCGCTTCATATATATACTTGAACATGAAAACAGTCATCTGTAAATTTTAGATATTAAAAATATTACGAATCCTTTGAGTGAAGAAAAGGGATTTTGGTTGGTGAACGATAATGAGAGTTAGTCAAATTACGAACGGCTCTTTTTTGTAAAATATTTAAGTGATTCAAGTAAGAAGAGTGTTTCCCCATATAACATTACAATAGGATAGTTGCGAATGAATAAGTGAATCATACAAGGATTTAATGATATTAGATGGGACGATATAGCTGATTTTATACAAAATACCAATTACTCTTGAAATTTTAGAACAAAGAACTTCGATTTTTTTCCTTTATTAACTAGGACAATTTTATTACAATCAATGAATAGCTGAAAAACCATGAAACTGGTTTAACAAAAAAAAATATTGAATAATTATTTGTTGGTTTGTACCATAATGAAACCATTTTTAGCTCAGTGTTTACTATACGTGTCCCGGATATGAGGTCTTTATGTTTATAACGGATACTAATGTCGTCTGCAAATAAGATAAAGGAGAGTACAGATGAGCAGTTACACAAATTATTTATGTAAACAAGAAATAGCAGAGGTCCAAGACTGGAGCTTTGCGGTACACCACAATTGATATTTTGAAAACTGTTATTTTGACTGTTTTTTTTTATCTAAAAAATATCTATTAAACCAATTAAACGCAAGTCCCCGAGTGCCATAATGGTTCAGTTTACTAAGAAACATTATGTGATCCACATTGGCAAATGCTTTGGATAGATCTAAAAAAAATACCAATACTAATTTCTTTGTCATTAAAACCATCTGTGATATACTTCACAATGTTGCTCACTGCCGTGAAGGTGGAAATGTATTTGCGAAAGCCAAACTGGTAAGAGAAGAGTATACTATTCTTATTCAGAAAACGTATCAACCTGGCATACATGATACGTTCTAGGAGCTTTGAGATAGCTGATAAGATGGATATAGGACGGTAGTTGGAGAGGACAGAAGTATCTCCAATCTTAAAGACTGGGGTAACTCTAGCTTCTTTCATTCTAATGGGTAATATACCGGAAGATAAAGAAAGATTGCATATAAATGTAAGTGGTATTACTAAATTTGGGCAGGCAGCTTGAAGTATTTTAATAGAGATACCGTCCGGCTCTGATGAGGAACCTTTTTTAGTTGGCTTAATATACTGGGTATTTCGTAGCAATTAGTTGGAGAAACATACATTGAATCAGGAACAGGATTACTCAGGAAACCGGAGAAAGATGCATCTACAAGGGGAATTCGATGAGCTAACTTGTCAGAAGTTAGGTATAGACAGTGGCATCTCTTTGCTGCTTATATGGCCCTTCCACATCTGTGTCACCATCGAGTGTACAAAGCCTTACAAGACGCAAATATTTATTCAGCCCCTCGTTAACCTGTTGGGTCCCTGCCTCTAATTGTTGCTACCCCCCCCCCCCCCACACACACACACACAGCTCATAGTACATGACCGATTGCCCTGGTGTGATGTCGGTGGAGTAAGTGCTGGTTGGTTTCCAATTAGATCGTACCAATATATTAACTTTCCATAGGCTAACAGAACCTTCTTCTTGAAACTCTTAAATATGGTACATTACAACGGCGTGAAATCGTTTGCCCCTTTTCAAATGTCGTTGAAGCTAATAACCATTACCAACAACAAACAATGTTTAATCACACTAATGTAAATAGAGTACTAATTAAATGATTATTAAACATTACTTTTAAGACTGATAACACGTTTCCCTAATGGCGATCAGTATACGAGTATCCAAATACAAATGCTACTAATTATAATAATGCGTTTTATGTTATTGGAAGGATTTTGGTGTTGACGATTAGAAATATCTACCAAGGCCGGTATAATTAATCATATCGATGTAATAAACTGCACCAAAATATAAACATGAATTCATCAAAATCTGGTAAGAATAAAGGTTTGGACACATAATATGCCTATGCCCCTGTCGCTATCAACTGGAGTATATAACCATATTATTAACAAAGTATAAATATATTCAGTTTAAAAGTACTTTTACTCGTCATCATAAGTGACATAAGTGTCTCAGATGACTGACTTACACTATGTTTATATAATACTCAGAATTGAACAGATTAAAAGGGAAAAATAAGATAAAACACTTGACAACTTATGGTCTTACCTTTTTATACGTCAGTGAAGATATGTTACTCTGACATGCACTACGATGCTATACTATAGCTATATAGTTAGTGTTGCTAACTGTTAGTCTCTGTACTTCTTAGATTAGCAAGAAAAGACCACAGTTATGGTCGGAAATAGTTAGCTTTACAATTTCCCCTGGCAGACTCAGCTCTACGTTTGTTTCCGATCAAGCTTTATCACAGTACGAATTTTCTGTTGAAAACGTCATTGTATGTTAAGTATATTGAAGCAATGACCTTAACTTCCCCCAGTCAGTAAGGTACAGTTTGCCTGCTCCTTTGGGTGCATGGAGCTTAGAGTGCTTGCGCTTGACAAGCGGACTGTATACAGTGTACCTAACACCATAAGAAACATTACAAAGAAGTTTCCAGCACTTCGACTAGCAAGCTGGAATGTCAGAACAATGATGCCAGGTTTTTCTGACGAACTACTGCAGATTTTCGACAACCGCAAGACAGCAGTTATTGATGCTGAGGTCTCCAGACTGACTGTGGACATCGCAGAACTCCAAGAGACCAGACTCGCTGATGATGGAGTATTACAAGAGAAAGAGTACACCTTCTTCTGGAAGGGAAAGAAGCAAGACGAGAGGCGTTAGTACGGGGTTGGTTTCGCTGTCAAAAGAACTCTCCTACCGATGATAGAACCACCAACAGCTGGCTCTGAGAGACTGCTTAAACTCCGCGTCAACACCACAACTGGTCCAGTCAACCTTGTGTCTGCTTATGCCCCCACCCTCGCCTCCAACCCACATGCAAAAGACCAGTTGGACAAACTCATTGGACAAATATCGCAGAATGAAGACCTCTTCCTCCTGGGAGATTTCAACGCTAGAGTTGGCACCAACCACCAAGTATGGCCAACATGCCTTGGTCACCATGGCATTGGGAAGCTAAACGAGATTAGTCAGCGACTGCTGGAGCTATGCTGTGCCAAGCGGCTTTGTATTACAAAAACTTATTTCAAGCACAAAGATAAACACAGAGTCTCGTGGATGCATCCCAGATCGAAGAAATGGCATCAACTCGACCTAGTAGTTGCCCGAAGAAATCGCATCCAAGATGTAAACTCCACTCGGAGCTATCATAGTGCTGACTGTGACACTGATCACTCCCTCGTCATCAGCAAGGTTATTCTAAAGCCAAAGAGGCTGCACCATTCAAAGCCGAAAGGTCTCTCGAAGATCAACATCGCCCACACCGGAGATGCAGAGAGAACACAAGAATTCATCTCTCTGGTCAGTGACATCCGCCCTGCCGATCCGGAGGAATCTGCGGAATCCAGGTGGCACCATCTCAGCTCTACCATCCATAAGTCTGCAATCCAAGCATATGGGATAAAAAAGAAGGAATACTGACTGGTATGATGCCAATCTGTCTGTTATGGAAGCGGCAACTACAGCCAAACGACAGGCTCTCATCAAATGGAAGCAGAACTCCAGTACTCGAACTTGAGCTCTCTGAGGAAGGCAAGATGTGAAAGCCAAGCATTCGCTAGAAAATGTGCAAACGACTATTGGCTTCAGCTATGCTCATCCATTGAACAAGCATCTGCCACGGGTAACATCAGAGTTATGTATGAGGGCATTAAGAAAGCCACTGGCCCAGCTGCGAAGAAAACAGCCCCGCTGAAAGCTAAATCAGGTCAAGTCATTACAGACCGCAGAAAACAGATGGAAAGATGGGTGGAGCACTACTCTGAGCTCTACTCTACAGAGAACACCGTTTCAGAGGAAGCCATCAACAACATTCCAGCTCTACCAACCCTGGACGACTCGACAAAGAGCCCACCACATCAGAACTTGAAAAAGCCATCAATGGCTTGGCGAGTGGTAAAGCCCCAGGAAATAATGCCATCCCTCCCGAGATCATCAAGAAAGGGAAACCAGCGCTCTTGCCCCATCTTTACAAACTCCTCTGTCTCTGCTGGAAGGAAGGTGAGGGACCGCAAGACATGAGAGATGCCAGGATCGTAACTCTTTTCAAGAAAAAAGGTGACCGGAGCGATTGTAACAACTATCGCGGAATCTCCCTCCTAAGCATTGTTGGCAAGCTGTTCGCCAGAGTTGCACTGAACCGACTGCAGACATTATCGGATCGTTTTCTACCCAGAATCACAGTGTGGCTTCCGTTCCGGCAGATCCATCACCGACATGATCTTTTCCGTGAGACAGTTACAGTTGCAGGGAGCAACGTCAACCATTGTACCTAGCATTTGTTGACCTAACCAGGGCCTTTCTCGTCAGCCGCAGCGGAATCTTCAAATTGTTACAAAGGATCGGCTGTCCACCAATACTCCTCAGCATCATAATGTCATTCCACAACAACATGAAGGGCACTGTGAGCTTCGATGGCGATACATCCACACCCTTCAAGATCTTCAGCGGTGTCAAGCAGGGTTGTGTGCTCGCTCCGACACTCTTCTGCATCTTTCCTCCCTCCTGCTGACCTACGCATTCCAGTCCTCCTCTGGTGATGTTTACATCCGCACCCGGTATGATGGCAAGCTGTATAATTTGGCCCGATTGCGTGCAAAGACCAAAATAACCCGTGTCTCGATAAGGGAAATGCTGTTCGCCGATGACGCAGCCCTTGTCAGTCACACCAATGATGGCCTTCAGCGACTCATGGATCAATTCGCCTATGCTTGCAAAGAATTTGCATTGACCATCAGTATCAAGAAAACAGAGGTCATGACACAGGATGCGCCCATCCCTCCCACCATATCAGTCAACGATTCCAGGCTTGAAACAGTTGACAACTTCAGATACCTGGGCTCTATAATATCGAGTAATGTGAGTCTGGACGCTGAGATTAATGCTCGCATTGGTAATGCAGCTGCAGTGATGTCCAAGCTTCAGAATAGAGTGTGGGAAAACAAAAAATTGACACTAAACACCAAGATGAAAGTCTACCAGGCTTGTGTCCTCAGCACCCTCCTCTACGGTAGCGAAACCTGGACTACACTTGCCAAGCAAGAAAAAAAGGTGAATGTCTTCCACGTGAGATGTCTTCGCAAGATATTGGGCATTACATGGGAAGACAAAGTCACCAACAGCGAGGTCCTCAGCAAGGCGAAGCTATCAACCATCTTTGCAATGCTCAGTGAACGCCGCCTGCGCTGGCTTGGTCATGTCCAGCGAATGGAGAAGGTTGTATCCCAAAGGACCTCTTGTATTGACAGCTGGAATGTGGCTCCCGTCCCAGAGGCCGCCCCCATCTACGTTACAGGGTCTCGTGTAAGAGAGATCTTCAGTCAGCAAACATCGACATCAACAGCTGGGAGGTCTTAGCATCACAGCGCTCAGCCTGGCGTTTTGCCCTTAAATCAGGAATACACAGAGCTGAGGAAGACCGTTGCAAGAAGCGGGCATCCAAGCGAGAGAAGAGGAAGGCATTAGTCTCACCACCTGACACTAGTTTCATCTGCGACACCTGCACAAAAGACTGCCACTCCAGGGTGGCCTTTACAGTCATCGCAGATCGTGTTCTTTAGCAGCAAGGCGCAACCCATCGTCTTCTGAGACGGACGGAGGCCAATGCATGATGATGACCTTAACTTCTGGATTGGCTCGTTAAGTTTCTTTGCAGAACCGTATGGTAAACAGGATCTTGTAAAGAATTATGTAATTATGTAATATAGACATTGAAACTTTACGGTAATACGAACGATACCTACCCAAAAAATATATACTGTCACAATATCATTTTTGTTATTGTACTGCTTGTACTGTTCTAAAGTGATTTTCATGGTCTGATCTGGTAAGCGAAACATAGATATAGGACAAACATTAAAACTACTTTATATCCATTTGACCCAGCCCCCCCCCCCACCTCTCCCCCAATCGGTACTAGTAAAGTCTCTCTCTCAGTTGTTGGTAATAAGAAAATTGTCTTCGATAGCAAAAATTTACTACTTAATAACTGCATGCGAAGGATTAAGGTCCTACAAATCAAATGTTACAGAACTATAATTGCCCACATTAGGTCATATTAAGTACTTCCCTTATATTCGTTAAAAGTGCTAAATACAGTTATCACTGTATTCAAACACACGTGGGAAGATTATCTGACATTTTAAACTTGTTCAAGTCTAAAAGGATTAATATGTTCATATGGTATAAGATTGGCTAAGCAATAGTTGCGGTAGATGTCTTTACATATGCCATATATATGCATACAATACCGGTAAGGTTTGCTTTGTTGTCATAGAAATTAATTTTTGCACCACTAAATGTTTCCGATGCCAACGACAGGTTTATCAGCAATATATACGTGTCATGAGTCATAAATAATATTTTTGCCTTTTTAATAAGACAAACAAAAATGATGGTATGAATAACATGTCAATATTACACGTTCAAATGGGGAACTTAAATTACATGACTTAACATATTGCTTGGGTTTCCACGGGTGTACCTAAGGAGGAGTGGGGGGGGGGCGGATGGATTGATTGTCCTTTTGACCCTACCTAGCCCTCGACGTCCTAGCTTAAAAAATTACATCACGGTATATACAATCCTACACCAACATCGAAATGAGTTTCATTGTAGTATTATAATAATTGACTATCTGTGAACAAGTAATTTTATATAATTGTTCTTTTTAAGTGGTGCAAAGTGGTGCAAAAAGAACCGAAAGTGCGCAACGAATGACTCATAAAAATCTTAGCCTATAGTTGAAGAAAAGTTTCAAACATTTAAGCGATACAATGAAGGTGAACGCGTCCTAATACCAAACGTAGACCCACATCAGAAAGAAAAATGGCCGACTGGTCTCTGGTTGATTCTGAAGGTGTTATATCTGTCCAAATACAAAGACATAGTCACCACACGAAAGTGCTTCAAATGTAGTAATCGGGAATTCAAAACTAAACCAAACGTGTTCAACTCGACAAACCACATCGTAGTGTTGAAGCTATTCGTCCTGATATGTTTACCTTAAATTTAGACCATAAACGTTCCAAGAAGAAAGAATCTTCACGAAGAAAGTGAACCCCCTTTGTCCTCTTGCATATAAATGAATAAATGTGACGTCTGCAGTTCTTTTTGGTGGCATTAAAATGGACAACCTCAACAGTACAGTTGAGAATATGTAGTGAGGAAGGTATCGGGGAGTGATATCATTATTTTCAAATATGCCAATTATTGTACTGTTTTGTTACCAATTTGAGGGTAATGGAAACCACCGTAACATCATTGTGACTATTGCACTATTTATTTCAGTCGCCAGCATCATAGTAAGTCCTTATGAAGCTTTTTTTGAAGGATTTAAGATCCACAAATTATACACCGAATGATAGATGTGAGTTGGTTATGAATTTGATATTCATATCTGCAACGACCAATGGGATTAACGATCACACAGTAATTACTTTAGCTGAAAAATTAACGATTCTCGCAAAACTCGGGAATCGATTTACATACTATACTCTTCAAACAAAGTTAAAATATCCCATAATTCTAGCCGACATCAACAACCCCGTCCCTCTAAAACTTTCAATTGTTTTCCATTATACATTTTGATTGATTTAATTACTTAAACTGTAACACATAATATATTTACATATAAGTAATACAAGTGTATATTCGTTCAGCTACATGGTTATGTTGATGTTGTTGTTGTTATTGATTCTGATTTTATTATCCAAACACCAGTTTCATTATTCTGTTGAATTTCTCCCTTCAAGGTGCTAAATTATAGAATCACTGTGGGAGTAGCTTCCTTTCACTGACGAGTGTGGTCTTCTACCTTATTGCAAACATCTACGAGTTTTGGGTTACTGTGGCGGAAATGTGTGGTCATTCAGAGTACAGCCTCAGATTAGTCAATACATTCTGGCTTTTGCTATGCTTAATCCCTACCCTGTTTTGGCTTCCTGCTGCGCAGTCGGAATCTTATTCTGTCGAGACATCCATTCTGAGTGGGCTACAGTTCTTAACATTAAGTACTTGATAAAGCGAATGCAATTTTTTGGATTTACCTAACAAAGGTATTCTTTGCTCATCATAAACAATAAGAAGGTTTGTTCCGTCGCTAGACCCAAGAGGGGAATGGTGGTGCACACCCGACGATGATCACACAGTCACAGTCCCGATGCAAGGGGACTGGGTTGAGAGCGGATCAGTCGTTCGGTAGTTTGGTTTTCGAGCCCAGGTTCTTTTCTGGGCGACTTTTTCTTAAAAAGTATCTACTTACGATGTGCTGTTTAATATATGGCTGCCTTTGCCATTTGACTTAGAACACATATATATTCAGCCACATGATCCCTCATACTGCCATGACGTATAGATTCTCAGACGATCGAAAACAAATAATTGTCAAAACAGATTTTACCTTGTCTTTGCAATATTACTTTTCTCCTTCTTCTATAGGAAAAAGTAAATGAGCAATGTACACTGCGGCAACGGATGTGAATACAGCTTAACAAAATTCAACAATAAACTCAGCAACGGACTTGTAAAGCTCGGGAATGTAGGATTGATGAAGTAGAAGGAAATAAAGCCTTCTCTGTTTACTAAAGAAAGCCCACTTAGTAATTTGGCACGGTTTATCAATTGTTTTAAAAGATCGCGGTAACATGTCTACCACACCAAGATACACACACCCACAGATACAAACACACCTTGAATTTGGACTTCATTACTACTGAAATTTATAAAGAATATAGGAAAACCGAAAACGAAATATTGAACGTTTTGGTTTTTTTTTTATTTATGTGATAAATAATTATAAATATAAAGTGCATGTGCAGGGACAGAGCAATTATACGGTTAATTTGGTAAAAATTAGCATATTGTCATAATTTAATCTCTGTAGATTTGTTAACTTTATTGTGCATACTCTTAGAATTTATTTAAAATATGGATAAAATTGTTAATCGGTATGTATATGTGACTGTATAAGATATCAATATATTTTCCCTCTTAAGTACCCCTCTTTAGTATCCTGTTTCTCCTGTTATCTTGCTTCAAACCACCCAGTCTAATGTGTAAAATATTACATAATCCGGACCATTGTTTTTTTTTCTGCATGCATGGTCTAATACACAGAAGGTATGTAATGTGTCTCATCACACATTGAATTACCACTTCAAAACAAATTTATAATTGAAACTCATCAACAGGGATGAAAAACTTTGTATTTGCTATATGTTTCGAAAGCCTTTGTGAAGGGAAAAAACATATATTTAGAAAAAAAAAACAATTTCTTCTGTCTTGGCAAGAAAGAAAGAAGTGGTCTTGTTAGTGGCGTGGATGGAAGGAGGTTTTTTTTTGTCCCATGTCACCAGTTGTGAGGCCATAGACATGTACACGCATGCACATACGCATACATACCAAGGACAATGTGAATCTTATGCTTATTCAGAACCGTCCCTTATACAATAGACTAAAAATGAAACCCCCAAGAAGTAGACCAATTATGCAAAGATAAAACTGTGATTCTTCAACCCACTTGAAAAATACTTAATTCCGATGACATAATAAAATTTTATTAGCCGATTTGCATATCAGCTTTACACCTGTAGAATGTCTTTTATCGAGTAATATATTTCGTTGAATGTAATAAAGAGATATAAGTCATGCATCTTCGCAACCAACGTCGTATTTACTTATTAAAATAGTGCTCTCCATATAATTATTGATCTCAAATTTAACAACTTGCTAAATATTATCAATACTTCTCGATTGTTGTAACCCGCTTGTGGTATTCGCAAATGAAACTGCTGAATTGGAGAATATAGTTTCCCCACTGAGAAAGACAGATTTAAGATTGTCCGTATAAGATGTATTTTCAAATATACTACCTTTGACTTTTATTTGAACCTTCGGCAACTTTTAAGGGCGTGAGGGCGAGGTTGGGGTTATGAAATGCTGATAACCTGTTACATTTTTGTCAAAGGTAGTTTAGTTTAGTAATTCTAAAGAGTTAGGAAGTCTAAATTAGGCTCATTTAAGCCCTATCCATGTGAAGATCGCGGATGGACACCGACTAACATGTACCAATCCTTCTTTGTTCGATGAATTCTGAAGTAAACCTGGCAGACGTGTAATTGTCTTACCCTTTTCCTGTTCCTCGGACCGCCATTGAACGTCCCCATGTTCAGACGAAAGAGAGTTTATATCATCATCTGCATTATTTCAGGGAGACTAATTGGTACTGTACATGTAGAATATTGGACAATCTTGGAGGTTACTGGATCAGGTTTCTATTTGGAGACTTCACATAATGAATATTTCTCTTCGTGTTCGTTCTATCATTGCATGAATGAAAAATTCGAAGTGTAAATATTTCAGTTCTTTGTTTTTGCAATGCGGCATAGTTTATCCCTATATTATGTATGTATGTATTTTAGATCATCCTGCAAGCAGGAACTCGCGAAGAAGCCTCATTGGCTTATCAAAGCCGCAAGCTCACCGAATTCAGTCTCTTAGATTCATATTTAACGTCCATGATTATGAATTGCTAATTATCAACAACTCTGTAACTGGACGACATACATTAATCTTGGAGAGACTTGAACTCGGGACCTTATGATTGAAAGGCACCAGCGTTAACCACTGAGCTATAATACTCCATGTATAGTATAGTAAGTACAACGACCTATTTGCGTAAAATAAGTTCGTGACAGTATAGATCCAATAACAACCCAAACCTATGGACTCATGCGATGACTCATCCCAATCATTTATCGCCACAGATTTAAAAAAAATACTGAGCAAAGCAATTTATAATCTTATGGGATGGTGACTATTTCAGTAAACAAACGATATAGAACAGAAGTTGTCCGAGAAATTTTTCAGCAAGACACTTTATTATTTCGTTTTAATTGTCATTCTTTAATATATACATATATATATATATATATATATATATATATATATATATATATATATATATATATATATATATATATATATATATAACCATTCGATCTAAATCAAATGGAGTTTTTTTTTCCATACATATATATGTTGCAGTTATAGGAAATATTGGTGGTATATATGTTATATAAACAAAAACAATTGCCTTAGTGGTGAGAATTAAGTATACACAATAGAAAAAACAGTTGGTAAGTATGTGCTAACTTTGCATGTTATTTGTGAGTACGTATGTGCTAATTTGCATAATTATAATCAGAATAATAATAATAATAACAATAATAAAATAATAGTAAAGTATATAGAAATATAATTCGAGAAAGATATGATAAACAAACTTTTGAAGAATTTGGCCTTATCGATTCTTTACACACCGATACCCTTCAAAAGATACTTGAAAGAGGGCGTACTCTCTGTTTTGTGTAATTGTTCGAACAAAGAGATAGCATAATACAATACTCTCCTAGTTTACCGTGCACGATTTTGTTGAGCTGCACGGCTTCTACGTACTATGTGCTGTATAATGTATGACGGCGTTTGCCATTTGACTTAGAATACATATATATTCAGCCACATGATGCCTCATACTGCCATGACGTAAGATTCTCAGACGATCGAACACACATAATTGTCAAAACAGATTTTACCTTGTCTTTGCAATATTACGTTTTATCCTTCTTCTATAGGAAAGAAGAATATGAGCAATGCACAGCAACGAATGTAAATACAGCTAAAATAAATTACAACAATAAACTAAGCAACAGAATTGTAAAACTCGGAAATATAGGATTGATAAAGTAGAAGGAAATAAAGCCTTTTCTGTTTACTAAAGATAGCCTACTTAGCAAGTTGGCACGTTTTATAAATTGTTTTAAAAGATCGCGGTAACATGTCTACCGCAGCAAGACACACACACACAGACATGAACACACCTTGAATTTGGACTTCATTACTACTGAAATTTATAAAGAAAATAGGAAAACCGAAAACGAAAATTTGAACGTTTTGGATTTTTTTATGTGATTAATAATAAAAAAATTAGAAAAATACTTGTGCAGAAAAACAGCAATTATACGGTTTATTTGGTGAAAATTAACATATTGTCATAATTTAATCTCTGTAGATTTGTTAACTTTATTGTGCATACTCTAAGAATTTATTTAAAATATGGATTAAATTGTTATACGGTATGTATACGTGACTGTATAAGGTATCAATATATTTTCCCTCCTAATTACCCCTCTTTAGTAACCTCTCTCTCCTCTTATCTTGGTTCAAACCACCCAGTCTTACGTATAAAATATCACATAATCCGTACCATTGTTTTTTGTTTTTTTTGCATGCATGGTCTAATATACAGGAGGTATATATGTCTCTCATCACACATTGAATTACCATTTCAAAACAAATTTATAATTCAAACTCATTAACAGGGATGAAAAACTTTGTATTTGCTCTATGTTCCGTTAGCTTTTCGTCAAGGGACACAACCCTCTATTTAGAAGAAGACAATTTCTTCTGTCTTGGCTTGAAAGAAAGAAGGGGTCTTGTTAGTGGGGCGGATGGAGGGAGGTTTTTTTTTGTCCCAGGTCACCAGTTGTGAGGCCAATAGACATGTACACACATGCACACACCCAAACATACCAAGGACAATATGCATCTTATGCTTATCCAGAACCGTCTACTTACAATAGACTAAATTGTAGACCAATTAATGCAAAGATAAAACTGTGACTCTTCAACCCTTTTGAAAAATACTTAATTCCGATGACAAAATATAATTTCATTTACCGATTTGCATATCAGCTTTACACCTGCAGAATGTTTTTTTATCGAGTGATATATTTCGTTGAATGTAATAAAGAGAGAAGTCAAGCATCTTCGCATCCAACGTCGCATATACTTATTTAAATAGTGCTCTCCATATAATTATTGACCTCAAATTTTTCAGCTTGCTAAATATTGTCAATACTTCCCGAGGGTTGTAACCCGCTAGTAGTATTCGCAAATAAAACTGCTGAATTGGAGAATAAAGTTTCCCCAGAGAGAAAAACAGATTTAAGATTGTCCGTATAAGATGCATTTTCAAATTTACTACCTTTGACTTTTATTTGAACCTTCGGCAACTTTTAAGGGTTTGAGGCCGAGGTTGGGGTTAGGAAATGCTGATAACCTGTTACATTTTTGTCAAAGGTAGTTTAGTTTAGTAATTCTAAAGGGTTAGGAAGTCAAAAAGCTCATTTGAAACCCTATCCATGTGATGATCGTGGATTGACACCGACTTACATGTCCAATCCTTCTTTTTGCGATGAATTCAGAAGTAAACCTGGCAGACGTGTAATTGTCTTACCCTTTTGCTGTTCCTCGGACCGCCATTGAACGTCCCCATGATCAGACTGACGAGAATTTATATCATCATCTGACCACAATTCAATTCAATTCATCACTACAGCTATATAGTGAACGAAGTTGTTTCGGGAAACTATTGAAAGGACATGTGAACCAAACCCCAATTCGCGAACCAGAAATAACAAATCCAGGGCAGTCTACGCCAGCAACACTGCAAAGCAGCCATTTTGAAAAGGTGCAGAGAGCATATCGTGCAGAAAAATATGAGGTTATCAACCATAATACTTTGCTAACTTATGATCCTTTAATGATATTGTTATGACTAGAGACAACATTATATATTTACTACAAGTATTACAATAACACAGAAAAAAAAGAACCATAATGGAGGCATGCATACACACCCAACATGCAGTTAAAGGCTCATGTTTCTTATGGTAAAATTAGCCTTTGTTATATAAGAAGGCACTTTTGAGATGCAAGGTTTAAAGTCAGATATATCTCTGTCTAACTTCAAATATCTTCCTATCTATATAAGGCAAGCAGTGCATCGTGGGACGGTGCGGATTATCACAAAGAACGAAACAGCAATAGCTTAGTATTTATAAGCAAGTAATATTTACAATTTTGCTCTCTATATAATCACAGTCGTACATACCATCACGTTCAAATGACTATATGATATATATATGCTGTCATATTTGGGAACAATAGAATAGAATAATAGAAGAATATAATAATAGAACAATAGATAATAATAGAACAATAGCCTATTATGTAGAAAATGGACTCTCTGTAGAATCCTTGGTACATGTATATTACACAGGTCTGTGTGCAGCAAAGTACAGTCTGTTCCGACTTCAGCCATTAAACCTGGTTTAAATGATATGTAACTAACGATTGATGATAAAGTTCAACGGATGTTTATGAACCTATTTTGTTATGGTGAATAGTGACACGAAGTTACTTGTTATGGCGCTGACCAATTGTAGAGGGCAGAAACATACATATATAGGCAGTCATGGTTTGATAAAGTGTTTGGTCACCAGTGCAATGTTATGTCTACTTGCACATATAGTCACTTTGTAACTACATATCTGTAATAGACCTCACTGCATACGGAATGTGTAATAAGAATGAGAAAACTACGATAAGATAACAAACAGAAGAAATAATGAAGTAGTGAGGAAAAAAACGAAGAACGGAAGCGCAGAAAATAAAGAGATATTGAGAGTGCAAGACAGATCATAGCTTGCCATTTATGTTGCCATGGTTCCTCTGTAGATGATTGCAGGTATACATTGCGCGTTGCTGTCTCTTCGACTGTGTTCATTGCTCATGTAAGTTGAATCTTTCTTTCCTGAATAGACAAGAAGTCTTGTCAGTGTCGTCTCACAGAAGACAGATTTTGCTAACGTTACTGTTATATACCTTGGCTACCGAGGCCCCATCAGTTCCATCATGTTGAATCGTTCAATATAAATATTTGCTATATCGTCAGATGCTTGAGCCAACGTTGACTGGGCGAGACCTCTGTATCTTCTTGTTGACACGTGATGGGTTGTGATTCCCGTACTCGTCTATGTACTTACGGCAAACACGGTATAGTTCTAGGAGTATGCCACCGGAAAGAAGACAAAATGCAAAAGCAAACCAACCACAGACGAATGACCATCCGATGAAGTAACGATAATGATCGGTCTCACGTACACTCTGGTCTTCCTCACTGGACGTGTGCGTGTGAATCATCATCACGTGACCAACCAGCATGAATAACCCTGTTTCAGAAAAAAAAACAGGAAATAGAGAAGAAAATTGCGGTGAACCATGAATATGCTATTGCAAAGTTTGACCGTAAATTGAACAGAAATATGGTAGTAGAATGCTTGTTATTTTTGTATATTGTTACGAGGGCCCATTGTAGCCTAACGCTGGTCACTGCTAGTATGGAACCTAATGTTATAATATAGAAAGTATTTGAAATTGCCTACGTGATAAATCAATATTTGAGAAATTAGCTCAGGTTACCGTGTCAGAATGTTATAATACACGATTGTTCTGGTATATTCCTTATGATGACACGCTGGTCTCGGGTTAACGTCGGTTTACGTGAAATCGCGTTTAAGCTGTGCACACATCTTCGTGGATTCTCTGGCATGTTCGCTAGATATGCAAAGGACTTCCGGGAAGGAAGAAACTGGGTCGAATCGTCACTCAGGTGTATCGAGAAAGATCTGGATGATTCTTGACATGGCGAATCGTATAAAAACCCGCCCAGATCGGAGAGTTTCTCAGTTTTCTTAACGAATACAAGCGACGACACATATTATACCAGATCTATATATATATCGCCAGTGCTCAACTGCCAGTAGTTTCTGAGGGATTGAGATATCGATACCAAGATTGATTCTACACTTCCATTTAGAAGTTTGAAGAGGACTTTGCTGTGAAACTACAGTTTTCCAGTCTTTATTTCGGAGAAGGTGAAGAATTTCTGTCTCCGTTGAGGAAGTTCGTTACGCCAGGAGTTGGTGGCTATAAAGCTGATTTTGGACTGACTCTGGTAATATTTAGTCGGCAAGAAGTTCGACTTGTGCTTCACTCGATTGTGGCTGGAAGTCCGTCTTCTATTTTGGAGCATCGCCGGAAAGAAGGTGACTGCTGTTTCTGGGATCGCGAGAAACTTCGTCGAGGACCAGTGAATTTCGCGGTACAACGGACCGAGAATCGTCGTCATCGAGGTCGTGGCCACTGAGGGATATCGCCGTTGGAAGAGACCAGCGTGTTTTAAAGTGTATCCTATCTTGCTAAGTTTGTGAGTAATTTTCTATATATTTGTAATTACCACATGTTGTTGTTGGTTCAAACTCCATTGTTCAATATAGTTTACGTTCTCATTCAAATTCTCTAGACTCGTCAATTTGTCTGTGCTCCTCTCAGAAACGAACCCAGGCTTGTGTCTCGTTAAAAATTAATTATCGAGACCTCTCGCATTCCAACGTAACAATATGTATAGGTATATATACATGATACTATATTATATATACATATATATATATATATTTATATATATATATATATATATATATATATATAATAAATATAAATTATTTATATATATATAAATACATATATATATATATTTATATATGTATATATATATATATATAAATATATATATATAATTGAAATCGTGATATATATTATATAATATATATTTTTATATGATTGAAATCGTGATATGTATTATATAATATATATATATTAAACTCACCGGAAAATATCATTGTGAATCCCGCCACCAACACGACCAACGGATGTTGCTGTACCATGGCAACGGATGCTACGACCGTTCCTATGAAGACAGCGAAGACACTGATCAGTTCAAATGCCATGAGAGATTTAAAATAAGCTGCAAGATAAAGAGCGAGAGAAGCGAGTACAAGGTTAGAATTATAAGTGCTATGAACAGAAGTAGTCTATACTTGAAGTAATTGTTACTCGGATTTGATTGTGTTCTATAGTTTACTGCCGCACTCATAGGGATTGTCCACACTACTTACATGGCCGGATCAATGTTGGAAGCCAGAACCTACACGGTAGAATGTATATGCTAAGCCTATTCAATACGACGGACAACCCAGCCTAAATGGCATTAATAGGTAATACTGATGACATTTAAGAGATTAAAAACAAAATAGAAGGAAAAATTCATTCGCATGCACGCAGTCAATTAACCTAAAAAAATTAAAACACACACATACACATCAGTGCACAGCATTGCATGTCCTAACTTGAAGTATCCAGTAAATATATACTTAGAAACGTTCAAAATAGTTCTATTTCAAGTACCCACTTGGTGTAAGAGACAATAGCAGCCTATATAGGCCTACAAGATTATTATAAAATATGTTATTTGTTATAGAAGAAGATAAATTGTCACATGTGAATATCCTTTTTTATTTTATTTTCGCTTTTTACGGTCACTCCCAGACAAGTTTAAGAACCCTAATAAAAAATGATAGTCTCATCAATACTGCAAATATAGCTGAGTATTAAAACCTAAAAAGGAAACGAAACAGAGGATTGTTTTTCATAGCAATCTTAAGCCGACAACCAATTTAGAAACTGTATATAAATGATCCGCAATCTGTAGATTAATGTATCTGTCACACAGGTGTCTTTAATAAACGAGAAATTTGCATACAGCCAAAGCACACGATCGTGTGTTGTTTAGTCTCTTAACTCAAGGTGTAGTTGAGTGTCACTGGTTAGGCTTATCTCATATCGAAAGTCTATAGGGTTATTTGTGAAGAAAAAAGGAGAAAAATTAATCGTTTAGTGTTACGTAGTCTACATAAACCAATTCACTTCTAGATTCACATGTTGACTTATTAATGTAGGCCTGCAGCTTGTACGAATAAAGTAAGGAAATGTCATATATATATTCTTTAGTTGTTGCTTGTGATGTGATTAATAGAGACCACCATCTCGACAAACTGATTAATTATCTGCCCATTTCATTACTGGTGATTTACTGGAGTCAGTAAATATTTACAGTTGAAAAATTAAATCACCATGTCAAGCGACTGACACTCTATTGATGCAGGTTATCTATATATAACTTCGAAGAAGATGAAATTTAAATTAAAACAGTCTGGCATTAAATAAATTTAAAAATTACAGGTATAGTGAATTGATATCACATATTTATAAAAAACAAACAAATAAAAAAATCAGAAGAAGAGAAAGAGGAGGGAGAGGGGGAGAGGGGGGGGGGGCTTGATAGACAGAATAAAATATCTCGGTGCCGGTGAAAACGGGATGATTGCGCAAAGATTGTTTCAAAGTGGTATTGTAGGTTGTAATCTATATATATATATATATATATATGTATGTATATATATATATATATATTTAATTATATATAATATATTATAATATATATACTTATATTGCACAAGTTTGCCTTTATACCTAATTATATACCTAATTAGACCTAAAATAAAAGTATAAATATGCCTCACTCAGAAAGCCCAATTTGATGTATAAACTTTGACCCTTTTTTCAGGACAAGGGACCCCAGATACAGATCAACTACCACAAAGCCACATTCTTCACTCGAATAATATATTTGATCCGCTCGTGTTTCCTAATGCATTATTTGGGATATCCAACTATAGAGATGAATAACAAATTTTGTCTTTAATTTGCATACGAGATGAATGTCGCAAAGAAAGAAAAAAAGAAGAAGAAGAAGAAGAAGCAGACTTTACTATGACTCGAGAGGCTCTGTAGACCTATGTCACTATTTAATGTTAGAATAAAAAGTAAAGTCAGGTTCTTAATAACATCTTTATATATGATAAATCCTTAGCGTCAACAATCTGAGAGGCTACGCAGAGTGTCTAATTCGAATGAATGCTTAATAAATCATTGCGCATGCGTGTTGCTAAACATCAACATATATTTTCTACAAATTGGAGATCTTAAAAATAATACTGGATTAAACTCTATCTGTCGTCTGACTTTCTCTCTCAATTAGAACGAAATTATACAAAAATCATTGCTAGCCTGGTAAGACCACTGAAAGTATAGCGATTCATGGGAGTCCTTTATTCAACACATGGCATACTGATTTACCCACAAATAAACTGCTTGAGTGGGGGAAACATCTTATATTTGTATTTGGATTGACTACGTACCGATGGTAACTCGCTGAATATGTATGTAGAACGATGACCTCATTTTCCTTTTGAAAGGAGAATGTCATTCGTGCCTGTAGCCATTACTTAAAGTTTGCGCTACTCGTTCGTTCAATTGCTGTAAATATATATAGCTGAGATGAGAGTGCAGCACTATTCTCGTAATGGGAGGACTTTAATTTGGACACAAATTGCTGTAATTTGTCTGAATGGGGTCGCCTTTGTTAGTTTATGCAAAACTTCAACTCAGCAACTAGTTTGTTCTCACACTGTAAAGCGTGTTGAGCATTGTGTATTGTATGTACTAAGTGTTGCGCCTTGTACAAGCGACTCGGCGGCATGAATTATGCTGTGTCTTATTTAATCCCCTTCACCCCTCCCACTTGCGACGTCACTAATGACTGAAGTATAGGGAGTGCCAACAGTGGATAGATAAATTCAGCTGGAAGTAACGTTTGAAAACTGAATTTAAATATTTATCCTCAAGATTGCTTTCTCGTCAACAGGCTGTAGTATATTTTGATCAGTTTTGTCACTGGACTATACAAATTAAGAGCTGTAAGTATATATAGCTGAGATGAGAGTGCAGCATTATTCTCGTAATGGGAGGACTTTAGTTTGGACACAAATTGCTGTAATTTGTCGGAATGGGGTCGCCTTTGTTAGTTTATGCAAAACTTCAACTCAGCAACTAGATTGTTCTCACACTGTATGCGTGATGAGCCTTGTGTATATCATGTATTACGTGTTGCGCCTTGTATATACACAAAACGACTCGCCGGCATGAATTATGCTGTGTCTTATTTAACCCCCTTCATCCCTCCCACTTGCGACGTCACTAATGTTTGAAGTATAGGGAGTGCCAACAGTGGATAGATAAATTCAGCTGGAAGTAACGTTTGAAAACTGAATTTAAATATTTATCCTCAAGATTGCTTTCTTGTCAACAGGCGGTATAGTATATTTTGATCAGTTTTGTCACTGGACTATACACATTAAGTCGAATGTTAATGAAGTCTTCATCAAGAAGCCAAAATCAAAGGCAATCAAGATGAGGAGTTACAATAGTCCTCTATATGTTATTTATCATTATACGGGGGCGGGGATGGGAGGGGGGTGGGGTTACAAATAATACACACAAAATGTCCAATTATGGCCTCAGTTTTGCAGCAACTTCACAATGTTATTTCGTTAGCTGTATAATGAGAGACACGAATCCCATCCAGTGGAAACAATATAATCTTCGACTGTCCATCGTTACCGATGATGACTGTTGGGTGCAACAGGCAATCAATTAACATTCCCTGGCCCTCTTGTGCGAGGACAGACCAGCATTGGAACGGAAGTTTCTCCTGCAGGTGATACATTGATAGTCTGAGGAAAAACTATCAACTGCCCCATGACGTAAATCATGCTGCCGCTTGTACATTTCATTTCTCCTGTCTTCCACGGTCTTGATGGTGTTCCTCACTGCGAGTCTCCAGCTGATCCTATCACTGGCCAATGATTCCCATCTGTCAACATCGATCTTTGCTTTCCCAAGCTTCGTTTCAGGGTATCTTTGTAACGCAAGATTTGACCACCCTGTTGCCTTTTGCCTTCTGAGAGCTCACCATAGAAAACCATTTTTGGCAACCGATGTTCAGGCATTCTGCGAACATGTCCTGCCCACCTTAACTGTGAGGCTGTGACCATAGATTCAATGCTTGGTAGGCCTGCTCTCTGTAGGACCTGCACATTGGCTACCCTATCCTGCCATTTGATGTTCATGACCTGACGTAGATGGTTCATCTGAATACTGCCCAGTTTCTTAATGTGACGGCTGTATAGTGTCAAGGTTTCTGTAGCATATAAAAGAGATGGCATAATTACTGTCCTGTAAGAGCGGTGAGGTGGCAGAACGGGAGAGTGCACGTCTGCAGTACCTGAGGTCCCTGGTTCAAACCTCGGTGTCGACACTGACACAAATTTTCACCCCGCTCCTTTCTCGTGGTAGGAAAGTGGCTACACGTGGCAAGCGGTACTCACGTCCTTCGGAGGGGACGTTAAATTGCGGTAGCGGGAGCAGGACTACACACCCCTGCCTCGTTACTTCAGGGCACTATTCGAAAAGAGAAGGCGAGATTCGCCGGTGTCTTTCCACGCACAAAAACTTGGAACCTCAATAATTTCCGACTAAGGATTTCCTTAGTCTGCTGAAGCACCTTCGGGTGGAAGCATAATACGAGTCATAAAATATCATATCATATACTGTCCTGTATATTTTCATCTTGGTTGTCAATTTGATCTCATGTCTTGACCATAGACGCTTTGAGAGAGCTCCAAAAGACTTGCAGGCAGCTTGTACACGCTTTGATACTTCAACATCTGCACTGTTGTTGCAGGATATGGTACTGCCCAGGTATGTGAAGGTATTTGACTGCGTTAGTCTTTCTCCTTTGATTGTGATCTCTTTTTCTTGTGTAGCTTTGCCAGGCTTTGGTTGATAAAGCAGTTCTGTTTTTGTAGAATTTATTTGCAAACCAAATAAATCAGCAGCTGCTGAGAATCTGTCAACAATTTCCTGCATATCAGATTGATTGTTGGCGATCAAGGCAGAGTCATCAGCGAAAAGGAGTTCGCGTATACAAACTTCACGTACCTTGGTGTTTGCTCGTAGTCGTGCTAGGTTGAATAGCTTGCCATCGGATCTTGTTTTGATAAACACCCCTTTGGACAGGCCGTCAGTCATATTCTGTAGTACTGCACTTAAGTAAAGACTGACAAGTGTAGGTGCCAGGACGCAGCCTTGCTTAACACCATGACAGATGCTGAAGGCCTCCGAGATGTTTCCCGCTACAGCAACTCTGCCAGTCATATCTTCATGAAATCCTTTGATGATGTTAATAAAGTGTTGTGGGCAGCCAAACTTCATGAGTACTTTCCACAAGGTTGCTCTGTCAACTGTGTCAAAGGCCTTGGAAAAATCCACAAACACTACAAAGAGTTCCTGGTGCTGTTCGATAGCCTTTTCCTGTAATTGTCTTAAGGTGAAAATCATATCAGCTGTAGATCTTTGTGCACGAAATCCACACTGGCTCAGGCAATCTAGCTTCTGCAATGACTTTAAGTCTGATTAGGAGGATTTTGGCCAGAATCTTTCCAGCAGTTGAAAGAAGAGATATTCCCCTGTGATTTCCACACTCAGTTCTGTCTCCTTTCCTTTTGTATATAGTAACAATCAGTGCATCATTGAAGTCTTGAGGAAGTTGATTCTTTTCCCAGCAAACATTGTAGAGGTTGAGTAAACGCTCTCTAAGTTGCAGCCCTCCAAACTAAAAAATTTCAGGTGGCAAACCGTCTAGACCAAGAGCTTTACCACTACGTGTGCTCATAATGACTCTGTTCAGTTCGTCCATTGTGATGTTTTGATTTAGTTCTTCATGAACTGGAAAGGGTTTAAGTGATCTGAAGCATTTGGATGTGCATTCCCTTTTTGGTTGAGTAATTTGTAAAAATATTCTTCCCAGCGGTTTGTGATATCTTTAACATCAGTGAGAAGACAGCTACCATTTCCATTTTTTCACAGGCATTACAGCATTTGTTTTAGGTCCGTAAATAGTTTTCAAGATGTTATATGTGCCTTGAGAGTCATGCCTTTCTGCACAGGCTTGCAACTCATCAGCTTTTGTGCTCCAGCATTTATCCTTCATCTCTCTGATGTCCCGTTGAACTTGGCCTTAACGCTCTTGAACTTGGCATCAGATGATGAAGTTTGCTTTTGAAGATGCACCTCATACAGTTTCTGCTTCTCCTGTAAAAGTAGCTTTATTTCCTGGTCATGTTCATCAAACCAATCAGCTGTTTTACGTTTTTGCTGTCCTAGTACAGCATTGCAGGTGTCTAAGATAGGTTTCTTGAAGGAACTCCAAGCTTTTTCAACATCGGATCCAAGAACAGAAAACAGCAAGAGACTTATTGAGTGCCTCTTGTAACTCCTCTTGCACATGTACCAAATCCAGCTTCTTTATGTCTAGTTTCTTGGGTATGGCACTAGCAGTCTTCCTTCTGGGGAGAGTGACTTTAACCTGCAGACAGTTCTGACGAGGAAGTGGTCAGTTGAGCATTCCGGACCACGCATGGCTCTAGTGTTTAGAATATCGCCCAGATCAACGTTGCGTGTAATGACATAGTCCAGGAGACGGAAATGTTTGGATCTTGGGTGTTGCCAGGTAAAGAAATGCTTATCCGGTTGAATGAAAAATGTGTTGGTGATTGACAGGTTATACTGACCACAGAGATTGAGTAGACGCTCTCCATTTGAGTTTGATTTCCCTTTACCAAAGTGTCCCAGGCATGGTTTATAATGGTGATAGTCACTTCCCACCCTTGCATTGAAATCACCAAGGACTAACAGCTTGTCTGCTGGTGAAATATTGGAGATTGTGGTGTTGAGCAAAAAGTAGAAATCATCTTTTGCTTCCTGTGTATATGACATTGTTGGTGCATAGACACAAATAAGTGATAAGAATCTGCCTTTCATTAGTGGCAGTCTTAGGGTAATGAGCCTTTCAGAATAAATCTTTGGAAGTTCAGTAAGCTTATCTGCGACACTATTTATGACTGCAAAAGCCACTCCAGATTCTCTCTTGACACCTGGGCTCTTCCCACTCCAGTATAATGTATGAGATTTTTCTCTAATTTGCCCCTGACCCTCTATCCTTGTTTCTTGTAAGGCTGCAATATCGACTGAGTGACGTGCTAACTCATATGACACAATAGCAGTTCTTCTTTCAGTTCTGTTTTTTGAGTTGAACTCTAAAAGTGTCCTGACGTTCCATGTTGCAATTTTTAACTTTATCTTGCTTTTCTTTGTACCGCTATGATGAAGACCCGTTGGCCGCGGTCTGCCAACCAGGAAAAATTTGAGTGAGCTTTGTTTACCCCACCTTTTCTAGGGGCCTCCCCAAACTGGGGTAGGCAGTGCTATCCCTAAATAGGGCTGCTCAGACATCCAAGCAGCTGCCTCAAACAACTGTCACTCAACAGTTGTACTGCGACCATCACGGCTTGAACCGCCTGTGTGCAGAGCATAGACTAGCAGCTTCCAGCCACTTACGCCTGCCACCATCGCCTACTACTCCATCGCCACAGGACTTTGCACCTCAGTTGCTCCCAACGCCTCGCACTGTAAAAAAATGTAAACTGCTGTCGTGCCCCCACCAGTTTACCTCTCTGGACCCTGGCAGTCTGATCTAGAGGTACACAGGATGTGAAACAGACTAGGGAATGAACAATATAAACTATATAATGACAAGTGTCGCTTCAAGTACAAACACGTCACATCTCGGATGATTGAGCGCAATTCATGAATGTTTAATGAACTGCATTCCGTGTGTTGTGTGTTTAACGTAAAGTCTATGTCTGCTGGCCAAGTTAAAAGTGAGCATAAAATTATTACTGTGACTGTCACTGTTACTGTCACTGTCACGGTCACTATAATTGCATTACGGTATACATGTGTCACAACCAACATAATGTATTTAGTGTACTCTATAGCATGCACATTGTAGTTCGCAACAAAAATGGTATCAACTGTGCCTATACAACCCTTTTCGTAGGCTACTACATCGAGTTAACAATGAGCCTCAAACTACATTTTCAAATATAAAACAATAGATTGATTAATTAGTCTAATGACTATACCTGGTCGCAATACAAAGTACGACGGCACATTTGTGTACTTTTGGAATTTAAAAAATGATTTATGACTTTAGACATCATTGAGAAAGTAAAATTATTAAATATAGTGACATTTAATCAAGCGAAACTATACGATTTCAAGCAATTCTATGTAGCACTGACAGTCAGTTTTCGATATGATTCTATATTTAAGTTCAGTTTATTTTACTTCTATAAATTATTTTCAAAATGTTTTACAATATATAATGATATCATCATCATCATCATCATCATCATCATCATCATCATCATCATCATCATCATCATCATCATCATCATCATCATCATCATCATCATCATCATCATCATCATCATCATCATCATCATCATCATCATCATCATCATCATCGATCATCGATCATCATCACCATCACCATCACCATCACCATCATCATCATCATCATCATCGATCATCATCATCATCATCATCATCATCATCATCATCGATCATCATCATCATCATCATCATCATCATCATCATCATCATCATCATCATCATCACCATCACCATCATCATCATCATCATCATCGATCATCATCATCATCGTCGTCATCAACATCATCATCGTCATCGACATCATCGTCATGGTCATGGTCATCGTCATGGTCGTGGTCGTGGTCATGGTCATGGTCGTCGTCATCGTCATCGTCAGCGTCGTCGTCATTGTCATCGTCCTCATTCTTCGTAATCGTCTGTGTTCGTCATCGTCCTTACTTCAAATGACTACTTTAAGTATTTAACAAGAATCTTGAACTTACACAAAAGCCACTCATCCGTGGTAATGTTACGGATCAAGAATTCTATTTCAACGCAGTTTGGCTTCTCTGACTGTTGTTCTCCTGGAAGAAACAAGAAGATGAAATAGTATACATTAGTGAGAGAGATTTCTAATGAAGTGCGAGATGTTTTTATAGTGAGAGAAGGGGGGAAAAAAACGTTTCACGGTCTTCACTACACATTCGTAGAGCAAAATGGTTGTAGGTGACACTAAGAACAAACTCGGTTTTATCTCAGTGCTATTGTGAATTTGATCTTTTCTAAAATTGTAATATGCAGATGTTAGTGATGTGAAGGTCTGGTATTCTTGATGTAAATATAGAGAAAATTAAAAACAAATCGTTCACTCAAACACGAGAAGAGGTTCCCCGTTTCGGCTCTCGTGTGCACGACGCGGTTGTGGTGCATCTTACTTGACCTGACCGCGATAGTTGACACGGTCATGCGCAGTCATGAGCAGCTATGCACGCGCAATTTATCATGCTTGATCAGCATATTAGCTTAAAGAGGCCCGAAATGATAAGGGGGGAAAAAGGCATCGTTTTGATGACCCCGAATCTTCGCGTGGACTGCATGCCTGGTTCACAGTTTCTATCACAATGGAACCATGTCAAAGCTTCATACTCGTAAAGGTCACAACCAGCGATCACCATGCAGCTAGGTTTTTTTTTTACAAATTGTAAAAGAGAAAAGCAAACTACTTGAGAGAGATTTAGATCAAATTTCAAAAGATGCAGCACAGCTTCGTTATAGCCTCTACTGTATTCTGTGCCCCACTGAGTTACCTTTTTTTTTTCTAAAACAAAGATCTACTGACAACGATAATAATTCAAATATCTAAATAAGAAAACCAAAAAACAATTGTTCTCGGTTGGATGAAATCATTTTTCATTTCGCGAGTAATTTAATAAAACTATCAACGTCATTATTTACGATATTAATTCAACTGTAAACTTAATATTTGTTTCCATCTCTTTCTTAAATTTTGGAAACAAAGGGTGATTGATTGCGCTATTTTGATAGCTGATTGATCAAGCATATTACTGTTTTCCCTGCGTAGGGGAATATTTTGCATGGTCGATAACCAGGGGCCTGGAGGTGGTGATAATAAAACAATGAAAGGGAGAAAAGAAAGTGATGTAACTACTTTTGACCCTAGGGAATGATCATATGTTTTAGAACTCCCGTGAAGATGCCTTTCTTACACAATAGCATCTTGTCACAGGAGACGAGAAATGGGGACCTTTTTTTGTCAAAGCACATTGACATAATTAAAAGACAACAAAAGCAAGCAAACAAACAAACAAAAACAATTGATGTAAATTGGTTGCATACCTTTCTTATAACCATGCATATTCAACTTCTCTTTATATCTATTCAAATTATATCAGAATAAAAAATAAAACATAAATTATATCAGCTTTAGCACTTTACTACAGTCTATTAAGTTCATCCCCCTTTTGTTGACCAAAATATTAAGCCTCAGCAGCAAATGGTATAATAAGGTATTTGTCCCGATTCAAACATCCAAATTAGTGGAATACAATTTGTATTGAAATAATAGATGGCGTAGTATTTTAGTAGTGATCAGAAACGTATCTTTACGCTTGATCGCTATGACGTTGCAATTTTTTTATAGTGATATTTCTATTAATATTATGTTTTTTTTGGGGGGGGGGTGGGTGGATTATTAGCCCTTAATATATATATTTTTTTGGGGGGCTCCAATCATTCTTTATGCTTGATCGCTATTACTTTGCAATTCTTTATAGTGATCTTTCCATATATTATTATTTTATTTTTTGAGGAAAATGGATTATTAGGCCTTAATATCCCATTGACGTCTAATATATTATCTGGAGCTTGAAATGGTTTAAACATATGTTGCTTTTGGATGAAACAAAATCACTTTGGGTGGAACTTGTCTAAATATTTTACGAACGTCTTGCAAATGTTAATATCATTGCAAGAGCTTGTAAATTTGACTCGTGGGATACAGAATACGACCAAGACAAAGATTGATCCCCCAGGCTTCAGAAATCCACGAAGCAGTTTAAATCGCCGACTTTGCGTCTGTTCTCATTGTGAATGGAATGACGTCACGATTATTCCTCTCCGGCATCAATCAAGTATTGATGCAAATATGAAAGCCTAAGCAAGTAGATAAATCAATATAAAAGATCACAACCGATTAACAAAATCTTCCCTGGGGTTATGAATACCCCCCTCCCCAATGCCACCCCAAAAAATAAATCTTATTCCATTTGGCATGTATAAAAGTTTTAATTTGTTTCCATACGCCAAATAAAGGACTTGAAAAGGTCTCAATATCAAATCAGGGTTGTTATAGTGGTGGGCGCTATCAAGAACAGTTTATACAAGAATATCTCAGGATATACCGCTTTGGTCTATCATTTTGGGAAAAAGTGGGATAGTGGGGTTGGGGAGAGGGACTGATGATGTGGAAAAGGGTAGTTATAAAAAACGTCAAACGCAGGAACGTATACATGTAATTTGCTAACGTCACTACCAGCGTTCCCGCAGCGGTGGTCAACAATTTCGTTGTTGCAACTTCAGCACCGAACTCCGAAAATGAAAAAAAAAAAAAATCAAGATATTATCTGATCAATATGCATATCAAGGCCTTATAGAAGAAAACCTTCAGAAGACCCCACAGAAGATATGTGAAGAAAAGAAAGAGACTTATTCGTTATCAGAAAACTTTATTCAAATTTGTTCAGTGGGTATTGACTTCTGGCTGACAACAACGACAATTATCTTAACTTGCTCTCCAAAGTAAAAAAAAAGATTGATTATAAGATTACTTCGATAAAGGCTCCAGAAACAGAGACGACAAATTCCCTGTTGCAGGTGATGTTATCTTTATTTCTGCAGACGAAATTAAAAGAATTATGCATTCAATAGTTTCGTATAAAGATATATTCATATAAAGATATAAGCTTTTATATATAATCCGTCTCAACGAGATGAGTACAACAAGACTATGAAAGCAGCTGCATTTTTTATTGTTTTTTGTTTGTTTAATTTGTACATTAATCTATAGAATATATTTTCCCCCGAGTGAACAATATTATAACAATTTATCAAACTAGAAGAGCTACCCGGTAAGTTGCTCCGTGACCAAATTAAGCCATCTTTCAAGATTAAGAATATTCGTGTAAAAAAGCTGGCGAGTTAATCAAAACGAAAATATGACCATCAAGGTAAACATCAGTTCCACTTTGTTGAGGTTTAATATAACAAACAAAAAGCTATAACGTCATACAGTAATTCACAAAGATAACGTAATCTCATTGACAGTGAATATCACGGTATGACAATCAGTAGATCAGACGGCGCAACAGAAATATTGATGGAAAACGGATGCTAGAAGTCATCAGTACTGGCACTAAAATATGCTAGAAAGTCACTCATAATGGCCACTGATGTTCAAACTTCAACACGCATTTTACGGAAGTCCTTGCCTTTACCTGTCGTATGTTTTGGAAAATATATGAGCAAGGTTTATAATACATTGAAAGTGTGGGTCTGACGTTTCATTTTGACTTAGTATGGATATGATAATTCATTATTCTTTATCACATAGGCCTATTTTTCGGTCCCCTGATTGATCCCTGGTCATTGGGATGCTGCCCGACCACTCACATCTCGTCAGGTCTGTATGTAAGTAACTAGTGACATATTTATACGAAACTGGGCGATCCGCTGATTATTAACTTTAAAAATTATGTAAATACAATTAAAAAAAACCGGCTCTGATTGTTACTGGTAAATAAAGAAATGGGACTTTGTATTACTGTATATAAAATTTTGCCTTTACATCTGAAAAAAAAATATGAAAAAATGTGCCGATTTCGGTGTGTTCGACCGGCAACCACGAGTCGTTTCTCGAGATTGGTTGATTTCAAGTAAACCGCGTTACGTGTATTTAATATGACTAGGCCTAGCTAACTCAACAGAAACTCCAGTAAGTCGTCAAATTTGTGACACTGCGCGTGCGTACTATCTTGCATATTAGAATTTTAATGTGTTTAAGTATCTTAAGCCGAATCTGCAGTGAGCTTTTTCCTATAGCCATATATTATACTGTTCCTATACATTTTGCCGCTTTTTTTCCAGACGGCATGTCGCTCATGCCCTGTTTTTCTCTGTGACGTAATGACGTCATTAGGCAGAGCTGAGAACTAATCACGTTTGGCCGATTCTAGTTTTTGATGACCATATCAAACGCTTCTCAAACTGGCTCCAACGCAGCTTACAATAACCTTAGTAACAAAACTAATCTATGTTCTCCCGTTTTCTTGTTTTAGTACCACGGTAATAACATTATATAGTTACTAGTATCGCGTCCAGACACTGGTCCATCGGGGTTCTTCCCCAAGCAGCAGCGATATCGTATTGGCACTTCACGGTATAAGCTGAGGTTTTTCATTCGCTTTAGCTATAACCCTTGACCATATAAAGAAACACTCTTTGACGCCATCATTATATCTAATAAACCACGTCAATATTATCGAACGATTGTGACGTCAGCCACTTTCACGCGATTTCACGCGACAAGAATTAGAATTGATTTCTACTCATCTGTTGAAGTTAATTTGTAGAAGGAAATGCTAGTCGGGCTTGTATCAACCAACACTAACTTTACGTATTCAGATCATATCATGGTGCATAGAGCATATACATGTAGGAAAAGTCTCTTACATTGATTCAATTGTTCCCCCCCCCCCACCCCCACCATTCACATAATATATTGTCGTGTAGTATCAACTCATCTCAATGTATTGTTGTGTGCTGCATACGTAACTCATCTCAATGTCTTGTGTGTACTATCGTACGTAACTCATTTCAATGTATTTTGTGCTATGTACGTAACTCATCTCAATGTATTATGTGTAGTATCGTGCGTAACTCATCTCAATGTCACATGATGAATATTAAACGAAGGCATCTATGGATAGACAAAATTGTTCACTGCTTACATGAGGGAATCATGTAAGGTGGAATCCAATCAAGGAAACTGAAATTTACAAAAATAAAGAATAGTGTTTAAATTGTTTCATATTCAAGGGATCTTTGAGGTTTGACTTGAGGAAACAAACACATCACCTCAAACGTCCCAACAAAATTGCATTTGTTTTAGGCCGATCTTACCTTAAACGCGGTGTAACGTATACAGGCGTGACAATGTTTTTCACGACGTAGAAGTCGTGTTACTCCTCCGCTAACCTATACGCCTACTCTCGATTATGCCATGTTTGTGCATGCCCTATCACTACCCAGACTAGCCTTGTTTATTGTCTGAATAACAAACACGGCGCCGGCCCGGCTATAAATGAATAAATAATAATACATCCTTGGGAGAAAGATTTCAAAAATCCAAGAAATGTGGCAAGAAA
The DNA here is from genome assembly GCF_037975245.1 of Apostichopus japonicus. Lineage (NCBI taxonomy): Eukaryota > Metazoa > Echinodermata > Holothuroidea > Aspidochirotida > Stichopodidae > Apostichopus > Apostichopus japonicus. Next base: position 3,345,444 of record NC_092579.1, read on the forward strand.
CATAAGCCCATAAAGTACAAGTAAGTACAATATATTTTACTTAATAGTTGAAAAATAATATTTACTTTAAAACTGACAAACGTATCACCATATTCCATCTGAGCACCTCCAGGAATACAAATATATCTCACAGGGGAGGGGCAACCCCTCCCTCATAGACTTTTCCCCCACTCCACACATTCCATCTTCAACATTTTGTCCCAGGTTGCTATATAACAAAATGTGGTCACCTTACCTTATTTAAAATAGTGGATGAGAGTTCAATTTCGACAACGTGCTTGGAAATGGTTCAATGTCAAACACAAGATCTGTATAGTCATTAAAAAAATAAATCTTTTTGCAACAAAATCCTCAAATCCCATTTCACGTTCGTGCCACCCCCTTTGTATTTTCAAGAGACAGCTTAAAACATTTCTGTTTGATTCATATTTCCTTTTTTCCCTTTGTTTCCTTTGTATATTTCCTACTTTGTAAAGCGCTTTGAAATGCTGTATTAAGCGCTATATAGGCTAAATGTAATTTATTATTATTATTATTAACAAAACCCCCAAGTTATAGGCGCACACAGTGGTCAATTGTATTATTGACAGTATAAAAAAAACTTCTTTTTTCCCCTGTACTTTATTTGACTATTTCCTTTATTTATTTATTTATCATATCAAATATTTATCTGAGAAGAAGACGCGTCATTTGAAAAGTGATATAAACGTAATGTACACCACATGTGGCAATATCAATCATTCAGCGTTTTTTTTTTTGATCTTCAAACGATTCCCTATTTAAGTGAAAACAGTTCGACGGTTCCGTACCATTGCTTCAATCTGTTTTTGTACTTAATGTATTATGTTCATATAGTGTCACAGCTTATTGCTTGTGTAAGAACGACATACATGCATACACACGCATACACACACATAAATATATATATATATATATATATATATATATATATATATATATATATATATATTAATATATATATATATATGTATATATATATATATGTATATATATATACATCTATACACAGTATCGTGAAACATATTGCATGGTTCTGTAATATGGCGTGATATTTTACACATTTTGCTATTGTTTGTGTTACAACACTCCATACAGAGACATACTGGCTGTGCAACAATATCCTCATATATGTATATACATATATGTTGTATAGGCTACATATTACGTTGCCACTTATATTTCTTGTGCAACCAAATTTCTGTACTTATTGGATCGGTTTATAATGAAACAATTGTATACACAGCAACAGACTATGATATTTCCCAAAGTCGACATTTCTTTCAAAATCCTTCTCAAAACCCATTAAAACGTTTTCTTTCAACCTTTCTTTCAATGCATGCTTGCATTTTTTCGTTACTATGGTAACCAAGCAATCAAGAAATGTAGATGAGTGGAAGAAGTTGCATTAAAACAGAAGATTTCTTAAGGAAACAAAACTGACATAAAAAAGGATGGAATCATTTGGGTTGTTTCTTTCTTCTAAATATATCTCACTTGTGAAGTTTGATGTAAACACCCTGAATGTACAAGTTAAAGGTGGTGTTTCACGCAAAGAGAGAGAGAGATATTACAGGTATTGCATGTGTCTATTGAAGTATATATGCATCGAGACACATGTTCTTATCGTTTTGGAGCGAAATATTCTGCTCGTTTGCAAAAATCAATTTCTCCGCCCAACCATCTCTTTTTAATGTGTTTTTAAACTGTTCCCTGTTTAACTTAGCCTCTGAAAGCAAATCCTGCTAGGATCGAAGCGTCATCGGGCAAGCCACTCTAACTTTCATTAATTTAGTAACACAGGCTTTTTGCAGTGGATAAACAGTTTGTTAACGTTCTCTCTCTCTCATGTTTATGCCTATTATGCAGGCCTATATATGAGTATACAAAAGGAGAAATAAATAGAAATAAAAACAAAGCATAGATGCTGTCTATTTGGTAACATATCAACAGCCTATTCACAGTCCACTCTTAATTTGTTTTAATTGTAAAGTTGCCAATTAACTCTTAACTTGTTAGCTATGCGTTACGCTTTGTTTCTGACAAAGGCATCGATGAATTATTTTTAAAAATGTCACATTATAAAACAAATTCTGGCAGTATTTAACAAATTTGATTAAAAGATAATCTCGTGGAATTACGATGATATCGTTCAGAAAAGGTCCAAATAGTTGTCATGGTAACCTAGAGACAAAAGTTAAATAATACGTAATAACATTACTACCACCACGTATACATTAGACATACACATCCAGGACGGCGGAACCGGTATGTTGGTATGTACCCCGACCCCCCTTCCCCTTTCCTCGAGTTTCATCATTAGCCTATGCTACCCTTCCTCTGTATACCCAAGGGGGATCCATGGGGTTGCGGCCGCCCCTTTTCCACCTTACAACAAGAGCAAACGTAATTTAGTAGAATAATCTTGCTTTTAAACCTAATGTATGGTCCAAATATGCACATGACGTTTACATTTCCAATTATCAGACAGACGGGTGAGGGGGTGTTGGGGCAGGGGAGGAAGGACTCAACATCACTCATTAGAAATTTGCGTGCTAATACTGCTTCAACAGCTATTCCGGTTTGATGATATTCAGCTTCGGCTCTTCGGCGGTGCAGGCCTTAATGTTAATGTTGAATTATTTGTTTTTGTCAAGTTTATTATAACCTAACGGAAACTTGTTCCCGTCACTTCATGTAAAACGGGCACAGATCAGCCCCTGGGTAGTATTCCACAGTATATGTCATTTTGTAATGCATTCATAAAAGTTGAGGTTATGTTGCATGTGTGGAACCGACCTTATGATATAAGGGTCTTACCTAATGATCTTCGTTTTAGACTAGTCCAATTACTTTAATTGATAAACATCCGAAGTGTAAGGGCCAATTTTTTTTTCCAAATCAAAAAAAGTAAAAACGGGCTATAGAAATACATGACAGCAGTTAGTGGTTTACCACAGCTCAAAATTAATTTTGTGCGGACACGTAATCCTTAAACTCTACATGGAATTTAACTAGGTGTAAATATATTTCAAAATATCTTATATAAACAGAGTTATGCACATCTATTTACGCCCAAATATGGTAAATATAATAAAAGAAAAAAGGAAATAAACTTGACAATAGTTTTGACACTAGGCTTTTTGCTTATGCAGACGACCTCAAAATTCATGCATCCTCTCGTGTTCCTGTCTAGAGCAACTGACCATATCACGACCCCTCCACCCCCCCCCCTCCCCATCCCCGTCACACACACTACCAACACCTAAATCTAGCGGTATTCCTGCATATAGAACTGGTATGTAATATAAACCAACTTAATTCATGTAAGCGTCCATTACTGGCAAAATCAGTCAAATCTATATAAACAGGATCGAACCTGCCCGTTGCAGGAGTTCATGGCGCTGTCTGCACAGGAATCACAAGTGAACTAAATAATACCTCAATGTTTATGACTTGCTATGATAGTATACGTTTTTTTATAAATGCATACCTGATTCCAAATCTCTGTTATGCATATGTAGTTCAGACCCGTCACGGAATGCGCGGGCAAGTATACATATCTTATAGATGCAGCTTAATTGAATGGTATGTGTGAATTAATTGAAGTAAGTGAAAGGGTGTGATGGGTCAATTAATTTGTTTGTCAACTAAGAGAGAAAAACGGTTATTAGTGAAATAGACAGACTAAAACAAAAGAGTATTGACGCTCATCCAATTACTCTTACAAAAACATGATTGAAAGCGATGATTCGTTGGCCTGACGTGTTGAAACATAACCCCGAGGGTTCTTGGACATTGTGGCTTTGGTTCAATGAACCCCGTGAACCGAATATTACTACGCCTCTGCAAAAGCCACCTCTTTTCAAATGGGGGGTGGTACAGCTGTAGGGTTGGCTTTGTGGAGAGATTTTACTCTCTATAAAAACATAACTCTTGCAAGAGCCGGTGGGTCGGTTTCCCACGCGCGTGAGGTACTATATAAGTATGAAAGTTCAACTATACATGGACAAGATAATCAAAATGAAGAAACTCTTCAACGTGGGGTTGCTAAAGATACTGATCAACAAAGAGTTAACGACCAGAAGGACGGAGGTATTGGTGCAACTTACTATCGGAGCATTTTGTGGGGCTTTATTAATATTTCATCTTCAAACATCCTCTCAAGGTCACGTTGAGCGTCTAACCATGCAGGGTTGAACAGGGTCTAACACCTTGACAGGTGTTAACAGACTGTCGTTTTCTTACCTTGAGCGCCTTAAATATCACCATAATTAAGCATCTAGTGCTAGTGACGTGAACAGAATATATAAGGTAGGGTGACCAAATTTCTCCGACTGATTTTGATTTTGATAGGGGAACGAGCCTTCATGAACCTTTACGGTGTATGAACGGTATATGGATGTGTGTTCGTTGAATGCAACTCCCATGTATAAGGGGGGGGGGGGGTCTGATTCCGACTGACGAAGCAGTTGAGGAACACCTCTCCCCATCCCCAGCCACCTCCCCATCTGCACACGTCACTGATTGGAGCAATTTAAATAGCAACATAACTCAACACCTTGCAAGAATATTATCCATAGTAGCATTATTTAACAACTAAAATAGTACTATAACCCGCCACTTGAATACCTATTTTAACAGCATAATTCAGCACATTGAATAGCTTATATATAACACCATAGTTCAGCACCTTTAGCACTTTACATAGCACCATTATTCACCACCTTGTACATCTGCTTGTGGGTGTGTGTGTGTGTTGGTAGGTGGAAGAGGTGAAACGATAACATACTTAAATTGGTAGCATTTCCCTGATTTAATTGATTCTTTCATATTGATCAGCTGCCATTTATAGAAGCAATAACAAATGTCATTGATTGGTAAGAAATTTCAAATATTAAAAAAATATATACTTTAAGAAAAATAAATACGAAAGTGAAATATTAAATATATAAACTTTGATGCTCACATTGCAGTAACGCTGCTTATCGCACTTGGATGAAATTAAAGAAGGGTTAATTGGTGGACTTAATAACGGGTTAATAACATTGAAAAAACTTAATAACAAGTTTTCGTGGCGTAAATATATAGTAAAGTGATGCGGAAGCTGGTGATATATCTGAAGGTTGATTGTTATTGAATTATTAAATCGATAATGATGTTTCAGACTGAATGATGGGAATGAGACATGATCTGTAAGGTATAGTTAAATAAGTGTTCCAGCATTGGTTGGAATTAATGATGAATTTTATTTTGAAAGAAATGTCGGTGAATTAGATACAGATCTATATGAATTATTAGATTGATAAAGTAAGAAGTACCGCAATTCATATAGTACGGTATACATATAAAAACAAAACTAACATACATTTATGTTCCCAACTATCAATCAATCTGGCCGTTAGTGATTATATGATGTAGTCCATCCTTGATCAAAAAAACAACGGCGTGCTTACATTTCACCTTGTTTTGTTCCTTTCTCTTTTCTCGGGTGAAATATTAATTGCAGTTTGCCGATTATTGTGGGTCGGATAATTAAATATTACGAACCAAATCCATGCTTTGTATTCTATGTCAGGGTCTTAAGTCATTACAAATGTAAGTTGGTTTAAATTCATCTTTCGAAGAGTCTGGTATCACGTGATCACGGCCAAACTACACCTACAATCGCTGTAAGAGATAGTTCCAGTATGTACGCGAACAATATCAGCTTGTAAACAGGAGCGTAGGTAGAACTCTCTTTTCAGGATGACCTAAAGCTATTCCATGCACGGAGCAGGCAGAACCTTTTTTCTGAAGAAAAACTGGCTGACAGATTTGGGGGTGGAGGAGGTGGAGGAAAGACAAGTTTTTGGGGTATAGGCCTCCGGGCCCCCGTGGCTACTACCTGTAAAGAATGGGGTGTCATAATAAGTCACTGGTGATCTAAATTATATGATACTTCGTATTTTGGTCATGCCAATCTCAAAACAAAATTTTCCAGATCAATAAATCTTCATTCCGTGTATTAAAGACTATTCTGACTAAATAATAACAGTTCCTTTAAATACATCTAGGCCTATAGTTGGGATCATTACAGATGTTTCTATTGAAACTCGTGGTGAAGCCGGAGTGGGGGCATATGCCCCTCCAGTTTCGCAAGGAAAAAACTAATTGAAATGCCCTTTGTCATAAATAAGAAGTAAACTACCCCTCTTTGTATGTGAAAACGACGACGCACCGCTTTGTTGAAACAAATTGATGTACCGGAACTTATGGAGTGAACGGAAGGGTAAAGTTTCTCGGAACGCTTTGAGGTGACTTTGTGGTATTCCCCACTGCCTTTCGAAGTTGTTGTTACCCATTTCCCTCGCCACCCCCTTTCCCCTCCCTGCCCCCACACCCGCCCCAAAGAAGAAAAACATGATTGAACCCTCTTCCACCGCCTCTATTAAAGAGGCAATTTGAAATGTCATCAAACATGGAGAAACGCGGACAATCTCTTTATTTTCCTGTTTTCTTTTTAACGTTGTTGTCAGAATGTTGCTGCAAGGAGTGTAACACTTATTCTACAAAATATATTACTGTTGTATGAAGAGGATTACACTGGCTGTTTATACATACATATGTTTACTGTTCATATGCCGGTTTATCACCAAATGATACTAATAAGAGCTGTTACAACCTTATATTGCAACTCGTGAATTGTGTTCTCAGAATAAACATCTTCTCACCATAAAGCCATACTAACAGATCCTGGGAAAACCACTCTTTTGCTTCTGCTGCCGCATATCTTTGGAACAAATTATCTGAATCCATCAAGCTCTCTCCTTCTCTTTGTGTCCTTCAAATCAACTCTGAAATCTCACCAGTTTTCCAGAAATCAACAACTTGTAATTGTCTTTTGCCTTTTGTTATCTTATTCTTTGTCTGTTATTCTTCTTTGTCCTTTCTAGCTATTGTCTCAATGCTCCATGAGCGTTTCAATATGTATGTACTAGGCCTATATTGTAGATAAATTGTGTTAAGTATAACAGGATCAGCAAGGTTGAAAGAAGCATATATGCACACACAAAATAAATGAAACTGAGCTATACTTTCTCACTGTTCTTAGCAATAAGGCCTTTGAAATGAATACTATACGCCATAACACTTCGCATATAAATCCAGAAAACCCTCATTGCCAAATGGAATTTGTAATGAAATTGTAAAACTGCTTCAATGTAAATTAGAACTTCACATTTCCATGCAGGGTTATACGCAGTTTACGCGAGTTGAATTAGCAATGGATTATGCTAATTGACTGTACAAAAATTGAAACGTATAGCTATTTTCTATATGAGACAATAGTACAAAATATTTCGGTTTTATTGTCATATATGCAGAATTAAGTATAGTAGTAATGAAAACTTAAAACGATGAAAAGGTAAAGATATTGTTATATTTATCCCAAAAAGTATGTTTTTCCAAACTGACTATTACTTCAATTTTAATATTTTTGCGTACAACTATCGGAAGGAAGCAAAATGTCTTCGAGTGTAAACATAAAACTCATTAAAAGATGTTTATACATAATTATTGTACCGTGAACATTAAATAACAGGGTAAATATGTTTTTTAACTTCCTCCAAAGTAAATATTTTGATACCGTGCATGCAATATTATTTCGATTTTAAAATTCCTAGTGATATAAAACACAAAACCCCTCCCGCATGGAACACATCACGTGAAATAACAATTAGACACGTATTGATGCATACGGAGAGATAAAATAAGATGAAATTCTACATCAGTTACAAAAATATGTTTGAAATTTGAATTTTCTCCAAATATATATTTCCCATAAAATCAGACTGTGAAAATTATTTCAAAATTTGATAGTCATGATTGATAAAACTGCTACAAAAACACACACAAAAAAAAGTGGTCAAAACTTGCAGAATGTCATAAACAGACTACTAAAGCCGTATACAATTTACCAAGTGTGTACAGGCTATTATATGTTATCCGCCATTTCTAAGTAGTGTTCAAAACATAAACTTTAGCAGCGAAAGCTTTTTTTATTTCTCTAAAAGGGAAATTAATAGCGACTTACCGTCTTCAGTAAGTAAATAACTTTCGAAGCAAATGTCCCATATTCCTGTGCTCGTACGGAGGAAGTACGTTCTGGAGATGTTCTCCCCGTCTTTGGTGGTGTTTAAGGTGGCCATGGTACCCTCCGCGATCACCCATTGGTTGGTTGAAACCGATACGGTGATGAACACCCAGCCGAAGAAACCCAACAGAACACTTATTCCACATAAAACACGAAATTTTCTAGCAGTGTACATCGCGTCACACATTATCCTAGAAGAAAATAGTATAACTGTCTCTTGCAAAAAACAAATGTGTCCTATAGGTTTCTAAGAGCAATATTTTGCGCTAATATAAACACCTTTGTTTGCTTCTTAGTCTTGTATGATCGCGCATTAGACCAATCAAATTTGGTTTTCGTACGATCAGTGAAGATTGATTGACATTAATCTATCGGTCGCTTATCTCGATGCCAAGACACCACATGTCGGCTGTTCACAATCTTTTCTGGTTATTCTGTTTGGTTTAAACACATAGGATTCTTCACGTTTACAGCGCAGCAGTCCCAGAAAAGGCTGCATAACTGGCGGTGGTTTCCCGGTTACGAATAAGAAGCGACACACAGATAAGTCCTTCCAAACGCCTCGAAGGCAGTCACGTTGTACAAGAAACTCAATGTAGATCCATTTGATATCTTCTGAGAAGACGTCCGCAGAACACGGTCCAAAATAATTCTCTTTATGGAGACGGTATCTGCATGCTATCTTCATCAAACGCTTTCTATATACCTTAGGGCTGAAAAAGATTGCACAGAGGTCACGCGTATCCTGTATACTTGTGTAAATTACAATGACAGAAAGTTATTACTTTGTTCATCTTATGAAGATGATTTAAACGAGGAAAAAACAACGAAAGCATCTGTAACAATGTTGCACTTTCCCAGATCAATGCATTGATCAATGTTGTATCCAACAAATCCTCATCCTCCGATGATGATGCTAAGCAAATGAGGCAATGTCACAAACCAACCTTTTGTTATTAATTGTCTTCCTTTTCGTCTTTTTCTCAGCAATTACTTAATATAGTTCTGTTCTTGCCTTCAGTATTTCACTACAAGAAAATATTGTTTGAACTATCTTTGAAATAATAAAGAGACATGTACTTAAACGTTCCAGATGCTCTACACTGATGGATATCCTTACAACGCGATCTAATATAACAATATATACCTAGCGAATATAATGCTGTAAGCCATAAAATTAAAATTTTACGCAATCACTGTGATCAACCAGTAGACGGATGCAAGCTCTCCACACACAACAAGCATCAGGGTTGTCATTAGCTTGGAATATTCATCGTTCAATAAAAAAATTGACGGCAGTAGCCAAGAAGAAGGGAAAATTAGAACGATTTATCTGGTCTTAACTATATAGTTTGTCGCAACAAGGTTGTCGATCGTGTTCATTAACCGTAGCATGGTTGTGCGTATAAACCATTCCGTGATAGTATAATACAAACAGACTTTTGCAGAAATCGATATGCTTCTTTTTGTTAATAGCTTCGTCAGTTGGTGACTGTCTGTGCAGGTAATAATTTTATCTATGGAACTAAGAGCTATGCGTGACATCAATTTTAATTTTGAACATCATCAATAACTAGGTACAAGGCCTTTACAAACTACAATATACGATTTTTGTTTGGTTTGAAATTCAAAATTTAACCGTTGTCATGGAAAAGGCTTATCGTACGAAGGGAACATCAATATAAAACAAAGATACATTAGCAGACCTACGAATGTTGTGTTAGTGCAATGTTTGCTTTCTGAAGAAAAGGCGGGAAATGAAGTCACCGTACAGTATATATGGCAGACATATCGTATGGTAACTAACGAGAGTTTTGTAAAAGGTGTCAGGGAATATACGTGCGTAATTGTGTGAACACGTTTCCAATTAAATTGTAATGATCAGTTTATTTAGACAAGAGTAAACAACTTTTACGTCGACTTTTCCAGTCCATTTCAGGAAGTCTTTACATTTTACTGGAAAGGTACTCTTGGGAAGAGAATATATATCAGAAACGTTGAAGAGGAATCAAATATAATATTTTTTCGGTATCGTCCAAATGATTAATCCCCCTCCTCTCCCTCTGTACCCTTAATATTACTACACACTTAAAACTATTTACATTTATTAAAATTTATTTAATAGATCGATAGATCGATAGACCAAATATATTAAAATGAAGAAAGACATAACCAAAACATTTTCTTTAAAATAGATATAACATGTTTCGAAAATAATCTTATATTATCTAATATTAGCATCTGACAATGAAAGACAGGAAAGTAACGTTATTCTGCAACCATGGGTGGATTTGTTTCATTATTGACGTATACAGTTTAGATACTTTAAATTTGGTTTTATCATGGCATTCAGTTGACGATGGAATTTATCACAGCTTACTCATTATAATTATGAAGGTCACTCTTGTTAATTTATGAATAAAATATATAGGGAGACAGTCGTCCATTTTCATATAACTTAGAAGCAAATCGTATATAGTTAAGTCATTTAGTATTGACAATGTCAATTCGTTGTAGTGTATTAACGTTTACAAACTTAAAGAGGACACACACCCAACTACACCAACTCAGGTTTTATATAAAAGAATTATTTGTGAAGAACAACTCACCCTCAAATACATCAGAAGAAAACGTTGTTCCGTTTGTGAGATGTATAGTTTCAAAGCCCTGTTTGGGAGCTTTCAGCTTTGTAAATCTGTGATAGTGTCAGCAGGACCTGAATCGGAAACCCATTTCCATTACAGAAAATCAATATCGTAATAAATAATAATATTAATCATAATAATCATAAGTAAAATGAAGCACGTGTGTTTCGACATATTTGGACTTGATCAAGTCTTCACCCTAGTGAATGAACGCACATTAAATCAGTGATATCTCCCAAACTCAGAATACGATTTTTGTCTTTGCTGTTTTGGGAAAGTTGTTCATCCCACGGTTTTCTACAAAGACCCAGTAATGATGGTTGGGGTAGTGTCTTCTTTAATAGCCAGATATGAGTCTCGATTCTTTGCGGTTAATTCCTATCAGTCCTAATTGAAAAGCATCTTATACGTACACTGAGTGACAATATTGTATCTGATTGTGCATACATCTGCTCTTCACTATGACTATCTATGCAAAATTAACTCATGATTACAGGCAAAAACACCATCTTCATTTATGTCATAAGTAATTAATTTTCACTGACGTCATAGGCTCTATAACAACAAAAATAGAATTTGCGGGACATAAAATTGGAAGCTTGGAGGAATCTTGCCTAGATGATTTTTAGTTTTTTTTTTAGATGCGTTGCTTCGCCAAGATGGGAACATTTGACTTTCATTTTTATTTATTTAGCTCAATATTTTGAATTCTTGCTCTCAAAATTAAAACTTTTTGTCGGACTTTGTCGAACTTTCGTTATTTTATCTCCAAATTTCGACGTAGTCCTCTTAAAAGCAATATACAGTCTGAAATTGGACGGATTCAGCGGTATATATACCTCATATATGACACTATGACGCTAAGTTAATCCTTTGATTGCCTGCGACATTCATTTGCTAATATATGAATCCAGCTGAAAGGATCCATCAATGCTGTGAATTGTGAATATCTAGTTACAAAAATGAGGGTGCAACACATACGCATGCCCCCTCCCCAACCTACTCCTATATTTCAATGTTATGGGGAAAACTGTGCCCCTTGGGTACTTTTGTTCCTACGCCTTTGATGTTGGCGTATCGCTCAGGGTTATACAAAGTGCCAATTATTTGAAATTTTACAACAATACTACTTGACGTCTTTATTGTATATGTTAACATAAAGTTTTTTTGGGGTTCATAGGGGTAGGAGTCACGATACAAAGGACATTTGCAACTGCAGCATTCGATATGATTATGAGGTCATTCAGGCTGTTAAGCCCGCCCTCCCCTCCTCATCCCCCCCCCCGTCTCTCTTACTCACTCATTCCATCCATCCCCATCCCATCCCTCACACATATCGATATCAGTGACCGTAGTATTGTAGCAAATGATAAAACACTGAAACTTACATAAATGGACTCTAAATTCCCTCAGTTGTGTCGCTTGTTATATATCGCCACCAATCGATGAGACGCGTCACGATGCGTGAATGTCTATATATATGCATATACACAATTAGTACAGTAACATACTGCTATGTGACCAGTTGGTAAAGTGTCATTGTGTCTTAGAGTACGCTCAAATGAGTTATACAGACATGACGCAACGTATTATTCTGTGTCCTGTAGGTTTACAAGGATTCTGTACATAGCTATCCTTCATTTGGTACACAGTATCTATTGTAGTGTAGCTACAGACAACTGCTAATTAATACATATTGATAAGAGAACCCAAGAAAGTCATTCGTGTCTTGTGTCAAATTGTCAATGTACATCTCGGCTTTAAATTTTTCAAACTATAAATCTTTCACGTATTTTGTTGCAATGAAATGAAATTCTTTAAAGGATAAACTTCGCCTCAGTTGAGATTAACTCATGTCAAGGCGCCCTCAATCGCTCCGCCAGCATTTTTTAATATATATATTTTTATTGTGTGTCCGTGGCAAAGGTCTTTGTGTTAATAACTGTGACATTTCAGTGACGAGTAGTAGAAATACGAAAGAAGTTGATGTCAGCGGATTGAGGTTTACGCACGTACCGTTGTGGGCGTTGTATATTGTCTATGTTCTCATTGCGCTAGTTATACATCTCCAGCATTTTCAGTCGGTTACGTTTACAAGACGAAACAAATATGAACTACTACATAACTTTGGTAGGCCTATATCAAAGCATGAAGTTGGGCCGCCACCCCTCCCCATCCCCTCCCACCCCTCAACAATTTTTTTTGTGTAATTGAACACTTGGAAATACTGGGTACTTTGGGTAAGGGATATTTTGTCAATTTTTCTTACTTTGGAAGGCAGTTATGACTTGTTCAAAACCTCGAAAAGCAGTAACATCTAGATTAGATGAAGTTTTTTATGATGCGCAGGAGACTTAAACAAGTCTATAGACCATTGACTGATCGATGACCCAAGATATAGCTAGATTAATATATTTATTGATACATATTGCGCAAGATTCCGATTACCAATTAAGACAGTTGCACTGGGTTTCTGTTTTTTTTTTGTACATTCATCAGCGTACTTATTTGTTTACATACGATAATTAATTTTGTTGACCAGTATTGTTTGACAAGTCTCACACTCGCGATAACATGAGTGACGTCCAGATAAAATAAATAACCCATGTCTGCGAACGAATATAATTTACAGCAGTGGGAACAGAACTCCATCTTACAGTGAGAACACGATTCCAGTAAGAAAGACAACAGTGCGAAATACGTGAGTCTCCTTATTATATTCATGGTTTGCTCATATTCTTCGTTACAATTTCCCTGGCAATTTTCAAAGTTGTATGTTAAGTCACGTAAGGGAAGAAAATGAGTGTGTGTGTATGCTCTTCTAGTTGCGAAAACAACAGAAACGCCTGTGGTAAATTGCATAATTAATGCTTGTGCTTTAAGGGCTGCAGCCCACGGGCTGCAGCCAGCTGGAGGGACTCCAGAGGGTAAGTGAAAAGTTATTTCATTTGTGAATGGTGAATCAAAGTATAAGTACTCTAATTATCTATTTATAAAAGGCTCAATTCAGGCCTCCACAATTCTTCTTAAAATTAGTCGCAAATTGGCGACCGTTACTAAAAAGCTACTCACCAAAACTCAACATTCACTCGCCACAATGATTGCTGTTCAAGACTCCATAATTATGGTATAGTACAAACCTACAACATCAATACTCTCTGTAAACTAAGGTAAGGCGGATACATTGTGCTACGTAATTGCACATTGGAAATCTATATTTCTGTGCAATATGAAAATTAAACTTTTTCCACCAAAAATAAGTGATGAACAAAGTAAAACATGTCGCAGAACACCCAATGTATATTGCTTGATCAGTTTGTACTGTGAATAAGAGACAACCGTTGCTTTGCTGTTGCTTTGCCATGACCAGGCTGGTTGGGCGAAATGACCAGGCTGGTTGGGCGAAATGGTAAGGTTTGGCGAAATGGCAGTTGGGCGAAATGGTTGTTGGGCGAAGTGAACAGTTTCCCATCGGCTTATCAGTATAAACTGAAGTATGTTATTATAACAGTCCACATGTTAGTCCTGTCTGCAAATGTTACTGTGGAAAAATTACTAACAGACGAATTCATTACTCAAAGGTTGTTTCAACTACTGACTTGTTAGGAGTCAAAACAACTGTCCCAATGTTTGACTAGTAAGCATACTTTGTAAATATGGATCAAATTGCGGATTTTAAGCGTTTTGTCGAAAGATTAGCTACTCGATTAGCAACTTCGTACATTTTCTGATGTCTGGAGAAATTTTTTTCTAAGATATTACGCAAAGCAAATGTTTGAATTTTGATTGTTGTTTAGCCTTGTAAAAACCTTGTAAAAATAAACATTTCTGTGCCATTTTTTCCTTTTGAAGATATTACAGTACTTGTAGCCCTAGGGCCTACCAAAATCTTAATCCGGCTCTGTATATGTGTATCAATGTTTATCATTTCCAGCTCATGTTATGATTTTATTACGGGGAAGGGAGATTGTTTAACATGTGGCCACCCCCTCCTCCCCTCCCAATACATCCTATGGTTGAGGGCCACGAGTTAATTCACTTGCCATCAATAGTATAGGAATTCAACCTGGTCGTATCGATTCTGCTCAACGCCGTTTAATATACTGATTTCATCACTCGCAGTTAATATGTAACGTACTGTTAAAATTCCACTACATGCTTTTCTATTATGCAGATTTGATGTGAAGATTCAAAATGGCCTCCTTTATTT
This sequence comes from Apostichopus japonicus, assembly GCF_037975245.1. Taxonomy (NCBI): domain Eukaryota; kingdom Metazoa; phylum Echinodermata; class Holothuroidea; order Aspidochirotida; family Stichopodidae; genus Apostichopus; species Apostichopus japonicus. Next base: position 3,360,451 of record NC_092579.1, read on the forward strand.
CCGCAATTGAAAGATTCGCCTCTAGTTATGACGAACGAGTAACACAAGAATGGATCCATAGACATTGGCCAAAGACCATAGCAATAAGCGTCCTATACATTATACTAGTCTTCTCTGGGAGACGCTGGATGGAAAAGAGAGAAAAATATAACCTCAGATGGGCTCTCACTCTTTGGTCTGCGTCTTTGGCGCTGTTTAGTATCATCAGTACTTGGTTTATATTGGGGAGAGCAATCCACGATTTACGCATGTACGGGTTTCGACACACCATCTGCGACAACACCTTCTTCTACACAGGATCAGGTATTTGGATGTATTGGTTCAGCTGTAGTAAAGTCGTGGAGTTGGGAGACACATTTTTCATCGTTGTTCGTAAACAAAAGTTGATGTTCCTCCACTGGTATCACCACGTGGCTACCTTAATCTTCACGTGGTATGGACATGGCAATGAGATTGCGCTTGGCATGTACTTTTCAGGCATTAACGTTGCCATTCACTCCGTCATGTACTCCTACTACGCTATTCGTGCATCTGGATTAGTGCGCATGCCTCGGCAAGTCAACGTCACGATTACGTCATTGCAACTTTTACAGATGGTGTTTGGAGTATACATTAATATCTACGCATACATCGAGCTGTTGAACAGTCGTCCATGTAATAATAACTTGTCCAGTATATATTTTTCTTTCGTCATGTACTTCAGCTATGTGGTTTTGTTTGCAAATTTCTTCTATCAGAACTACATGGCCAAACAGAATCATTCAGGGAAAGTCTACACAAACGGGGTAAATTTAACGGGCACCAAGAAAGAATCGTAAGAGTTTAGGGAGGCTTTAGTTAAAATCATATTAAGGCGGATCGACTGTAATTGACAATTTCGACCAAAGCATCATTCTGTATTTCAAGGAAACGACATGATTGGGAACTTAAGAAACAATTTACACCCAAAAATAATCAATGTGATCAGTATTTACCGCGATATGCGGCCTGTTTACCCCTAGATATACATGTCTTAACCAGAATTGTAGCAGTAGGAGGTTCAGGCGGTTTCTTGAATCAGGAACACCGGGTTCCGACATGTCAAGCCGACGGATCACAACTTCCAGTCAAGTAAGATCCTACACTTTGACAGACAGAACATTGTGATGTTTCCATTGTGGCGTTGTGTCAATTGTTAGTGCGGCTATTATGAAGGGTTAAGGGCCCGTTTCTGCATCTTGATGTTTCTTTGTATGAATGAACAGGGTTAATCAACGTTTATCGCAGGATATTGCACTCACTCATATCCTTATCGCTGGATGCACTCGGCCCACTGTCTCTTGCGTCGTTCGAGTTATCCTGCGATATAAACGCACGATTGACCGTTGATGAACCCTATAACTTTACATTTACTAAGAGAAAAAGCATAATTTTTTACAAACTTTCTGTAAACCGATAGATGTAAATTTCCAATCTCTCGCTTATATAAACATCCTTGTTGTTACGCACTGCACGTTCGTGTTTATTCGTCGTTTAGGGGCAACTATGGAGCGATAAAAGGGAATATATTACTAACGCTCAATTTCATATATCAAACAACGTTTATGTAACATTTTATTTTGCAAGCAATATATATTGTTGAAAGTAAATATATATGTTTAATTCGTAAAAGATATATATGTGTAACCAAATATATAAATAATATATATTAATTAACAAAATATAAATATTTAAATAAATATATTTTGTTAAATATATATATATCCCTGAAAAAAATATATATTTTAGTGAAATTATATATTTACAAAAGCATACGATTTGGTAAAGCTGTAAATTGTTCTCAATACATATATTTACAAATAGACATTTTGGTAAAAATATATGTGGTAAAAAGCATATATTTGTAAACATATAAAGTTCGGTAACAATATGTATTTGTAAATATATAAAGCTAAAGTTCGGAGACCCTTTAGATTTTTTTAAGTAAAGTTCGTTTCATTAGTTAATATTAAAGTCCAGAGACAAAGGTACATAAGGAACCATTGGATTTATAAAAGAACTATCTCAAGCACAGATCAAAATCAGTTGGCGAAGCCTCAATTAAAAATGAATCTCAAAACTATACAGTCCTTCGCCATTTTATAACATTTGTTAAGTCTTTTTTTTTAAACTAAAGATAACATCAGCGAGTCTTGGTATACGAGATTCGATGTATTGAAACTAAAGAGGGGTTTCCTTTTGTTAAAAACATAAAAGCAACAGTAATAATTCAACCCAAAATGCAAATTTCCGTAATGAATGATAATGCTTTCCCACAGGCTACTACTTATAGTTTGCTCGTGAGATGGTTTTTGGTCAGCAAATGTTGAACGATGATTCGCGACCTTTTGGAAAAAGTATACCTATACTTTGGTATGGATCATAATGATGTTCACATGCGAAAAGTTACAATACTCATCTTTCCTACTTTTATTCCTCCAAAGTCAAGGTTCCCTACCGGGAGTTATTAAATAAAACCACTATGTGATTCGAATCAATATTATACCACTCAAATGCAAGTATCTTTATATTTTATTAGCGACCTTCCGTTTCTATTTGTAGATAGTGCAGACATATGTAACAGCATAGATAAGGAACAATATAACCATCAGTTATGTTGTTTGCTTCAGGATTAAGCAATCCAGTTTCCCTGTTAGTTTCACCCCCTATACCCCCCTTCTACCACCATCCATGCAACAATACCTTAAGCCACCATATATATATAAAATTCACGTCTATCAGACGTTCACAAGACCCCCTCCCCTTCCCCCAAGTAAAATACAGAGTATATATATGTTGGAATATGTAAACATGAAAACTATAAAGATGATGTGGGATAAAAACTTACTTTTAATACTTATAGACAATTAAAACACTATGCTGTCCGTGGATGGTTTTACTTCCAGGCCACATTTTCTACAATTGATCCTTTAAACATCTAAGGCTTATCTATGAAAGTGGCTGAACTAGTTCAAAACACTCGCTCGGCTGTGAGAGGTCCCTCTGCACTCCCCTTCTTGTGGTTATCCCATAGTATGATTTCCCTCCGGAGGTTATGGAAATAGAAAACCCTTATGTAATTCCTGTCTGGTTAAAGTATAACCCTATTTGAGAGCGTCGAGTGGTTACAGCTTACAGCAAGTCAAGGCTCTCTTATGTAATTCCCATCCAGTGGTTATAACACTATTTATGAGCCTCGAGTGGTTAATTACAGCAAGTCAAGGCTCCCTTATGTAATTCCCATCAAGTGGTTACAGTATAACCCTATTTGAGAGCCTTGAGTGGTTGCAGCAAGTCAAGACTCTCTTATGTAATTCCCATCAAGTAGTTACAGTATAACCCTATTTATGAGCCTCGAGTGGTTGCAGCAAGTCAAGGCTCCCCTACGTAATTCCCATCACGTGGTTACAGTATAACACTATTTATGAGCCTCGAGTGGTTACAGCAAGTCAAGGCTCCCTTGCGTAATTCCCATCACGTGGTTACAGTATAACACTATTTATGAGCTTCGAGTGGTTACAGCAATCAAGCAAACTATGCCACTTTGTGATTCCAATCTATGTTATCCCCCTGGTGTGGTTACAAAAAAGTGACTTGTAACGCCCCCCCCCTCCCCTCGTTCCGAGTGATTGTAACAGGTCTTATTTCATTCCCATCGAGGGGTTCAAGGACGAGCGTGGCGTGCACACGATATCAAAGAAGTGGTCTAATTCTTCAACAGTTGAATGTTAACAAATCTCTTCCCCCCCACCCCCCAAATCGACGGTGGAACATGGGTCTTGACCCTCTCCACTCCTTTGCGCTCTGACTTCAAGGCTTAGTTGCCTAACAAACTATTTTGGCTGATTTCCAAGCCAAGTTTTCAACGTTGATCTGAATTTGGTCAGTTTTCTTTTTTGTTAATCAATCATCCTTATCTTATCGCAATCACAATTTGAACTTCGCGAAGCGTAATGAAGTACCACCGATGAGCTTTGTTCTCTTGTATGTTAATATATATTGAGCTATATTAGTGTGTGGTTAGTTTTATCCAAAAATAGTAAACATTACTGACCTCAGATACACATATGTTTGTATAGGTGATGTATCAATGGTTAAAGTAGTGGGCATAGACTAAAATAGTACATATCAAGCAGAAAAATAGCAATTAATTTTATATTTAGTAACGACCTTCCGTTTGCATTGGTAGATAGCGCAATCAATAGAATATCAGTGTAAGTTATGTATAAATACCTCTCATCCAAGGACTATATAAGTTAGCACATATAGCAGTATATAACGGTCAATATATTTAGTTATGTTTTGCTGCAATATTGGTTTTCTGATGCAGAACACCTGGAAGACCAGTTCTCTTTCTTCCCCCCCCCCCACCCCGTCTCCATTCTTCCTCCCTCCTCACTCCCCACCTCTCCCTCCTCTCTCTCTCCACCCTCTCCCTCTCTCTCAGCTCTTATAACAGAAATTCAAGTATCTTTATATTTAGTAACGACCTTCCGTATGTATTTGCAGATTAGAAGTTAAATGTAAACAAATCTCTAGTCCAAGGATTGAGGTAACATACGTATAAACGAACAGCTGTCGCGATCATGATCAATTGCTCTCGGGTTATAACATAATCATTTGTGTAGTACAGAGGAGATCCAGTACCCTTCCTTTCCCTCCACCCCCCCCCCACGCCCCTTGACTCTCTTTTGCCTTATCTGCATCATAATAGAGCTAAGGTTAACCTTGACATTTGGAAACGACCTTGTATATTGTATTGGCAGATAACGCAATCAGATAGGAACAGTAGCAGCTTATTATAAATACATATAATCCAAAGATGAGTGCTTTAGGGTTACCGCATGCAGTTATTAATACATGTTGGTATATGTAAGCATAAAAACTATAAAGATGACCGTGCGATACAAACTTAATTTTAATACTTTATAGACCATTCAAAAGTTCTGCTGTCCGTCCATGGACGGTTTTATTTTCATGCCACATTTTCTAAAACTGATCCGTTAAACAGCTAAGGCTTATCTATGAAAGTGGCTGAACTACTTAGCCTAACATAGAGGCCCGGAAGTCGATTTCTTGACTAAACACAAAATTCACTGAGTAGAAATTATATTAAGACTTTGTATAGCCTATTCAGGCCAATACCTCCATGCTTTAATTACATATGCACGGTGCGATGCAAATTGTTCATAATTATATGGGCATATTGTGTTGAATGTAATGTTGATCGAAATCAGGTTTGGCTTATTAGACAGGATTCAAGTTTGGTTTATATGACAGGAAATAGGTTTGGTTTATTAGATAGGAATCGAGTTTGGTTATGAGCCTGACAGGAATCAGGTTTGTTTTATTTGACATGAATTAGGTTTGGCTTATTACACAGTGACAGGTTGTATTGTAAGGCATATATCAGGTTTGGTTTATTAATCAGGCATCAGGTTTGGTTTATTAGATAGGAATCGAGTTTGGTTATTAGCCTGACAGGATCACGTTATTTTATTTGACATAAAACAGGTTTGACTTATTACACTGTGACAGGTCTGTATTGTTAGGCATATATCAGGTTTGGTTTATTAGTCAGGAATCAGGTTTGGTATTATTGGATGGAATTGAGTTTTGTTATGAGCCTGACAGGAATCAGGTTTGTTTCATTTGACATGAATCAAATTTGGTTTATTAGTCAGTAATCAGGTTTGGTTTATTAGACAGTAATCGAGTTTGGTTATTAGCCTGACAGGAATCAGGTTTCTTTTATTTGACAGAAATCATGTCTGGCGTTTTACACAGGTACAGGTTTGTATTGTTAGGCATATATCAGGTTTGGTTTATTAGTCAGGAATCAGGTTTGGTTTATTACATATATGTATTAGGTTTGGTTTGTTGTAGGCTTGTTAAATTATTAAATACAAAGCAAGTTTGATTTATTATTGGCTGTTATTATTTATATGTTATCATATACAGTGCCAACCTGGTACCAAATGACTTAGAGTCCGGGCCGCGAATATTTTTTCCGCAAACTGAAATGACACTGAAATTATTTACTCGATTCTGATTGGCTCTCAGCGAGCAAGTGATATACTTGGGTATATAACATGGATCTCTCCATACTCTATCGATAGCAGAATGATCAACACGAACAAATTCAAGATATTTACATTAGCAACTTTCCAGAACTTTTGTTAAGTGTATATGAACGAAAGTATATAGTGTTCTTAACACAATGAAGCAACTATTCCGAACTACTGCGCCCATTATATATAGGCAGTCCTCGATCGTTTGTTTACTCGCTTGACTCCGCTCTACCCAACACATGTAATATAGCCTATTGTACTGTGTATAGCATACAACACAATAAAACAGTGCATTTGTAATTGTATACATGTAGCCGATATACACATGTACGAGGTGTTTGTGTACATTCGGAGTTGCGATACTTTTAGTTTTATAATCATAAATTCAAAATGTATTCAGTCAATGAACCATGATAGGCCTAGTCGAATATGCAGTGGCCATGAAGACGGCGAGCGAATGTGTGCCAGCCACAGTGGCCACAAAAAAAGGTCTGTGTCTTTTGACTTGTTCGCTGTTTGACGTTTGACGTGCTCGCTGAGAGCCAATCAGAATCGAGGAAATAATTTCAGTGTCAGTTCAGTTTGGGAAAAAAGTATTCGCCACCGGGACCAAGCCAAACACAGATATCATTGGTCTATATATCATAGAGATAACTCTGATCAACAAATACCTCAAACATACTCTGGTGAACAAATTCCTCAAACAACTAAGAGTGATCATAGTTAGGAGATACCACATGTTCAGTAGACGACCCCCTCCATCGATTTCAGATGTATTGCACCTGCCTCTGAGATCGGTGAAGTCGAAAACCATAAGGGGGAAGAATTCCTCGCCCCCCCCCCCACCCTTTCCCAAAAATGAAATTGAAACTTTAGACGTCAAAATGGTGCATTGCGAGGCAAATTTAGACTATGAAAGATGTCTTTAATTATGTCTAAATATACAACTGTGCTGATATATCACTAAACTTATAATTTCAGGTGTTAGGTTAAAAAAGGAGGGGTGTGTGTAGGGGTGGGTGGTTGCACACCGTACTCACTTAATCTCACTTAGTCCGTAATCGACTATTTTTTCCCACACCGTATACAGACATGCATTGATACCATAGTTGAAGATTAACTATACTCTTACACATACTATACTCGTGCTATTAAGTTAGTTGTGAAGTAGCATAAGGGAAGCCAAATATTTATTTAGACCTGAAGTAATTCTAGAGCTGCAAAATAGAGCCTAGGATTTGCGTCAAACTCAAATAAATATTCACACCGATGATGGTGCATGTCAGACAGGAATGATCTTCTTCTGTTTTCTTCCTTTTTTGGCTAAAAAAGTTGAAAGTTAAGTTAAAGCATTCTAAATTATTGGAGAAATAATAACACTGTAATGTGCTTCAGCTTGTGATTCTCGAATAACAACCGAAAGGCATTTTGTCTGTGGATGTATGCTAATTTAACTGTTCTTTTTTTTCAAGGTAAAAGATATCCTTCAACTAAACTTGCTGTCCTCGATGCTTTGATCACATTCCGAGATTATAAAAATCTTGAGTCAAATCAGTCGAAGTAGGGGGGAAATTTCCCAACTTCGCGCTTGCATGCATTAAATTTTACTGTATTATACCGATAAATGCTTGGAACGATTGTTTTTTTTATCTAAGCGTGAATCTCCCATTTAACATTCATATATGTAAACATTGAAATATATAGGTCTAGACAACTCTATGGGTGACCAATAAATTTAAAAATTTGAAATGGCCGCAATTACTGATGGTCAATTCCTTAGTGTCCATTTTAAGTATTTATCATATTCACCTGTACAGTTATCGAGCTGACATATGTGTCAACTTCGCGCTTGCATGCATTAAATTTAACTGTATTATCCCGATAAATGAATGCAAAATTGATGTTTCTCTATCAAATTGATGTCTCCTGTTTAGTGGTTTGGGTTAAAATTGGACCTTCATACGTGGCAGCTACATAAATGCATTAAATCATGTCAACATTTAATAGGAAACTGAGAAAGTGGATGGACAAGTTGGTGAAGTATATTCTTTAATTGAACCATGTGTGTTTCGATTGACTCGCAGACAGTAGCAATTGTAATGAATTGTTTATCTAAGCGTGTGGAGTTTCTCCCATTTACCAATCAGATAGGTCAATATTGACATATATAGGTCTTGAGAACTCTATGGTTGACCATTTAATTTGAAAATTAAACAACGCCACGGTTACTGATGGTCAGTTCCTTAGTGTCCAGTTAAAGTAATTATCATATTCACCTGTACAGTTATCGAGCTGACATATATGTGTGTGTGTGTGTGCTCTACTAGTTGCGAAAAGAGAATGCCTGTGATAAGTTATATAATTTCCTACTAAACGAAAGAAGCAGAATCTCTCTATACCTTTGAGCAATGTGACTGTTAGACAGGTAAGGTGCTCAAGCCGAAGCCCTTAAGGACCAGCATATCCGATTAGTGAAGATTGTGGGCACATTTGTCTTCGTATTTCAGATTTGGTCATTAGGCCGCATTTATTGAGAACTAACATAGAGATGATTTCTATGTGTATGGTAAATACTTTTCTGTCAGTGTTATAGACTTGTTTTGGTGTCAACTTCATCTACTCAAAACTTCAGTTCCCTTATACATAGAGACTGTAGCCATGTGATCATGACGGTGTTGAATACTCTATATGTTACAATGCCACCACATCAAACGTTTGTTGCATGCACGCTACCTATATTACATACATAGGTAGTTCTCTCTATACTCTTTATTTACTACAGTATACTTGTTTGTGTATAGCAAACACTTGTATTATCCGTCGTAAACATATTTTAAATTATGTGTATCCTAGCACTGATATATATATTCTATCGCTCTACTTCAGCGTGATACACATATATAAACGGATTATAGGCTATATTAATGTTACACGTATATAAACGGAGTATAGGCTACATTAACGATACACATATATAAACGGAGTATGGGCTACATAAATGTTTCTTATTCTGATCACATTGATTCTTTATAACTACGTGGTTTCTATGGTTGAAGAAAAGGTAAGTTTACCATTGTTGCTATATGTATATGTGCGGGGCCGGATTAATGCTTGTGCTTTAGGAAATGCAGCCCAGGGGCCTCCGCCATCTGGAGGGCCTCTAGAGCGTAAATGAAAAGTTATTTCAATCGTGAATGCTGAATCAAAGTATAAGAACTCTAAATTAACTATTTAATAAAATGGTTCAGTTCTGGCCTCCACAATTAGTTTTACAGATAGTCGCCAATTGGCGACCGTTACTAAAAAGCTACTCGCCAAAACTCAACATTCACTCGCCACTATGATTGCTGTTCAAGACTCCATACTTAGAGTATAGTACAAATATACAACATCAACAAAGTCTGTAAACTAAAGTAAGACGGATACATTGTGCTACGTAATTGCACACTGGAAAATTATATTTATGGGCAGTATGGAATTTAAACTTTTTCCACCAAAAATAAGTGATGAACAAAGTAAAGCATGTCGCAGAACACCCAATGTATATTGCTTGATCAGATTGTACTGTGAATAAGAGACAACCGTTTATTCAGTATAAACTGAAGTGTGTTATAACATTGTAACACATGTTAGACCTGTCAGCAGATACTATTGTTGAAAAATTACTATGAGAGGAATGCATTACTCAAAGGTTGTTTCAACTACTGACTTGTGAGGAGTCTAAACAACTATCCCTATGTTTAACTAGTAAGTATATCTTGTAAAATATGGATCAAATTGCGGGTTTTAAGCGTTTTGCAGTAAAGATTAGCTACTCGATTTGTGACTTTGTACATTTTATTGAAGAAATTTGTTTCCAAGAAATCACGCAAAGAAAATATTTGGAATTTTAATTGTTGTTTATAACACTGAAACTTACATAAATAGACTCTAAATTCCCTTAGTTGTGTCGCTTGTTATATATCGCCACCAATCGATGAGACGCGTCACGATGCGTGAATGTCTATATGCATATACACAATTGGTACAGTAACATGATGCTATGTAACCAGTTGGTAAAGTGTCATTGTGTCTTAGAGTACGCTCAAATGAGTTGTACAGACATGACGCAACGTATTATTCTGTGTCCTGTAGGTTTACAAGGATTCTGTACATAGCTATCCTTCATTTGGTACACAGTATCTATTGTAGTGTAGCTACAGACAACTGCTAATTATTACTTATTGATAAAAGAACCCAAGAAAGTCTTCCGTGTCAGTATGCACTAGTGTCAAATTGTCAATGTACATCTCGGCTTTAAATTTTCCAAACTTTATTCCTTTTCACGTATTTTGTTGTAATGAAAAGTACAAAACTTCGCCTCATTTGTGACTCATGTCATGGCGCCCTCAATCGCTCCGCCAGCATTTAAAAAAAAATTATTGTGTGTCCGTGGAAAAGATCTCTGTGTTAATAACTGTGACATTTCAGTGACGAGTAGTAGAAATACGAAAGGAGTTGATGTCAGCCGTTCGAGGTTTACGCACGTACCGTTGTTGGCGTTGTATATTGTCTATGTTCTCATTGCGTTAGTTACACATTTCCAGTATTTTCAGTCGGTTACGTTTACAAGGCGATACAAAACATGAATAACTAGCATGGAGTTGAGCCCCATCCCCTCCCCCATCCACTCCCACCCTCAACTGTTTTGTCAATTTTTCTTTATTTGGAAGACAGTTATGACTTGTTCAAATCCTCGAAAAGCGGTAACATCTAGATTAGATGAAGTTTGTTTTTTCATGATGCGCAGGAGACTTAAACAAGTCTACACCATTGACTGATCGATGAACCAAGATATAGCTAGATCAATATATTAACTGATACATATTGCGCAATATTTTGATTACCAAGACAGTTGCACTGCGTTTCTGTGGGGTTTTTGGGGGGTACATTAATCAGCGAACTTAGTTATTTACATATGATAATTATTTTTGTTAATAGATATTGTTTGACAAGCCCTACACTCGCGATAACATGAGTGACATCAGTGTGAAATAAATAACCCATGTCTGCGAACGAATGTAATTTACAGTAGTTGGAACAGAACATCATTTAACAGTGAGAACACGACTCCAGTAAGAAAGACAACAGTGCGAAATACGTGAGTCTCCTTATTATATTCATGGTTTGCTCATATTCTTCGTTACAATTTCACTCGCAATTTTCAAAGTTATATGTAACGTTAGGGAAGCAAATGATTTATTTAGACCTGAGGAAATACTAAAAGTGCAAAATAGAGCCTAGGATTTGCGTCAACCTCAAATAAATATTCACACCGATGATGGTGCATGTCAGACAGGAATGATCTTCTTCTTTTGTTTTTTGGCTAAAAAAGTTGAACCTTAAGTTAAAGCATTCTAATTTATTGGAGAAATAATAAAACTTTAATGTGCTTCAGCTTTGATTCTCGAGTAACAACCGAGAGTTTTTTGAATGTGGTATATGGTAAGTTGGTAACTTAACTGTTCTTTTTAAGGTAAAAGATATAGTCATGGTCTATTTAAATTTGGGCCGGTGGTTCAGTTTTATCCTTCAACTAAACATGCTGTCCTCGAGTGTTTTGATCAAATTCCGAGATTGTAAAAGTCTTGGGTCAAATCAGTCGAAGTAGGGGGGAAATTTTCCCAACTTCGCGCTTGCATGCATTAAATTTTACTGTATTATCCCGATAAATGCTTGGAACGATTTTTTTATCAAAGCGTGTGGAGAATCTCCCATTTAACAATCATATATGTAAATATTGACATATGTAGGTCTAGAGAACTCTATGGGTGACCAAGGCCGCGATTACTGATGGTCAATTCCTTAGTGTCCATTTTAAGTATTTATCATATTCACCTGTATAATTATCAAAATGACATATACGTTTGCGTGTATGCTCTACTAGCAGCTGCAGCCAGCTGGAGGCACTGCAGAGAGTAAGTGAAAAGTTATTTTATTTGTGAATGCTGAATCAGAGTATAAGTACTCTAATTTATCTATGTATAAAAGGGTTCAAATTCAGGCCTCGTAAATTCCTCTTAAAAGTAATCGCCATTTGGCGACCGTTACTAAAAAACTAACTGACCAAACCTCAACATTCACTCGCCACAACGATTGCTGTTCAAGACGTCTTACTTATGGTATAGTACATATCTACAACAGCAATACTCTCTGTAAATTAAAGTAAGGCGGATACATTGTGCTACGTAATTGCACACTGAAAAAATATATTTCTGTGCAGTATGAAATTTAAACTTTTTCCACGAAAAATAAGTGATGAACAAAGTAAAACATGTCGCAGAACACCCAATGTATATTGCTTGATCAGATTGTACTGTGAATAAGAGACAAAAGTTAATCAGTATAAAACGAAGCTTGTTATCTTGTTTCCAAGAAATTACGCAAAGCAAAAGTTTGAATTTTAATTGTAGTGTAACCTTGTAAAAATCAAGTTAATATTTCTTAGACATTGTTTCCTTTTGAAAGTATAACCGGGGGCCTCACAGCACTTGTAGCCCAGGGGTCTACAAAATCTTAATCCGGCTCTGTATGTGTGTATAAATGTTTATCATTTCCGGCTCATGTTATGATTTTATTAGGGGGAAGGGAGATTGCCTAGCATGCGGCCACCCCCTCCTCCCCTCACCTCCCCTCCCAAAACATCCTATGATTGCGGGTCACGATTTAATTCACTTGCCGTCAAGAGCAAAAGGAATTCAACCTGGTCGTATCGATTCTGCTCACCGCCGTTTAATATACTGATTTCATCACTCGCAGTTACTATGTAACGTACTGTTAAAATTCCACTACATGCTTTTCTATTATGCAGATTTGATGTGACGATTCAAAATGGCCTCCTTTATTTCTGCAATTGAAATATTCGCCTCTAGTTATGACGAACGAGTAACACGAGAATGGATCCATAGACATTGGCCAAAGACCTTAGCAATCAGCGTCCTATACATCATACTGGTCTTCTCTGGGAGACGCTGGATGGAAAAGAGAGAAAAATACAACCTCAGATGGGCTCTCACTCTTTGGTCTGCGTCTCTGGCGCTGTTTAGCATCATCGGTACTTGGTTTATGTTGGGGAGAGCAATCCACGATTTACGTATGTACGGGTTTCGACACACCATCTGCGACAACACCTTCTACTACACAGGACATGGTATTTGGTTGTATTGGTTCTGTTTGAGTAAAGTCGTGGAGTTGGGAGACACATTTTTCATCGTTGTTCGTAAACAAAAGTTGATGTTCCTCCACTGGTATCACCACGTGGCTACCTTAATCTTCACATGGTATGGATATGGCAATGAGATTGCACTCGGCATGTACTTTGCAGGCATCAACTTTGCTATTCACTCCTTCATGTACTCCTACTACGCTATTCGTGCATCTGGATTAGTGCGCATGCCTCGGCAAGTCAACGTCACGATTACGTCATTGCAACTTTTGCAGATGGTGTTTGGAGTATACGTTAATATCTACGCATACAGTGAGCTGTTGAACAGTCGTCCATGCAATAATAACTTGTCCAGTATATATTTTTCTTTCGTCATGTACTTCAGCTATGTGGTTTTGTTTGCAAATTTCTTCTATCAGAACTACATGACCAAACAGAAGCATTCAGGGAAAGCCTACACAAACGGGATAAATTTAACGGGCACCAAGAAAGAAACGTAAGAGTTTAGGGAGGCTTTAGTTTTAATCATATTAAGGCGGATCCACTGTAATTGACAATTTCGACCAAAGCATCATTCTGTATTTCAAGGAAACGACATGATTGGGACCTTAAGAAACAATTAACACCCAAAATAATCAATGTGATCAGTATTTACCGCGATATGCGGCCTGTTTACCTCTAGATATGCATGTCTTAACCAGAGTTGTAGCAGTAGGAGGTTCAGGCGGTTTCTTGAATCAGGAACACCGGGTTCCGACATATCAAGCCAACGGATCACAACTGCAAGTCCAGTAAGATCATACAGACAGACACACAGACACACAGAACATTGAGATTTTTCGATTTTGGCGTTGTGTCCTCGCCGTAACGTACGTGCACTTTCGTGTTTATTCGTCCTTGAGGGGCAAACATGGAGCAATAAAATGGAAGAGCGAAATATGTTGAGACTAGTTGAGACTAGTGGAACACTAGTAGTTGTTACTCAGAGTTTCACGCGTTGAGCCATTTTTGTCTGATGATCGCTCAACGCGTGAAACTCTGAGTAACAACTATTAGTGTTCCACTAGTCTCAACTAGTCTCAACATCATCAATCATCAATATCATCAATATATATATATATATATATATATATATATAGCCGTGAAAAATATGTATATTTTTGTAAATACATATATTTACAAATATACATTTTGGATAAGAATGTATATTATGTTAAAAAGCATATATTTGTAAATATATATAGTTTGGTAACAATATATATTTGTAAATATATGAAGCTAAAGTTCGCAGACCCTTTAGATCTATTTTAAGTCAAGTTCGTTTTATCAGTAAATATTAAAGTCCAGAGACAAAGTTAGATAAGAAACGATTGGATTTATAAATAGAATTAGAATATCTCAATCACAAAATGAAAATCAGTTGACAAAGCTATCATTAAAAACGAATCTCAAAACCACGTAATTATTTACAGTCCTTCACCATTTTATAACTTTTTTAAAGTTTTTTAAAATAACAACAGCGAATTTTGGTCTATTTTTGTTTCACAAGATTCGAGCCATTGAAACTAAAAAGGGGTTTCCTTTTGTTAAGAACATAACAGCAACAGTAATAATTGATGATGCTTTCCCACATGCTACTTTTAATAGTTTGCACGCGAGATGGTCTTTGGTAAGCGAATGTTGAACGATGTTTCTCGACATTTTGGAAATAGTATACCTACTTTGGTATGGATCATAATTATGTTCTACATGCGACAAGGTACAATACTCATTTTTCCTACATTTATTCATCCAAACAGACATGTATTCAGATATATCATAAGCGTGATAAGGAGCAATATAACCATCAGTTATGCTTTGTTTGCTTCGTTATGTCTTGTTTCCATATATATAAAATTCACGTCGATCAATACGTTCAAAATGTGATCGTACACGCCCCCCCCCCCCCAAAGAAAATACAGGTATCTGTATATGTTTGAATATGTAAACATAAAAGCTATAAAGATGAAGTGGGATATAAACTTAATTTCAATACTTACGGACAATTAAAACACTAAGCTGTCAGTCCATGGACGGTTTTACTTCTAGGCCACATTTTCTACAATTGATCCTTCAAACATCAAAGGGTTTTCTATGAAAGTGGCTGAACTAGTTTTAAAAAAATCACTCGGCCTTGAGAAACTCCCTGTGTGCTCCTCTGTGTGTGGTTTTCATCTGGGTATTTAGGAAACCCTTAGTATGATTCCCCTCCAGAGGTTATAAAAAAACCTTATGTAATTCCCATCAAGTGGTTATAGTATAACCCTATTTGAGGGTCTCGAGTGGTTGCAGCAAGTCAAGGCTCCTTTATGTAATTCCCATCAAGTGATTATAGTATAACCCTTTTTGAGAGCCTCGAGTGGTTGCAGTAAATCAAGGCTCCCTACCGGGAAACCTTTCTGTGATTTTAATCTATGTTATCCCCTCGTGTGGTTATAAAAAAGGGTCCTGTAAGCCCGCCCTCTACTCTCCCTCTTAGTGATTGTAAAAGGTCTTATTTCATTCCCATCGAGTGGTTCAAGGACAAACGTGACGTGCACAGGATTTCAAATGTGTTTGGCGGGGAGGGTTGGGGCACACTTCCAGAATCACACGACTGATTTACGTAAAGATTGATCTGTTTTAGAAATGGTAGGGGAAATGAAGGATGTTACAAAGGGGGTATGACCCTGGGATAGTTGAAGCTGGCTCCAATATCGCAGGTATGGCGGTCTTCTCCCCTCCCCCTCCCGTCCTTCCAGAATGAAAAAAAAATAAGAAGTCATTCTGAGGTTGATTTAGACCGTAAATTAGTTCTATAATAAGCTCTAAACCCAAGGATCGTGCTGATATCTTGATTGTGTGTGTATATGTGTTATTGAAACGGGGGTGTACACTCCTAGTAGTGGTCTAATTCTTCAAGAGTTGAATGTTGATAAATCCCCGGCTGAACCATCCCCTTCCCCCTCCCCCTCCCAAACTGACGGTGGAACATGGGCCTTGTTCCTCTCCACTCCTTCGCGCTCGCCTCTGGCTTAATTGCCCAACAATCTATTTTGGTTGATTTCCAACTTTGATCTGGCTTTGGTCAGTTGTTTTTTACGTTAATCATTGTAATCTTATCGTAAACACAATTTGAACTCCGCGAAGCGCAATGAAGTACCACCGATGAGCTTTGTTCTCTGCTATGTTAATATAAATTGAGCTATATAAGTGTGTGGTTAGTTTCATCTAACAATAGTAAACATTAAACATTGTACTAACCTCAGATACACATATGTTAGTATAGGTGATATATCAATGGTTAAAGTAGTGGGCATAGACTAAAAATAGAACATATCAAACAGAAAAAATACCAATTTAGTAACGACCTTCCGTTTGTATTGGTAGATAGCGCAATCAGATAGAGTATCAGTATAAGTTATGTATAAATACCCCTATTCCAAGGACTATAAGCTAGCACACAATGTAGAATATAATGGTCAATATATTTAGTTTTGCTGCTTTGTCAGTTTTCGAATGCAGACCACCTGGAAGACTAGTTCTCTTCCTTCATCCCCAGAAATTCAAGTATCTTTATATTTCAGTAGCGACCTTCCGTTTGTATCTGTAGATAGTGCAAACATGAATTCAAATATAGAAACAGCATAGATAAGGAGCAATATAATCATCAGTTATGTTTTGTTTTGTTTTGTTTTTTGCTTCAGGATTAAGCGATTCAGTTTTCTGTTCATCTTTACATTTCGTAACAACCTTCTGATTGTATTTGTAGATATAGTGTAATCAGAGAGTTCAATAACTTAGAAGTTAAATGTAAACAAATCTCTAGTCCAAGGATTGAGGTAACATATACGTATAAACGAACAGCTGTAGCGATCATGATCAATTGCTTCTCGGATTATAACATAATCATTTGTGAAGTCAGAGGAGATCCAGTACCCTTCCTTTCCCTCCCGCCTTTGACTATCTTCTGCCTTCTCTGCATCATAATAGAGCTAAGGTTAACTTTGATTATTGGAAAAGACCTTGGGTATTGTATTGACAGGTAACGCAATCAGATAGGAACAGTAGAAGCTTATTATAAATACAAATAATCCAAAGATCAGTGCTCTAGGGTGTCGCTTTTTTTCCAGAGCAGAGGAGGTCGCGTACCCTTCTCTTTCCTGCCCACCCCCTATCTAGCTCTTCCCATCACTCTCTTCTGCCGGCCTTCATCAGAACAAAATGCAAGTATGTTTATTTTTTAGTAGCGACCTTCCGTTTATGATTGTAGATAGTGCAGACATGTATTCATATATAGAAACAGCATAGAAAAGGAACAATATAATCATCAGTTATGTTTTGTTTGCTTCAGGAGTAAGCAATTCAGTTTTAATGTTAAGTGGGAGAACGTTACCCTCCATACACCCCACTCACCCTCCCTCCCCGCCCCTTCTACCACCATCTATGCATCAATACCTCAAGCCACCATATATATGAAATTCACGTCTATCAGTACGGTCAAAATGTGATCGTACATGCCCCCCCCCCCCCACGCCAAATATACCGCATACAAGTATTTATATATGTTGGAATATGTAAGCATAAAAACTATAAAGATGACGTGGGATACAAACTAGAGTTTATTACTTTATAGACCGTTCAAATGTTCTGCTGTCAGTCGAAAGACGGTTTTATTTCCATGCCACATTATCGTTTAAACATCTAAGGCTTATCTATGGAAGATTATTAGATAGGAATCGAGTTTGGCCTATAAGATATCAATCAGGTTTGGTTTATTAGACAGGTACATGTTAGTATTTAAGGCAATTGTCAGGTATGGTTATTAGGCATTTATCAGGTTTGGTTTATTAGTCAGAAATCAGGTTTGGTTTATTAGATAGGTATCGAGTTTGGTTATGAGCCTGACAGAAATCAAGTTTGTTTTATTTGACATGAATGAGGTTTGACTCATTACAAAGTGACAGGTCTGTATAGTAAGGCATATAGCAGGTTTGGTTTACTAGTCAGGAATCAGGTTTGGTTTCATTAGATGGCATCCAGTTTGGTTATGAGAATGACAGGAATCAGATTTGTTTAATTTGACATGAATCAGGTTTGGTTATTAGTCAGGAATCAGGTTTGGTTTATTAGATAGGAATCGAGTTTGGTTATGAGCCTGACAGAAATCAGGTTTGTTTTATTTGACATGAATCAGGTTTGACTCATTACACAGTGACCGGTCTGTATTGTTAGGCATATATCAGGTTTGGTTTATTAGTCAGGAATCAGGTTTGGTTTGTTAGCAGGGGCGTATCCAGGATTTTCCAATAGGGGGGGGGGGGCGCCAGGCATGAATGATCGCCGTCCTGGGGGATGGGTCTAAGGGGAGGGGTGTACAATTTGTGCTTTCAAAGAAGGGCTGAAATGCAAAAATGGTGTCATATGCATGGGCGGCGATCCGTACTTCCGAGTGGGGGGGGGGATATGACCTTGTTGGCTATCTAAGCGTAGCGCCACCATGAGTTGGCGCGAAGCGTACAAGAAAATTTTGGGATTAACAAACCCTCTAGATGGCCGGAAACGGCACTTCCCGAGGTTTCCAAGCGGCATATACCCAACTTTAAAATAGGGATGTCATGTCCGAAATATCTCATAATCAGGATCCAAAATACTTTTTTTTTAATTTCGGGTGTTATTTTGGGAAAATTGCCCCTGTCAATCTTGTTTCAGGCGCAACGTTAGAATGTTCGAGAGCTCTGCTATATTATTCGATGAAGAAAATGGCCTCATGCAGGCTATTATAGGCCTATACACATGCAATACACAATTACACATAGTTACATTCCTAGGTACCGATTGCTAGGGCATCCAGGTGAAACGTGTATTAAGCATTACCCTGGTTACATGAGATTCTCAGCTGTTCGAGGGAACATGTACGTGTGTAGGCCTACTATAGGGCCTATATGAATACTATGAGGGTGCATATATGTACTATATCAATACCGTGGGCGCAATAATACATTTTGTTGCTATAGGGCCAATGAAGCCTACAGTCAACTATTTTTGCTTTATAAAGACGCTTTATTTGAAAAGATCGCACTGCGTTTATGGTAGGCGAGAAATGAAGCTAAAAAAGAGCCGTACATTAACGAAGATGCATAAATGTAGGCATGAAAATATTCTTATCCCTGGCATTTGGTGGGGGGGGGGGGATATGGTGCATTACATCCCCTCCACCCATTTTCATGGGGGATATATCCCCCCCTCCACCCAGGATCGCCGCCCATGGCCATATGTGATCCATTTTTCGACCTTAATAATAAGCAACATTTCCAGTAAATATGGACACAAAATGCACAATTTAGTATGGCTGGCATGTCATTTAGTGTTTATAGTGACAATACAAACACAATTACCATCTATTTTTCTAAAACTATTATGCCGCCGAACTTCGCCAGAACCTTTTTTTGGCAAACAAAAAATAAAGCATACGGGAGGGGGGGGGGGGTGAGCGATCACCGACGTCTCACATAAAGGTCGTCATCAATTTTTTTTTTTTTTTTTTTTTGCTAAACTTTTTTTTGGTGACGGCCAATAGGGGGGGGGGCGCGCGCCTGTTGCGCCCCCCTGGATACCCCCCTGGTTAGACAGGTTTGTTAAATTATTAAATACGAAGCAAATTTGGTTTGTTTTAGGCTGTTATTTATTCTGTGTTATCATATACAGTGACAACTTGCTACCAAATGACTTCGGACCTAGCGCTATATATTTGTGCTACTATTACTTAGGGTTATGGACACACCGGGACAAAACTAAACACATATATCATTGGCAGGGTTGTCACCACGCCGGGCGGCGCCGGGCGGTGCTACCCAGCTCTCAAAATTTCCGCCCGGTATACTCAAGGTCAATTTCAGCCTTACCGCCCGGCACCAATTAGCCTACAGTACCGCCAATAAGTAACTTGGTAAAGATTAGCGCGATTCAGTGCAAAACGCAGCTTAACTGTAATTAACCCCGCTCCAAATAAGGGAACGCTACTTTCCCCGCACTCCAAATAAAGGAACGCAAATTCCCCTCGCTCGCTATTCACCACCGACACAATGGGAGGGAACCGATCGATACAACGCTATTCATAGCGTGGAGGTAGCGTAAACCGATCGCTTGTAACCAACACAGGTTATATGCATCACAATTGTTTGTTGTAAACATCCAGAGTAGGCCTACAAGTACGAAGTTTACGAACTTTGAAAGAAAGTTTTAAACGAGAATAGTTTCGTGTTGAAGGGCAAAACCTTTCTATACGTGTTTATTTTATTCCCCGATATGTTCTGGTTACCAGAAGTAATAAAAAGCCTTATCCTTTCGGGGTAACATATCATTTTAAATAGTAACATTAGGCTAGGAAACGTTGCACTGAGTACTGTTCTAAAAACATGTCGAGACAAGACTCGGTGCTTTGGATTCTGTTCGCTGTTTCGCTATGTAGAGACGTTCCACTGCGAATCGTTTCTTAGCGATTTGCCAAGTTTAACTAAGAACAAGTGTTTCACACACATTGTAAGAATGTTGTACAGTACTGTAGCATGCAATTAAATCACATAACACTGGGGTGAGTGATGAGGGGCTCTAAATTCCCAAAAATACCAAAAAAGATCCCAGGAAAATTCAGTGATGCACATGAAAAAATAAAGGTATCTCAGGAGAATTTTGAGGACCAAAACCCTTTCTAAATGCCACCATTTTGCATGTAGGCACCATCAGAATTTGAAAAATTTTCAAAATCCCCTTACACCCCTCCCCTTATACCCCTCCCCCCAGGACGCGGATCACTGTCACAAATTACCCGGCTCTAAAAATGGTCTGGTGACAACCCTGATCATTGGCCTATATATCATAGAGATAACTCTGATCAACAATTTCCCCAAACATGCTCTGGTGAACAACTTCCCCCAAACAACTAAGAGTGATCGTAGTTAGGAGATACCACATGCTCAGGAGACGACCCCTCCGTCGATTTTAGATGTATTGCACTTGGCTCCGGGATCGGGGAGGTCGAAAACGATCCGGGGGAAGAAATCTCCCCCCCCCCTTCCAAATTTTAGACGTCAAAATGGTGCATTCCGAGGCACATTTAGACTATAAAATAAATCTTTAGTTAGGTTTAAATATACGGTTGTGCTGATATATCACTAAACGTTTGATTTTAGGTTTTAGGTTAAAAAGGGGTGTGGGCAGGGGTTGGGTTGGTGGGTGGCTGCACACTGTACTCCCTTGATCCACGTCTAGACTTGCATTATTATTGATTTATACCTGAAGAAATACTATAGGTCCAAAATAGAGCCTGGGATTTGCGTCAACCTCAAATAAATATTCACACCGATGATGGTGCATGTCAGACAGGAATGATCTTCTTCTGTTTTCTTCCTTTTTTTGGCTAAAAAGGTTGAAAGTTAAGTTAAAGCATTCTAAATTATTGGAGAAATAATAACACTTTAATGTGCTTCATCTTGTGATTCTCGAGTATCGACCGAAAGACATATTATCTGTGGATATATGTTAATGTTACTGTTCTTTTTTGGGGGTGAAAGATGAAGTGATGGTCAATTTTGATTTGGGCCTGTGATTCAGTTTTATCCTTCAACTGAACTTGCTGTCCTTGATGCTTTCATCGAATTCCGAGATTGTAAAAGTCGATTCCATTTAGTGGTTTGGATTAAAATTGGACCTTCATACGTGGCAGCTGTATTAATGCATTAAAAAAATCCAGCATTTATATCGAAACTTTGAAAGTGGATGGACAATTTGGGGAAGTATATTCTTTAATTGAACCATGTGTGTTACGATTAATTCGCAGATAGTAGCAATTTGGAATGAATTGCATATCTAAGCGTGTGGAGTTTCTCCCATTTAACAATCTGATAGGTCAATATTGACATATATAGGTCTTGAGAACTCTATGGTTGACCAATTAGTTTGAAAATTAAACAACGCCGCGGTTACTGATGGTCAGTTCCTTAGTGTCCAGTGTCCAGTGTACAGTTATCGATCTGACATACTTGTGTGTATGCTCTACTAGTTGCGAAAAAAGGCTGAATGCCTGTGGTAAGTGACATAAGTTCCTACTAAGCGAGAGAAGCAGAATTTCTCTATACCTTTGAGCAATGTGACGGTTATAGGTAGGTAAAGGGCTCAAGTCGAAGCCCTTAGGAACCAGCACTGATATCCGATTAGTGAAGAACATATGGGAACATATTTCTTCGTAGGAACGTATTTCTTCGTAATGAACATATTTCTTCGTGGGAACATATTTCTTCGTAATTCAGATTTGGCCATTAGGCCGCATATATTGAGAACTAACATAGAGATGATTTCTTTGTGTTTGGTACATACTTTTCTGTAAGTGTTATAGACTTATCTTGGTGTCAACTTTATCTACTCAAAACTCCAGTCCCCTATATACATTGACTGTAGCCATGTGGTCATGACGGTGTTGTATACTCTATTTGCTTCAATCCCATCATATATACATTTGTTGCATGCACGCTACCTATATTACATACATGGGTAGTCCTCTCTATACTCTTTATTTACTGTAGTGCTTGTTTGTGTATAGCACACACTTGTATTGTCGTAAAACATAGACCAAAGTATTTGTATCCTATTACTGGTAAATAGATTCTTTCGCTCTATTTCAGCCTAGTACACATATATAAACGGATTCTAGGCTGTATTAATGTTACACATATATATAAACGGAGTATAGGTTACATTAAGTATACACATATATAACTATATGGTTTTCTATGGTTGAAGAAAAGGTACGTTAACTATTGTTGCTACGTATATGTGCAGGGCCGGATTAATGCCTGGGCTTAGGGACTGCAGCCCAGGGGCCTCCGCCATCTGGAGGGCCTCTATAGAGTAAGTGAAAAGTTATTTCAATCGTGAATGCTGAATCAAAGTATAAGTTCTCTAAATTATCTATTTAATAAAATGGTTCATTTCTGGCCTCCACAATTAGTTTTAGAGATAGTCGCCGTTTGGCGACCGTCAGTTACTGTAGTGACATTGACATTGACATGACTTTCACTAACCCTAACTCTAGCAGCATAGCACTATCACTCAATCTTAAGTGACTGCATGCTCCAGCGACCAAGCTGAATAAGAAGCCCCGGAACTCTGTGTGCAAGTTCCTGGTACAACACTGTTGTGTAACAACAGTATCATTGACTACCAGAGACTACATCAAGTAAATGTTATAACCACAGCTCTGTTCTACAGTACTAACCTCAATTGAAGATTGTGACACAACCCCAAACTTCAACAGTTACTAAAAAGTTACTCGCCAAAACTCAAAATTCACTCGCCACTATGGTTGCTGTTCAAGACTCTATACTTATAGTTTATTACACATATACAACATAAATATAATCAATACTGTTTTCTTCGGCACTTTCTCCTTCTGAAAATATAACTGGGGCCTCACAGTACTTGTAGCCCAGCGGTATATAGCCCATGGGTATACAGCCCAGGGGTCAACAAAATCTTAATCCGGCTCTGTATGTGTGTAATAATGTTTATCATTTCCAGCTCATGTTATGATTTATACGGGGAAGGGAGATTGTCTAACATGTGGCGGTGCAACCATCCTCCCATCCCAATACATCATATGGTTGAGGGCCGTTTACTGATTTCATCACTCACAGTTACTATGTAACGTACTGTTAACATTCCACTACATGCTTTTCTATTATGCAGATTTGATGTGAAGATTCAAAATGGCCTCCTTTATTTCCGCAATTGAAAAATTCGCCTCTAGTTATGACGAACGAGTAACACGAGAATGGATCCATAGACATTGGCCAAAGACCATAGCAATAAGCGTCATATACATCATACTAGTCTTCTCTGGGAGACGCTGGATGGAAAAGAGAGAAAAATACAACCTCAGATGGGCTCTCACTCTATGGTCTGCGTCTTTGGCGCTGTTTAGCATCATCGGTACTTGGTTTATGTTGGGGAGAGCAATCCACGATTTACGCAAGTACGGGTTTCGACACACCATCTGCGACAACACCTTCTACTACACAGGACACGGTATTTGGTTGTATTGGTTCTGTTTGAGTAAAGTCGTGGAGTTGGGAGACACATTTTTCATCGTTGTTCGTAAACAAAAGTTGATGTTCCTCCACTGGTATCACCACGTGGCTACCTTAATCTTCACATGGTATGGATATGGCAATGAGATTGCGCTTGGCATGTACTTTGCAGGCATCAACTTTGCTATTCACTCCTTCATGTACTCCTACTACGCTATTCGTGCATCTGGATTAGTGCGCATGCCTCGGCAAGTCAACGTCACGATTACGTCATTGCAACTTTTGCAGATGGTGTTTGGAGTATACGTTAATATCTACGCATACAGTGAGCTGTTGAACAGTCGTCCATGCAATAATAACTTGTCCAGTATATATTTTTCTTTCGTCATGTACTTCAGCTATGTGGTTTTGTTTGCAAATTTCTTCTATCAGAACTACATTACCAAACAGAAGCATTCATGAAAAGCCTTCACAAACGGGGTAAATTTAATGGGCACCAAGAAAGAAACGTAAGAGTTTAGGGAGTTTAGTTTTAATCATATTAAGGCGGATCCAATGGAATTGACTACTTCGATCAAAGCATCATTCTGTATTTCAAGGAAACGACATGATTAGGACCTTAAGAAACAATAAACAACAAGAACGAATCCATGTGATCATTTTTACCGTGATTGTCTTAACCAGAGTTGTAGCAGTAGTAGGTTCAGGCGGTTTCTTGAACCAGGGCCACCGGGTTCCGACATGTCGAGCCAACTGTAAGTCAAGTAAGATCCTACAGACAGACAGACAGACAGACAGACAGACATACATAACTTTGAGACGTTCGTGTTTGTTCGTCCTTTAGGGGCAAACATGGAGCGAAAAAAAGGATGTATATCACTAATGATCAATTTTATATATCAAACAACGTTAATGTCACATTATCTTGTTGTAAGCAATATATATATATATATATATATATGAAAGAGCGGATGTTGACATGCTTGGTGTATATGATGAATTGTAGAATATGAGACTTCAACAAGCACAGTAAGAAAGTATACAAGCTGTATGTTGCAATATTTCGCCGGTTAAGGCTTTATCAAGGAATGAAGTGCAAACTACCGACTCCGTGTATATAAGTAAAAACTTTAAAACCAATTCCCCTGAGCTGAAACGCACCAGCGAACAAACTGTATTCGGAGCGCACAGACGGACCAGCAAGATGTGAAAAGCTTAAATATCCAATTGACGTCCAGCACAGCCATTCAATAAGTTATTACTGGCTTTAATGGTAAGGGCTTCGATTATTTTTCTTTCACTGGTATTGGGTAAGTTGTGATGTAGGATTTGCCAATTGGTGTTTTCTCCAGATTTCGGATTTATATTGTGAGTTTGTAAATGAGTGTTTATGGTCTGTTTAGTTATACGTAGATGTTCTTTTATTCTCGTTCCAATTGTACATCCCGTTTCGCCGATGTATGTAGACGAGCAAAGATTGCATTTAATCCTGTAGACACAGTTTTTGGCTAAACAGATATTCTTCTTTACAGCGATTTTGCAGGTGTCACAGTTGGATGGGCAACCCTGTTTGTCACGTGGCGCGGAAAACAAACTCACGGATGGATTACCTGTCATGAAGTGTGTTCTCAGATTTGTAATGCCCGATCTGCTGATTGTTGCCACGGTCTGCCGTTTTATGTTCTCGTTCACAAATGGTACTTTTTAATTTACCTTTTATTTAAGCTTTTCACATCTTGCTGGTCCGTCTGTGCATGCGCTTCGAATACAGTTTGTTGCTGGTGCGTTTCAGCTCAGGGTAATTGGTCTTAAAATTTTTACTTATATACACGGAGTCGGTAGTTTGCACCTTATTCCTTGATAAAGCCTAAACCGGCGAAATATTGGAACATACAGCTTTGTATACTTTCTTACTGTGCTTGTTGAAGTCTCATTTTCTACAATTCATATATATATATATATATATATATATATATATATTTATATATATATATATATATTTATATATATATATATATATATATATATATATATATATATTATATATATATATATATATATATATATATATATATATATATATATATATATATATATATATATATATATACATATATATACATACATACATCCGTGAACAAATATATATTTTAGTAAAATTATATATTTACAAAAGCATAGGATTTGGTAAAATTTTATATTTTTGTAAATATATATATTTACAAATATACATTTTGATCAAAATATATATTGTGGTAGAAAGCATATATTTGTAAACATATATAGTTTGGTAACAATATATATTTGTAAATATATAAAGCTAAAGTTCGAAGACCCTTTAGATCTATTTTAAGTAAAGTTCGTTTTATCAGTAAATATAAGTCCAGGGACAAAGGTAGATAAGGAACAATTGGATTTATAAATAGAATTAGAAAATCTCAATCAGAGATGAATATCAGTTGACGAAGCCTGAATTAAAAACGAATCTCAAAACCACAATTTATTTACAGTCCTTCGCCATTTTATTACTTTTTGTTAGTTTTTTGTTTTAATAAAAATAACATCAGTGAGTCTTGGTATATAGTTGTTTTACGAGATTTGATCTATTGAAACTTAAGAGGGGTTTCGTTTTGATAAGAACATAACAGCAACAGTAATAATTCAACCAAAAATGCAAATTTCCGTAATGAATGATAATGCTTTCCCACAGGCTACTATTTATTGTTTGAACGTGATTCTTTGGTAAGCAAATGTTGAACGATGTTTCGAGACATTTGGAACAAGTGTAAATACTTTATGGATCATAATTATGTTCAACATGCCACAAGTTACAATGCTCATCTTTCCTACATTTAGTCAAGGTCCCCTGCTGGGAGATATTAAAATAAAACCACTATGTGATTCGAATCTATCTGATACCACTCAAATGCAAGTATCTTTATATTTCGTAACGACCTTCCGTTTATATTTGCAGATATAGTGTAATCAGATAGTAGCATAACATAAAAGTTAAAAGTAAACAAATCTCTAGTTCAAGGATTGAGGTAGCATATTTATGAACGAACAGCTGTCGCGATCATGATCAATTGATTTTCGAATTAAAACACAATCATGTGTGTTTGGTGCAGAGGAGATCCAGTGACCTTCCTTCCCCTTCCCTCCCCTTTTCCCACCCGCCCCATCGGTCTCTTCTGCCGGCCTCTCCATCAGAACAAAATGCAAGTATGTTTATATTTTAGTAGCGACCTTCCGTTTATATAATGTAGATAGTGCAGACATGTATTCAGATATGGAAACAGCATAGAAAAGAATGAATATAATCATCAGTTATGTTTTGTTTGCTTCAGGATTAAGCAATTCAGTTTTCATGTTAAGTGGAAAACCGTTTTTTTACCCTGCCCCAACACCCCCCCCCCTTACCACCCCTTCTACCACCATCAATGCATCATTACCTCAAGCCAACATATATTTAAAATTCACGTCCATCAGAACGCTCAAAATGTGATCGTACACGCCCCCCCCCCAAAAAAAAAAGGATTTATATATGTTGGAATATATAAACATAAAAACTTTGAAGATGAAGTGCAATAAAAACTTAATTTTAATACTTACAGACAATTCAAACACTAAACTGTTAATCCATGGACGATTTTACTGCCAGGCCACATTTGCTACAATTGATCCTGTACACATCTAATTAAGGCGTCTCTATGAAAGTGGCTGAACTAAAAACTCACTCGGCTGTGAGAGGTCCCTCTGCACTCCCCTCTGTTTGGTTATCATCTGGGAATTTAGTAAACCCTTAGTATGACTCCCCTCCAGTGGTTATAGAAAACCCTTATGTTATTCCTATCAAGAGGAGATAGGATAACCCAATTTGTGAGCCTAAAGTGGTTGCAGCAAGTCAAGGCTCCCTACCGGGAAAGGTTAAAATAATCCTCTTTGTGATTCCAATTTATGTTATCCCTCTCGTGTGCCGCCCTCCCCCTCTCCTTCCTAGTGATTGTAACAGGTCTTATTTCATTCCCATCACAGGATTTTAAATGTGTTTGGCGGGGAGGGGTGGAGGGACACTTCTAATAATCACCCGGACTGATTTACGTAGATTGGTTTGCTATAGAAAGGGAAGGGGAAATGAAGGATGTTAAAAAGGGAGTATGACCCTGGGGTAGTTGAAACCGGCTCCAATATCGGGGGTATGGGGGTCCTCCCCCCCCCTCCCGTCCGTCCCTTCAGAATGAACAAAAATAAGACGTCATATGGTGCATTCTGAGGTGGATTCAGACCGTAAATTAGTTCTATAATAAGCTCTAAACCCAAGGATAATGCAGATAACAAATGCTCTAGATTGTGTGCGTATGTGTGATAGAAAAGGGTACACCCCTAGAAGTGGTCTAATTCTTCAACAGTTGAATGTTAACAAATCCCCGACTGAAACATCTCCCTCCCCCCCCCCCCAACCGACGGTAGAACATGGGCATTGGCCCTCTCCACTCCTTCGCGCTCGCCTCTGACTTCAATGCTTAATTGCCCAACAAACTATTTTGGCGGATTTCCAAGCCAAGTTTTCAACGTCGATCTAATTTGGTCAGTTTTCTTCGTAATCTTATCTCCATCACAATTTAAACTTGCGAAACGAAATGAAGTACCATGCCGGTTCGTTCTCTGGTATATTAATATATATTGGGCTTTATAAGTGTGTGGTTATTTTCATTCAAAACTAGTAAACAATAGTAAACATTAAACATTGTACTAACCTCAGATACACATATGTTAGTATAGGTGATATAGCAATGGTTAAAGTAGTGGACATAGACTAAAAATAGAACAGAAAATAGCAATTAACTTTATATTTGGTAACGACCTTCCGTTTGTATTGGTAGATCGCAACCAGATATAGTATCAGTATAAGTTATGTATTAATACCTCTCATACAAGGACTATATAAGTTAGCACATATAGCAGTATCTAACGGTCTATATATTTAGTAATGTATTGCTGTAATATTAGTTTTTTAATGCAGAACACCTGGAAGACCAGTTCTCTTTCTTCCCCCACCCTCCCTTCTCCCCCTCCCCCTCCTCTTTTTCTCTCCACCTCTTCCTCCACCCACCCCCCTGTCTCTCTCTCTTTCCTTCAGCTCTCAGAACATAAATTCAAGTATCTTTATATTTAGTAACGACCTTCCAAATGTATTTGTAGATATAGTGTAATCAGATAGTATAGAATAACTTAAAAGTTAAATGTAAACAAATCTCTTGTCCAAGGATTGAGGTAGCATACGAATAAACGAACAGCTATCACGATCATGATCAATTGCTTCTCGGACTATAACACAATCATGTGTGTTAGGTGCAGAGGAGATCCAGTACCCTTCCTTCCCCTCTCCCTTCCCCTTGACTCTATTCTGCCTTCTCTGCATCATAATATAACTAAAGTTAACTTTGACATTTGGAAACGACCTTGTATATTGTTATTGGCAGATAACGCAATCAGATAGGAACAGTAGCAGCCTATTATAAATACATATAATCCAAAGATCAGTGCTTTAGGGTTACGCTTTTTTTCTAGAGCAATGAAGGTCGCGTACCCCTCCCTTTCCTACCCACCCCCTATCTAGCTGTTCCCATCACTCTCTTCTGCCGGCCTCTCCAACAGAACAGAATGAAAGTATCTTTATATTTAGAAGCGACCTTCCGCTTATAATTGTAGATAGTACAGACAAATAATCAGGTATAGAAACAGCATAGATAAGGAGCAATACAATCATCAGTTATGTTTTGTTTGCTTCATGATTATACAATTCAGTTTTCTGTTAAGTGGAAGACCGTCACCTACCCTACACCCCACCCCACCCCTGTCAACCCTTCTACCACCAGCCATGCATCAATACCTCAAGCCACTAAATATATAAAATTCACATCTATCAGTACGTTCAAAATGTGATCGTACATGGTTCACCCCCCCCCCCCCCACCGCCCAATACACCGCATACATGTATTTAAATATGTTGGTATATGTAAGCATAAAAACTATAAGGATGACGCGGCATACAAACCGAATTTTAATACTTTAAGCAAGTTTGGTTTATTATAGGCTGTTATTAATTCTATGAAATCATATACAGTGACAACTTGCTCCCAAATGACTTCGAGTCCGGGCCTAGCGCTATATATTTGTGCTACCATTACTTAGGGTTATGGACACACCGGGACAAAGCCAAACACAGATATCATTGGCCTTTATAACATAGAGATAGCTCTGATCAACAATTTCCCCAAACATGCTCTGGTGAACAACTTCCTCAAACAACTAAGAGTGATCGTATAGTTAGGAGATACCACATGTTCAGTAGACGACCCCCTCCGTCAATTTCAGATGTATTGCACCATGATTTTAGAAATAAGGGGTGTGGCCTTGGGATCGGTGAAGTCGAACACCATATGGGGGAGGGGTCATCCCCCTCCTCCTCCCCTCTCCAAAAAATGTAGTTCGAATTTTAGACGCCAAATTGTGCATTCTGAGGCATATTTAGACTATAAAAAATGTCTTTAATCAGGTCTAAATATACGATTGTGCTGATATACAACTACATCTTTGAGTTTTGGTATTAGGTTAAAAAGGAGGGGGCGTGTTGGGTGGGGTGGGGTGGGTGGGTGGCACACCGTACTTCCTTGATCCACGTCTAGACTTGTAGTAAGTCCGTATAATCGACTATTTGTTTTTCCACACCGTGTACCATAGTTGAAGATTAACTATAGTAGTATAACACGTACTATACTCGTGCTATAAGATCCATGTACTCGTAATCTGGTGCTCATTCATTGGGGGGGGGGGGGTTCTACTTGTACACATGCTGTTGTACTCACACTACAAGTATTTAATTCCCGATATTCGATGCATGGATATTACTCCGCACATGAGACTAACAATACTTCGGTATTTTTACTCAAAATCTGTTGTCACCGATCAGAAATTTGCTGACGAGAATGATGAAATCACCAAATCATGGGGCCCGGGAGGGGGTGGGAGAGGGCGGGTATTTGAATCTCTGGATAAACAAGAAGCAAGTGGTGCCCATGTTCTCGATCATGCTAACCACTATGACTTTTGTTCCTAGCGGTTACCGATAAAGCTATACATCAAACAGAGCAACCAGTTCAATTAATGTGTCACCTTTGTCTTGCGTTATTTATCAGTAGATATTATCTCTCTGTCTATTACACAATAGAATCGCCTCATCGAGTACACAATGGTTACTCTTAACATCAACGTCAACCGGGAGATCGAATTCTGATGCTATATGTTTAACATTCCTCGTTACAACGAGAACGGCAATTGCAGCGAGAGCATCCACCAAGAAAGCCCTGCGTGACTTCGTAACCCACTGGTGAGAAATTTTTCACTCATATTTCCCCCCCCCCCCCCCCCCCCGTCTTTATCTTGATATATATTTGTAGCCTTGGAGTATTTGATTCGTCTTATATTTGGTATACAGGAAGAGAATAAGTATATGATATTCTTGGGTAACATTGCTGACTTCTATAGATTTCGGTAAGTCACTAACAGCTTGCAACTCCGTCACTGAGAAGGCAAGGCCTACGATCCCCCCCCCCCCCCTCCCAAGTAATTTTCAGAGCAAATGTGTTCACACCTGTGCTTGGCGTCGCCGTAAATTCAAAATGGCGTCAGGCAGTCAAACAACGTGATAATGTTAATAACTTAAATAGAAGGGAAATGTCATCGACACCAGTCAAACTCATCGAGATGAAGCAGAAGCAGAGTAACTATCAAGGTTTTAAAAGTTACCTAAATTCGGAATTCTTGGAGGTGTTGATGAGGATGGAGGAGATATTTGTGAGAGAGCAAGTAACCTTTACGAGTCGATTGTAAAAGCGGTACGTAAGGCATTTGACCAACAATAACCTCGTCGGCCTAAGATCTCAGAACCTTCCAAGTAAAAGTAGTTAAAGCTATTGTCAAAGAAGCATATAGATAATGATTATAGTATTGCTGGTAGTAAGTTATCGTTGCTATTCAGCCGATGATCATGGAAGATGTGGCATCTATTTATTGCTCCTACAACTGAAACTATACTCTACGCCGGTATTAAGCATAATCTGCAGACAGCTGATTCCTTGGACATGGAGCTAGCCAGGTCGAAGAATGAAGTTTTTAATAACAAATCTCTGAATGAATAAACTGGAATAATATTCCAGAAAAGAGTATGTTTAAGATATTTTTGGCTTAAAGTAAAAATCCAGATGAAGACCTGGAAATTAAAGTTATTTAATTTATCGAAATACATTGGAGTAGACATCGTAACAGACGATTTGATTATCTATTATCGTCTCCCGCGCAATGGCAAACACCCTCGCCCAGCAATCCTCATATTTGTCGAAAGAAAGACAAAAGTAACCATCATGCAGGGTAAAAAGAACTTAAATGCAAATTCCGCAGCATAAAGAGGTCTTTGCAAGCTGATGATCTTACAAGACTCCTAATACCACTGATAATTGGTCTGAATCTCCCGCCAAACCCCTTCCCCTACCGCAAACATGTGTATACGAGGCTGGCACATATAAGGATTGGCTGAAGTCATTCCTAGTGAGGGATTAAGCGGATGGGCCGTCTAAGGGGAGATATGTTCCCTCCGCTTTGAGTAATTTGTCCGCGTAAATGGGGTGTAGATACGAGAATGATATTGACTATTCCATAATTTCAACTACATTTGTGTCGTGTTGCGAATATATGACTTTGCGTGTGTAGCAAACCTAAGCCATCTGGAAGTCTGTTTTTTTTTTGCGGGGGACGGGTTGTCACCCCATGCCCCCATCACCCCCCCCCCCACCCAGCATAGCTATACCATCTTGAAAATCTATTATACTACATTGTCAGTAAATTTCTATAGTGGTAATTTAAGGTTTAGAAAAAAAACCACGAATCATTTTTTCGATTTGTTACACAAACAATAAGGTCAACGCCAATTTCATAAACTAAGAGCTCGTCGCTTGCGCAGCGTTGAAAACAATCACATTCACAAACAATTTATGACAGTTCAGTTTGTCTAATCGATTACGTGACCTTGGGTTATCCTTGCTAATTACGCCTAGCAGAATGATCTGCGCATGCATACTGTTCGGTGACTGGATGCTAATATGATAACACAATTAAACATAGCGTTATTTGTTTTGTGCTATTATTTAATACCAATTTAATCATTAACTCGTAGATATTGATATCACGTGACAGCAGTTGTCCCTTCATAATTATTAACTCGGGATATCCATCAGGGAGCTGACATGGTGTACCATTGATGGAAGTCGTTACAGGACATTTTCAGGCAGATTGTCGCAGGCATGTTATAGTGCTATGTGTCTCCCTATACCGATATGTAATACGGGAATGAATGTAGGCCTAAGCCTTCTCTGCAGTTCCAAAGAAGCTTATGGTGACGCATATCGACTCAGAGCCCGTTGTAGTCAAATATCATAGATTAGTTAATTATAGTTCAATATTACAGTAGATGGCGAAAAGCAATAGATGCGTTAACTCTTACATTAGGCTAACGCCATTCAATTTCTATGGCGAACGCTCACTGAAAGGTGAAGTCATTGCACGCGCACGATTGCCACGCATGTTTGTGACTAAGATTTCTTGCAGTGCGTTCGCATACAGTTGAGTTAATCAACTGTCTATACCGTGCGTTTATCGCAGGATAATGCACGAAGCCGTAGATTAGGTTAATGCACGGTCAGCTGACGACAACGGACTAATCAGATTCGAGAATTATTAACAAGTATGAATGAACTCGGAATAAATATATAAAAGACTTGTGCCTGATCTCTCGCTTAACCCTGCTTTCACCGTATCTGAACTACAAAATAGCAGTTGCACGAAACGGTAAGTAGATATACGCGCCCAGTTGGCTTCATCATTAAGGCGATGCAAATATACAGCGTTTCTTACATGATGTAGCGATGGAGGATAGATGGAATAGGCAGTCATACAAAAAAAAATCCCATGTTTATTAACAGTTGTATGTACCTTATAATCTGTCATGCGTAGAAAACCGCAGGATCTCTGTTTCTAGTTACTAGTTCGAATTTTTCACTCTTGTATACACTACAACATGTTTTGCAATGGTCGAACTTCAATGTGGTGGCACAATACAGCAACTTCGCGTGTTCCCTAAATTCGCGCTCTGTGTACTATGTAGCTGCGCTGATAGCAGTTATGGAAAATGTCCATTTTGACTCCCGACCTTTACAAGCATTATTCGTTCTATTTCTGGCGGCGACTGGTCAAACATATAAATGACAAAACATAGCTGAATGAAAGAATCAAACCACTGAGCAACATCAGCAAGACCGTCATTTAGAAGAACAAACACTGAAGCCCTTGCTACCGCGAGTTGACCGTATACCATCATACAAAGATTCAATTTTGATCTACGCACGACGGTATAGGTAGGCCAACAACCACAGTAGACCTATAGTTAAAAAATGAGCCTATTATGCAAATTTTCAATAGAAGCCTGTGTTAAAGTTTGGTTGTATATCAATGTTTTTTATGTCTATTCGAGACCTCTTTCGTATGTATTCTCGCCTACCGTATTTGGCTAAATATATAGCTCTAAAACAATATTTTGCTACGGCGGATATGTATAGCTTCAGGCATTGGCGGATCCCGGGCCTTTGTTTGGGAGGGGCCAAAGTGGCATTAGAGTGATATGGGGGAGGGGTCTAAGGGGAGGGGGTGCCCCCGTCCCCTTTGGAAAATTTTCTATTACTGAATGCCCTCAGATGCAATTTGGTGCGACAAAAGTGTACAATGGTGATGTTAATTTACTTCTAAAAAAAATGTTTCCCAGGTGTAATTTTCTAAAATATTTATAAAACAAAGTTGGCATCATCTTTAGCAAGAAATTTTATTTCTCATAGGTTATAAATTTCTTACAACCAGCCTGTAACTGCAAAATGGTGTTAAACTGTAAATCCTCATGCTCATACATTTACATAGTTCCCAACTCTTGAGAAGGCAAATGCTGGTCCATGCCACGATTCGCCGTCCTGGGGGAGGGGTATATGGGGAGGGGGTGTCAAATGGTTCATTATGGGGCACACTTATAGGCTAGAAATTAGGTATAAGTTAGGTTTACATGAAAGGTTACCTTATGACGTACAATATACCCAATATACCAAAATAATTTACAGGGACCGAACATTTTCCCATGAGTGCGGATTAGTTTTGCTATCTGTATGCCATTAAGGTATGCGCTAGCAATGTGTACTTCTGGATTTTGCTTATAGAAGAAGTTGCGAGGCATTAATATTTACCCAAAAAGTACGAATAAGCTATAGGCCTATACTATAGGCCTACGGTGTAGGCTCGAGCATATCAGGTCGTGAAACATTCGCTCTCGGCGCTAGAACAATCCACTGCTTTTGCAGTTATTACATTTATGTAAATTAGCTTATACCTGTGATGAGAAGAGGAAAGAAAAATGAGTCAAACTATCTGTCAAGCAGGCTGCTAGGAGATTACAGGACGTACAGTTTATATGAACTAAAATCCCATTAGTGGAAAAAGGGGGCATGAGATTGTAATCTTGAATTAAAATGGTAATCACCCCTTAAGAGCAAACGGAGTTCAGGCAGAGGTAAATTTATTTCGATTGGATACGATCTTTATTTCGTTTTTTTATTATCATTTCTTGTATTCCTATGCTGACATATGTCTCTGTTAAGACAATTCGTTCGTATTACTAAAGGTTCATCTGTACCACCCACTTTCGCTACGTTGACAACAGACTGTTACTTTGAATGTTTGCCGACATGGACCCTGCAGGTGCGAAACTCATCAACTGTGCTGATCAGTGAATATCATATTATCACTACCAATGCCAAAATACCGAAATCGAACCAGAAAACGGTTCACTTCTCATCATCATCATCATCATCATCATCATCATCATCATCATCATCATCATCATCATCATCATCATCATCATCATCATCATCATCATCATCATCATCATCATCATCATCATCATCATCATCATCATCATCATCATCATCATCATCATCATCATCATCATCATCATCATCATCATCATCATCATCATCATCATCGTTATTATTACTATTATTATTATTTTTTTTATTATTATTATTATTATTATTATTATTATTATCATTATCATTATCATTATCATTATCATTATCATTATCATTATCATTAGCATTAGCATTAGCATTATCATTATCATTATCATTATCATTATCATTATCATTATCATTATCATTAGCATTAGCATTATCATTATCATTATCATTATCATTAGCATTATCATTATCATTATCATTAATTTATTTATGTATTTATCGTATGTTCTCGCAAGTTTTCGATTCATCATTTTGCTGCTAACAGTTGATTTTCAATATGCAATACGACTCGTTGCATTATGATTTTAGCATTAAGCCTCCGTCACTTATTAGATATAGGAGCGTTTCAGATTCTGATGCGCATGTTAGAATTTCGGTATTTTACCATAATTATGCTTCTTTTTTTCTTCCGCTTAAAACTTCACATTAATGTACAAAACGGTCAAGTCTGTCTTGGACGATTCCATTACGCAACGGGAAGAATATTTCAAGATTTTAATCTGATTAGTCAGGAACGATGCAGCGTTTGTTTATGTAATTAGTACACTGGTAATTTGTAGAACTCCTATCTTGACCTTGCTCCGCTTAGCTGACCTCCTACAGTGTGTATATACATATCCTTTTTATCTTACTATTTTTATCTCGGTAGATTTATCTCCTGGGTTATAAATTATCTACCACAGTACACTATAAATAACCAAAATAAATAATGACAAAATTGTAGATGATAACAGCTAAGGACGGTAATCAATAGCTTACAGAAATTACAAAATAAAACTCAGAATTTACGAACACAATAATATATGATATGCCTTCAAACTAAGACGTGCTCTCTCTCTATATCTATAAATAGAAACGATATTTTCTTTGTTCCTTTATCAGCCTTTGTTTTTGTTTTGTTTTTGCTTTGTGTTTTTGTTTTTACTTTCATCTTGGCTAATTGATTTAAAATGTATGACTTTTGTGTTTCGTTATTTTGCGATTCCACCAAATCTTCCTAATACGGTAACACACAAAATAAGATTGCTAAATTATGCCACTTCTCTTAAATTCTCTATTTTTTACAAAACATTATGGAATTGCAAATGAATGAATAATTAGTGAGTTTGATTCGCTCGGCAATATTTCATCACCGACACGTATTGCGTCTATGCAATAGAATATTATTGATCAAGCACATTATAATAAAGCCGAAATCTGAAACTTTTTAAACTTGGCCACTGACTGGGCAAGCTTATGAATTCCATTGTTATGTGATTTAGAATTAAAGAAGATCCTAATTAAAGGGATCTTCCGGGAGCAGACAATAAGACACTCATATTCTTCTCTTTTAGTTGAATAGCCCACCTCATTATGTCTTGTTCCGAATATCCCTTTAATTAAAGCGATTGGTTTTAAGTGGCAACATTGTGTGCTCACGCAATATACTATCTGATTGATTTTAAGTATAGTTGCGTCCGTTCGGCCAGGCCACTTCAAGCGTTCGGTTTTAATTACAATATATTATTTGTTTTACTGGACGTTGGATTGACCACACGATCTCTAATCTATTTGTAGTAACTTATTCTAATTATGTCTTAAAAGTTAACCGTTCTTGGTAGTAACTATCTGACTATTTGACGAACGTATTAGACTTTGCGATTTGTTGTTTGGTCCAGTCTTCTGATTTTTATCATTTAGAAAAGATATATTTAAAGTTTTGGGGAATGTGGTCAACGGTTGTACAATAATCGCACAAATCTTAATAGGATTACTAAACAGCAAAGAAACAACAGTTGAATTTAACAGTGATACACTCCTGCTGGCTACTTATTACAAGAACAACCCGTTTAACAAGAAAGTCAAGTTTTGTTTTGATTATTGTTCTTTTATGACGGTAAGAACTTTTAACAACTTTGTCATCACAAAAGTAATTCATGTCGTTTTATCACTTATACGTATACATAAAAACCAGCACTGATAAAACCACACCAACTCTGGTGAATTTTACAACTATATGCTCATGTTCTTTACTCAAACGTAACTTGCTTATTGTTCCGTGTATTCCGTGTCACGTATATAACCACCTTGTTAAAATAACTCTATCGTTATCACCTGGTATATACCAATCGCATCATTTAGTACCATCCGTAATAAACTAGTGCTAAATAACAAAGTTATCTCACAGTACGGTCTGTAATCACCAAAGCTGGATTGAAAACCCAATAATTTGAAAGTACTATCAGTAATAACCTGTCGTTAATAACCAAGTTATTTGATAGTACCGTTTGTAATAACTCGGCGGATTAATGACTTAGGTATAAAATGTTTTTGTTTAAAAACACCCATATATGTGATGAGAGTAGTGTACATGAGGCCTATACAGTCAAATGTTAACGCTGTTTTGAAATATAGCATACTGATATCGCGCTATTGAATTTTCGCGCTATTGAATCGCACTATTGAAGGCCGGTGCCTTCCAATCATAAGGTCCCCGGTTCGAGTCACTCCAAGATTAATGTATGTCGTCCAGTTACAGAGTTGTTGACAATTGACAATTAATAATCACGGACGTTAAATGTGAATCTAAGAGACTGACTTCGGTCAGCTTGCGGCTTTGATAAGCCAATGAGGCTTCTTCGCGAGTTCCTGCTTGCAAGGAGGATCTAAAATACATACCATGACGTCAGTATACAACGTCACAACATATATAGTATTGCCTGCTGTATAGAAGTTTGCTTGAGATAAAAACAAATAGATTAATGTGGCAAACATAAGCAGATTCGCTGAACTCCATCTCTTGGTTTATTTAAGCATAGGTGTAAATGTTGATGGTGGTATATGTACACACTAGATGCATGCATACCATTGAATATATATGGTAACCGAACTAAAAGTATATGTTTCTCGGTCTAAAAACTTCGAATTTTCCCAATGCGGCTGTTTTTCCTTCCTTGCATTTGGAGGTGTTCCTAATCTTTAATTTGATCGTAATTGATTAAACTTATACACTACAAGGATTTTCTCTATGAATTATCGAATGATTGGGTGATGCAACCAATCCCACCGCTCGGCTACAAATTGCCTTTCAAATTCACTTTACTTTTGCGTTCTTCATATACGTAGCCTACTACTTGGATTTCTTCTTTGAACCTTCGACCTCCGGGAACACATTTACACATACCGAGCTCAAAGTATAACGACCTTGGGTGCTGTACATTTCAATTTAATGTTTAAACAGACCGTATAGACTTAACACTGATATTCATCTTCGTTTATCCATGGAAAATTGATTTATGAGGGGGAATTTATTGCATATCGTTTGTATGGAAAAATCGACCTCCATGCTACATATGCATATGGCACGCGTCACATATTATAACTAATGTTGTCTATGTTTCTTTTTTTCTCTTCTTGTATACGCAGACGATATAACTCATACTTTCAAAATGCTACTATCAGCTATAGAAAGGTTCGCTTCGACCTACGATGAGCCAGCGCTCATGGACTGGTTGCTAAGGCACTGGCCGAAGACCGTCTTGATTAGCGCCATCTATATCGTGCTTGTGTTCGCTGGAAAACGGTGGATGGAAAAGAGAGAGAAATACAACTTAAAATGGTTGCTCACCCTCTGGTCTGCATCCCTGGCGATATTTAGCATCATCGGTACATGGTTTACATTTGAGAGAACATACAATGATCTACAAGAGCATGGATTCAAGTACACGGTCTGTGATAATACCTTCCTGCACACGGGACAAGGATTCTGGCTCTACGTGTTTAGTCTTAGCAAGATTGTCGAGCTGGGAGACACGTTTTTCATCGTCGCTCGTAAACAGAAATTGATCTTTCTTCACTGGTTTCATCACGTTGCTACGTTAGTGTATACTTGGTACGCGACTGGAAACCTTGTAGCAGCCGGCAGATACTTCTCCTCCGTAAACTTTGCAGTCCATTCGTTGATGTATTCGTATTTCGCTATCCGTGCTTCCGGTCTTATCCGCCTGCCCCGTCAAGTTAACATCACGATTACATCACTACAGCTGATACAGATGTTCTTTGGTATTTACGTCAACGTGTACGCCTACATTGAAATCTCCAATGGACGGCAATGTGACAACACCTGGCCTAGTCTTTATGCCTCCTTTGCAATGTATGCCAGTTATGTTCTGCTCTTCGCCAACTTTTTCTATCAAACCTACTTAGTCAAATCGAAACTGGGGCCTGGTAAGCCCCATACAAATGGCGTAGTGAAAAATGGAGCCGTTGCACAGAATGGCTATAGGAGTGGTAAGAAGGAAATTTAGATCCTTCCTGACTAAATTTTGTATTTCGAATGGGAGACCTCAAATCTTTATCAGTTAAAAGGGTATTGCGTTTCTTTCCATACAGTTCTCTTTGCATTGTTATTCCTTCACCTTCCAATGCTCCCGAAGCTTCTGTTTGAATAAAACAGCATGAATAAAAACTATTTGATAAAAATCAACAGTAGAATTTTATGGTATGATAATGGTGTAAATATAATGCTAATGTATAAAAAGCGATGTTCAGAAAATGTATCATTCAATTATTTAAAATTTAACATTTTTCATGGCGTGTGCAAATATAGATATATAGATTCAGTTGATACGGGAACCATTCTGTGGTTTGAAAAACTACAATTTTTTTTTTTTTGTTCAGGTTAAAGTCAATATGTGATACAGATCAAAACAAATCTGAAAATAGGCTAGGCCTATATATAACATGTATACGTCTATAGTATGACATAATAGGATACACCAATGGACGTATCTGGAGTGCTATATAGCAACTAAGAACAATTACTATTACGGTGTAAGTGCAGAAAAGTGGGCTCATGTAATCAACGAAAATGCTTTAAAATGAAGCAATACAACCTGAAATATGCTAGATGAATCTAAAACGGTCACCCATGGAGCAACCTTCTAGTTTAATACGTCTTCGATAAGGTCACATACTGCTGTAGTTGCAGACAAATTTGCTTTGATGGTTCGATTGCGTCAGCTGTTTGAGAAGAAGATACAACATTCTTCAGTGGACAAAACCTTGATTTAAGTACTTTTAATGCTTTGGTCAATAACCATTTTAAACTATCAGGCCAATAACTCTGACTTTGAGAGTAGACATTTGTAGTTTATGGTTGGCCATTGTAACCAAATCTATCGTAAATATACTCAATTTAAAATTAAATTTGATCTAACTAAGAACTTCCACCTCCAGAGAAATTTGAATTCACCAAACAATGGTCATAATGAGCAAGTAATTATTAGCTTTTGTTTCTGCCGTTTCCTAAGATTTCTTTGTCAAGATAGTCTTCAATAAATTGTATATTTTAATGTCAAATGCAACTTTTGATTTTTTTGGAAAATTGTCGGATTTTGCTTCATGATGTGAAATGACCCTTTATTAGTCAAGCTATTGAGTTATACTGTTATGGGGATTTAATAAACCTCCCCACGTCCACACCCACCCTCTATCCCACCCCGCAAAAACTCAAATAAACTGTTCAGTGTAATTCCTTTATGTTGCTCTATCACACTATGTTTGTAGCATGCCCCCTTTAAACATTATCTGAATAAACCATACATCTTCAGCGAAGTAGTCCTTTGAAATTTTAAATTCGACATAACCTTTCTAAACAGAATAGGAAGAAAATTTACAGTGTATATGCACATCATCTCGTATAGGCCTATAACAAGGAATTGGTCTCTTTCCTGTGATGATGTTTTCCATACATTCCATCGCGAGTTCCTGGAGGAGGATCTAAAATACATGCATACATACATTAATTATGTCAATTTCAGGCGCGCAGCAAAGGGGGCGAAGGGGCAACCGCACTACTCCCCCCCCCCCCCCGAGCATATTTTTTGTATTTTTTATGATGTCGCTAGTAATTTCAAAATAGAAAATGCTTAGATGCAACTTACAAGGCCTGGGAAGTACAATTTCTAGCGATCTGGGAGGCATTTTCGGCCAATTTTCTTGTACGCTTCGCGCCAATACATGGTGGCGCTACGCTTAGATACTTTGCCTACAAGCTTCGCCCCTCCCTTGGAAAATTTCTCGCTATGTGCCTTGTCAAATTGATTTGAGATTTTGATTCTCTTTTTCAACAAGCTAAATAGTATGATATTTACACAGCATTTTATATGTCGCCAATACAAAGTGCCTCCAAATATGCTAGAAATTCGGATAATGGTTACACATGCTCGAATTTCGACAAATATTTCATTGCCGTTCTACGATAGTTCTCCTCACTGAGACATTTGTTCGTCTTTCTTAACAATCCTCAATGGGTAGGAAAAATGTTTGAGAACCAGAAATTTCAGGAAATTCCTTTTTGCAAAATGCTAGCAACTTTTAACAGGCCGATGTTGATGACCTTTGGGAATTGGTTTATCACGTCAGTTTGAAAAAAAGAAGTAAACAACGACTTTGCCCCTTGAGATTATATTTTGGGGAAAAAATCACCAAATGATTGTGCTTGTCACGTCTGCTGCAATGAAATAAACTCCGCACGTTCTATCGTGTTTTTATGAAATATTATATTAAATGTGGTTCCATTCTGTTGATCTATCTCTATTTGTTTGTCGGTTACTTATTAGTTTTGATCACAAAGCGGAATCATTTCGAAATATAAAGGTATAAAAAAAGGTATAAAGGTCACAGCGGCCTGCTTAGATAGCGGAAGAAATCATTGTTACTACGTAGATTGTTTCT
This sequence comes from Apostichopus japonicus, assembly GCF_037975245.1. NCBI lineage: Eukaryota > Metazoa > Echinodermata > Holothuroidea > Aspidochirotida > Stichopodidae > Apostichopus > Apostichopus japonicus. The sequence continues at coordinate 3,403,730 of NC_092579.1, forward strand.
GACGCAATCTCAATCAAGTGTGACCCGCGGATACCCTTGTCAAACAATAAGGTCGGTTGATGGTTATTCGCTAACTCAAAAGTAAACTCGTAGCAAATAATCTCGTGTATATATACCTTCAGTATTAGGGTACTGACTTTGTATTTAATGCCGGGTTAAATATGAGAGAATTAAGGCCATCTGGTAGTTATTTTATACCCTTGCAGATAATATTCTGTGGAAAAAAAAAACAAAAAATGTGTAATGTCACTTCATGTGTTTATTGAGTAGGAAATGAACTGCAGCCTTTCTTTAACTGAGGTCAAATATATATCCCGAAAACAATGCTACTCGTGATGGCAACAAATTGGCCACTCATGTTGAAACATTTCCCCCTCCCCCCTTAAATCACTTCCCCAACTCATCGGGACAATCTGTTATGTTATTTAACATCCCCCAATATCTTGGAATAATTTGGAGAACTGCCGAAACTGCCGGGAAAGCATATTACAAAGTTTTAGCAATTTTTGTTTTAGCATTCTAGCAGTATGTGGGTTCGGGCAATACTTATGACTTTTGAACGAGCTTTTCACAATTTTGGGGGGTTTTTGGGGCTGGATTAATCCGTTGTTTGTGGATAAACATGTGATGACAAAAATTAACATGGTTTAAGGAAAAGAGGTCCAAAGATCCTGGAGATATTACTAGGCGCGTAGCCAGGAATTTTCCAAGGGAGGGGCCGGTCGGAACCTGTAGGCAAATTATCAGAGCTGTATAGATTCTGCATTGAAACTATCTAAGCGTAGAGCCACCATATCTTGGCGCTACGCGTACAAGAAAATTTTGGCTGAAAATGCCTCCCAGATCACTGGAAATGGCACTTCCCAGGCTTTGTAAGTTGCATCTAAGCATGGAGGTAAAACAGATCTAAGCTTGAAATTACTAGCGATATCATAAACACATACAAAAAAAATATGCTCAAGGAGGGGCGGTCGCCCCCCCCCCCTCCCCTTGGCTACGCGCCTGGATATTACGTGGTTACATAAATACCAGTGAAACCCGAAAATGTAGCATTTCAGTGATAGAATATCGATAATTTTTGTCTTGCTGGTCACTGCTACCTCCCAGTTTTGCTAATGGTAATGAGATATTCACGAAATCGATTCCACAGCAGTCGTTCTGCATTAAAATTCAGCGAAAAATCTTTGAATAATCAAAGCGGTATCAGAAATAAACTTATTTTTTATTGTTGAAAGGTTAGAAGCGAGGTATTGTTATTATTCTCATGCAAGCAGGTCTTTTAGTTATAACAGCAAGTGGCAGGTACCATATCAAAATAATAGCACTATTATACATCCGCAACTGAAAAAGTGATACAATCGTTGAGAAATAGTCCGTTTTTTTTTTTTTTTTGGGCTCAACGGAATCCAACGCCAAAACAAAATGATTGAAAGTTTCTTGATTCATTATTAAGGTCAAAAAGATGTTTTTCCCTCCGAAATACGGCCGATGAAATTATTATTCGTGTGATGGGTAGGCCATGTCAGTAGAAAACTCCTATCTATCCAATAACGGCAGATAAAAGTGGCGACTTTAGTGTGTAAGTCCATGGAGTAATTACTGGCGCCGTACGACACTTACATGGAGCGCTGTTGTATATCCCACAGGATCGTTCATATATAAAATTATTGCGATAAACAGTGGCTGCTTGATAAATCCTAGCCATACGCCCCCCCCCCCCTTCCTCACTCACCGTTAAGACCCTCATCACATAAGCACCTTCTTACCCCCCCCCCCCCTCCCCACCACTTAAGTTACGTGAATAACGCTAACGAAAATGGTGGCAGTAACAAACACCGATCTGTTTTCCACATTCAAGAAATTTTGTTTTTCTGAAAATGGACATAATCAGCAGGAGAGCGAGCGATAAGATCTTCACTGAGAAAGGAAAAGGTTACAAAATTAATAAAAATTCGGCCTGTTTATAACCAGCAACTACTTGACAAACAAGGAAGATGTCCTCCTCATAAGAATTAAAGGATGACAGAACCCGACAGAATTTTAGTCTGGATATGTCAAAAATTCAACAACAAAGAAACAAAAACAAATCGAGAGTTATGTTTCTATTGATAATCTGGCTTTTGTGATATTATATTTTATCTAATATTTTAAGATATCTAAGATAATCATTTTTTTTTTTTGTACAAATGTTCTAACTCTCGGAGCTAAAGTAGTGATGACGCAGGCTCTTCAGTGCAAGACTTAATGTTAAGTTTCATCCGATGTGACATTAAATATTATTTGTGACTGACAAACTTACAATGAATTGTAACCATGTTACTTGAGGCCATAAAAATGTCTTGTACCCCCCCCCCCAAACCCTCGGGAATAGTTTGTGTTACATCTAAGGAACTGACTCATCTGACCGGTCTGTAAAATAGAGTAAGTTGTGCAGTCACTTTAATATTATGGGACAGTCACACTTTAATATTATAGGACGGTCTTTGTGGCTAAAGTCATCATCTAAACAAAGAAAATCAGAAACTGACATTGAATAAAAAATTTCAAATATAATTTATTTCTAACCTGATTATGATTTTACAATTAGTTTACATGTCACATCAATATAATAAGTAAAAAATGATCACACAAACAGTGAATTCAAGGTGTTACATAATCACTGCAAAATAGTTGTTATTTCTCGAGGGAAAATAAAAAAGAGTTGATTAAATATTAGAACAGCTTGGTTAATTTTAACATTCATTTATGAACAGTGCTAGGTATCACAGCAAATAGTACCAAAGGAAACAGAATGATGGATAAAGTCATGGCAGCTGGAAGAATTAAAATTACAACAGTTGACATTAAGACATAGCAAAGGTAAAAAAAATTTAGGAACAGAAAGTAATAGCTACAAAAATTTGAACAAAGCTTAAAATTTTCATTACAAAATTACTCATACCACTTAGTAATTGTAGTAATTATTTGTTATTGTTTGAAGTTGAACACAAGAGAATTTAAATGATCAATTTGTTCCTTAATTATCCACATTTCTCAGGAAAATAAATCTGTAAGAATGCTTTCGAATTAGAAAGACGTCAAGGAGCATACTCTTCCCCCCCCCCCCAATGTCCTCCCCAAAATGATACTTTAAAAAGGAAAGGAAGTGTTCCAAAGTAGGCATCAGGGATCTCCTCAGCTTTAAGGATCAAACATTGAAAATATATACAATAAAAACGTCAAGCAGAAATGTATCCTCTTTGACACTATGACAGACATTTTGTAAAGTACATGAAAAGTTAAAGAGCATTTTTTTCAAGGCATTTACAGTACACTGTTCATATTTGTTTACGAAGTATAAAAGATTGGTTTGTTTCCAAATTGTCTCACTTGAGAAGAGCACTGATGATACCAATGTTGTGTGTTATATAACATGTTACACAAACAACACAGAAACAAATTCCATGGCATTGGAAGTTAGAAATCAAGTACTTCACATTTCTATACATCACAGGGATGTAGTGATAAGGGGGGGGGGTGTTTTCTCTTGCAACCAAAAGCAATGCACCCCACCCCCCCTACTCTTCCATAGTCATGTCAGAAATACCATCCTATGCATCTGTGTCAGTATAGCCCCCAATATCCTGGGAATATCAAAACATGGTTACCCAGTGTCAAATGTTAACAATTCATATACTGATCAACCTTAGATAAAGTATTTCCTCATTAAGATGGTGGAAGGTCTTAGTTTACCCTCCTGATGTCTGGATATAATACTGAAAGATAATATAGTTTAGTAAAGTACTTTTTGAAGAAAGTCATTCATTTCAACAACAAAAATCAACTTTATAATATGGCAAATAGAACAGAGATGACAAATTTAAAAAAATTATTTTACATGATTTTAAAACGAAAAGAATTTGAAAGAACTCCCAAAGTCTACCTATCAATGCTAGAAGCGCTGATTATTTAGAAAAATTAAAAAAATTACTTCTTCAAAGGAAGACTGCAAAATGCCTTTCATCATAGTATTAACATAAGCACCCACACCTATTAATGTTAATTATTAATTAGATTATATGAATAATATTAATTAATCATGTGCTACTAATATAGCACGGAACTAAATGCACCTTTTAATACCACACACTGCTGAAATCGGTACGCAACCTTCCTCCTATCATCACCGAAGAGAAGATAACATTCCAAATGTATCACTTTTCAAGAAGAAGACTTAAACAAAGATTATAACAGTACATAATTAACGATTTTTATAGATATTTGCCATGAAAACATCATGGAAGAAGCAGTGTGTTTTATTTCTTCAAGAAATGAAGTTTATCTGGGCTAAAAATTCCATCTAACAACAATGATTATATTGATATCTGACAAAAATAGTTTTATTTCTTAATGCCTGATGATTTGTGAAAGACTGTTTATGTACAAGTTTATGATTTTTAATTTAGAATATTAAAATTCTCTGAGCCAACAATTTTGAGGTACCTGAACAATGGTAGACATTTCAGTTGAAAAAAAAATAGATATAAACATTTTATAGTGGGTATTCAAAGTATGTGAAGAGTATAACTGTGAAAATATTTTATAAGAAGTTATCAGGAAATATACACAATCTTCATTTTTACCAAAATGTTCATAATTCTGTTATATATCATATAATTTGCATCTGTTTATTTTGCAAACATGCACAAGCAATTAGTGCCAGAATCCCCCCTCCCAAATAACCCCTACACTTCACAACCAGAATCCCCCCCCCCCAAGAAAAAAAAAACTCCTACACCTCACAACCACCCCCACTACATAATATTACAGGATGTACCACACAGCCTCGAATGATTATTTCCAAAACACATTAACAGTTTGCACTGCAATACCGCACTGCAATACTTGGCAAGGTTTCCTTGGTTTCTTTGAAATAGCACATAGATTGACCCTGTATGAAAGATATTACTGATAAAAAAAGGGATTCAGAGAGAAAGAATAAAAATCACTGGCTATTATCATTCAGAAAAATATTAAAATTTACCTCAAAATATTCTCTGCAAGGATTTCACTATTTAGGTACATAATAATAATAAAGTTCGTTCACACAGTACCACCAATTTAAGTGTCCTTAAACTGTATCAAACAAGATCGAATATAAAAAAACTGTAAAAACTCTTAAAATTCTCACTGCTGAAACTTTGGATAGAAAATTAAAACCATGCATGGAAGGCCACCTGCTCATGGGAGATCAAATGCCTGAGATGGAGCGCCAATGATTAATTAGGCCTGAAGCTGTTCATCGTTAATTAGGCCTGAAGCTGTTCATCGTTACTCTCTTCATTCTCAAAGCTGTTTCGAATACTGTCCAAGAAGCTCATTCCTGTTTCATTCATGATTTTCTGTTGTTGATGGAAGGACTGCTGTCTTTTCTGTTGAGGTCAAAGGTTTACATACAGTGTCAAGGAAAGGAACAGAACATTAAAGGAGTTGGCCGAATTTAAGTTGGCTGAATAAATTATAATGTTGATAGTACTAAACATCATATAAGTCATTATAATAACGATGTAATGATATGAATCTTGCTTGTTACACCTAACCAGTCTAACAGTTCAATTGTAACTCATCACTGGACTCATCATTGGTACAGTATCTTATTACTTTCTTTAATACTTGGGAAATTGAAGGCATTGAACTCATCATCAGTGAATTGCAAACCATATTAAACAAAGTTGCTCCAAAAACAAGTAACTTAAAGAAGAGAACTGAAGCCCCCAGGAGCACAGAATGCTTCATTGGCTTATTGACCAGCAAATGTTTATGAATTTAAGAGCGTCTGATTGCTATTTGTGACAACAATCAAGTAGATCTTTGCTACAGACAACAACACTTTCACAGTCGTCGTTCCTAGGCCTAGCATAACTAAAACCTCTGGCGGCTACTTCTTATCAGCTGATTTCATCATCGTGTTTGGTGAGAAGAACACTTACCAACACAGCTTGTTTTTCCTTTTTATCTATAGTTGTATCTGAAGGACTACTTTTATCTCGCTCCTTAGAGTCCTGTTTGGTTTTTATTTCTTCCTCTTCTCTACCTGATGCAGTACCTGCTCTCACCTCTCTCTCCCTACTAGGTGACCTGTCAAACAAAGAAAGAACATTGTTATGAACAATGTTATCAAGATTAATGCTTAATTTAGTTTCATTAAATTTTATCCTGGAAGGTACATCTAACCAAACTTCATTGCATGAATGAACTGATCTTACACGAGCATCTGGTGGGTTAACAATAATTTTAAAAACAAAAATTCCCAATTTTTGGGTAGTTCTGACAAAAGTGGAAATAAGAGGCAGTGGAAAAATGTTGCCGGAGGAGATTTGTCCATAATGTTACTCCGTATTTGAGCACCAGAAGGCAAATTGTCAGATTGTAGACTAAGCTTTTTTAACTTCACATCTCAAATCTACAATTTCCATGTAGGTACTCTTCAAATCAATGTTTTCCCACGAAGAGCAGGTGGACCGACTTCTCAACTAAGCCCGCTTCCAGGTTGCAACAAGTTGTTTTCCTTTCTTCACATTAAATATGTAAGCCTATATCACATCTCGTAACCCTTTTCACACACTAAAAAAAATGTTGTTCGTTGCTGTTTGAACTTTGGGAAATTGTTTCAGCTTACACCAAGAAAAGAGGAAACTAGATAATTAAAGCATCACTCTTTACCTGGATCTGATTTGGCTCAGCGAGCTCTCCGATCGATTTAATTCACTCTGGCACGATCTTAAAAATTCTGCACAATCTTGATGTTGGTATTCATCTGCGAGCTCTAAAGGAGGGCGCCCCATCACATCCTTGGCATCAAGGGTGGCGTTATTTGCGACCAGCCACTTGCAACAATCAATATGTCCACTTGAAAGAAAAATACAGAGTAACAACACCAATGTTACTAAAAACATCAAAATCAGTAATTTGTGTTTAAGTTATGATACAACACTACCAGTATTTTGTATCTCTGTTGAATGTTTTGATTGAACGTGGATGTGCCATCCTGTCTATTTAACTTGCGTTCCCGGTTCTGCCAAGAAGATCCCACTAGGATCAAAATGTCAGACGCTCTAACTTCCGCAAAATTACCTTCACATGCTGCTTGTAGTAGATGAGAAGTATTATTTTATCTTTCTGGTTGAGAATTGTGTTAATTATATTAACAAATATTAATATGTTTCAAAGGAAGGGTGTCATCAAATAGTAAAACACTCCTTGATAGGACAAAGTTCTAGGCATGAGCCTGGCACAGGCACAACACCTGAATTTTAATGACTCTAAATTTTCTATTAAGCAGACGACACAAGACCCCATATGGTTAATGATTGAATAGAAGTCAAGATATTGCCACAAAATATGGTGAAAATTAATTAAGACTTTTGTTGCATATGGACTTTGGAAAGGTATCGAATTGGGAAAGGTATATGCATTGGAACATATTCACTAATAAAGAAATCAGATTATCTAAATAAAGTTGATTTTTAAATTGTATCTGGTTGCAAATCAATATTTTAAGTCACCATATAGTGTTGAGTGTATATATCATTATTATTATTATTATTATTTACCAAATTTATATAGCGCTTTTTTCATGCTTAAACATGTTCAAGAGCGCTTTACCATGACAACAAAATGACAAAACCCTTAAAATATGAATATGAAGAATAAAATTAGCGCAGCTTAAATTTTAATAAAAAAATATATATATATATATTTACGAAGGAATAATTTAAAAAATATTATAGGTTTACAGTGAAATTCCTAAAAAAAAAGAAAAAAGTGAGTTTTAAATTTAAGAAAACAAAATGACATTACATTAAATACCTTATAATCAACCTTTCTCTGTCAATTCTGAAATCTATTTTTACTTACTTCATGGCTGCCAGATGAAGTGGTGTTTGTTCATCCACTGTGAGGCAATCTACGTCCACCCCCAGTGCAACCAGAATCTTCATCACTTGAACGTGTCCGTTCATCGATGAGAGATGCATGCAAGAGTATCCCGTCTGGGTCAATTCGTTAACAGAGGCATCGTTCATAACGAGCCACTTCACCAGATCTAGTCTACCATGGGAAGAAGCCACGTGCAGTGGAGTCCGCCCTCGTTCATCAGTTGTTCTGTAATTAAAAATCAAAATTACATTTATGGTTAGCACAAAAAATCCCCATAGTGACATATGAAAAATTTCTCCATATTTCATAAAGACGCCCAGAAAGATGAGAGCTGTGATCGTTTCCCACAAAAGCCTGCACAAATGCCACAAACCTCCTACGAAATCATTGTTAAATTTCTAACCCTTAAATATAGTTAAAACCAGAGTTAACATAAATGGGAAAAAACTTTTCTTAGGAATAATCTTGGTGTATTGTGTAACAGGAAAAAATAATAAACACACTTTCTGTTTTTAGGTATAATTTCACTCTGAGAGCTATCGCGTGAATGGAGTCAAATTTAAGGTAATTGGTGCACCCTCCAAGACTCTGTGATGTGATTGAAAGAAGGAAACTTTGGTGATTATCAGTGAACACATAAGGCCTTTTTCCAGCCCTCCTCCCAATCTCCCTGCCACCAATAATTCTTTCAAATCCATCTAAATTGTTAATTTATCTACCAACATGTGATTTGTACATGCTTACCCTATGACATCATGAGAATAGTTAATGAGCTTCTTAACCCTGGTTAAGTCTCCAGTTTGACAGCATTCGTGGATGGATGGTCCTTGTAGCATCAATCTCTCCTCTTCCTCCTTCATGTATTCCTCCTCCTCCCTCCTCTCATCCTCCTGTCTCCTTATCTCATCTTCTCTTGCCTTAAGTCCGGCCTGTCGGCCATAGAAATAAAAAATTAATAATTAATTGTACTGAAAGGTTAAAAGAAAACAATGGCTGCGCCACAACCAGGAGGGGAGGGAGGGCGGGGTGCAAAGTTTACCCTTTTAATAAATTTATATTGCCATTTTGGTAGAACATTTTCAATTTTTGTAATTTAAAAGTGTCCTTTCATTGAAGAACATTTTGCACACTGATAAATTGTGGTTCGGTATATAAGGACAGAGGGTCCACTTCATGTTTTCTCAATTTAATGCTCTTTCATGCACCCCATCAAGTAGCCAAGATCAATGACTTCTTAAAAAAAATGATGGTAGGGCCAAAAAATTTATACAAACAAATGAGCTCAATTCTTCAGTGAGAATAAACACTGCTAAAAATGTCGTGCAGTACAGATATAGCGCCAGGACTAAGTTTGTATTCATTACAAATGCAAATATGCAAATTAGATTTCCATACAAGGAGAAACAGCAGTCATATTTCGCCTCACCTTGAATCCAATCATGTAATTTTCTCTTTCAGCGATACCATCATCAGAAAGTTCTCTGATGTTGTTGTTATTATTCACAGAGTGAGATCGTCTTCCCTTGCCCCTTCTCGCTGGTTCATCATCGCTTGAACTGTCACTCTCGCTGTCACTGGTTCCACTACTGCTGCTGCTGGAATCATCCCCCCTCTTCTTGCGGCTTCTGCCTCTCCTGTCCGATTCACCGCTCTCTGAATCCGATCCTGTCGTGGTATGCCCTTTCCTGCTCTTCTTTGATCGCCTTTTGCTAGCTCTAGAATTTTAAACAAGATAGAGCAGAAATTTGAAAAGGATAGAGGATAAATTATATGTACCCTTCTCAAAATGGTCAGTTACAGCACAAGAATCTTTTACATGGAAATTTTTTTTAAAAACATCATAAATTTTTTTTATAAAAGAGACATTAAAGCAAATTTTATATTTTGAGTTAAAATTTGTTATGACTAATTCATGCAAGTTCAAAGGACCATTCTCTTTGTCTTAGGGAAAGACATCACGGTTAACTGGAGACAATACCATATTAGGCCCCACATTTTCCTGGGTCACCTTATTGTCAATGAGCAGGGGGGCTGTAGCCCCCCCCCGATGCCCCGCTTGTCTGCCATTGGTTGCACCTACTATGGCAAGTTACTTGCATACATCTTGGAGACTGAATATTTCATACTGAAGAGATAAACAGACAGTTACATGACTCACCTACTACTACTACCCCCATCACTCCTGGCTGACAGGTAGTCACTGCTCTGGCCGTTATCGATGCCTGTGGCTTCACTGAGGTGTCTATCGGTGTCAGAGACGGCACTAGTACTCGTATACCGTTTATCATCATCCTCACTCTCAGAGCTGGATGAGACCTCTGAAAAAGAGCATCAATATCAAGGAAGTATTAAGCAATGCAATCTTAAATAAGAGTAAAGTATTCATTATTTATGTCTCATGAAGTGAATGGTAATGCAGTCCAGTGAAGTCATCACATTGTCACATGTACAAACAAACCTTTTGAAAAATTCAAATCACTATTTTTCTTAACTTCCAGCAAATTCAGGGGAAATAGTTAAGATATAGAAGAGAGATGAAAAGAATCCCCAGATATAGGTTTAATTGTGTAAGTTTTAACTTGTCCTTAAGGTTAGGACTTGTAAAACCTTCTGTTTAAGTTTCAACGGTACAGACTAAGAATTGAATATTTCCGTTTTAGTTGACTTTGTTGTTTTGGCATTAAAAAATCTTTGAGTGATACTAATACAACAAACTTTCCAATTAACACAGTTTGCGCTCGATTATTTGTGTTGTCGGTATCTTGTGTTTGCACACACATGAACAGTTGCTCTCTGGGAAATTTAAACCAATCATAAAGTTATATATGTTAGAGAATCATTCAAAACTGATAAGAGGTGTCCTTCTCACCCATGATGACATTTGTGACTGGCAGAGTTCTTTCCGTTCTTCCATCGTCATCCTGCGCCGAGAACCAACGAGAGCATACAAACTCGTAGGTCACATTGTTGTCAAATTCACGGATCAGCACCTTGTCACAGAACCATCCGCAACCTGAGAGTAGGGAGAAACAAGAATGAGCATCTTTACAAAGTTATAGAAGGCATTATTTTACAAAGTTAATCCAAAGACAACTGATATAGATACCAATAAATGCTTCAGGGTATAACAATCTTTTGGTTGTGATCTGATGCTGGGCATTCCCTCCTCCTTTCCCAACACCCAAGAGAGACCAAAACTGAAGTGACGGTTTAGATTTCCTCCTAGAAATCTTCTCTTTTGTGTGTATTCAGAAATGCATGTTTGCTGTTTCAAGTTTATAGTGAAAAATTTATAAAAAAGAACTTAACAAAGCAATAGTAAGTTAACCATTGCAATTTTCTTTAAGACCATAGGTTTTAATCATATTTGGCAGATTCCATCATACTCTGAATTATTCCCAAACTTTAATACATTACAGTTAAATATCACAGCTGAAGTTTGAACTTTGACGACCATTAATTAACTTTCTAGCATATTGGTTGGTGGGGAGTGAAGAAGGAAGTAAACCATTGTTTTAAAGGATTCTTAATTAAGAACTGCTTACCAAGCTCCTTTCTTTCATGACCGATACAGACACATTCCAATCTTCCAACAAAGAAAGATTCCACTCTGAAAACATCAATCTGTAAATCAAAATGTAAAAAAAAATAGCTTAAAAAGCAAATGGAAAACTTAAAACAGCAACAACAACAAATTCAATGACAAGTTCATAATACGAAAAGATATTCGGAAATAATTGCAAGTGTTTTATCTAAACTATCACGTCTCTATTGCATTTCACGATACACTTGTCAATGATACATTCACGAAAAAAGAAAAGAATACATTGCTACCAAGAGAAGGTTCCTGTCCAGATTTAGTACTAGTTGATGGGGAGGGAAGTGGAAGGGACAAAACTGTCTCTTAAGTATGTAATTGTAGCTCTTCGACAATGATTTTTAACCTGGTGGATGGATGGAATGATTGTGGGCTTGGTTTCAAGGCAAGGACCATCCACCATCTGTTGGAATGTACACTAAAGATATCATAATATGAATTTAGCTATCCATACCCAAGTAGTTTTCTCATAATCACAAAGAAACCGCTATCATCCTTCGCAAAATGTACAAAAGTACAAACCTGTCCTTTCTGGAATTTCATTCTGTCTCCCTCTTTCGACTGTTTCAGTTTAATCTTGCCGGTGTTCCCCTTCTCACCGAAGAGGATGACGAAGATGTCGGCCGTGGTGCTCGCTCCGAGTCTGCTCCCAGTGTGGATGGCCATCTCGTACACGGTTCTTCGGCCAGATTTGATCTTCGGTCCGTGCTGGAGGTGCTCAAAGGTGTCGTCTTCCGGTTCTTCCTCTGAGGCACTGGGCGTCATCTGAGTACCCATCTCGGGAGCTTTGGGCTCCGTCTGGGTACTCATGACGTTCACTGTCTGAGTACCCGATTCTGGCATGGTCTGGGTACTCATAGCAGGGTGCTCCGTGGAGGTCTGAGTACTCACTGCCGGGGGCGGAGGTAAAGTCTGTACCTCCACACTTGGATTCATCTCCATGGTCTGCACCTCCACACTAGGGGGAGGGGAGTGGGTCTGTGTCTCGACGCTAGGTGGCGGGGGTATCGTCTGGGTCGACATGGATATCGGCGGGGGGTCGGTCTGCATGGACATATCCGCTTGATAAGGATCTGTCAGACACTCGACGGTGTTAGCCCGTCTGGTCTGGGTGTCTTTGGAGTTAATGTTCTCGACTGTCTGCATCTCTGCCTCTTTGACAGTCTGAGTGGTGTTATCGATGGAGTAGAGGTCAGGATCTTCTTCGTCTGCTGCTTTGACCGATTCTTCTTCTTCTTCTTCCTCCTCGTCATAAACTTCTTCCTCTGCTGGCCCATCGTCGTTAAGACTGACCCTAGACATCTTGATGCTGCAAAATGACAGATATAAATAGACTCTACTCAGATCCACCAACAATACAAAAACAGAACAAACAGTACTGTCAGCATAAAAACCTTGCAGAACCAACTAACTAGAGCCACACCTTTTCCCCTTCCAGTTCCCGCTATCTCAACCCCCCCTCAAAACAAAAGAAACAAAGAGGAGAAAAACTGAATAGACACCTAAAACTCTGAAACAGAAATAACTATGCAAGTTTATAATGTGAATTAGTTTACATGTAACATGTGAAATGTGATAAGTGCATTCACATATAATGTGCGGGTCAATTAACTCAACAGGAACTATTTTCCACTGTATTAGTGCACTGTGACTACAAGAAATATATAGGCTATGTTCTGTGCAAAATGAGCTTATGTAGCTCCACACTTTGGTCTACTGAGCTCAATGTTTGGATTCCTCGTTGGTGACTACGACACTACCTGGAATTAATGCTTTGATCCCATAACATTCCACGACATAAATTTCTTTAGTTACGTTACACACATGATGTGTTGTACTTACTTCAACCACTCTGGGTTTTGGGTTGAAGTGGCCACAGGAACCAGCATGTTCATACTTCTGTCCGACACCTCCGATACATCGTCTGGCTCAACTTCTGACTCGGAGGCCTCGTAATGTCTCTGTGGCTGTACGTAATAGTAAATAACGATACAACATCACGTTAACGATAACATAAGTTATAATTACACAGCAGCGGCTGATAGAAGCTTAATATTCACGGTATCCTTCTAATTTTAACAGAGTGAGCAGGATTATCAGGCTGACGTTTTGGGTGGTCTGGAAAATAGCCACCTTCTTCTCTCCCCTCCCATTCCACACTGCATGCACACTATCCATTTACAAAGAGTTACATGCCATTTGTTACTTTAGTTTAATTTGGTTTAGCCTAGAAAAAACAGACAAAATGCAAGTTGTGATTCAATCTTTTATAGAATGACTCACCCATTCAACCTGCCACCCTTTCATTCACATTATTTTGTATCTATTCTTTGGGATTGAGCGACTGATGTTTTCTTTTGTCATCATCTGTAAAGCGCATTGAGCAACTTTTGTTGGATTCTGCGCTATATCAGACTAATTATTGTTATTATTATTATAGACTTATTATATCTCTGTTATCAATGCATTTGGAATGCAGCAACTTTGGCACGAAAACAGGAAGTGCTACAAGTAAGAGTACATAGATCTATGTGCAAATAGAAACACCAAGCAATTATGTTTATGAGTTATGTTTTAAACTTAAACTCGGAAAATCATCGTCATACTTTAAATTGGAAACATGATTCAAGATAATATGATGATAACCTGTTTATGAAGACGAACTCTTCTCCCCAAAGAATCATATCCGTATCGCTTGGTACTGGGATGGGCTTCGGTTGCCTTCGGTCCGGTCATGGCAGACTTGGGACGTCCACTCTTTGGTCTGGTTGGACGAATGCCATACGTAGACTTAGGTCTCTCTGGACGGTGTTTCATTGAGGAATTAGCAGCACCGCCAATAAATGGAAGCATCTCTCTGTCTCCATTTTGTCGAACTCTATACACCTGGAGAATAAAAAACAAGCAAATGTAACAAAGTCAATTTTTTTTAAGGTTCAAAATACACATAATGAACATATTTATGATGCCAAAAAAATATTTTTGTATTACAATGTACAATTTATCTTTATGACAATAAAAACTTACATTGGAAGATTTCTTGGATTCGACAACTTGGTTTTCAAGAGGTATTGTCTCCTGAAAGAGAAAAAGAAACTTCAGTCAGTAAATTACTTGAATTCATGTATCTTTGTACATTGTAAGATATATAATTGGAACACATTCATCAATTACCCCTATCAAAAGCAAAAATAAGAAAAGGGGAAAAAAGGTCTGTTTATTTTAAATATTCTGGCATATGTAATCTCAAGTTGACGAGCTCGCCTTCTAGTTTGCTGAAATCACCACAGCTAGAGCAAGATCCATATATTAATGGCTGAATTAGGCTGCTTTCTTCTGTCCATTTTTTTTTGGTTATATTTTGTAATTCTTTTAAGCATACTTCAATATTTAGGAGAAAGGGCTGTGACCATACATTGTTAGCTTTAGAGAATTGCTTGGTTACCATGCAGCTCTGAGTGATAAATAGAATAAAGTATTAACTTATAATGCATATCTTTGTGTATGAAATTTAAGGATAACAAAATATGTTTTGAAATAAACTTTTGCACAAATAAAAAGGAACTTACACTAGCAACTAGCATTTTAGTGGCAGTATTTATCAGCCTTTGAGCTTCTCCCTTAGTCAAGTATGGACCATGTTTAGATCTCAGCAAGAATGGACCTCCTTTAAAGTTAGATCTCCTACAGAGGAAATGGGGAAAAGAATTACATGAAAAGAAATAATATTATAACAGCTGGTTGAATATTATTAGCAAAGTGTTGTCAACTTGTGTGAGGAGGCCTTGGTACAGTACAAGACTGTAACCATTAAATGTAACTCTTTTAACTTTAAATCTGCACAATCCCTCTGTTGTTGTTGTAGTAGTTTTTTTTTCACTTAGGTACTGGATGTAATGTCCATGCAAGTGTTACTTGCATTCAAAATAATGCAAGTGCTAATTGCATTCAAAATGTTTCACTTTTCTATTTTTTTTCTGATTATTTCTTCGTGCAACCAAAATGGTGCAACCAGTTGATGAAGAGCCAGTTAAATGACTTGTTGGCAGCTCATCTTTTATCTATACAAAAGAATCCATGGCCAGGCAAACCAGATGTGAAAGTGTTTTAGACCTATGCTACAGGTTGTGATATTTGTTATCAGAATTTACAGATTTTCTTGATCAATTAACTAAACATATATTTGTGTGTGTGTGTTTACAGTACTTATATAAAGATGATCATATTGAAAAAGCAAATAAAAATTTGCTAACAGTGTGAAGAAATGTATTATTTATAACCTAATATATCCAATTCGATAAAAGCAAAGTCGTACCTCTTCTTGGGTGAACTAGCCCTTGGTCTTACAAGATGTGACGATTGGCCCTGAAAGAATAGATAAAAAGAAGCGAAAAGTTAAAGCAGTTTTATAACATTTACCGATTGTGTCTTCTTTACAGAGGTAAAATTAAATTGAATGGGATCAAAATTTGTATATATGATGGTAGTTCCATTTTTCAATTTCTCATTTGAAGTTCCCTGAATGACAACACACACTTACTGTTCAGGCCTTTGAGCTAAACAATATTTGCTGATAATATGCAGTAATACAGAACTGTTACAAATTTCATGCTAATTCTATGACTGATGTTTTTTGTTTTGAACTAACTATGTGGTTAACTTCTTAATGTCTACTAGCAGGAAATTGCCAGTGAATTTCTTTTCTACTGGCAAAATCCATTGGCATTAAACCAGTATATAACCTGAGTTTCAAGGCCATGGTTAAAAGTGTTAATTTCAGTTGCATTTTTATTTTACCTACCTCAGTTGAATAAAAAAAAATCTCTACAAAATTATGAAAGTTTGCAGCTGAGCTTTTTCTGCTGAAACTAATTGAAATATGAGATTATCATATCCCATCTAGTAGAAACAAATTTTATAGTAATATGACAGAAAACCAAATTTGAAAATGTCATTATATTTGTCATTTCTCTCTGAACAGAATAATAAGAAAAGCTCATATACTCACTGTAAATTGGGATTTGGACATGTACTTATCAACATCACGTCTGTGAAGGGAGAAATTACAAGAAAAGCACTTTAACTTATTGAACTGACTCATCAGGGAAAAAGATTGAGAAGAAGAAAAAGTAAGAGCACCAAAGGTGCGGAGGTTTACGCCTTCAATTACATTATGGCATTGTGAGAATGGAACCACATATGACTGAGTCTCTCTTTATAATTAACATTTTTTCTTCAATATCTGAGCCCCTCTCCTCTCCTCCCCCCCCCCCCCCCTCCCTTCAATTCAACCATTGATATTATTGGCACATCCCAAGAGACATCTCAACGGTCATGAATTTAGCAATTTAGTCAATTGTTAGTTAGGAAGACAGGCTCGGTAAAAACCCATGGATTTCAATGACAGAAGCATTTCTTAATTGATCTTTATGCCCAAGTGTATATATGCAAATAACTCTATCTAGTTTAAACCTGCAATCTAATAAATATGCTTTCAAATTATTTTCACCTCCACTCATATCAGAACCTAATTTCACATCATTGAAACTGCAAATTTCTTAAATAGTGTCCAAATTTATGTTCTTTATTTTTTTTTCTTGGGGGGGCGGCGAGGGGGAGTAATTTTTTTGAACGTGAAGCGGTTTCATCGAATCTAACCTGACTTTATCTTCCCTTTCAATATAACTTGTCTTTGGATTCATCTGAGCTAAATGCTTCTTGACTTCTGGACTTCGAAAGTAATGCTTTAAAGCTCTGTCATGAAGCCCATCATAGAGTAATGTTGGTCGCTGAAAGTAATAATGTAAAAGAACAGTTCATATACACTTGAACTTAAATTTAATTCAGTTTCTACATTTTATTCCTTCTGAACTTCTTTTTTGAGATATTCTCATTAGTTATGTATAAATATGATTTGTAACAAAAGTAAACTTGAAGCAAACAAATGCGGTGTGTCAGATGTTACAAAGTACAATAAAAAAATTCTTTTACATCAGAGATGAAAAATATACTCAAAGTGATTGGGATTTCATGTGTTTTACACCCCCTGTTGCAAATGTTGAAATTATATCAAAATCAATGTCAAAATAATAAAGTGAAAAATAAAGAGAATAACAAAATTTTGCTAATTAAATGTGCATCTTTGATATCACACCTGTTTACTTCAAGTTCACTTAGGTACAAACAATACAATCTTCAAAATTGTACATCATCCACATAAGCACTTGTTCTTTTAAATGTATGTTATAACTGGTTAAATATATTCAAACATTTACGTTAACATTTTGATCTGAGTAAGACAAATTTAATTTCTTTTTGCCCTTGATTATTAATATGAGCAATTCACTGAATAACAATTTTGGAAAGACACAAAACTTCACATTTAAATTTGCTAGCAATGACAAGTTTCTTTTGACCTTTAGAGAGAATTGCAATTACATAAATTAAAAGTTTGAAAGTAAATAAATGCTATTTAAATAATTTTTGCAATAATTTTGAAAAAACAAAACAATTCTGACAATAACAACATGAGAAAGATTATATGAAAATCAATCAAATGTACACTTTACAAATGTACTATCTGAAAAGGCTTTTTGTTCTCACCGGTTTCAATGCTGGATAATGCCTTTGTGGTTTGTCAGGTCCAGACAAATCAAAAGCATCTTCAAGTCTTTTCACTTCCATGTAATATTTACTGCATGAAAAGAATGAAGCATGCACAGTTGTAATGTACTTATATATCAAAAAGATGCAAAAGATGATTCTGCAGATTTTGTTTATCAAACTGCAACTAAAGTTTAATTAAAATTGAGTTCAACTTGATCATTTGATGTGTATTATCACATATCAATGTTATAGTATGTAGTACAATCAATAATAGATGACATCTATACTAACATGAAATATCTTTAGTGCAGCTATAACAATTGTAAATACATGGCCACATACTACGCTAGGCCTAGATAAGAAAGTATAGCCTTGGCCTATAAGAACTGTCTGACATAATATAGACATAGGCTAGTTAGGCCAACGTACATGCAGTAAGAAAATGGAAACCTAGTACTAGACCACATCTAAGCACACGTTCCACGGCTGTTCCCATATTTACTTCATAGGTCTGTTGTTTTGTACCTGTTACTTTGTCTCTAAATATAATACTGTTCATGACGCTCAGCCTTTGCACTTACAAGCGTACTCTATGTATAGCATACTAAGCAAAACAAAGTATATTAGCCTATATCATGTGACTCAGACTGAGAGTCAGACCCAGTTAACTTCATCTTTACTTCGATATTGTCATAAATAAGCGAAAAGCGTGATATACATACAGTTTCCTTGCGGTGCTCTTTATAACATCTTGAGAAGACATGGTCGTTTCACCTTCTTGGAATCAAATATGGTTGTTAATTACACCTTGTTATCAATATCAGACACATTCATTAACTACTCAGACGCTTGCTTACACTCACATTGACAACTAAGCTCTTCCGCATATAAACGCTGAGTTGCTATGGAGACAACAGTAAAGTTATTTGAAGTTTGTGTAGCGACATCCTTGCAGTGGTAGAATAATTGTAATTAAAGACTTTAAGAATGGAAGCTAAAATCGAAATGCCCATGATATGTTCTTTTTCTTCTTTTAAGACGATATTTAGGGCTGAAACCTTCAATTATAATAATTTTGGCAGTCTTGCACAAACAAAGTGCAACTAGGCCTAAGCAGTCATCCATGTTGCAAGATATAATAGCTTCGTGCATACTTCATAGTAAACAAGATGGCTGCGCACACAGGCAGCTCTGAACTTCCGATCAGGAAATTTAAGAAAGAGATTCTGCGAGTTGTAGAGAAAACCCAGTCACTGGTCATTGTTGGCCAGACTGGAAGTGGGAAAACAACTCAGTTACCAAAATATCTCCATCGATCGGGTAAATAAAGAATAACAGGCGCTAAATCAGCTTCGACATAGCCTTTATTTTTTATTTTCTACATTTGTACCTGCATAATACGATCG
The DNA here is from genome assembly GCF_037975245.1 of Apostichopus japonicus. NCBI lineage: Eukaryota > Metazoa > Echinodermata > Holothuroidea > Aspidochirotida > Stichopodidae > Apostichopus > Apostichopus japonicus. The sequence continues at coordinate 3,423,257 of NC_092579.1, forward strand.
GTACTACTGGCTAGACCTAGTTTTGCGATATATACCAACAAACGAATGTAAGCCTTATGTAGTTCCCTTAAACCCAGGGGCTAATGACTGCCTTCCAGGCCAAAGTTATAAATTAGATCAAATTGTTGATGTTAACCTATTCGTCAAAGGATGTGCCATAGGCCCTGCTGGTCTATACATCCCTAAACTACTATATCTTAGGTATTTCTGTAGGCCTAGGTTACAACATCAGTATAACTTAGCATCACCTATGGCTATGGTCCCATTATGCATTTCTGTTATGCATGGAATTTTACTAAAATACCTTTACATATTTTGGCATCCAGTGTCAATCAACTTGTCCACTAGAGTTGGCTGCATTTTTGTCAGTCAGTTAATCTTTGCTGCAGCCTCCATGTCACTTTATGATAGTTATCATCAAAAAGGGTTTATCAAAACAAAATCCTCTTTTTGTCCATAAACATGGTATACTAGTCTTTCAAGATTATTACATTACTTAAAGTCATTGAAGACTCGCCCCAAACTGCGTGCGGCCATCTGAATAAGTTAACTTTCTGTTGCTTGCAAGTGGCGTTTTGTTCGTGTCGCTACAAAATGCAGACAGTGACAGTAACGAAACGTGATACCTTGTTATCTTTAGCTGGACCTGAGATGTCCATCGCTGTATCGTTTGTATACTGTGCTGTGGGTATTGACCGCAGCTGTATATATGTACTCGCTGTACACTAGTGTGTAATTACCAACGGTAGCAATCTGTGTGTGTATTTTCTGGGATCGATGGTGGTGTTTAAAACTTCTGTTACACCTCATTTGAAGCTAGGTCAAAGTACCGGCATTGGACGTTTCTTTTTGCTCAAGTCTTCACACCCTTTAATGATTTGTGTTGTCCTCAATGAATCAGTCTGGATTGCTATACACTAACCAACTTTTTTTCAATAAACTTCTATATTATAAAAACATAAATAGCCTAATAATCAATAACTGACACACTCAGTAATTCATTTCAGTTTAAATCTTTTCTCTAATCTACATTAAATCAAACTAAAACAACTAGTTGAAGAACAGACATTCTTAATTGCATAATATACACCACAACCACAAATGTCCATAGGCTTTAATTGGAAGTGACAGCTACTATAATAACGATAACGAGCAAAACAATGTGATCATTCCTTTCTAATTCTTAATGTTCCTTTCCAGTTTGTATGGTTATTACTTCAGACATAGGCCTACGATATAATCATGACCCAGTGTAAATGGTAGTTTGTACCATAGGAAAGAGGTGCTTGCCCTGATGGTGAAAACTGCTGTTTAAATGTGGTTGGAACTAACGGTCACTGCAGTATTCATTAGTGAAAACATTTTGCACATTGACATGACATATTGAATTTCCCAGTCTAAGGTTTCCAAATAGGACATTTGATGCAACAGTTATTGCATACACTCTCCATTTTAAAATTGTCTTCCTTTTTGTTTCATTAGGGTACAGCAAGAATGGGCTTATTGGTGTTACTCAACCTCGTAGAGTTGCAGCTATGTCTGTGGCAAGAAGAGTGGCAGAAGAGATGGAATGTGATTTGGGTCGTAAAGTTGGATATCAGGTGCGATTTGATGACTGCACATCAAAAGGTAAATTTATAGCTCAATAGGAAACCAATAATTGATATTACTGCTCATTTAACCTTTCCCTTTTTTCAAGTTTACCTGCAGAACACAAATTTGAAGAGTTTCTTTACTAGTATCTTGTTGTTCTTGAATGAGAAGCAAACGAAAAACTACCATCATCATTGCCCTAGTATTTAATAGTGTTGCTTGTGATAAACACCAGCTAGCTCAATAAATACAGTAGCTGTTCAGTAAAAAAGAAATTGCTACATTGCTTTTAAAGTACTTAAGACCAATTTGCGCCATATTCAGTACATTTGTTGTGTGTATGTATATGTCATAGTTTCATCGTGCAGCTGGACTGTAGGACTAGGATGTAGGGCTGGACTGTACGGCTGGACTGTAGGACTAGGATGTAGGGCTGGACTACGGCTGGACTGTAGGACTAGGATGTAGGGCTGGACTGTACGGCTGGACTGTAAGACTAGGATGTAGGGCTGGACTACGGCTGGACTGTAGGACTAGGATGTATGGCTGGACTGTATGGCTGGACGGTAGGATTAGGATGTAGGGCTGGACTGTATGGCTGGACTGTGGGACTAGGATGTAAGGCTGGACTGTACGGCTGGACTGTAAGACTAGGATGTAGGGCTGGACTACGGCTGGACTGTAGGACTAGGATGTATGGCTGGACTGTAGGACTAGGATGTATGGCTGGACTGTAGGACTAGGATGTAGGGCTGGACTGTACAGCTGGACTGTAGGACTAGGATGTAGGGCTGGACTACGGCTGGACTGTAGGACTAGGATGTAGGACTGGACTGTACGGCTGGACTGTAAGACTAGGATGTAGGGCTGGACTACGGCTGGACTGTAGGACTAGGATGTATGGCTGGACTGTATGGCTGGACGGTAGGATTAGGATGTAGGGCTGGACTGTATGGCTGGACTGTGGGACTAGGATGTAAGGCTGGACTGTACGGCTGGACTGTAAGACTAGGGTGTAGGGCTGGACTACGGCTGGACTGTAGGACTAGGATGTATGGCTGGACTGTAGGACTAGGATGTATGGCTGGACTGTAGGACTAGGATGTAGGGCTGGACTGTACAGCTGGACTGTAGGACTAGGATGTATCGCTGGACTGTACGGCTGGACTGTAGGGCTAGGATGTATGGCTGGACTGTAGGACTAGGATGTAGGGCTGGACTGTATGGCTGGACTGTAGGACTTGGATGTAGGGCTGGACTGTACAGCTGGACTATAGGACTAGGATGTATGGCTGGACTGTATGGCTGGACTGTAGGACTAGGATGTAGGGCTGGACTACAGCTAGACTGTAGGACTAGGATGTATGGCTGGACTGTAGGACTATGTAGGGCTGGACTGTAGGACTTGGATGTAGGGCTGGACTGTAGGACTTGGATGTAGGGCTAGGATGTATGGCTGGACTGTAGGACTTGGATGTAGGGCTAGGATGTATGGCTTGACTGTAGGACTAGGATGTAGGGCTGGACTGTATGGCTGGACTGTAGGACTAGGATGTATGGCTGGACTGTATGACTAGCATGTAGGGCTTGACTATAGCGATGGGATGTAGGGCTGGACTGTATGACTAGGATGAAGGACTGGACTGAAGATTGAAAAAAGTCTCAATATAACATCATGAATTCACTTGAAGTTTGATTTTTATTGTTGTTTTGATAATATAATTACTTGTTACATTTGAAAAATAAGTTTTTGCAAACGACTTTTCCAAAATATTAAAATTGTTAAAACAACCTACTAATGGCATTATTTTCTGTGGCAATACTATTTATCATGGAACCCCCTGACAAGCGATATTAGAAACTGTGAGGTAGAATGCATTACAGATTCACTCAAGAATAGAGCATAGTATAATCTGGTGCTGAGATAACTTCTAAGGTTACTCTTACATATTATGCTTGATCTCATTTTACAATTCCTTTTCTTTCTCTGGAAAAGAAACAAGAATCAAGTACATGACAGATGGCTGTCTCCTCAGGGAATTTTTAGACGACAGGGAACTCAGTCAGTACAGTATCATTATCTTAGATGAGGCACATGAGAGAAGCTTGGATACAGTAAGCATTCTCTTCAATTCTTTGCTGTTCTATTCTATTCTATCCCAGTCTTCTCTATTCTGTTCTATCCTATTCTGTTATATTCTGTTCTATTCTATTCTGTTTTATTCTGATATATTCTGTTCTATTCTGTTACATTCTGTTCTGTTCTATTCTATTCTGTTCTATTCTATTCTGTTTTATTCTGATATATTCTGTTCTATTCTGTTACATTCTGTTCTATTCTGTTCTATTTTATTCTATTCTGTTCTATTCTATCCTAATCTATGCTGTTCTATTCTATCCTGTTCTATTCTATCCTGTTCTGTCCTGTTCTGTTCTGTCCTGTTCTGTTCGATTCTATTTATTAGAATTTTAATAAAAGTTTATTAGTTACAGAGACCCAGACTGGTGTCTAATTGTGTTAATGAGGTTAATTAACTTCTTAGCCCATTCTAATTGTAAACTTTGATGTACCAGTTGAAGTTGTGAGTATCGGTAAGTAGGTTTCTATATTTCCCTTTAACAAGACATTGACATAAATGTTAATAGCATGTAACATTGGTTGATCTTTGTGCTCATAGTTTTCTGTGTCCATTGTTCAAGTTGTATTCAAGCTACATGTTTTCCAATTTATTAGTGAAAGTACTGACAAACTTTAAGAAACATAACCCAGACACATTTTATCTGCTTTCTAATATCTGTGCATGTATGTTCTTCCTCATTCTGTATCCTCAGGACATATTGTTTGGATTAGTGAAGCAACTTTTTCTCAGTGGCCATAAAACCAAATTTATTAGTGAAAGTACTGACAAACTTTAAGAAACATAACCCAGACATATTTTATCTGCTTTCTAATATCTGTGCATGTATGTTCTTCCTCATTCTGTATCCTCAGGACATATTGTTTGGATTAGTGAAGCAACTTTTTCTCAGTGGCCATAAAACCAAATTTATTAGTGAAAGTACTGACAAACTTTAAGAAACATAACCCAGACATATTTTATCTGCTTTCTAATATCTGTGCATGTATGTTCTTCCTCATTCTGTATCCTCAGGACATATTGTTTGGATTAGTGAAGCAACTTTTTCTCAGTGGCCATAAAACCAAACGGAAAGAACCTCTAAAAGTAATTGTCATGTCTGCAACACTAGATGCCGGAAAATTCTCTGCATTTCTCGGAGATTGTCCAGTGTTTGAGATCCCAGGCCGGCTTCATCCTGTCAAAGACATCTTTTGTGACATGGTGCTTGTAAAAGATATGAGTCGAAACTCTACCATTAACTATGTGTCAAAGGTCAGTGAACCAGTAATGTGTTATGTTTATGTTCACTTCTTTGATTGGTTTCCAAATGAATGTTATCCTTAAACAAAATATAAACATATAAAACATAACAGTAAAAAAACTTTAAAAAAAAGTTAAAAGTTAAAACATGAACAGTATAGTATAGTACAGTAGAAATAAATGGAAACGTTTTTTAGACAAAATGGCCTAAATTTAATTATTTATTGATTAAGTCCTCATAATTTACCGTGTGTTTTTTTAGGTTGTAGATGTTGTCATGGAGATACATTTGGAGCAAGTGCAAGGCGACATATTGGTGTTCTTGACTGGTCAAGCAGAAATAGAACAGTGCTGTGATATGCTCTACAAGAAATCAGAACAGCTGGACTATCGCCATGATGTCACAGACAGGGCAGTGGAAGCCTTGATGATTTTACCTGTTTATGGATCTATGCCATCAGGTATAGTTTGAGAAAGTGTGGAAGAATGTAATTTGCCTATACCATCTTGAATCCATTGGAAGAAGTATATTAAATTGATTTGGTGACTAAATTGCCATTGCCCAGTATAGCTTTAAAAAAAAACATTTTGCTAAATATTTTATCATTCTATCAAAATGAAACTTGGGATGCATATATTACAACAAATACAGTTTCCAGTGGCAACAATATTCTTTTCATCATTTAATTTTCTCTTGGAAATGTGTACTTTCATATTCCGCCAATTCTGCTTCTGACTGGTCCTAAATCCAGTGCCGCCACTAAAAGAGAGCACAGTTCCACAATGTGTTTTCATCAGGCAGAGGAATAGTCTTTAGATGCCTTGACATTTCATTCCTCAAATTCATAATTATACCTGTTTAGTCAATATCTGTTTCCGTGATATCTACTCTTACTGGATAAAGTGAATCAATTTTTTTTAACTTAGGTTTTAAATTTATAAATGAAATGCAAATTGACCACCTTGCTATACAATCACAAGTTGTGTAGCATTTTGTACAAAGATCCTACGATTTGAGCTTTGTTTGTTTTAGCAAACAAGCAACACAATTGTGGCAAATATATTATCTATCACTATTTCTTAATAAGTACTGACTCTCTTTGACAGTGAAACATTATGTCAACCATTACAACATTTTCTGTCAAACATAGGACTTTTTTAAAAAAGAATATAACCATTTTATTTAAAACAAAAATCAAACATTCTTTCATAAGAGAAGAGGTTATGACAAGTCAACAGTTTCACAGGATACAAAGAATCTCAAATGTTGTTTTTGCTGTTTTGATTACAGAATTGCAAAGAAGAATCTTTGATCCTACTGAACGAGGGGTTCGGAAGTGTGTCGTGGCTACAAACATAGCAGGAACATCACTTACAATTGATGGCATCAAGTAATCATTTCCTCATTTTATATATTTTATTCATTTTAATACCATCCACATTTCTGTCAATGGCATAGTTACAAAAACAATAAGATATAATTATTGAAAAAGTTTTTTTTGCACTATTTGCATTTTTAAGCCTAATTTAATATTAAAATAGTTTCCAAACCTGAGACATAACCAAAGGTTGCTTTAAGACTAACGTTGCTAAAGGATATAGCTAAACTACAGGATAAAACAGAACAATTTTTCAATCAGGCAAGGTAGAACTCCCCTAACCCCCCCCCCCCACCTCCCAAAACCACTTTCACTTATTCTCCACTATCATTTAACCAAACAGGAAAGTATTTGGATTTTTGCAATATATAAAAAAATCCAACATGAGCTACACTGGGTAACTTGGATAAACCACCTGAAGTGTAAGTAATGAGCCATTCGGCTTCTCCTCAATGCATATGTGGCTGCTCCACAACGTTAAATAACTGCCTTCCAGGCCAATCATTATTCTCATTATGATGATATATTATTATTATCATTCATTTGTAGTTTTTGTTTGTTTAAATGTATTTCTCTTTCAGGTATGTTGTTGACAGTGGATTTGTGAAACAGATGTCGTACAATCCAAGAACTGGGCTAGACTCATTACAGGTTGTGCCAATTTCAAGGTAAGAAAGGGATTGGAGATTTAAAAAGGTCATACTACTTGTTGATGAGTGAGTATCAAATGGATTGAAATTAATCCTACTGAATCGATGTGTCCTACTGTCTACTGCAAAAGTGCAAAAGTGCAGAGTGCAGTATGCAGAGTGCAGCAAAGTGCAAAAGTGCAGTATCCTACTGTCTAGTGCAAAAGATTAATCCTGATTTATGAGTTAGTGATGTGGGTTTTGTTTCTCTTTTCATTATTTTACTTTTCACTTTCTTGTTCTGGAGCTCGTAATTCTCAGAATTGTTTAAATTTATGAAATTTATCTAATCGTCTTCTTGTTGGTTGTTTCTTACTTTTGTTTTTATCAGAAATTGCTCATTAAAATAAAGTGTTGTTTTCCTGTTAATGTGTCTAAAGGTGAACAATATTTATATATGTTCATCTTTGACATAGAAACATATATATTGCATATATCAATATATATTGTATATATCTATATATATTGTATATATCTATATATATAGTTTTGTCATTCCTTGCATCATATCTACGGTACATAGTCATATACTCTTGTATACTGTTATATATGTATGTTGCAATAGTTGAAACAAAGTTGAATTGAATTGAATTAACATGAGACGAAACCATGTTAACCGGCAATCAATGTTTCTTTAAATACAGGTCAGAAGCAGTTCAAAGGTCAGGTCGAGCTGGAAGGACTTCACCAGGGAAATCCTACAGAATATACAGCAGGTCAGTCACCATGGAAACATTCTGTCACCCATGCACTCTGCATTGTCAGTTATAACACTTGCTTAACAGAGCTTATTTTTTACTCTAACTGGAATGTTTTGACCATAAACTGTTAAGGCAGTTTTCCTTCTAATGTGTACATTACTTGCTGTATGAGCAGATTCAATGTATTCTCGCCAATCATTAGTTTGTAGAGTAGGGTGGCCAGATGTCTGGCATTAAGCAGGAGAGTCAGGTGATTCAAGCGCACTGCATTGCATTCTGCATGAACTCTTGCCCAGAAAACAAAAGTAAGAACTTTTGACATCATGTCACTCTAGTTTGAAGGTAGTCCTGTAACAGACTTGATGACAAGCAGTGTCAACCAGATTGTAATGGTTGTTGGAAAGTTACTCTGCTTTAATGAAGTTGCTTAAAACATAAATCTCAATGATATTAGTTTTCCATAAAAGGCAAAACATTATTAGACAGCACTCAGTTTGAAGTTATTCTGTTATTACTCCCCCCCCCCCCCTTCCCTTTCACTCTTCCTGTATCCATATTTATTTTTATTGCCTGAACATAGATAGCGTGATGTAACTGTAGGTCTGTTAAGACAACTTCACAGACAAACAGACATGAAGCTATTCAAACAGCTAACACTTAGTCCTTTTTGAACAGCATTAAATCAATACTCATTTCAACAGGAACAGTGAACATATAGAATTTTTTCTCAACATCTGCTAAACTAACGCCAAAGAACTGAATATATCTTTCTTTAATTGACCTTTGACCCTTTCAGAGATTTCTTTGAAGAATGTATGACCGAAGATATGATTCCCGAGATACAGAGGACTAGCCTGTCTAGTGTTGTACTGAACCTTAAATGTATGGGCATTCACAACATATTGGAGTAAGTAACTCGTTTAAGTCCAATTTTTGGTACAAAGCATTTTCACAAATTCGCTCTCTTTGGAGGTTAACTTATTTCTTTGAAGTTAACTCTCAGTTAACCTAATAATGTACAGTATCTATTCCCTTTCCCAAGGGCCCATGATATTCACTTGACATGTCATCTTTCTAGACATTCAGTTACAGTCTAGATGTAAGGGGACGGGGGATGAGAGTGGATGAAGTTGTGTGGCTTTTGTGCCCAGACTCTACCTTAGATAACTTTTCTTAAAAAAGTAAACTTGTTTGGACAGTGTGAACCTTGCCTTTAATGTGATCATTGTAATTTATAATGTAATGTTAAGATATGTAATGTATGTTATGTAATGTAATCAATTCCAGTTCAGTTCAGTGGAAGTCAATTCAAGTTATATGTTTCTAATTAGAAATTAGACTTGGATATTTCTACAGTGCATTGGTTAATAATATTTATTACAAATGGAAGGTTTTCTTTGATTTTGTTTTAAAAGTGCCTAGGTTGATTTTTATCTTGCAATCCACTTTCAGATTGTAGCAGATGTTATAGAAATTATATTCTTGTGCTCATTTTTTTGGCTCCCTTTTCTTTCATAGCTTAATGTCCCATTCTTTTTGCAAAAGGCAAAAAAATTGCAAAAACTGTTTAAGTTTAAACCAAATTGAAATTATGCTGTTGATTTATCTGACCATTTTATGATTTTTATCTTCATCAGATTTCCCTACGTGGATCCACCAGAGGAGAGAATGCTCCTGGAAGCCTTACGTCAACTTTACTACTTTGGTGCTATTGATCGGTAAGAGAACTTACCCGCTCCCCAATCCACTTTACTGCTAAAAAGTCAAAGGAATACATATGAAGTTAATTTCGCCTCTGAGCTGTGACGACAAGAATATAATCTAAAACATCACAGTGATGTTGGAATTCAGTTCATAACAGTTTATTGTTAGGTGTGGATAGCTTAAATTGTCACATTTTGTGTAACAAAAATGAACTTGAAGCAAAAATCCGGTGTGATGGCATTTGCAAATTGAGGCAGTCATTTTTCGGGCCTAGAAGCAGCCATATGTGTATCCGGGAGAACCCAAAATGGCTTATTACTTACAATTCACGTTGGGTGGCTCGCTGTATGGTTTATAGTTTCAGCTCATTTTGGATATTTAACAATTTTGATGACCGTATCAGATAGTCAAACTGTGGGTTTCTCCTGGATGAAGAAATCCACCTCAGCTTAGTGATTAAAGCCGTTGCCTTCCAATCATAAGGTCCCGAGTTTGAGTCACTCCAAGATTAATGTATGTCGTCCAGTTACAGAGTTGTTGACAATTGACAATTCATAATCATGGATGTTAAATATGAATCTAAGAGACTGACTTTGGTCAGCTTGCGGCTTTGATAAGCCAATGATGGCTTCTTCGCGAGTTCCTGCTTGCAGGAGGATCTAAAATACATACATACATACTTTGGCTGGCCAATGATAGACCCCACCAACTCTCAGATGCTAGATTTCATTGCTTCTAATGCCACCATCTTTTCCACTTGACCATGGGACTGGTTTAAGAATTCTTTAAAATAGCATCGATTTAAGATTCCTTCAAAATTTGCAAATGATGTCTACTTCAGTATTCGGAGGCAGTGGGAAAACATGAAGGAACGGAATGATCTGCTATCTGATACATTACTCATATGTCAATCTGCAGTGATTTGAAGGGATCTACAATAGCTACACATGTAATATGTAACCTGTACCATTAGCAGAGCTGAGATGAACTGTTGGCATATCATTGTCTAATATGGAAAACCAAATAGACTTGACTTACATTTTCTGGTCACAATCTGCTATATGGATCTGGTGAAACTGTCAGGTGTGTACGTTGATTTCTCCAACGAGGGCTTTGGCCTTACCTCTGCTCCAGATAAATCCTTAAGCATTCCATTCCTCTCACATTCCCCTGCTGCCCTCCCCCTCCCAACCCCTCCCACTCACACACACACCCTCCTCTAACTGTTCAATAGTCCCTCAGAAAGAGTTGTTTATTGTATGGTCTTTCAGGAAAGGTTACATTCAACCCCTCGGTCACCTAATGGTGGAATACCCTCTTCCACCTGGTCTATCCAGGGCCGTCATCTACTCCGGTGCGCTGGGATGTCACCATCTACTCTTGCCGGTGGCAGCCATGCTTTCCTCGGAGAACGTCTTCATCAGACCAGGTCAGCGAGGGTCTCTAGTCATTTATATTCTTCTATGGTTACACGATGCCTCCTCTTGATTCAAAAATGAAACTGTTTAATCTCTTACTTAAAATACGATCATTTTATGGTATAATCTTAAGGTCCTTGCAAGTGGCAAGAGAGCCACCTCATTTAACTGCTCCATCCAGGTGACACTCCCTCCCTCCTTCTCTATCTCCTCTTCTTGTATCATCCAAAATAACAGCAACACCCATCCTCCCCCATTTCCCCAGTCCTACCCCCTCCCCCCTACCTTCCCTATATACTAGTCATGAAGACCTTCTAGTGTCCATTTTAAGAAAAGTTAAGGAGTGCATCTTCTGACTTCGACCTGGGAAATTTTCTTGCAGTACTAAACATCTAAAGCCTTGTCTCTGTTAATAAAACAATGGATGTAGTTGTATAGAACTAAAGTAAGGTAGTGTCTAGTACAAAAGTGTTGCCAGGCTAGGTTAAAAGTTACTGTTTTCTTTTCTACAAGAAATAAAGATAGAGAAGAAGGAATAACCAAATTTGGTAAAGCAACAGATTCTGTTGTGACATTTATTGGAAAATTGGATGCCAAAACACAGCCACCTGTCTTTGACATTTATTGGACAACACAATCATGATAAATAATTTGAAGAAAGTTTTCATTTTCCTCTTTCAAGGAGAGGAGAAGAAACAAACAGAGGCAAACAAAGCTCATAAGAAACTCTCCAGTATGGGAGGAGGTAATAATGATTTTGGAACTCTCCTGGCAGTGTTTGAGTCTTGCTCCAAAAGGTAAGGTTTACATAGGGATATTTGAAACTTCTAGTCCTGTAAGCCATTGGCCAATGGGAGAACTTAGATTTGTTATAAACATTTATATCAAACCTGTGCATCAATAATTAATAACTACATCCAATAATTATTGGCAGAGATGAACGCAGAGACAACAAAAACGACTAGTTGACTGAAACTTTGTCGCATTAAAAGAAGTATAAAACGATTCCAGAAGAGATTAAATAGTCAAACACGTAACTGTAGTTTGCTTCAAAAACAATAAAAGTGTTTATTTAATCACTGCTTCTTATTGGAAGGTTTTCAGCATTGGAACATGTAGATGGAAAACAAACATGACGAAATATCAATATGATATTTCGCAATCGTACAGTAGCACGTAAACAAACTATCTCCTTATAGGTTAGAGGACTTGCTTACTGTACACTTATACATATATATACGAGTTAAACAGATAAACAAAGTAAGTACATAAAAGAAAACAATAATAACAGTCCAGGCAAAAGTGGACTTTACCAACACTCCTTCTCACTTGCAGTTGGACTTAAAACATTTCTTTTAACCCAGACATTTGTCTTAGTTTTTCAAACCGTTGTTTACTCAGTCCTTTCGTTAGCAAGTCAGCCACCATGTCCTCGGTTGGACAATACATGAGTTCAATAGTACCACGCTCGACGGTCTCTCTGATAAAGTGGTACTTTATCTCGATGTGTTTTGTCCTTCCATGAAACTGTGGGTTCTTGGCCATGCAGATTGCAGACTGGTTATCTTCGAGGATCCTCAGTGGTTTGTTTGGCTTATTTTGCAAGTCGGTGTTAAGTCGTTGCAACCACACTGCTTCCTGGGCTGCGCTGGCCAATGCAATATACTCTGCTTCTGCAGTCGAGAGGGCTACACATGTTTGCTTCTTGCTCTTCCAGCTCACAGCAGCTCCACTTACTTGAAACAAGTAACCTGAGGTTGACTTCCTGTCATTAACATCACCTGCCCAATCAGCATCTGAATAGCCAATACATTCATTTGATCCATCTTTGGTATACAGCAAACCGTAGTTGATTGTACCTCTGAGGTAACGTAGAATACGTTTCACAGCTGTCAAGTGCTGTTTGGTGGGTTCAGATGTGAACTTTGCCACATTGCACACAGCAAAAGTTATATCAGGTCTTGTCATCGTTGAGAGATAGAGCAAGCTACCAACAATAGACTGATATAGTCCTTGGTCCACAAGGTCAGATTCCTCCGTTGCTTTAACTAGCTTCAAACTGACTTCAACTGGTGTTGAAACTGGTTTGGAATTTTCCATTCCATACTTCTGCAGGACTTTCTCAGTATACACTGGTTGTCCGATCCAGATTTCTCCGTTGGTGTGGTTCTGCTTAATATTCACCCCGAGGAAATAACTGAGTTCTCCCATGTCTTTGACCGCAAACTTTTCAGCAAGAGCCACTTTGACTTGTGTAACATGTTCATTACTCTTGCCAGCTAGAAGAATGTCATCAACATAAACGGCAATGATGAACACCTCTCCTTCTGTAGACATGTACAAGCAAGGATCACTTGGTGTTTGCACAAACCCCATTTCAATTAGGTGGTTATGCAAAGTTTCGTTCCAGCATCTTGGTGATTGTTTTAGTCCATAAATGCTTCTTTTGAGTTTGCATACAAGGTGCTCTTTGCCTTCGACAACGAAACCTTCTGGTTGTTTCATATAGACTTCCTCGTTGAGGTTACCATTAAGAAATGCCGTTGCTACATCCATCTGATGAACTTTCAAGTTATTTTGAACACTTAGTGCCAAAACATTTCGTACAGACTCAAAACGTATGACTGGACAAAACGTCTCATCATAATCAACACCAAACTTCTGAGAAAAACCTTGGGCTACCAGTCGAGCTTTATACCGTTCGACTGACCCATCAGCACAGGACTTAACCTTAAACACCCATTTGCTGCCAACTGCTTTTCTACCTTCTGGCAGCTCAGTTAAGACCCAAACATTATTATCATGGAGAGACTGAACTTCTTTCTCCATGGCATCCACCCATTTTGATTTATCAGATCTACCTAGAGCTTCACTTACAGTAAATGGCTCTTTTGGATTACTTCCAACAAAGTTTACCCATTCACCAAAATGATCAGGAGGTCTCCGATCTCTTTCTGATCGCCTAAGTTGTGCCTCTGGAGCTCCATCATCGGCAACTAACTTGTCATTACTCATACTATCAATCAGTATGTGACGATCCTCATGCGAGTCAGTGGACTCCTTCTCAACTCCATGCATCTGCTCATTAAACTGAACATCTCGACTAAAGAACACTTTGGAACGTTTCTGATCGTAAAGTCGATACCCCTTTGTTTCAGTACCATATCCCAAGAAGATGCATTTTCTTGCTTTGGAGTCAAGTTTTTGGCGTTCATCCTTTGGGACATGAGCATATGCAACACACCCAAATGATCGGAAATGGGAAACATTTGGCTTCTCCCCAGTCCAAGCCTCAAAGGGTGTCATTCCCTTGACAACCTTTGTTGGACTTCTATTACGTAGGTACACTGCTGTAGATACAGCTTCCGCCCAATAGCGCTGTGGAAGTTTTGCATCACACAACATTGATCGCACAGTTTCAACAAGAGTGCGATTCATTCTCTCTGCTACCCCATTTTGTTCTGGAGTTTTTGCCACAGTTAGGTGATGCTTAACTCCTTCTTTCTTTAGATAATCTTCGAACTCAGTTGATACAAATTCACCACCATTATCAGTGCGTAAGGTTTTCAAGGTGTACCCTGAGGATTTTTCAACAAGGGCTTTCCACTCAAGAAACTTACTGAACACTTCACTCTTGTATTTGAGGACACACACCCAAACATAATGTGTAAAATCATCAATGAATGTTAACAGATATTCAGCCCCACTAAGTGATTGCGCATTCATTTTTCCACACACATCACTATGGACTAACTCAAGAGGTTGCTTAGACTTTCTGTTGCTACTGGTTGGAAACTGACTACGATGATGTTTACCTTGAACACAGGGTTCACAGAAATCAACCCCCTTAGACACTCCATAGTTAAAACCATCAACCATACTTTCTTTGGCCAGCCTTTTTAGATTTTGTACACCAAGATGACCAAAGCGCCTATGCCAAAGATTTTCTGTTGACCCTTGATTGACACCTTCAGCAGCATTAACCTTTGCATGATTGTCTGGGCATATGTCCTGAAATTCTCGACTGACACCTTTAGCAGCATTAACTTTTGCATGAGCAGTTTGACAACTCAGATAGTATAGGTTCCCTACCTTATGTGCCTCAGCAATTAGTTTCAGGTCCTCATCAAGAATTTCACAACCTGCCTCACTAAATCTGGTCATTTTGCCAGCTTTTGATACCTTAGCTACGCTTAGCAAGTTGTATGACAGTTTAGGAACATACAAAACATTATGCAATTTGCATATCTGTGTCTTGCCATTTGACAGGTTCATCTTAAGCATAACTGTTCCATGACCAAGGGCTTTAAGAGAGTGATTGTCACCCAATGAAACTGTCACTAGCTGCTCTAAACCACTAAGTGCAGTGAACAGTTTCTCATCATTACACATGTGACAAGTTGCTCCGGAGTCCACAATCCAGCTATCATGTGAACCCATGACACTAGCTGAGAGTGCATGGCGGGCTACAAGACCCACACTCTCATTATTGGAGCTACTACTCTCACTATCGGAGCTACTACTCTCTCTTTTCTTAGACTTAACATTATTAACCTTATGTTTAGCACCTCTAGGTCTGGATTTACCACTCTTTTTACTCGTTTGAGTTTTACCCTTATCATTACTATTACAGTAACGCTGAATGTGCCCATATTTGCCGCAGTTATAGCACTTCGGACCTTTATAGTTCAGCCTTGATTGCTGGTTAGCGAACATTGCTTCCATCTCGGCCTTTGGGCTTGACAGGTCACGATTTTGCATCTTACGCTCCTCGTGAAGTAATCTCTCTGTTACAGTTTCCATCTTGGGGACTTCAGGATTGGCCTCGAAAGCGGTCACCAACATGTTAAATGATTCTGGTAAACTAGCAAGGATATGGACAACTCTGTCCTCTTCAGACATTGGGTCACCAATTATCGAGAGTGACTCAAAAATATCAGTCATCGCCTTGATATGTTCATTAACTGAACCACCAGACTTCAGTCGCAGAGAATAGAGCTTTCGTCGGAGTTCCAATTTGTTGGCCCATGACTTTTTTTGGAACTGTTCCGCCAGTTTCCCCCAGACAGCAATTGGATCCACTGGGTCCCCAATCAAATACAACAATGATGGCTCGATGGACAGAACTATAATTGCCAATGCTCGATCCACCCTAGCTGTAAAGCTAGCAAGTTTAACAGCATCACTCGCAGGGGGAGCTTTTTCATCACCATTAACAATATTCCAAAGTCCATCCTTCATTAAGGTCATTCTACACTGCACCTTCCAAGTCGCATAATTCGACCCATTCAACGCAACTACAATCGAAGATTTCACGTCTGACGACATCTTCACTCACAAAGGGAGTACAGCAGTTCAGCGAAACCACTTAAATAGCACACAGCAATGGTTAACCGTCACACTAGTTTGATACGCTACGTACTCACGTTAACACGCAGTCTGGGCCCATAACCTATTGGCAGAGATGAACGCAGAGACAACAAAAACGACTAGTTGACTGAAACTTTGTCGCATTAAAAGAAGTATAAAACGATTCCAGAAGAGATTAAATAGTCAAACACGTAACTGTAGTTTGCTTCAAAAACAATAAAAGTGTTTATTTAATCACTGCTTCTTATTGGAAGGTTTTCAGCATTGGAACATGTAGATGGAAAACAAACATGACGAAATATCAATATGATATTTCGCAATCGTACAGTAGCACGTAAACAAACTATCTCCTTATAGGTTAGAGGACTTGCTTACTGTACACTTATACATATATATACGAGTTAAACAGATAAACAAAGTAAGTACATAAAAGAAAACAATAATAACAGTCCAGGCAAAAGTGGACTTTACCAACAATAATTTGTATTCTAAGTAGCAACATTATTATTGTTGTTATCTTTGTAGCATCATACTATGATATTATGTATATAAAAGTATGGTTAATAAAGACTGATACATCTGTCCTTTGTTACAACCCATTTCAGCAAATGGGGTCCTTTTAACAAAGTGCGATGTCATATTGGGTCCAATGTGCCTGATCTGTACTGTTTACAGATCTCTGAATTGAAAGTAACGTGATCACCTAAAAGCACCTTCTACTATGCTAACACACCTGGTGAACTTGCATACAGATGTACTGGCTGTTAGAATTGTTTAACGTTCCACTTGTTCAACATTCTACTTGTTCAGTTTGGCTGAGCCTAGTACTTTAGAAAACACAACTTTAGGTGCTTAAAACAAATACCTGACTTGAAACTTTAAGTCAAAACATCTCTTCTTCAATAATTATGTGCGAAATTGTGTACACCACTAGTGACCAACTCACTCCAATGTTATGATCTGCTGTCAGAGACTGCAGCTTGTCAAGTTTTGTGGAACAGCACCCTCTGTTAACATCGGACATGGTTGGAACTTGAAAGCCCTAGGGATTGATAGCTGTGTTACCCCGGAAGGAAATGCACATGCCATTTATGTCATTTATGTCCATATCAGTTTCATATATTCAGTAATGATTAATTCTTGTATCAATTATATAACTGATTTGTTGTCAGTGTTTGCTGATGGTGGAAATGACAAGAGCCTTCAGCTTCTGCAGCATTGCTGCTCTATACTTAAGATTTGGTGTTATGTTATATTTCTTAAGCAGCATATCCACTCGTCACTTATACATGTTACTTTTGTATCTCGTTAGTGACTCACCGTCGTCTTGGTGTCGGGATAACTACATCCACTGGAGAGCTGTCACAATGGCCAGAAACATTCACGATCAGCTGAAATCTATCCTTACTAAACAAATGCAGGTAACAATCGGTACTTCCTTCTACAAGTCACAGTATGTACTTACTATGCTTCTTGATAGAGGTGTTGTACCACAATTAACTTCTCCATTGACTTACACAGTAAATTCACCCCTATCCAAAGTTGTCAGAGTGTAGACAGAAGATCAGTTAGTATGGATAGAATCTGCTAGTATGGTCAGTTTGGGTGAATAAATCTGCTTGTATGGTCAGTTAGTATGGATAGAATCTGCTAGTATGGTCAGTTAGTGTGCACTAAATCTTCTAATATGGTCAGTTAGTATGGATATAATCTGCTAGTATGTTCAGTTAGTATGGATAGAATCTGCTAGTATGGTCAGTTTGTATGGATATAATCTGCTAGTATGTTCAGTTAGTATGGATAGAATTTGCTAGTATGGTCAGTTAGTATGGATAGAATCTGCTAGTTTGTTCAGTTAGTATGGATAGAATCTGCTAGTATGGTCAGTTAGTATGGATAGAATCTGCTAGTATGGTCAGTTAGTATGGGTAGAATCTGCTAGTATGGTCAGTTAGTATGGATAGAACCTGCTAGTATGGTCAGTTAGTGTGGACTAAATCTGTTAGTATGGCCAGTTAGTATGGATAGAATCTGCTAGTATCAAGTATTAGTTTAAAGTTTTCTACCAGTTCACTGTTTTATCTTTGGTAGCATTTAATGATGCTCCTCACTTACAGATCTCTACTCAAGGTGTATGTGAACTTTCTTATCTACTTAAACTGCAACAAAAATATTGCTAAAATTGTTGTATTGTATCCCTCTGGACCTACTTCCTAGCATCATTTTGTAAAGAGACCACCTTTGAGTCTCATTGATGTTATTCGCTGATTTCTCCCAAAGATTTCTGATTCCTTGCTGGAGGCAGAAATAACCAATGTGACTAGTGATGGCATGTGTCGGTGTGGGTTTGTCTGCGTGTGTGTGGGATTGTGTAATTCCGTGTGTGCAAGTGTGTATATGATGCCTAAGGTTGTAAACATGATTTACATAAAATGTACATCTTGGATGAACCTCGTACTGAGGTAACTATCTCATACAACAGGCTCAGAAGCCTACCATTACTTTTTGGGTTTTCTTGTTTTGGGGGTTTTTGTTATTGAGATCCAAGGATTTAAATGTTCATAAACCTTGCTTAACATGATTATGCAAAAGTAGACCTTGGATGAGCCCCATATTATATAAGTTAGGGAATCACTTTGAGTAAACAGCAGTTATATTTGAAATTTCTTATGAATTGTATAATGTGGAATAGGAATCACTATTGGAGCCTATTAGCTTGCTGGTTAGGTCTACTGTCATGTTCATGCAGATTGGGTGTTTCTATGTTCTTTAAGGACTGCCACACAGTATACTGCAGTGATTGTTCTATCCATAATAAATATTTTATTGATCAGTATTCCACTATCCGTTAATCATCGATGGTGCAGTTATATATTAGCAAATACATCGACCAAATACACCATCATTTACGTAACTTTTGTCTTTTCCTTCTTTTTTATTGGCCAGAGATCTGATTTCCCAAAGGAAGACATTGATAGTGATCTCAAGCCTGGAGAACTGATGGGTAGAGCTCTCTGCTCTGGACTGTTTAGTAACGTTGCTAGGAAGGCTCCATCTGGTCGAGGATTCAGAACCATGGAGGGCCATGGCACTCATGTATTCATGCACCCTTCATCTGTGGTGAGATTACATCGTGTGGTGGTAAAAAGCTACTTGTTGGTCATACGTGTGAAATATACTCTAGTTTATCATCAGTTTGATCATTCATACATTCATTTATTTTTTTATTTGGGCAATGGCAGTTTTTGACCTCATACCTCTTAATGGTTTTGCACACAACTGTCATCTGTACAACTTTATGGAATTGTAAAGAGGCCTAAATTACCATACCTACTGTATATGTAAATGTATGTTTGTATGTACCTATGTATGTATGTTTGTTTAAGAATCTGTGTAGGTAATTGTGTGTAAAAGACACTATGCAAAGACTCAGCACTTTACATCACAGTAAGGTTTAACTGTAAGGATAAATCCTATAGAAAGTGCACTTCCAGGGACAAAAGAACACACTTCCTAGGCATAGATCCTTCACAAACAAGAACATTTCCTATGGATATTTCATGGCAAATTGTGGATAATTTTTAGGTGGACTTGTATATATCTACCACTTGAAATTGAACCTTACATGTCTGAAAACTAATTCCATCATTAGTATTGATTGTATAGTATCTTTAAATATTTTATATATTTAATACTGACAGACCATATTTGGTATGATACCAGCAGAATAATCTGCTAAACATTTCAAGGCGAAAGTTGCTTTTAAGTTTCCAAAAAGTTTTCTGACACTCTGAATTTTTTGCAGACATAAAGGTTTAAATCAGAACATTGAGATATCTCAGAATGGTAATTTACATAAAGTGAGGGTGGTAATAAAATGCTTTCTATGGTTGAGACATGTGACCAGTTTTAACTTTTTAGCATATTTGAGGGGTATTTCTGGCAACATTTCCTTTTTCAGCCCTTGTACCATTATACACCAATACTCTGTTATGAAGGTGATATTTCCCAGCTCTGTAAAGGATGATCCCAGATTATGTTTTTATGATCCTGATTATGTCCTACTTCCACAGTTGTTTGGTCAAGCAGATAATCTGGACTGGGTCATCTACCATGAGGTAATCTGGACCTCCAAAGTCTTCATGAGAACAGCTTGTTCTGTGAGTATTATTTATCATAGCGCGGTGTCAATCTCCTTTGAACAATGCTAGTAGCTGAGTTGAAAAGCACAAAATATTTGTGAAATAGAGTTGTAAATAGTCTAACATCTTTTTTTTTTACTGAATGTATTTTAACAAACACAGCAAAACTCAAAATAAAATAACATTATTGTTGTAATTGCAGTCAAAACAATGACTGTGTTTTGTGCTCGTCTATAAGAAAGGGTTCTTAAATACCAACATGTTTGTTGCTAATTCACTATGTCTTCACAGCTTGAAAATGATTTCTCTCTGCTCATTTCTCCTGCAGATTGATTATGATTGGGTGAAAGATCTGTTGCCACGGTTGCATGAACTGGATGCATACGGACTGAGCGGCTGCCTCAAACCAGACGACCAGAGCAAGGAAGCGGCTGCCATGGAGGATAGTAAAGATACTGAGACCTCTGCAAATCGTCTTCAGCTAAAACAAGGTCTTGAATCTTTCTATCACGTCATGTTACCCTTAAAATGCAGTGTTGTAATGAATGTTGACCCAAGTCACTAAGTTTTAAAGTGTAGTGACTCACACAAGTTTGTCAGTTTCTCCACAGTAGAGATAATACAGTGACTGGAGTCCATGACTAAATTACATATTATGACATATTAATGAAGGAATCCATATCTTTTCACTTGAACCCAGTGATTAAGCTTTGTAAAAGTCTTACTGAAGAAACTTAAACAAGTTGTTTTTTTGCTGGCAAGAAGACTTTGGGTAATCATAACGTACCAATGGGTATTCATAAGGTAGCAATGGGTATTCATAAGGTACCAATGGGTTTTCATAAGGTACCAATGGGTATTCGTAAGATGCAATGAGTATTCATAAGGTAGTAATGGGTATTCATAAGATACAATGGGTATTCATAAGGTAGCAATGGGTATTCATAAGATACAATGGGTACTCATGACGTAGCAATGGGTATTCATAAGGAACCAATGGGTATTCATAAGATCAGAACATTAATCCATTATTTTTCCACCACCAGATTCATCAAAAGAACCCAAATCACAGAAGAGGAATAACGATGCCTCTATATCAGATGCGAAACAGAGATATTTAGAAAGAAAGAAAGCAAAATTAACAATATGAACAAAACACATATCCTGAAGTGAGATGAGCTTTCCAGATTTAGTGATGTGAAACCATGTGAACCATGCAGGAAGAGACGCAGGATAAAATGCAGGCGATTTCCTCGATGTCACTACAAACAGTGTTCTTCAATTTCATGTGTTCACAACTCACACAAAAGAATTGTGCTCTCGCAGCCTTTTCATTTGGAAACTGTGATGTTACAAGGATGCAGTCCTTAGAAGAATGGCTTCCTAGTGGTGTCACAGAAAATGTTAGAATTGACTGTGAAAGGTAGAAAACACTCACTGGAAAGATAATGAAGATATGGTGTCACTTGAAAGCTAGAAATTTGATATTAAAAGCTAGCATTCATAGTAATGTCAATCAAAAGCATTAGTGATTACACGAAGGCAGTGTATCAAGCATTCACTGTGACGTCTTTGTAGAGAAGTACATGCAGTCCATCATTATGTGTTAGACTGTGATGTCACAAATGTAGTATTGTGTAGCATGTTTTGTGATGATATCACCAGACGTGTCAGACATATAGTCATAAATATAGTATGCATGTTAACATTATATGCGTGACGATAAATATGATATCAACCATTGTAATGTCACTAAAAGATGGTGGTGTGCACTAAGGTATCAACTGTCTCTGTGATTTATCTCCACACAGAGGAATTGTATGCAGTTGAGGATAACATATTGGAATGTGATGTCACAACCTGCAGTCATAATGTGTAAGACTTGTTGTTTTGTCACTAGAAGGAATGTTCATATTTATTCAAAAATATATCTTTCACCTCTATATATATATAAAGGAATTGGGCAGAGATGCAAACTTTACATATGTACCCATTGTGAAAGAGATATGTATGGAGTCGCAACATGGGGCACAAGTTTTGGAGGAGCAGAGATGCACAATACCCCCTAGCCCTGGCTGTTTCAATGCTCATGTTAATTAATAAGGGTATATAGTGGCTACAAACATTGCTAGATGTGATAAAATGGTCACACAGTTTCAAAAACGTACAGCACAGTTTTAAGCATGGTTTGACCTTTTTGGAATTTATAATCTTGTGACAATCATAAGTGAGATAATCTGAAGACTGTACCATCAAGAAATGTATTTATTTTTCCATTGTATGTTTTTTTGGTCAAAAATAAATTATTGCACATAGTATCCTTTTGTTGAGACATTCATTTACTGTAACATGTCATAAAAAGTGCACAGCATTTATTTGTCAGTAAGCTTTAGGTGTTTTCTGTTTTGTGGTTCCTCCTCCATATTTCCCCTGTAAATGTGTGCCCCCACCCCCCTCTCCGTCCTCAAGTTTCAATCTACCTTTACCTCCTCTGTGTGGAGTAATTTTCTCAGAAGCTGTTATTATTTGTCGTTTCATCATTTGATTCGAGAGAGGTGGAAATAAATGATTTTGGAAAACAGTGATGAACATAGTCCTTATAATTCATGTTGTTGTATGCTCTACATCCAAAGAAGAATTTACTGTTATATCCACTGATGATACAGGAAGCGAGCCTTGATATTATTTAAACATCCTTTTTAAAGCATATATGCTAGGAAGACCAAATATGGTCAACCCACTGCCAAAGTTATATACTTCTTTGGTTGCAGTACTCAGAAGATTTTTCCTCAGGCATTTCAGGGACCTTTGGGGGTTTGGGGGGGTGGGGTGGGTACGGGGGTTGGAGGACAGGAGTATGACTAATATTCAGTGGTGGTGAATTTATCACCTAGGAGCATGGAGAGCCATGTCAGGCCCTAGGTACAATTATATCACCTGTCCCCCCCCCCCCCCATTTTTCACTCTTCATATACCTCTGGAACTGTGGTGTATGCACTGTTATCACTGACTGGCTTAAGTTTGTCCCGTTTGTATTATAGTTCGTTTACGATTTTACTGCTGTTTTTGTCGAGATTGGCTGATTAATACTCTCATCTGCCTCTTCAGACTGGCCATCATTTGCGCTATACCCCGGCCATATAATCCCGCCTTTTGACATTGTTAGCGTAATCCTGTTTGGGCCGTCTGTTCAACCTTTAAAATGCATGGGGAAATATGGAAGCTTAGAACCTCATCAATTATATCATTTTTCCTCTTGCGAACATTTGGCATATATTAATTTGTAAAACAAGTTTCATCGTTTACTGGTAGGCCTAGAAGAACATTTCATGATCAAACGACCGAATGCATTAACTGTTTGCTATTATGTTGCAAGTGGATACTGTACAAGTTATAATCCCTGATGTGTGCTTAGCTTTTATTTTCCGATACGTGGTCCCGGCCTAATCTCACTGTGTAGTGACTAAGATAAGTTGCCTTTTGCAAACAAACACATCACAATTACCGAACTCGATCTGCAACAATGCTTGGAGAATGTTTCTTTGCTTATCCCCAACACAGGACTTAATAGAATAGATTGATAGGCAACAATCGAATTGTGAGTTGCTCTATTGACGGAAGTTCCTCAGACACGACTTAAGCGTGAGGTTGCCGTAGCAACCTCCAGCAACGGCAGGTGTCTCTGTGCTTTGCATCACAGATGTATTTGTTCTATGCGAGAAAGATGAGCTGTTGCTAATGGTGAAGCGTATTCAGAGAGGGAGATAGCTACCTTTGCACAGAGGTAACTCGGAGGGGGTTATGTACAGCGATTGCTGTTGATGCATGGCCGGTGGTTAGCTAATTCACAGAGGTGCTAAGGGCAATGGAAGTTAGGCCTACGCAGAGCTTTATTTAATAACACCGGAATATTTTTTAATATAAACCGATAATAAATTGTTCGGATTGACGTCTTGTAGAGGGCATCATAGGACTATCCCTGCAATTGTTTATTCGAATATGTAGGGTCATATTGCTCTGCCTTAAAACATACCGTGGAGTTGAACTTACCATTGGAATTTACGATAGGGGCATGCAGGCTAATATATAAACAGTTACATATGTTATCATTCGTTTTCCAACGATCTTCATGGACTGTGAACATTTTATTCCATACCCGACCGCACGACTGGAGGTTTCGTTGTCTGGGCTACATATGTAAATTTGGTCCGTAGCGACTCAGCATTTTAGTTACCTCATCATATCCGAAGGAACAGTATAGGGGCACCTACCATCCACCGGAACTAATACACAACGGACATATCAAATACCTCGAGTTGTATGGTATAACAAGCAATTATCATAACCGGTCAAGTGCAATGGTACAAAAATCAAGCCGGTCTACCCCGGCACCTAGCACCCCTGCTGCTCCTAATCCTGCGGAACCACCGAAACCTTTAACACCAAATGATGAAGGTGAGTAAATATGTATTGTTGCTTTGGTAACATATTAAATTAAAGGAGTAGTTCGGAGGAAACCTTATATTTTACTTATGAAACAAGAACACATTCTAGCATCCTGGTGAAATTTCCTTTATACGTATCGTTTTCAACAAAGTTTGTAGTCTCAATGCCTGCATTGCGTTTTCAGGATAGTGATAACTTGAAATTGTCAACGTTTGTACCAAAGTGAACTTGAAGCAAGATTTGAAGATAATCCAATCCAAGCATCGCACCTGTTTGCTTCAAGTTTACTTACAGCACAAACGTTGACAATTTCAACTACCAATTTGCTTGAAAACGTTATGTTGAATTTGCATGTAAATTCAACTAGTATTAATATAACCATATAACTTTGGCAGGCAGGGGAGCAACCTCCATATTTGAATGGGGGAGGAACTGATATTTTGTCAGGGGAGGAGTCCCCCTCCCCCTTTGAGAAACTGGTAAAAATGGAGTGCGTAGATGAAAATGGGTAGAGGTTGCCAAACAATGACGAAGAGACCTTCATCCAGTCGGCCCTAATGGAAAAGCATCTGCAGCTCTATACGAATTAGCATTCAGTAAACTTTATGACCGACAATTAATTTGAAACTGTTCTGCGTATTGACAATTAATATCATCCCTTCCTAGTTTCCACATACCACATATCATTGTGCTAAGCACAAGAGCGTGAGAGATAAAATAGATCATTGGGAAGTGTACCCCCGTCCCCACCCCCACCCGCCGTGACGTCGTACCTCGTGATGATCGTACAAGTTATTCCGACTTTGATCAGATGTTCATTCACCCATTAACCTCCAGTTTCCCTTGACTTCATTCGGCAAGATCAATTTCCAAACGCTCTCAGACGCACGTATATATAACATTGGCTTGTAGGTATGTTCTTATGTAGGCCTTAGTTTCTCATTCATTTTCAAGAATGCAACCACGAATTAGTCGGTAAACGTTTTCAAATGTTGGTCTTTATTACAAAATAAATACCACATGTAATAACAAAAAAATAACCACAGGTGATCGACCTAAAAAAAAACAGGCAGCCTTTGTTTCTATTTAACCTTGATCGTTTTGGTGTAGTAATTCAGAGTATGAAAGAAGTTCAGGGTCATTAACCGGCTTAAATACAATCGAGGTAAACTGCAATTTGATCTTATTTTCATGGACAAAGTAGAATAGTTATTTTAAATTAACCCCGATTATAACCTCAATTTCAGCTACCTCATGCGAATTTACCCAAAGGAGCTATACAATGTTTAGAAAATATGGGAAACTTTTGTGTTTTACGTCAACTCTTTATGCACCTGACTAATATGTAGTCGGATCATTCTATCGTTGCATATTCTTGCACCGTGGTGTCTATATTGAATCTAATGAAGCGATTCTGTGTCGAGTAGAATACATTTCACACACAAAAAACAATCATCTTTAATTAGTGTGATTCACACTATACTGAATGGGATGTATTGATGGTCCAAATTGTTCAATTAACCAAATTACTTTATTGATTAATTTATTTTATAATCAATTGATTAATTCATTATAGATAATCGAGACAATGAGGTGTAAACGTTTGACCACCAGACCGTAGAAAAGACATTCGTTTTGCTGTTTGGCGCATGTTTGTCACAAATACTAACTTATTTCTCATATCATGACCTTTAATTTACAGAAGTAGGATACATTGGATTTCTCTTTCATGCTATTATTAATAGATAATGCTTAGTATTGTTTACATCAGTCTGCACTCTAGCACCCCCCCCCGCCCCCGCCCCCCTCTGTTGAAGTCTTTATAAATTCATGAAAGATTCATGAGATTTTTTTGAGAATAATTTATTCTTTATTCCAGTATTGACCCGGGCTATAGCCCACCTGACCCCCTACCTCTTTGGACCTATCAGACACCATATTCAAATAATCACCAGAAAAGAAGAGGATATCAATGTGTGGCTCATCAGTCATTATATCGCTGCTGGTGTAAGCCATTGTTAACTATAGTCGATCGATATTGTGAATACACCCATTTCGATTTGTGATGGTTGCATATGTACAGTACCGAACTGCACTTCAGTCATAATAATAACAATAGGGGAAAGATAAATAGAGAAATGAATTGCAAATTGTAAATAAAAACTAGTTTTGCTTTTGACGAAAAGTGGTAATCGCACCATTTGACTTAGGATCAGGGAGCTGCTAGTAGCAGCTCCCTGTTAGGATACTCAGTCATTAACTATATCTGCCACTTACATAATCCCCAATGTGCCCTGTGCCAATCCCCTGTGTTATCAGTAGGCCTACAATTCATTTTAGCTATACTGTCGCGTGGAGTTCAAAGTGGGGGGGGG
This sequence comes from Apostichopus japonicus, assembly GCF_037975245.1. Lineage (NCBI taxonomy): Eukaryota > Metazoa > Echinodermata > Holothuroidea > Aspidochirotida > Stichopodidae > Apostichopus > Apostichopus japonicus. The sequence goes on from NC_092579.1 coordinate 3,450,454, forward strand.
GGGGGAGGGGTGAGGGCTATAACAGAGATATCCAGATATATTTTACTTTAAGCAGTTCATAAAATGATGTACTAGAATTAATCCCCGATTCCCCGTAAAACTCTCCATACTGTTTTATTAACTAATAGCAAACTATAATGCCCTGACCAATATATGGCTTACATATTATAGAAAGCCATAGAATTTCAAGACGAGTTGACGTTTCTGGGTGCATGCACCTAATACAAAACCATAACGGTCATAGCCAAGTAATATGAAAATATCATAGATCTATAGAAAACATCAATAAAATTCACATGGTGACGTTACACGGCTACAGTAGATGAAAAGCCATCAATTAAATCGTTCCGTGAATGGATACTGACAAAAGTAAACATCCTGAAGTTGGACAGGCATAAAAATCGATAGGTTCTGTTTGTTATTAGAAAATGAAAACTAAACGAACGATAATCGACGGTTGTAATGTAGCTATTAATATCAAAAATGAAAACTACAAAGCGAATGGTGACAATACAAATATATAACAGGGCAAGTTAATTACACGATGTGAATGAAATATGAAACACCCCGAATGCATGTAGTGATATTACAGCTTGAAAAACTGCCATTGTGGGCTGAAAGCTGGTAAGTTTGTTTGAACCCGAAACTGATTAGGAGAGGAGCATAGGGAAGGAGCGAAAAGAGCATTAGACGAGGGGAATAGAAAGCGTTGGGGATGAGAGGGGGGGGGTGTTTAACTTAACCGTCATCAAAATTATGAAGCTACGATTCATTGTATCTAAGACTATATTGCGAGTCCCTATTGTCTACGACTAACAAGTTTGCCAGGCTCGGTTTGACCATTTCATGGTAACCAAAATATTCTATAGGGCTAGGGCTCTTTGAGATGATTTAAATGATGATTTTCAAAAAGGAATTAAATTCTTTGGCAAGTACTGATATTTCTGATTTCCGAATAGCCAAGTCATACGAAAAGTTGTTTTAAGATAATAGCAGTAGGCCTACTCATTTGTCCATTTGTGTGATAAAACAAATTAAATAACATTTACCTCTATAAAGAAACATTTCGATGCTACTCGATGTTACAACATCCTGTAATAATGTATAGCTTCCTATAGCTTGGTTAGTGAATTCTAATATTAATCAGAATTTTTCAATTTGCTTGTTGCAGATGTTATTAGGCCTAAATACTAAAGGTGAAACTTCCTTACCGATGAGAAATGAAGACTTTATATTATAATAATATTGCCCACCTGATTAGAAAGATGAGAGAGGAATTTAATATTTGGTCAATTGTAATTTCCATTTTGAGTAATACTAGTATTGACGAAATGCATAAAACATGCTTCAATAAGTAAGTCTGTTGAGATCCGCCGACATTATGCAGACAATAGTAATAACTAACTTTACACTCCGGGGTTTCCAGGTTATCTCTAAGCACGTTGTATTTAAATGCGCGCCGCTTTTGTTTGCCATGGTGACCTGATAAACAAACTCTTGTCTTTTCTCCGTCTTGCCTGTCGATCTTTGTTTTCTACTTTGGTTCACACGATAAGAGCAGAGTGTTACTCCATAGAGCCTCTGATAAGAGTCACTGATTAAATATTATCTTCTTTATTGCATGTATATGTTTGTGGTTAACTATATAGACTGCTCTGCACAAAATGACATTTTTGGATTCGGGTGTAGTCTATAATATATGATGGTCTCTCCCCCCCCCCCTCCCTTCCCCCTCCTTACGACAAGTGATTATTATTGCAAATTTATTATTTGTTGATTTTCCCTCTTATTTTCAGCCGCGAATGAATCTCGTAAAATGCTCTCGATGTATCGAGTTGCGTTAATAAACAATCTACGGCCGTTTGAAATGATAAAACATCTACGAGAAAACATGGTTGTGAACGCCGAGAGAGCCAAGGAGATGAGGAGGGCTGGCAGAGGCAATAAAGTAACGACTGGGGAGGTCATCATTGACGAGTTATTGACAAGAGGGGGACGAGAATTCGACGTTTTCGTCATCGGACTAAAGAAACAACATGTTAATGTATTCGCAGACCTACTGGAAGGCAAACATGAATCAAGTAAGTGAAACGAGCGGTGTCGGTGTGCTCAAAGTATAGTACAAAGGCCAAGATGAATTTAGCACTGTAAGGTAATGAAATGGTTGAAGTAGTACATATACCTCAACTTCAACCCCAATCTCTCAGATCCGAAACCTCCTTTCCCCAACTGCAATTTTGACACATGATCCTGATGTATTCTACCCAGATACTCTTCTGAAAAATTCGATTTGTATTTAGACATAGTTTCGGACTTTATGATATTGGTCAGCGACTCAGCGTGGGTCGAAAAAAGTTATATTATGTCTCGTTGCTTACATTCTTTCTGAAATGATATCGTGCCCCCCCCCCCCCCCCCAAATGATGCAATGTCTTATATATTGCCACAGCATAAGGACATTATCAAATGATTCCCTATTTGTATCTTACGAAGTTTATTTTATAATATCACAAAAGTAAATACTATGATTATATATACAAACATTTAACAATGGGGAACAAAGGACATAATATGTCTCATTTGAATAGTCATTCATCGTTATTTCATCAATATTTAACTCTTTCTGTTGCTTATTTTGTGCAGAACTCATCAACATAATAGAACCAACATCGAGACAGCTCGGTCATCACTGGAAACGGCTGTCACTTGAACTAGGTACCGCAGGATTTGTTCCGAAAGTTGAAACTAAGTACAATAAAGTAAGAGAGCAGGCGCTTTACAGCTTGATTTTGTGGGAAGATTCATCTGGTATAGCAGCGACTGAAAGGAGACTACTTGACGGATTACAAGCTCTTCAAATGAAGTGGGCACTCGGTATGTATTTCTTCCCCTGAAATGAAATGACGCAATCCCTCGAGGTCCGTTCATATTTCTTCTACATGTTTATTTGATAGAACTCCCTAAGCAAGCCCACCCCTCCCTCAATTGATCATTGGCATACGTATTTTTTTTAAACGTTATAGCAGGGTGTAATCTGAGAGATTATTTAACTTATAGACTTTAGTTTGCGCTCTTTCATTTATTTTCCGCTAGCCATATTACCGACCGAGTCTATTCTCATTAAACACCCTTCCCTCACTGGTAACTTGCTTGATGGTGTTGCTCTTTGGAGTAACGCTCCTTCCGATTAAAGAGAATTATTTATACCCAATCGGAATGATGGATGCTTTGATTATGATTATTTCTTCTTCTTTTTTTGTGTATTTCCAGCATCTATAAAGAAGATTTCTAATCCCAAAAGTGGAAAAAAGAAGAAAGGAAAAAAGAAAAAGTCAGGTAAAAATGATAATAAATTCATTTATCTAGCAGTGGTGAATTCATTAGCCTAACTATTCCTTGATAAATGTTATCAATGTATGACAGCATTGGTACGGCGTAAATATTCTGCAAGAGATAGTACCGAAATAAGGCATGTTATCAATCTTCTACAAGCCAAGCGCTGATCCAGCGGTGGTGGTGGGGTGTACACAAAATATAAACGGTGCACTGTAAGGCGTGGGCCTACTGTGAGGCTACTATACGTGTAGTAAATTCCCCAAAACAGGTAAAAGAGGAGCGAAGTAATCAGTTTGGTGTTGGGTCAGTGGCGTAGGAAGGTACTTTTGAGTGGGGGGGGGGGGCTGAAGACTGTTGGCCGGCCTGGGGGAGGGGTCTAAGGGGAGGGGGTGTCCACCTCTCCTTTGGATTTTTTTTTGCATTTCCAGGTGGCCTCAGATGCAATTTGGTGCAATATAACACACTTCAACACCCACTCCATTTTGTAAAGAATTTTGCATTTTCACATGGACTTAGATGCAATTTTGTGCTTCAAATTAGATTTTTCTTTCATTTGGAAATGAAAAAGGGGTTTTCTGACTTGCGGAGCGGGGGGGGGGGGGGCGGAACGATTCTTCCGCCCCCCATATTTTTCACTGGGGGGGCTGGCGCCCCCAGCCCCCCGGTTCCTACGCCCTTGTGTAGGGTTGTGCTATCAACTACTGCGGTGGGGGGGGGGAGGTGTACCATGATCCCTGAATCCACGCCTGGTATGCTGTCACATATAAAAGTCGGGTGAGGGAGTTGGGTTTGTCCATGACTTTTCTTTCTCTTTTCTACACGCCGCGTCCGTCGGACAATGTTAAAGTCTCACAATATGCCGGCTTATATTCATTAAGTAGGCCTAATCTACAGGTTAAAAAGCTGTTCATCAATATCTGTTGTACCATTTTGCTTTTAGGAAAAAAGAAGAAATGAAGTTGTGATTTGGCTAAACAAGGCTTTTAGGACGATATTCTTGCCATAACAACCTAAGCTGCTGTAATTCAGGATCCCAACTGTTCGAGGAAGACCAAGTGGTTCAGAGAAGCAGTTTATAGGACCAACAAACAAGATGTTTGGTATTCCTTCAAAGTACTGTTCAATGAGTGACGGTAACATTTATAGCAGAAGCAGCTCCTTGTTCTGGATAAAGAGTCACATGGACCACCAGGATATAATAAAATGAAGTCAGGGGGTTGTGGTGCCCAAGAGAAAAAGGTCCGCCAAATATCTAAGACAATTGTGTCGGCTACATGAGAAATGAAGTAAACAGTACGGTTTAAATCGGGAATTTTCACGTCACAAAGTATTCTTCTGTTCATTAACCACGGCTGGCGACATAAACGGTGGTCTACAAAGCAATGCCGTATAATGCTCATCGAATATAGTAATGGATATGAGGCATCTGGGTTTAGTTTGTAAGAAAGGTCAACTGAGGCGACAAGTTTCCAAGAGGTCGCAGTACATCAGTGATTCGAATTCATGGGATACTGGAGGGGCAGGCCGGCAGGGTATGAGTGTGGGGGAGGGGGATGTATAGTGGTGTGTTTCTTTACACCATGTGGTCATCCATTATCTTCCCTCTGATATAGGCTACCCACCAGAAACCTAGTGTGAAGCAAACTTGGGATTTGTTTGTTTAGCGTTAGTATTTTATTAACTACATGCTTCGCCTCATTATTAAAGATGGGTCTAGTGATATTTTCACTATTGCAAATAACTTAAAGATTTATGCACGGCTTCCACAGTTTTTAAGCATGTTTGATCAAATTACAAGGGATAAACTGTTCATTGAAGAATTATGATATATATGTATATATCTCTAGAAAGTGTCTAAGTCCTAATATGCAACATTCTTGGAGATCCAACTCAGTTAGGCAACTTGAGGTTTGTCGGATATGATATGCAAAATCTCGAGTCGTCGATGGAAAAGTCTGTTGGCGTTGGAAACTTGCAAATTGGGGTTTGGGGAAGTGTGGTTTGATTGCCGAAACTTAAGAGATGCACATGACTTTGGAGTGATCTTTAGCAAGTGAAAATACTGAGCTAACAATACGTGAGATTGCCTAAATGTGGCTTTCACGGATTCGAAGTAACTTTTCAATATTCCTGAAGCTTGTATTGACGACGTCTTTCGTATTATTTTTTTGAATAAATATCTGCAAAGATTAAGAACATTTTCTTGTCATCTTGTGGTCGTCACAGAAAATATTTATCGCAGCTCCATATTATCGACCAAAGATTGGGATCATACTTACACCCCCCCCCTCCCTTCTCCGCAGCCAAATACGAGGTTAGGTAATAAATCTGCTAACCCCCCCCCCCCCCACCGCCCTAACAACACAAACACTTTTCTACGCAGTAATCTACTCCACGGTGTCGCTGGAAAAATCGGGCTTTAAAGAACCTACCAATACCTATGAAAAGCCTTCCTAAATCGTTAGACTATTTTTTTTTTTAAACTGAAATTCTGAGGGATTTCCCCCAATCCCGCCTCAATTATTGTGTACTTCTGAAGCTATCTAGTTGACTCAGGAACTGTGAGGATTAAATTCTCTAAAATCTGAGAAAATCAAACATTTATCCCAAGTACTAACTAAAAATTCCGTAATGACCTCCGTTACTGTACTACTTGCATTAGGACCTACTTAAAAGGACATTTAAAATTTTACATGAGTAGCTATTAGTACAATCTTGTAGCCTAATCCTGATTTTGTCAATAGATGTCTCAGAATACCCATTTAAAGCTTAGATTTATTCAGGGTGGGAACAGAGTACCAGGTTTCGATGACGCTCAGACAACAAACACCTTGTCAAAAAATCTGGATCACCCACAGATTTTACTGAGGTCTCAGCACTACTTCATTACATGCATCACTCGCATATTAATTCATTATTTGTCTCACAAATTTTCATGGAAAAAATTGGCATAAAAAATGGATTCATAAAGTCTATACCTTGCGAGTTATTTGCCAGATCTAAAACATAATTCCACATTTGAAGGTTCAAATCACCACTTCATCTCACGGGTAGGTCTTGTACAGAAGCAACCCTTTAGAATGAACCCACTTTGTTTACAGAGAAATGTATTGATTAATGTAGATAGTAACTGTTTATAGAGCACCAAATATTATTAAGAGTTTTTTTTAATGATTCTTAAAACAAATTACTCAAACCACAAACAAAACACATAGAAAGATAATGCTTTGTACATCTTGTTTATTTTCCAAGCTTCAAGAAAAATTGATTTGTGTCATATTGGTCAAATTAACAGGCCTTTCAGCACATCATATGAAATATCTCTCCAATTTGAATGATCTGACATTAACCACATGCCATGTGACCTTTGTTATGAGATGCCATTCAAGAATACAGAATACTATATTGCCAAAAGTATGAAACATTAATACAAATTAACTTCAGGTGCAATCTATTCATAAAACTTGTAATTCTTGCAAAATGTGCCATCCTTTCTGCAATGTTCAGACAAAGAGAAATCATTTTGAACTTTCTCAACAGATGTCAGATTTAAAATACTACCCCCTCCCCCTCTTCTGCCACACCACCAAAAATTAATATGTATATGTGCAACATATCGACAACCTGGTATTTTTCTTTTTTTTGATTTAGTAAAAACCAAAGTTTCTACAAAGAATGACAATAAAAAGTACAAGATAACATGATGGACAAATTTTACTGTAAGCATTTCACTCCTAAGAGTTACACCTGAACCAACAGATTAAGTCACAGGATGTTACCAAACAGTAAAATATTAAGAAACTGCCATCTAAAAGAACTACCAACTATTTTAAGATACAACCATTTCAATTACAACAAAACCAGTCTCCAAAAAAAAAACAATCTTGCTTCAAGCATTACTACTTAGGAAAAATGAACAAGGGTTTTAACATTTCATGAAAAAAAAATGAACGCATAAAACACATTTTGTTCTTTGTTTGAAAACCAAATCACATCAAAGGAGAAACATACCAGCGCACATCTTCTTTACTGTACAGCGTAAGGACTTGAGTATATGAAGGAATCGAGCAATAAGAACGATTTAGTCAAGATATCAAAAGCTTAAAAGTCAAGAAGTTGCCATTTTAATTCAAGTTTGACTTCTTTAGGCTGCCATTCTGTTGACTGTTTGTTGCTCACTGATGGTGAAATCTTAGTGTCACTTGTTTCCCTGTTTACATTAGTAAATGATTTGATTAAAGAGATGCTAGAATCTTGTTTAGAACTAGATTTAAAAACATTAGCCAATAAAAACGTTTACAGTAATACAAGAAGAATCATGAAATGGAACAAAAAGTTGCTCACTGGTTTGTGAAGCACTTTTAACCATCAGTATTTTGCATCATGAGAAAAGTCAAGATATACATCCCAAAACAAACAAGTATTTTTTCATCATTTTTCATCATAATCGGCTTTTATCATGGAGGTAGAAGCAGTTGGTAAGGATGTTTCACCGTTAATCAGTAATTAACACACTTAACCACTTTTGATGGTCAATCATCATTGATCTTGAATTTTCTTAAAACCCCTCAAAAAGCAACATTTTAATGTGTCATTAATGTTTAAGTCATGCAAAAAGGAATGCCAGTCCAGTAAAATTACAACATCAACTACCAACTATATATTTTTAATTTTCAGTATGGTTATATGTAGCTCCTTATGTAAAGGTACTCTAGGGTCTTCAATAGTCAAACTTTTCAGGAATTTGTCTTGAACAGTCTTCAAACTTCAGTCAAAGAGGTAGATCAGGTGAACCTTCCGGTTCGGTACCTTAACCTCTCGTTCCAAAGAGTACTTGTTTCCTTTTGATTTAAACAATTTAAAATCACTTAATTAACCATGCCTGTACTAGATAAAACATAAAACCACATACCTCCGAGAGTTTCCGCTGGTCTATATAGATAGTTTGGGGGGTTCTATTTGGCTCTGTGCAATCAGCTCATCAAGTACGATGAGAAACGCCTGGTGTGCCACACTTAACATTTTATATTTGTAAATATATTAGCTGGCCCAAGAGAAATTACACTAAACAGAAGTCATTGTATGAAGAAAAGGAAACGATAAATATATACACAGCTTGGAAAGTAAACGGTTTACTAGACACAATCATAAACACATCAAAGTAGCCTGCTTCAATCACACATTTCTAACCGTTCAACTCTTTACCCATTTTCCTCCAGACTTATTCATACATCCCCTACCCCCCCTCCCATCCCGCCCCAACGAAGCATCTACCCTGGCCCAAACCAGTTGCTACCGTTCTTATTCGATGACACTGAAGCCTTCCACAATATGGATTGAGCATAAATCAGTCTAGTCCAAACCTGGTACATGTAATACATTCTCTGCTGCTCATCTACACGTAAACACAGCCAGCATCTTTAATGCACATGAATGTTGCAACTTCCGGGGGTATAATTTAGCTGATGTAGTATATATATTTGAAGCCTGATGCTGTGCACAATGGCATATGCAGCAAGATGCATAGTGGGGGAAATTACTACATAAATGTAAAGTAACAGACTCAAATACAAAACATTCTAAAAAAACAATAATAAAAAAAACAATATATGAGTAAATCAGTAACCTCAATATTGTTATGCAGCATGCAAATACTAAATATATTCCTGTTTGCTTTAGTTTAACAAAAAGTTCAGATCAAATGGTGACAAAAACTTGAAACGTGTGAACATTCAAAATGTTTAGAAGCAGAGTTTGACGATGCCAACACATGAATGATTTCACAGAAGGACATGCTGATTGATCATAAGCATCCTGGAGCTTGTCTTTGGCAGGGCACTATCCCCAGGTAATCAACAGGACCTCTTAGCACGCCTTCTGTTACACCTGTTGCTATGACTCATCAGTCCCTCTATAGAAGTTTGGCTTTATACAGAATACATCCAACCCAGGTTGGAACTAACAATTTAAGATAAGTCTCTGCTATCTTTCTCCTCAAACTGTATCATTAAATTATGAACCACCATATGTCAAAGTTAACAACAGAATTATTATTAAAGTCTTAGAGGTTACAGAAAAGTTAATTCTAACACTCTGATATCAGACAAAAGATATTTTGCAAAATAATTAATACCACATCATCAAAACAGGAACATTTGAAATCATTTGTAGACAGGGATGGACCCACCTCGGTAAGTTCGCCTCTAGCTCTTATCCAACAACGACGCAACGACCTCAATGACAGTTTGCCTCTAATCCAACAGCGACTCAGTTCGGTAAGGAGGGGCAGCGCACCACGGCAACGAGGTTCCGTCGAACTTGCAGCTCGACTTCTTCAGTGAAAGGCAAAAATTATTCTCATTTTTTGTTGTTGTATATTTTCAACATCATGCAAGTATGGCCTTGAGGGGTCCACATATAAATGAAAAGAGAAATCTAACCTATACAATGCATCCCTTTGTCTGTCTACCCAAGTCTTCCAGAGCACCGAGTCCAAACCAAGCCGCTTCGAATGCTGCAAAGAGACCAGCAGAAATTTATTAGTAATTGAATATTAAATACACATTGTCAAGTAAAAAGAAGAAAAGAAAACATGTTATAAATATGATAAGCTTTAACCTTACTACAAACTAGCTTAAATTCCCCTCTTACATCCCCCCCCCCCACCACCGGGTTACCACAAATCTTCACCCTTACCACAAATCTTTCCCATTCATTGTCTGGCTGGATGCTATTGTCTACTTCAAACCTATATAAAGATGGTGCTGTTCTTTGTTTCATCAGTTTGGACATTCCTCTTAAACTTATCATCACAGTTGTAATCATAGTTATCATAATTGTAAGGAAATACCCTATGAAAAGTGCATTTCCATGGACACGTCCTTCCAACATGTATCCTTCACGAAGAAGCACATTTCCTAGTAGGGATGTGGATAGTTGGGTGCCTCTTATGGGAACAAACTGAATATTCAGTAGGTAAAATAACCAGCTGGCCAACCCGATTTATTTGAGAAAATACCTCCAATGTTAGATCCAGACTACAGCTAAGGAAGGTCCTTTTAAACATTTGCATTTGATTTCACTACATTCAGAAGGCAACAGGAAGCATCATGAATATTGAATATTTTAAACCCCTTTCTACAGTCATGGCCAATCAGATTTCTTTGAGAAAATTCAACCAATCTATGATCCAAACCTACAACAAAGGTTTCTTCCAACATTTGCACTTGTTTAATTCTTTTCAATGCAAAAGACAAAAGATTGCCAACTATTTAATGGATGCTTTGAGAATTAAATAGAAAATCAGTAACTAATTATGCCTTGCATTTTCCCACATTTCAAATAACCGAGAAACATTTCACATCCTTTCCACTATCTACTTGTGACCATAACATGAAAAAGAGGCTGAGCTTTGTTGCAGAATGGTCTTAACAGATGAACACTTTTGAAACGCTGGGCTACAGTAAGTTATGCAGCCAACCAGATACGGTACGTTTAAACCCAGTTAGATGAGGAACCTCTCTGGTTGAAGAATATTCTAACACACTAGAGGGATCGCAGTCATAATTAGGGCATGCTCGACAAAATCATACAGCGTGGACAGAAAGCAAAAATTATTAACGGAGAAATGGTTACAATTCCTAGAAATACCTCTTGAAAATACCTGCAGAGTGATTCGGAAATAGAGAAAACATTCCTCTGCAAAGACAAAACCTACACCAGAAGGACAGACACTGGTAGTAATTCTCCCGCAACATCAGCCAAGGATATGTTGATATGTTGATTCTCCAAAAGAGAGGGCTTGGCGAGAAGCAACTGAAGGTTGTCACATTATCAGTTTATGGTTCATAATAGTAACAGATTAAAAGACACACTCGGATACACGAGAAAAAAAATATATATACCTTACAAAAGAAATGTCATTGAAAAATATGTAAAATATATGATTTTGTATTATTTTGTATGATATACAAAATTGGGTATCCTATACTGATCAGACAATGTACCTTGAGAACCACAAATAAGGCAAGAGGTCAAAGGTGAACTGAAGAAGGATCAAACTTCACAGAAGGATTTTCCTTGGGACTGTGACTTTTTATAAGATGGTAATTATTATATTCAAGAGGAAAAAAGGTGCTTTTGAGGTAATTTCCCTTTTAGTTTTTGGTCAGTTTGGCAGATGATGCAGTGTTTTCAAGTGAAAAAAATATGTTTAAATTCAGAAATGGGTATATTATCTGTTCTCTTTAGTGTTAAAGAATTAGGATAGTGGGTACATGGTTACTCCAACTGCTCTTAAATATTTATCTTTGCTAACGCAGCCTATGAAGTATTTTCCTTTTTTATCTCACTATTATAATCAGTGTCTACTACTCATTGCCAGAAATATTTTGCCAAGCAATTTTGTTTTTGATCAATGGATTAACAAAGAGGCGTATGAAAAAAAGAAAGAAAAAAGTCTACATCAATTTGTTTTCCACTTTGACAAGACAACCTTTTTTTTCAATATTTTGGTTTTGAGGGTTTTATCTCATTTACAAAATCTATCGCTAATAAGTAACGGTATGTGGTACCTCAGTGGTGACTGCATCTCTTGTTCCAGTCTTCTCCTGCAACATCATCTGAGCATTAAGTAACAGTTTGATGAAACCACTTACCTTGTCATCCAGGGAGGCTCACTATTGTATGGTCACCTTTAGTCTTTGTCTTCATCCGTTTCACCTTCTTCTTTACTATGCTCCTCACGACCCTCTTCCCCCTCTGGTGTTCCCCCTCTGGTCGAGTCCTCCTTAGTCTCCCCTTCCTCGTTAGTGACGTTGTCACTGTTGTCTTCCTTGGCAGTGGAATCTATCTCACCCTCTTCCTTCGTTTCTTCTCCTGTGTAATCAAGAGATTGCAGCATATCGGTGAATTTAACTCACTACTGGAGCAGGTTGAGGGTCACATTGCAATTCCACAAATTGATTTGTCTAAAATGCTAATTCCATTGTAAGGCATATCACCAGTCATATATTTGCTCACCTAAATAATAACTTTGTATTTTAAATTTGCATACCATTTACGCTAAAAATATTAAGGTTATGTTTACAGCCGCAACATATCCTTGCCTTTGTGTAGCAAGTGATACCAGGAAAGTGATTCCCTGCTAATCACTGTGCTGAATACTCTCTCATCTTGAAACACCCTCCTTCAAGGAGACACAACTACTACCATCATTTACAGAGAAGACTGTCATGACAACCTTTCCAAGCAGCTCAGAAACATCTTACTCCATTTGAACACCCAATGCTGAAGACTTGATCAAGTTTAACTATGACATCATCAAACCACTCAATGTTTCAATTCTTTATATTTTTCTTTATTTAACTACAAAAATGTTTATTTCTGTTATTGAGATAGGTTTTGCACATGTTGAATCTAAACTATAGAACCTCTTAACATGACTTAATGATGACACCGTTTTCAGTGTCAACGCTGTCAATATTCTACAATTAAAATATGATAAACAAAAAGAGTAAAGGTTCAGATCCTAGTGGCGTTACGACATCCCAGATTTACAAATTTGACAGCTCCCAGACACAGCTCTTAAACTATGATCTCTCCCTCAAAGGACAAGATTTTTCTTAGCTGTTTAGAGGAGTTGTTCTTCACAAAGATATCTATCATATAAGCCAAAGATGATGATTGGGTTTGCTGTCCTCTATATTCACATATTTACTTTCTACCCTTTTTCGTACCTGAACTTTTTAACAGATCTTCCACCCTAGGATATTGGAATAAACACTGCTTCTGAGGCTGTATTATAAATTGGGACGTAACTTTGATCAAACCATATAATATTTACACATACTCACCTAGAGGTGGTCTATGTCGCTGCAAAGCAAGTTATCTCAAAGTTCATTCCAATCTAAACATTGAGTGCCTCAATACATATATAACATGTTTTTATTATTTTAATTTGCACATAAACGTTATTTTTTTTATTCCTTAACCTTGACTAAACCTTATGACAAAATTTGAAGAATTTATGTATACAGATCATATTTATTTATATTTTATTACTAAAAAATTGCAATAAAGTGTGAATTTTTTTTTTTTTTGGGGGGGGGGTTACCCTTATCTCTGCTTCAGTATTACAACATAGTAACAAATTCCACACATAATGCAACTTTAAAAGTGGAGTATTTCTGCCTATCATGTTGGAGAAGCTAATTCTAGATGGTCGACGAGCAATCTGATATCTTTAAAGCAGCATTTTGCATTTGGTAGACGTTTTCTACTTTTTTGACATGTCCATCAAGTTTTTTACATATATCAATCACAAAACAGCAAACTAAGATATTAGCCAAGTTTTTCCCCGCCAACAACGTTAATTGGCGAGTAATTAAGGATATTTGCAGATAATGAGAAAAGTGTCCACAACAAATTCCACATTTAAAATTAATTGCATACAGTTCCCCAAAACCCACTAGTTTGAATTCAACCAATCAGATATGCAGGTTTAGTTATGAGCCGTTGCTAAAAATAGATTCAAGACTTTGCGTTGATACAACCAAGGAGTTGTTATGGAACTCCCTGGTACAACTGCCATATAGACTGTACACAAATCAAGCATGGTGTTGTATTACGTATAGGTCAATGACGTTCGTAGTGTTTAAATATTCATTTTATGGGCGAGGTTTATTGGGATCCAAATGGAAAATATCTTGGAGTTAAACACAGTTGAAAATTTTTCGACTTTTTATGCCACCATTTGAAGTAAAATTTAAATAGATAAGCTAGTTATGGATGTCCATATGGCATAGTGGAGTCAGTGAGGTTGAGAAAAATCATAGAAAAGGACACAAAATGCTGCTTTAAAATACCGTTTGGAACGGCATCCTCGGTAGTTTTCCTTTCTTTACTCTCCTCTCTTAACTTCTCCCCCTTTTCCTCTTTTCGTCTCTCTTCGGACTGATGACGACTGTTTCTATGACTACCAGACCTTGACCTCCTTGACCTCGATCCTCTGCTTCTGGATCGTCTGCGATCCCTTGATCGGGACCTTCTCCGTTCCCTGCTTCTGGATCTCTTACTCTTGCGATCCTTGTCTCTACGGTCGTGCTCCCTGCTGCGACTTCTACGTCTACATATTGGGGAAAAAAAAATACCGTCCAAGGATGAGAATGTAGTTTTTAAAGAGTAGATCATCTTTTTCAGAATTCACCTACAAAGACCTCTAATTTAGGACCAGTTACTAGATCACTGCCAGAGCATTTCACTGTTTGCATGTAGAGAAAACAAAGACCATGGCAATGTTCTGCCGTTAGAAATGAAATAAATAAACAGATCTAGGTAAATTAACAACCATCGGTCAAAGAATCGTCACAAATTCCGTACCTCACATAGTAAGCCCAACACTTCTGCTTACTATCAGCAAATACTGTGTGGCTGCTCTCAAACAGCATGTACAGTAACTGACTACTAGTGTTGTAATTGTGGAAAGTTTGCAGCACTTTCTATTAAGATAAGACAAAATTCATCAACTTTAAAATTACTACGCTAAGCAAATCACCAAAGAGAAAATATATATATTTTGTTCGACTGACCTTTCTCGACTTTTGCTTTTTCTGGACCTCCTCCGTTCCCTGGATTTTGACCTGGACCGTCTTGAACGTGACCTTGACCTCCTGGATCTGTCTCTGCGATCCCGTCTTTCTCGCTCCTTCTCTTTTTCTCTCTCCGCTCGTTTCTTCAGCCGGTCGTCTCTTTCCTTTTCTCTCGCCTTCTCCCTGTCATCTCGCTCCTTCCTGATACTGCTCTCTCTATCCTCCTGCTCTTTGATTCTCTTATTCTGTCGCGGACAAAGAAACGTTAAAGTAATAGTCTTAAAGCAAAACCCTCTTATTTTAATTGTGAGAAAGTCATACGTTAGTGAATCAACGAGGCATATATATCCTAACAAATACTTCAGGCATGTCAACTGTCTCCATGTTAAATAGTACAATAATGGATTATGGTGACTTTCTTAAGGTTCAGGCTTCAGTATTTAACTCACTAGTGCTTTGGCCAACTGGTTGCTTTTCTTAATTTCAACTAGGTTCATATTGCTACCAGTTTCTCCCAAGTTATTACAGCAATGTTCATGCAACTTTTGTGCATTAATTTCTGTTGCCCTTATTTGACTATTAACCAGAACAAGCAGAGAATATGAAAGGTCCACCCTTATTGGTATATAAAGTAGACTAAGCATAAATTCATTGTTTGATACGGTAACGAAGTTTGTATTTGAAGAGTAACCTCTTAGTACAAGTTGTGACATCAATAAGACAAAGACATTTATTGCCAAACTGGTCAAATTGCTACACAAGTCTAAACAAGTATTATAGTTTTGTACACAGGATCCATACCCCTTTATGAGAGACAAACTTCAGAACCATCAAAACTGCTATGTAACATTTGAACACTGAAGTTATTCCCTGTATGGTAAGGTAAACTTTGCTCACTGCACACTCAAAGGCGTTACACAAGGCGAAACATTTCTAGTTTTGCGATTTGTCCTTCTCTTTTAAGCTGACCTCTCATTTTAGGTTACAAGTCCAATTTGACAGACTTGATTTCTCTGTCTCCCCCTGGTGCCATTTACAATAAACTCTGACCATCATTCAAATGTTTAAACTAACTTCGATGTACTACACATATAACTTGAAGTAAACACATTGTTTATATTCTGCTACCATGTTTTTGGTCAACATACCTGCATTTCTTCTAGAGTTGCCTTGATTCTGGCGTAACCCATGTGCTGTTTACCCATCAAATGATCATCGACTCTGGACTGGGAATCGTTGACGATTAGGAATGCTCCACAAATCTGACAGACTTCCATCTGTTTCTCTTGAGAAAAGAGCAGTTCCATAGCTTGATCTGTCGCCTGTGAATCACAAAAAGAATAAATCTGTAATCTGAAATGCATTTGACTCTGACTGATTTACTTGATTTTAACTTTATAATATCCAAGAGGATAATAAAACTAGAAATAGTGCATGTCAAAACAAACATAAAATATACAATGAAATGAAAATAATATACAAAAGAAAATTAATGCTAAACCACAGAAAGATCTATGAGAGACAGGAATGTAAGATATAAAAGAACAACTCTTAACACAAAACACAGCAAAGCTTGCTTTGTTAACTTACATTTTGCAACTGGTCTCTCTCATCCTTCAGTTGGTCACACAGTTTCATCACACCCTGGGCTTCATCTACGTTTCCTTGGCAACCCAACTCCTCCACCTTAGCCAGGAGTTCATTGATACGGCCGGTTAGCATATTGATCCTCTCCTCCTCCTTTGCGTGTGTTGGAAGTTTCAGCTAAAGAAAGGACAGTTTATGAAGGTTTATGGCTGCCACATTGTACAATTAACAAATTCTTGAACACAAAAACTTATTTAAGAAAGGACGATTTATGAAGGAACTTCATCTCTGCAGTATTATGCAACTTGCCGTTCCTAGAACACAAAAACTTAAAGCAGCATTTTGCGTTTTGTCGCCGTTTTCCACTTTTTTGACAAGTCCATCAAGTTTTTTATATCAATCACAAAACAGCAAACTAAGATATTTGCCAAGTTTTTTCCCTGCCAAAAGCGTTAATTGGCTAGTAATGAAGGACATATGCAGATAATGAGAAAAGTGTCCTCCGAAAATGAAACATTTAATATTAATCGCATACAGTGCCCCAACCCACTAGTTTGAATTCAACCAATCAGAGATGCAGGTTTAGTTATGAGCCGTTGCTAAAACTAGATTCAAAATGTCGAGTTGGTAACTTGGTACAACCAGCGAGCTGGACTCTAACAGCTCCCTGGTACAACTGCCATAGACAAATCGACACAAATAAAGCATGGTGTTGTATTACGTATTGGCCAATGACGTTCGTAGCTTTTAAATATTCATATTATGGACGAGGTTTATTTGGATCCCAACGGAAAATATCTGAGAGAAAACAAAGTTGAAAGTTGTAAACTTTTCAACTTTTATGCCACCATTTGAAGTAATATTTGAATAGATAAGCTAGTTATGTCTGTCGTTATGGCATCGTGGAATCAGTGAGGTTGAGAAATACCATAGAAAAGGATGTAAAATGCTGCTTGAAAGGAAACTTTAGGAAGGTTTATATCTGCTGTGTTATACAACTTACCATTCCTAAAACACGGAAACGTAAAGATAGGACAATAAAGGAAGGTTTATATCGGCCGTATTATACAACTTACCAACACAAAAAACTTTACCCACATTTAAGCAGTTCCTAGTTACCACATAAAACCACTTGGCGGTAGTGACTAATTGTAAATTTCTTTCCCATTGTTAAATCATTAAGGCACTTTTCTAATGGTTTTTGTTCTTCAGGTAAGGGGTGAAGGTAGCAGAAGTGTTTGTTCCACAGCTATTTTTTCTTCAATTTTCTTCCTTGAGTTTTGATCTTTGTAATGGTCTGGGTTATGATGAAAAAATGAGTTACGATAGCTTTAGTAAATTTGAAATCAGAAATTTTCCATTTGCGTATTATTTGGTATTATTTCTGCAGTCCCAAGCATTGGAAAACTGGAATCAGTAGAAATGAAGCTACAAATGTTTTCATTCAAAATTTAAAGAGTTTTTTTGCCCATAGGTCAACGATTTATGCGTATAGAATCCTACTGAGGTTTCTGCTCACGTTCGTGTTCCACCTGTGTGGAACTTCAATTCTCATGTCATCATTACCATCATATCGTTGCAATCTTTATCTTAGAGATTATAACAAAAGGGGTTATTCATTATTTATTAATTCTAAGCCTGTCATCTACATGAAATATGCTTTGCCTCCAACCTACCTCATCCTTCTTCTGACTCATCGCCAGTCTGGCCTGACCTCTTCGTATCCTCTTTTCTACATCTCCCATAATCCTTTGCAAATGGTTGAAGAACATGTCTTGGTAGTGATTAATTTTGGCTGTTGAGCTTTCTTCAAAGCTGTAAAGACAAAGAGGAAATTCATTCCCTGCAATACTCTAATGTAAGGATGTAGAGGCACCGTCTACAAAATATGAAGCTGGTTCTGTTTGCTCTGTTACATTTCCTGTCATATTTCACACAAAATGTACTGACAGTTTGTTGCATGAGCGACAGTGTCATAATAGACTTTCAATACCTCACAAAAGTCTGTTACTCCACATTAACATTTCAAAGGCTACACACATTACTAGAGTTACTAAAGTACTAGAGTTAATATTCAAAGTAATGAAATGCAGCCAGCTGCTTTAAATATGCAGAAGTCACCACCAGAGTAGAATTTTCGTATTTGATAATTCTTGCTTGTTTTGCTTAACTCTCACGAGGGACATCCTACTTATAGATACATCTAACTTGACATACAACGACTTCTTCAGTAATATGCCTTTGACTGTGCTAAAAGTTTGGGCAAAACAATTAAAAGTTATGAAAACAGTATGCTTTATGTTATGTCCACAAGTTAGAGGAGCTATTATGCAAAAAAATGTCTTCTATTAGTTTGTTGAGGAAATCTTAACATAAAATGATTTAGGGAAATCAATAGTGCAGAAGGATATAAACTAATGAGATAGATACATATTTAAGAAAATAAATTAATAATACAAATAAAGATAAAAATCCTTACTCTTTCCTGAGGTGGTCATCGTGGAGCTTGTCACAGACACCTGAAAAATAAAATAAAAGATTCACATGGTTGTGTAAATTAGTAACAAAAGTAAATCTTGAACATTGTCTTGGTAACACCTCATAACAGTAGAAACATGTATGTGTGTAACAGGTACTGTTCATCTATGGTATACAAGTAGGCCTTACTGAAACATTTGTCTATGAGGCAGCACTGCATGTGTCAATAACTGAAGAAATGAATTGTGAGCACTTTCTGTGAGAATAATATCTGCGTC
The DNA here is from genome assembly GCF_037975245.1 of Apostichopus japonicus. Lineage (NCBI taxonomy): Eukaryota > Metazoa > Echinodermata > Holothuroidea > Aspidochirotida > Stichopodidae > Apostichopus > Apostichopus japonicus. The sequence continues at coordinate 3,469,721 of NC_092579.1, forward strand.
TCATTAATACTACAATTGTATGGATAAATGTACTCTAAAGGTTATAGCCTGTATATCGTGTACTTACCTAAGTCAGACCGTGTATTGGTAAATAACTGATTAGGACAGAAACCACACAGATAGTCCTTGCATACCTGTAAAAATTGGAAATGGTAAACATCATAAGTGAAGAAGGTTTAATATCTGGCATTTTCTGACCAACCATACCAATATGTGAAGCCTCTTGAGTCCTCCCAAAGGACAAATACATAAAGAATGACAAAACAAATTGTGGTATGAGAATTACAGTACTGATTTCGCTTAACTCCCGTTGAAAAAAAATCAACGATCGATAACAAAAGTTAAAAATCGATAAAAAAAGTTGAAAATCGGTTAACTTCGTTGACAAGATTTAGACTACTGCGGGCACGGTTGTCAACGAAGTTTCAACGAAATTTCCACGAAAGTTATCGCGATCAAAAACCGCAAAGGCAATTCTAGACATATCAAGGTTGTGACTTGCGTTGAATCCGTAGTGTAACTACAGCCGTTTTCAGACTCTACCAGAAGTTGCCGAGGAATATTACAAACGTTGCAAAAGTTTGATTGTATATAAGACGGAGTAAGTTCTGTACTAGGTGTTTGAAAAATGATTTGGCTAGGATAATAAAAACTAGTCTTGGTCGATCGTAACAAGCACATTCTATGACTCTTAAGTTATAGGCTAGTATTAAACTAGGATAAGTTTAAGTTAACTCACCAAGGAACGCAGGGTCAGAAAAAACAAGAAAAAAATATCAACAATGAGACAGTCGTAGCTGGATATCAAAGAGATCTTTATTTCCAATAAATTCCTGTGTTACTTGACGTACTACAGTACCGTTTACTACAGAACCGCACTCACTTTCAAACTTTTCTGAGAGCGCATTCCGTCCAAAAAATCTCCCCGACTTCAATGCACGCAAAAAAAAAAAAAAAAAAAAAAAAAACTGTTATTTCCCCCCTAACCCGTTACTGTAAGTTGCCCGTAAAAGCAGATGGACTGCCCTGGTAAGGTCGCAGCCTGGGTCTGGGCCACCTATAGTATGCTGCTTACATGTGCATTCCCTACCCTGGATATCCCCACCACCAAACTTTTTTGAAAGGCTTAGTCCAATCATAAACTTGGCTTTGTCAAATTCACGCCTAACTTATGTTAATTAGCATAGTATTTATCTTCGTGGGGGGTTTAGCACTGCAGAACCTTCATGGCTGGCTGCCTCTAGAAGCAAACATTATTTTACCCCTACTTAGTAGTAGTAAACGAAATTTTACCCCTGATCGACCTCGCAAGAGGTCCTGCGGGGGATAATAGAATTGTTTTCAAAGAAAAGACAACGTTTTTTTTTTTTTTTTTTTTTTTTTTTTTTTCTGGGGATCAGTTGTCTTTGTTGAGCCAGGGAATGGTTGATAAGTGAAGTATCGTTACAATAGCATTGAATAGAAAGCCATAGAAAGCCTACTGTTCGTAATGGAATGGATGTTATATGTTACTTAGTTAATTGAAAACCAAATATTCATTCATATATATATAAGTAGAACAATCCAGCAGGGATAGAAAGTTTATCTTCAATGAACCAATCAAAAGTCGTGCTATTAATAAAACTTGAAAACACCTGGCCAGCAAGAGAGTTGCAAACAATTGTTTCCATGACTACTAAGAAAATAAAGCAGTGACTTGGGGCCCACGTTGGGTAGATTTCTGTGGAAAATGAATATATTTTCATTGCTTATTTGAGTATTGTATATTGGGAAGAGCTGATCAGACATTACTGGGGAGGGCTTTCAACTGGCCTGACGGCTTTCAACTGGCCTGACGGCATGTGTAAGTTTATTTTAATGAGTAGGGGGAGTTTTTATGAGTCTCCCGGTATGCGTCACATGAGAAGTAAATGTTTTGTTTTTCGGTTTTATCGTTTTTCAAGTGGAACAACTCATAAAATCATGTCAAATGAAAATAATATATATTTGAATATCCTTCCTTAGTTTTACTAATCAGGAATGCTTGATAAGGCATGCAATGCATCGTTCGAAAATGTCATTTTAAAGTAGAATTGAAAATGAACGACATAAAACAATATCTGTGAAGTGTGTGGAGCACAACTTTGAATATTCGTTGTGAAAGAAAACATAATGAACGATGTTTACTGCGTTAATAAATTTCGCGGAACTGGTATAGAGAAATTACGTACTGCAGCTTACGTCAGAAAAGCTCATAAATGACACAGGTGGATAGAGCGCATCAAAATTCGGTTTAGGAAATCCCTATACAGCCGACCGTTTTCGAGTTATAAGCGATTTTGTGTTTTTGCGATATGGTTTTCAGTATATTTTCATTGAATAAGGGCGTTTTGTTGTGTGTGTTTAAATAAGGGTGTGACCTATCAGATATTTCGCTAACCGTTTCACCGTATCGCCTGCCGGTCGGTTTAACGTTTAAACGCCGTTTCCCGATCGCGGCTTTTTCGACGCACCGTTACTGGACTTTTAATGAAAATAGGACGTTATGAGTACAATAATTAAGGTTTTCTTTTCCAGCAGGTAGCAATTCAGGCAGCAAGACAACGATCAATGTATGTTAATTACTTAATTAATTAGGCCCAATAATATTGCGAACCTTTCGTGTAATAATAATTGCCTAACACACATGATCAGTATTCGTGGTCTTCAGAAGTTCAGATCACTGAATTTATATAACTCGGCCTTCGGCAACGTCGTAACTTTTGAAGAAAAAAAAAACAATATATTTGTCTATCAATCACAAGATTTTAAACAAAAACTCGCATAAATTAGCAAACTTAAACACCTTTCCTACTTACTCATTAAAAGTTATGTTAAGAAAACAAATTACGCACGCACGTGTTGTGCGATGGGTTGTAAAAATCAAGCTGAAACTGGTTCGAGCAGCCTCCGATTTCATTTTCTTTCTCTTGTGTCACATACATGATACAGTACCTTACATTTGATACAAAAGTTATTTCAAACAACAGCTTCCCAAAATTTGTGTCGCAATAGGTTAAGATTTAACCACGCTGCGCAGTACCATTCATAATTTGCATATTACACTCGGCGTCCAGATGGCAGGAGAATATAACATCATGTTCAATGTGTTGTGTCGTTCCCATGGTGCGATGAACTTGGGCAACTTGCCAAGTTCGAATGTCAATGACCTACTTATGTTCTGTGACCAATGTCAGTGGGGAATTATGTGTGTAAAAACTCGAGTTTTTCCATTTGTTATATATATAGAAGTTTTTCCGTAAGCGGAGCGAATTTTAGGGCGGCTCGTTGATTGTGAGGAAGCACTTATCTAAGCATCAATATTTGTGAAAAAATATCGTAAGTTTTTCATTTTCATTCATTTTCTTTTATGTTTGCCGCAATCGCGCCCGCAATGCATGCACAGCATAATATCAGGTGTGAAAAAATGGCTGTACACGTGCGGACCTGAGAGAGCAAACTGGCCTTGTGTTGTTAATGTTATGACGGTACTTTCTAGAACGGCCATTTGCGTCTTTTGGGGTCAACATATTTTCACACAGGATTTCACCATGCCATTGATCGATGTACACGGGTGATATGTCGCAAATATAAACTGAGAAAACGAATTGACGACACTATCATGACTATTGGCCTACTACTTTAGTTATATTAAACACATTATTCATGACTAAAACATTGTTTTTCTGTTTTTATAGATAGTTTGCAGTACATTACTAAGTTCTTTACATATTTTAAAATAATTTTCATGTTTAAAAGTAAACAAAATAGAAAAAATAAAAAGAGAAAACGCCTTTTTGAAAAATGGAAGCGTCCTCGCAGAATGGGCGGGGCATCTTTATTTTGCTTCAAGTTACATGTTTTCGCTCAGAAACAAAGTTTCATACTCCAACTCTAATAAAAAAAACAAATTTACATCTCTAAAAATTAACTATTTTTCGTAATCTGCAAGTAAACCAAGTTTATATGTCCATTCATTGTTATTTAAATGGTTAAACAGCACTCTAATTTATCTGGAAGGGTGCCTCGTGGTACATAGCTTTGACTGCAATCTCTCTTACGTCCTGGCGAAGTTAAGACTTATGTCACTGTGTTTGGGGTTCACAGTTAGAAAACGTCCCCCATCAGTTTCACTACATGTTTCTTTGAGTGTCACTACTCATGCAAGTACAGGAATGCTCTTGAGAAAATTCCTGCCTTCAAACGACTGTTCCAAAGTCTAATCAATACTAATAAACGAAGTTGCTCGTTTTCCGACGTTTCGCGTAACCACACATTGACCTTCTATTTCGTTTAAAAAAGAATTTCAACGTATCGTTGAAAATTCCACGAAGGAAATGACTGAAATAACCAATCGTTAAAATTCGGGGAATTTCGATAAAAATCAGGGAATTTCGATGACAAAACGTGGAAATTCGGTTATTTTCCTTTTAACGAATTTTAACGGGAGTTAAGCGAAATCAGTATAGTCAGTATTGCGAAGTTCGCCATACTGCGAAAATCGGCCACCCTTAAGAAACACACGATTTCACCATGACAACCTATAGCAACAGCCAATTTCACGAAAAATTACGAAGCTACAGTTATTTTCTCTCCAAAATGACCCGTGTGCAAGAAATTACTTACATATTTGTCAATAAAATGACGAAAGATCTATGAAGTCTGTTATAATTACTGAAAAAGCAACAGCGCCACCAATTTTTACCAGCGCCACACTGTAGGTTGCGTGGCCGAAATTCGCAATACTCTAGCAAGAAATACCAGTTCCACAATCACGAAGAATTTTCTTGGAAAACAACGTGAAAACAGTTTGCAGGAAAGAAAGTTTGGCGGTTTATCATACTAAAACACAATTCTCCCACCATATGAAGTATATTTTCTGGTGATTTATACCAGAAGATTTAGTTTTGGGGTGTTTTAAGTCTTAAGTGGGCGAACTTCGAAGTCACCATCCTACTGTAGGGTTAGGAAGTAGGGTTAGGAATGGTACGGATTCTAAATTAGTACCGTCTTTTTCCGCCTTGAAACTTGCGAATCCTGCGTGAAACTGCATATTAGCCTAGAAGGTAAAACTAGCCTTACAAGAAGGATAACTTTGAATTAAGCCTAGCCTAGGCCTTACTTAGGCTACTTTCTAGCATTACGTTACTGCCGTACGTTAGTCATGTGATATTTTCATAAAGGATAGACCTAGGCTATTTCAACATATATCACGCAAGGGTGTGTAAGTTTCTTTTAAAATGTCTTACGTCCGGCTCTTCCCAGCCTTTTGCTTGAAATTTCTCATTAGGTAAAACATTACGATTTTTCCCCATCAATTCATCAAGAAGAGCAGCCGCGGTGTCCGCCATGTTTGATGATAGTGATATCAGTGTATGGCCAGGTACCTATTCTCTTAGAAATTACAAGACCAAGAAATCCCAAAAGTCAAGTATTTTCGGTATAATATTGACTTTCTAGCGTTAAGAAATATTATGCAAACTTTTATCCTAGTTTTTACAATTTATGTTGCGCGTAGCTGTCGTTCAAGTTAATATTGCCATTCGATACTGCCCACGGAAGTAAAGTTGCGATCACAAAGACAGTGGTACTGTACTGTCGCGAGCACGTCTCGCGGTTGTAACAGCATGCTCGGTGCATCGTGCGTATATAGCAATCGCAAATAGGCGGGAAATTACACAGCGTTATAATTAAATTGACCACGGGCCTTTCCGTGAGTTACAGTCGGTCGTGCCCGGTGTTTTGTTCAATGTCTAGCCCATACTGATGAGTTGACCCATTTCTTAATGGCGATTGTGGTTTTGCAATACTGCGAATGTCTGCTCTGAATGCCAACGGACTACGAAGTATTTGGACTCCAAATTACCGTTGGGACCAACGTTACTCAGTACTTCTAAGTTAGTACTAGTAGTAGAAGTACTTGTTGTTGTAGTACTAGGCTACTATCGTCATCAAGCCTTGGTAGGCTGGTCCTATCCTGCCGTTCCTGGCACCGTACGTGGTATGTGGATAATAATTATTCGCTTTAAGCCTACGTACACGGTGTTGTGTTTGCCAAGTCTTTAAAAGCAAAGTCTAACAGGTTTTGCCCATTACTTCCACACATTGAAATAAAATTTCAATGACACTTTACCTTTTGCAAGCATTAAATATTAGTTTTGGTAGCAAAGGCCTACTCCAAAATTGCCTCATTAACTTACGCATTAACTTAAGTCGTCAATATACCATTGTCTCTAAGAAGACCCTGTAGAGGTTTTCACTAGGTAAACCTTACCCCTTGCTGTGCAGGTGACAGGTTGGTCAATCGATCATGGCACATTCCATGTTCTATATCCTAACTATTTAGCAATGAGAGCCCACATGTTTTTGAACTTTTGTGAAAAAGCCACTTTACTCACCAGTAAAAGAGAAGGCCTAAAATTACCTCCATTTACCACATGTAGGCTACTCTGAGATCTGAGTAAGAACAACATAAGCTACAGCTTGAAAACATGTTTTGAAAGAGATGTTCTTCTCCTCTTGCTATTTTCCTTCATTGGTAACTTTGACTTTGTTACCCACAGATCAAGAATCCCAATGGATATCATCAGTTGTCTAGAGCCTGAAACACTTGGCTATTATCTAGCACTCATTCCATCAACAGTTGTTGTTGCTACATTTTGCATATTCTTGAACTGGCTTGGATTGAAATTCTTCAAACACAACTAACAAACCAGATCGACAATGGACCAAGACTCAAGACAATATGATAGCAAGTTAGTAGAGGAGCTGTTTGGAATTAATGAAAGTCAGCAGAAACTTGTTGGGTACACTAAATCCCAACCACAGACAACTCTTACATTGCTGTTATGTAGAGTGAATGGATCTCCTGAAGATGTGTTGACTCTCAGCCTGTCTGTTTTATCTTTTGATCTGGGAACACCAGTTTCTTCTTACACAAGGATCTTGTGTTTGCATTTTCATTGTTTAAGAAGCTCATTTAATAATTGGAACATGTTCAGGTATGAGTTCCCTTGTTGTATATAATGTATGGTATTCACAACCTTACCAGTTAAATGTAGTATCCATTTAGTGAATTATTGCTGTACAAGGTGTTCATCCAACCTAATACATGTATGCTCATTTGGAGTTGGGTTATATTTTTGCATTCCGTACAGTATTTTAATTATGTTGTACAATTTGTAAATTAGACACTAGTACAACCACTCCTCTACAACAGACTGATTTTCAGCCAACCATGTACAGCGGCAGTCAGATGATCAATGATGAATGTTGGGCACATTTTCTTGTGTCTGAAGATTATTTGATATTACAGTCTACAGGACTTGAATCCTTAGAACACTGGTGACATTCTAAATGTTTTCAGTGTATTTAAGCATACCTTGTCAGGCATTGCTGGGCTATGGATTGAAGGCCCCTCATTTAAACCTATTGCTAACCTCAAAAGTGAATTTCTTTCCTGGTTTAACAACAACCAATCCGTTATTGCTATTCAGAATTTCAATATACATGTTGACAAATGGTGACAGTGGTAACCATGCATGTATCTAACATTGAGCAAGCTGGAGCTAAATTATTGTATCACCCCATAATTTACCATTAGGAAATTATATACAGCTAACATATACCCTGCACCTTGGGTAACCCTCTCCTATCAGAGCCCTTTGTTTCTGAGTTCTGGTCCCTCAATGGCTTGGCCACCTGGTTCTGCCTGTTCAGAAATACTTCCTGTTGCAACATTTCTGGGAAATGTTCTCTCCTAGTCTCATAACTAGGTGAGGTTACCTTAATTAGGACAAGGAATTGAGCTGTTTGGTTTCTGCTAAACCAACCTCAACTTTACCACTGTAGTAAGAGAATGTCTTGTGTCCCTTTGTAAATCCCTTATACATTTGAGATATATGTAGTGTATGTTTTATATGCATAACTGGCATTTTTTAAGGTGAGGGACCTACAAAGTGTATGGACACTAGCATCTTATAGGGGAATACACCCTTCGTCATATCATCTCATATACAACCATATGAAATCAGTAACGATAAAGTTACATTGATGGTATGGCGATCCCCAAATTCTGAGTTTGCTGTTTGGCAAAAATACACCTTACGGAATGTTATGTTCCACAGTTTCAAAACTATGCAATGTATAGTTAATGTGTATATAATATGTAATATACTTGTAATAAAAGTCACAATACTATTTCAACTGCTGACGTGTGATAGGTGTCATCTTTCTCTCATCTAGTTTAAACCTGTGTACTTGAGAAGCTCAAATTTCACAAAGACATCTCTTGGTACATGATCGTAACAAAGTGATGTTTTCTTTTTGAGAGAAGCAGTGGCAAACTGCCTTTTCTGGGGGGGGGGGGGGGGGTCTGATGAGTGCAAGAGTTGGAACAGAGCATAGGTATATTTTACATAGGCTTATATTTCATGAGGATAAGGCTTGCAACCTACTGTATTTTGTCTTGAACATTGAAACTTTTGGAGAGATGCCATGGTTCTCTACCCCAATTTGGTCATTTCACACTTAGTTTGCTCCTTGTGTTGCAATGGGCAAGAGTTATGTCTCTTGCCACCCCAAACCGGTTATCCTAATGGGAGGTGGGTGGGTGGGTGGGAGGGGGGATGGGAGGGCAGTTGAACCTTGTGTTGAGAATGTTTTTAAAACCTTTTGAAACGATGCTAAATTTGGTCCATATTTGACCATACATGGTACTGTATTTGTTTGGATTAAAAATATTCAGTTTGGGAAAATCCTGATCATGTATGTGAGGCAAATCTGAGCGAGCCCCACAGTTGATCTCTGTTACATAAATTTCATAACAACTATTCAACACAAAATCCATTTATCAATACAATTGATGGACTATTGCACAAAGAATTAATACTTGGTGTGTTACTGGTTAGGAGAGGCATATTATGAACCAGCCATGGATTCAATGAAATTTCTACTGACACTATGATATACACTCACTACCATGTGAATTTGTCTTTCAAGCTTGTAGAAATATATAATAAAAAAAAGTATGTGGATGAACAAGTAAGTTGTAAACGTCTGTATTTATTGCACAAGAAGGTTCTATGCTTGAAGCATTTTACTGAAAGAATAATAACTTTAACAGTACACTGTCCAATTTTAAGATCAATACTGTACCTGGAAAGCTTGTTCAAAAAAAACATGGCAGTCATCAAACTAGATGATACTGTCCTATCTCCTACACAAACTTGATTACAAAGTCAGAGTGAACAAGCAATATTTTGCATAGTCATGGAATGTAATTCAAATTAAACTAACCAGTCCTTATGACATAAGCAGAACATGTTGAAGCACCACTTTACATTTAAACTGTGTGGTTGAGCCCTGGTATTCATTGTTGGGGTCACCAAAAAGTTTTGGAGGGTTGCCAAGTAAATCAGAAGAGAAAGTAATTGATAGGCTTGAAAAAACATAAATAGCCAATATCACCATTTCGGAAAACCAAACATCCTTATATAAATTTCTCAACGGGAATATCTCTTCACGGGAGACCCTTCTCCAGGCCACAATATTCACAACTGGACAATCCCCTAGGTAATGAAGATGAAAACTCGGGTCACCAAACAAAAAAGTTTGAAATACCAGCCTTCCCAGGGTGGCTGATGAAGGCTGTTGAAGTATTTATGCAGAGACGATTGCATAAAGATAATGTTGGACAACTGATACTTGATACACCTTGGTAAATTTTGCCCTAATCATCCTGAGGGCATTGAATCCATAAATTCATCAAATACATCTTGCCACAGAAACACATGACTCAGTTATACTTCTCTCTAGTGCAGCAATGTCCTCTTTGGCGAGGCAGGCCTCATATGTAGTGTAATAGCCAGTATTTAAAGGATGCTCAAATGGATGGCAGCATATTTGACTTGCTTTGTAATTTACTTCTATTTGGCTCCACCACATATGATGAGAGGGGGTGGGGGGGGAGGTTGGTGAGGTCACAATGGTCAGGGGTCCCAGCTGCTGCAGTTTGGCCAAACAAAGGAGCAGACTGTAACTCCATACGGTGTACCATTTTGAGATATAGCATCGCATATATGGTTTCCACATCCTCGTCACTGCATGTGTAGAGATGAGGGCATAGTTTAGAACAATGGACTTGTCCTGGAGTATGGTTGGCGTTGAGGTGGCCTCTGGCTCATGTACCTTCTGTCAGCATAATTATCAACCTATCAACAGAACACACACAACATGAATAAATAATCTCTCAAATCAGGCTTAACCTACTATATGAAAACAAGATATTGTCATATTGTTTACCACTCTTACATGAGAGAGAAGTTTATCAACCGAATAAATAAACACTTTGCACACTCTGTTCCACACCTCCAACCTCACCACACCGCTTCCCCTCCCATCCCCCCAAAAAAAATCTTTAATTATATGTATCCCTTAAACTCCATAAATCTAAAATTGCTGTTGTGGTTCTTGCCTTCCTAACAGCTGAGAATTATAGCTGCATCATGTATAAATAAAATAAACTAAACAGGAGCTAGTTTTTGAATGGTTTGAGAATGCCATAATCACGGTTGCATTTCGGTAAAAGAAGTCATACGATTGCAACATACACACTGATTGCTCTTGTCAACTAACATTTCGATATGAGAAGTCATACAATTGCAACTTTCGTACTGATTGCTCATCTCAACTTACATTCCGATATGAGAAGTCATACGGTTGCAACTTACATACTGATTGCTCATCTCAACTTACATTTCATTTATGAGAAGTCATACGGTTGAAACTTACATACTGATTGCTCATCCCAACTTACATTCCGTTATGAGAAGTCATATGGTTGCACCTTACATACTGATTGCTCATGTCAACTTACATTCCGATATGAGAAGTCATACGGTTGCAACTTACGTACTGATTGCTCATCTCAACTTACATTTCATTTATGAGAAGTCATACGGTTGAAACTTACATACTGATTGCTCATCCCAACTTACATTCCGTTATGAGAAGTCATATGGTTGCACCTTACATACTGATTGCTCATGTCAACTTACATTCCGATATGAGAAGTCATATGGTTGCACCTTACATACTGATTGCTCATGTCAACTTACATTCCGATATGAGAAGTCATACGGTTGCAACTTACGTACTGATTGCTCATCTCAACTTACATTTCATTTATGAGAAGTCATACGGTTGAAACTTACATACTGATTGCTCATCCCAACTTACATTCCGTTATGAGAAGTCATACGGTTGCAACTTACGTACTGATTGCTCATCTCAACTTACATTTCATATATGAGAAGTCATACGATTGAAACTTACATACTGATTGCTCATCTCAACTTACATTTCATGAGAAGTCATACGGTTGAAACTTACATACTGATTGCTCATGTCAACTTACATTCCAATATGAGAAGTCATATACGTTCGCTATTTGCATACTGATTGCTCATCTCAACTTACATTCCGATATGAGAAGTCATACGGTTGCTACTTACGTACTGATTGCTCATCTCAACTTACATTTCGATATGAGAAGTCATATGGTTGCAACTTAGTAACGTACTGATTGCTCATCTCAACTTATATTCAGATATGAGAAGTCATACAGTTGAAACTTACATACTGATTGCTCATCTCAACTTACATTTCATATATGAGAAGTCATACGGTTGAAACTTACATACTGATTGCACAAGTCATATACATTCCGATATGAGAAGTCATATACGTTCGCTATTTACATACTGATTGCTCATGTCAACTTACATTCTGATATGAGAAGTCATATGGTTGCAACTTACGTACTGATTGCTCATCTCAATTTACATTCCGATATGAGAAGTCATACAGTTGCTACTTACATACTGATTGCTCATCTCAACTTACATCTCCATTTGAGAAGTCATAAGGTTGCTACTTACATACTGATTGCTCATCTCAACTTAAATTCCGATATGAGAAGTCATACGGTTGCTACTGTACTTACACACTGATTGCTCATCCCAACTAACAATCCGATATGAGTAGTCATACAGTTGCAACTTACATACTGATTGCTCAACTTACATTCCGATATGAGAAGTGATACAGTTGCTACTTACATACTGATTGCTCATCTCAACTTACATTCCGATATGAGAAGTTATACGGTTGCTACTTACATACTGATTGCTCATCTCAACTTACATTTCGATATGAGAAGTCATATGGTTGAAACTTACATACTGATTGCTCATGTCAACTTACATTCCAATATGAGAAGTCATATACGTTCGCTATTTACATACTGATTGCTCATCTCAACTTACATTCCGATATGAGAAGTCATACGGTTGCTACTTACGTACTGATTGCTCATCTCAACTTACATTTCGATATGAGAAGTCATATGGTTGCAACTTAGTAACGTACTGATTGCTCATCTCAACTTATATTCAGATATGAGAAGTCATACAGTTAAAACATACATACTAATTGCTCATCTCAACTTACATTTCATATATGAGAAGTCATACGGTTGAAACTTACATACTGATTGCACAAGTCATATACATTCCGATATGAGAAGTCATATACGTTCGCTATTTACATACTGATTGCTCATCTCAACTTACATTCCGATATGAGAAGTCATACAGTTGCTACTTACATACTGATTGCTCATGTCAACTTACATTCCGATATGAGAAGTTATACGGTTGCTACTTACATACTGATTGCTCATCTCAACTTACATTTCGATATGAGAAGTCATATGGTTGCTACTTACATACTGATTGCTCATGTCAACTTACATTTCGATATGAGAAGTCATACGTTCGCTATTTACATACTGATTGCTCATCTCAACTTACATTTCGATATGAGAAGTCATACTGCTGTTCAAGAGGCGGGAGTGTTCGATATCGGCCTGGATCTCTATCACTGTCCAGGTTCAGTTGCATGGATGTTTTTTCTCTTCCCCATTCTCTTGCCTTTTCTACAATCTGGAAGAACAAGATATGTTAAATTTTCACATATCATCACCAACATCTGTCCAAGTTACGTGATGTCGTATTTCCACTGTAATCATATATTTAAAGAAGACCTTGTTTATCTAGTGCCCATCATATACAGATTTACTCATTGTAAGGATGAACCATCAGTTCCACGTATTAACTTTTGTGTACATGTGAGAAATCAAAACTGAGTTACATAAGAATGCTAACAAGCAGTTTACATTACGACGATATATCTTGGCACGAGTGTCATCACAGTAGAAAAGTTAAGAAAATGGAACAAACAATCTTACCAGTGAACTGTATTGCAAATTATGTTATTTATGTTAAAATTGTTATGACTTTGATTTTGCCCTTCCCCCCCCCTCCATTACATCACACTATAGTGTATAGTTAATGTGTCATTCCCCTTAGTTATAGATGACCCCCAGCTTTAATGTTTTATGTTAGAATTTCTGGAGGAAAAAATAAATAATCACTTCCCTACATGTAAACCTAGTAAAATGGCTTCCTTTATCATTGTCGCATCTATGATGTATAAAACCTACAAAATTAGCAGTATTTTGGGGGAACCTATTAAGTCACTACCACAGGGAATAGTTTATACAGTATCACATCACAAAATGCTATGAAACATGTCAAAGTGCTATACATACAAACATGTCCAAACATGTAGTGCACTTTTTTTACACAGTAATTATATACATTATAAGAGACCAAAATCAGAGCCTTCAAACTGCTACACAAAATTTCAACATTAAATCACTGATTCCCTTTACTGCAGTTCATCTCTTCTAACATTCTAACCTCTTTTGATTTCTAATACCTTCATCTTCCCATATGAAAGAATCAGCTATGAAAATAAAATTGACAGAATGTGAGTCGAAATGTTTAAAAACGTGCACTTTTTTATATCCCTACACAAAAAAAATCATATAAATGTCATGGCTCTTTCTTTAGAAACCCACACAAATTACCTCACACCAGCAGAACGAATTTAAATTTGTGGGCCATATATAATTAACACCCACTTATCTTCATAGCTTGTTAATGGGCTATCAAGGATGTTACATTATTGATAATGTTCAGTTACATATCAACCTAAGGAATAACAACATCCAATTCAATGTTTTTTCCATGTTCCACAGAAACAGTACAAGATGTTTTAGCAGTGTATGACATGCATGTTAGTAGAGGAAACTCACTTCTTTCTCCAAGCTTAAGATTCTCTTCTTTGCTTTCTCTAACTGAAGTTCTTTCATTAGCTTCTCTGCAGCAGCAGTAGATGTTAGCTGTTATTGTAAAAGATTAGTAGATAAAATACATCAAGCTAACGATCTTTGTTTCCAATTGATGATCGTTTTGCACAAAATAAATTGTGATTTGTTGTAGATATTTACAAACCACTACTAACAGTCCAGGTTGTATCTCTATAACCTTTCTCTTCCCTTTTTTTTTGGTGCAAAAAATGACCATTTAAACATGGCTCAATAATAGAAGTGACTGAACTACCAAGTCTAGTTCACAGACAATAGCTAAGCTCTTGGGAAGCAAATTCCATGACAACCATACTATGAGATATCAAAATAACATTTACAATAACTTGTCAGGGAAGAATATATGGTGTCAGATGTCTCCACATAGCTGCTTCATTATATCTATCAAAGTTCAAACATGTTTAGCTGAGCATTTAGAGGTCATAATTTCTTGAATTAACTTCAACATTTAGGCCTGGACTAAATAGAGGACTCATCACTTATATTGAGCATTCCAGATAACTAGCAGTTTGTGACTTAGGTGAATATCTTGAATACTAGAATTGCTTGTTGCGTTAGATACATGAAAACATCTTTCGAAAGGGTCAATAATCTCTGGAATTAGTGAATTTTGGCATTAATCATAAAGTTCATTGCTTTTTTGTCTCCAAAATGCAATTCATACATTTCAACTAATTTAAAGGCCGTGTTGTGTAAAATTTAGCATGCACCCCCTTCACATTACTCCTAGACATGGGTACAATTCTCCAATTAAAAATCAAAGTGATGAAAATGCTTATAATAATTGCAGTAAAAACACTTGTTGGAATTTAATCAGGAGTACTCTTGTTCTATAAATTACTACTATAAATTTGGGACAATAATGACAATCTTTGACTAAATCAAACACTCTACTATAAACCTGCTACTCTTAATCCTCTGCTTCATAGCATTACCAATTACCACCACTTTAGATCTGTCTCCACTTGTAAGCTCACTTCACAGTCGTCAAGGTGATGACGTAGTTTGTTCTCCAGGTTAACTTTAAAGCCTAGACGGTTACATAGTAACATATCATGGTTTAGGTTAAGGAATAACATAAGAAAAGGAAAAATTGAATAGAAAATAATACCTCTGGTTTTGAATCTGCTTTCATCTGTGCCAATTGCGCCTTTAGTGAATAATTTTCCATGTTCAAGGCATCCACCACCGGACTGTCTGCTACAGGTTTTTCTGGTTACGAGAAAAAAAACTGGTGATTCATCTTGAAAATATATATATAAATCTGATTGACTAGAGAAGGTCTCAGCAAAACATTCTAGCTCTGAGGACACGAAAGGTACTTTGTACCCACAGGCCCAATTTGGGGTCATCTGTTGATTGAAGTTATAGCTTAACTTTTTACATCACCTCTCTCCCTTCCATCCCTGGTACACACCCTTCAACAACATAATCAAATTATTTACGGTATATACTGAGACCTAAAGACAACGTTTTCATTATTTCACCTTTATAGGTGAATTATTTAGAAAGCTCTCAAGACATATTACCGCAATCATTTATCAGATAGCTTAACCCAAATTTATCCTCTCTTTTTCAGTTCTTTAGAAGCAGAATAAGAAAATAAATAGTGTACTTGCATTTGTGTGCTCCATAACTAGTTCTTGGAGTAAACTGATGTATCAGCATTTCCCTGAGAGGTATATTTTTGCTCTTTCTTTCTTTTCATTTACAGCAGTGTTTTTTAGAACAATTTAATATTTCTGTTTGGAACCCTAATCAGAAAAGCACTCAATACTTATTAACAAACACTCGTGGATCTATACCTCCGTTCGTGTTTGTTCTCCAGCCTACGTCAAACAGATTAGTAACGGTTAATGATTAATTCGTTAGAGACGAGCAATTACCTGATGGAGATAGTGAAGCTTTGCTCAATCTCCTCTTTAATAACTTCTCCATCTTTTCCAGAGCCATCTCCTGTTGGCGGCAGGTGGTTTCTAACTTCTTGATTTTGTCGTTTCTTTCTTTGAGCAAGCTTGTTTGTGCAACCATCTGTTTTTCTTGCTGTATGTAAGTTCTTTCCTTGTCATTGAGCTGTTCAGGAGACATAAAAATAACAATTTTAAAGTGTGTTTCCCCCTTTTTTTATTTGCATGTGGGGGGGGGCGGGAAGGGATCATCAATTTTCAAAATCTAATGAATATTTCTTAAAAATATGACTGCAATTAATCACACTAAGACATCTTTCTATATTTTGCACTAAATGAATTGAATTGAGTGAATTATTAATTAATTTACAATCTAATGAGCTTCATTGCTGTAATAGGTTTACAAGATGGAATAGAATTGATAAAATGTAACACTTTCAACTCAAAAACAAGCTTTAAGGTATAGCCGCGGTAAAGACCATATTATAGCATATCAAAACAGAGGAAGAAACAAAGACTAACAAACCATCATATTTTGTCATAGCTTTGAACAATGATATAATGAAATGATTTTTTTTTGGGGGGGGGAGGGGAGGGGGAAGAAGAGACTACTTATTATAATACTGTATACGAATGTTTGTCTCTGAACAGGTCAACAGCAAAATAAAAAATTAAATAAAAAACTAAATGTTACAATGAAACTGAGCATTGTTTGCAAAAATAAAACACTAAATGATAGTCCATTACTTGGAAATTATAACTGAAACTTATTACAAACGTTTCATAGCCCAGGAGTAGTAACAATCCTTTTTTACAATTCCTAATCAATTGAATAATAATGCAGTGCAGTAACTAAAAAGAAGTTAAACATCCAGGAAACAGGAAGTGACAATATACAAACAGATTGGTAGTGCCATGGTGATGTGGGGATAGGTAAGTGAATAGCACTGTAATGCTTGGTCAAGAAATATATATTCTTTTTTAAAGTTTTGTTGTGTCCTCCTTGAGGGAACAGACATGCCCTAAGGGCAGGCAATTACTTTTGCCAGTCAAATCTGGCCCGTAGGCCCTCTTTTGGGAACCCCTGCCAATCAAGAGAATGAACCGTTTTTAGCAACGGTGACCACATTTCTTCCAGGAAATCTGGGGATAAAATGTCTACAACTGCCAGTCATGCTGACATCAAGGGTTAGTACCTACACTGTACTTCTAAAGGAAGGCATTTTCATAGTGTTTCGGTATTCCTAACGTTTTCAAATGCCCAAGGTTAGACCACCTCAGTCAGAAACAAGTATTTTGTCTAAGATAAAAATCTGATGCAAAAAACCTTGAATGTCGCTAGAATTGCCTTTCATCACTGAGTGCAATGTGATCATGCTTTCATGAATAACAGGCTACATGAAATTAATCAATGATCTGGTTTGTCTTTTTCTGTGAGCCATGACTGATATTTATGTTTGTAGCCTAAGTTGTAAACAATCATCTCTTAGCCTAGGTTCACAGTGTGTCTAAGAATGATAAACAAACTTGTAAAATTGAAATGATTCAGGGAATATTTGCAAATTTCAGGGATATTCCAGAGACAGTACAATCCAGGGACATTTCTGGGGACAACTGTCATCGGTTGGCACGTGAAATCTGGGGACTGTTACTAAAAATCGGGACCCTATTTCAAGCCCCAAATTCTGCATATGATGATGTGTTATAATGACAGCATCTCTACATTGCCCATTTTTCTGTACCTTAATGAGCTGGTTCTGTAGACTGAGCACCTTGTCCCTGTAGTTGGTGCTTTCTTCAACTTGTTGGGATAGAGCTTGCTTCAAGGTAACTGGAATGGAACAATTATTGCAAGAAAAATATCAAAGTTTATTTCCATTTGTTCACTGCCACAGTAACAGAAATATTTTGTTGGTTTAATTGTAGTATGTAACTGACATTTGTTGACTGAAAAATTAAATATCACTGTCCTGCAAATGCCTTCTGTTCTAATATAGCTGACCCACTGGGATGAGACTTAGGAATTCTGATATTTCTTTAGTTTAAAACTGTTCAAACAATGAGAAATATTTTCAGATATTTTATTGTATATTTTGCTTTATTTTATTTAAGTTTTGCTTCACAGCTCTTGTACAGCATTTCTTTCATGTAAACAACCCTGTCCCTCACCAAATTTATCAAGTAACTCTGCTTTGGTCAGAACTTCAGCGTTTTCAGCGGTGACAAGTGCCCTGGCAGCATCCTCGTGCATATTTAGTTGCC
This sequence comes from Apostichopus japonicus, assembly GCF_037975245.1. Classification (NCBI taxonomy): domain Eukaryota; kingdom Metazoa; phylum Echinodermata; class Holothuroidea; order Aspidochirotida; family Stichopodidae; genus Apostichopus; species Apostichopus japonicus. The sequence continues at coordinate 3,488,201 of NC_092579.1, forward strand.
TCCTAAGGACACTATTTTCTGCCTCCAGTTTGGAGACACTTTGCTGAAGCGCCACCATTTCTTCAGCCATCCTCTGCAGCCCCTGTCGGTAGTTGTCCAACTCTCTCTGCTGGGATTCCATGATACTACGAGTGAACCGGTCTGTGATTTCTTCAGGCCGCCTGTAGAACAGAAAAGGAAATTCAATTATTTATTGGAAACTTTTCATAAATTCCAAATTCATACTTTTTAATAGGTTTTACTATTTGTGTTCAATCTCGTGCACAATTGATGTGAGAATATGTAGCGAGTGACTATGATATAGAAAAGATATGAAATTGAAAGGTACATGTTCTGGTTTTACAAAGAGCATGTAACCAGATTCATGTTGGTTAATTCTTGCATTTCCTATTCAAAACAACAAATGTCAAATCCACTCCACTCTAATGCACACAAAGTCATATATAAGATACAAGACAGGACGAGACAAATGCCCAGACAAGCTGCGAGACAAGAAAGGACAACACAATATTATACAAATAATGCATGGTTATGAGTGCAATAGTGCAAATATTCATGAGTTGAAAGATGGAATGTTCCATTCAACGAGGCGCAGCCGAGTTGAATGGAACAAATTACATCTTTCAACGAAAGAAATATTTGCACTATTACACGAATGGAAACCATTCATTATTTGTTTTATACAACATATTATATTAAGATGGGTAAAATGCACTCATCCAACAGACTGTTTTGAACAGACAGGTTTCTCTGCTCTCTTACCATTGAAAAAAGTGCTACCAAAAAAGTATAACCCATGGTTCTATTTCATAGAGTGGAATAGAGCAGATTTTGCATGCAATCAACGAGCAATTGACCAATCAATTGACCAGAATACAATTAGGTGTTGTATAAAACATAATATAGCAAAATACAATATAATACAAGACAATATACAATATACTGTACAATATACAATGCAATCCAAGACACCATAAAAGATAAGACAAGACAAGACAACATCAGATGCATGAAAAGAAAACACAGGATGGCTGATAAGAAGAACCCAGAAAGCCAGTTAGCTTCATGTGGATTCCTTACCATGCAATTTGCTCAAAATTCAAAATAACTTCAAAGAGTAAACTTTCTTTTGAAACTAATCAAGCTTGTCTGTTCTTTAAATTTGCTCAATTGTGAAAGCAATTAATTTGGATACAAATACAATGAATACATACTTCAGGATACTCTGGGTAAAACCAGACTTTAACCTCAAACTGTTAAGTTGGAATACTTGTAACTTTCAAAGCTATAAGTTGGACTTCAACTATTAACAATTCTTGCAAGGTCTCTCAGTGTAGCACAGAAGTTGCTAAGTGTGCTAGCTTGTTCACTGGAGTTATGAGGAATATATTGACCTAATTAGTAAGGGCTGGAGGGAGAAAGAGCATGGGCTGTGCGCTCACACTTATGCTAGAAACAATACCTGCAGCACATGGGTCTCGTCTATCCCACCCTACTTTCATACACTTATCTCATTGGTCTAAGCAAACATACTCAATTATTCATGAACTCGCTAGATTGGTCAATACTAAAAGCGGGATATTAATTAGACAAGACCTGTAGTCACATGATGACTCTTTTTGCTGAGAACGTAGCCAAAGAGCTAGATTAACTCACATCTTCCAAACCAGACAACCTGTCTCCATCAAAAGTAAAGGGGAACATAATACACAGTTTTACGATGTGGTGTTCAGAACATACTAAAACCAGAAGCACACAGTAACTGTGGTTTAATAGCACACAAAAGAGATGGTTACATCCTGCCCATATAGCTCTCAGGCATACATAGCTTTTTCAGGGAACTCATTAATCCAGAAAACATGTTTGCACCACAGCTTAACGAGCCTTAATAAAAAAAAAATGAATGTTTAATCTAGAGTTAATGGACTAATTATAGACAATTATGATGATGACACACATCTACCAAAATTGTAGCGGTCTGTTTACTCCATCTGGATAAATTAGACAACAAAGTTTTAATTAGTAATTAGATTGAGCCAAAAGTACAGCTAGCATTTACTGGCCTGGCATTACATATTCTTGTTCACTTCTGTAGCTGATCATGGTACACTAAGGTACTGACTGTGTGGCCGCTGTAGGAGCATGTCTCCCATTAAAATTTTAATTGATATCAATTGCTGGGTAGATCGTTAAGCATGCCATTTAATTACTGGCCATGGGATTCATGGACAGTATTGGGCTTTGCCTGAAAATCATGTGATATTTTCTTTCGTTCAGTGTTTCTCGACTTATCAAAATTGACACAGAAAATGAACTCAAAGAGACATAAAGACATGAAGAGTACCTTGCAGATTGGAGTGATTCTGGTGGTAATCTTGTTGGGATGAGCTCATCCCCATGTTTTTGATCGGCTATGACCACCCTATCCAAGAGATTCTGCATGGCGTTGTAAGGCGGAGAGGACGTACTGGCATTGTCAATCTTAGGCTGCAGGTTATAACAAAAGAATAGTTCACTTGACTTCTAGGTCTCTGAAAGAAACCCTCTCATTTTACGAAAATGGAAAGAGACAAAAACGATTCAGTTCTCTCATTCACCCAGTCTACAGGTTACGGTTAGCCACAACATGTTGCAATATTTCAAGCAGTCAGATATACACTGACATGTACAATTCATTTAGCCTTTCTGCAACCATTTCATTTTTTGGACGATGGGGTACATGAATTTTGTTGTCTCTCTCTTTTCCTTATTTAGCTGCTTTTCTTATTTGAGTATTACTAATTCAGGTAACTTTTGAAAATCTTGCTAAAAATTCAATTGGCTGTTCTCCAATTGAGTTTAAATTGCAAATGTATATGCTATGATCATTAAGAAAAAGAAGGCAAAAATCAATAAATTTAACGAGAATACCTCTTTACCTGTGTTGACTGTGGTCTGTAATATGCTGTAGCCATCTCAAAAAGTAATAAAGTCAGATTAGAATCTGACAATTGTACAGAACTTTGTATTCCAAAGAAGAGAAAATTCTATATCGCTACACATACATCCTGAAACAAGTAGGACCTTTGCTCATGTATTGCTTTGGGCTCTACAGAGAGACCAGGCAGAGAACCACAGCTTTACAAGTGTGAATAATTTAACTAATCTGATGCGTCTTCGCTATCAATTTCATATAAAGCTTTCAAGAAGACTTGCATTCCAAATGGTAAAATATTTCTTTGACATTGACTGTAACCAGAATAAAAAAAAAACTGTGATTATAAAACAGCAGGTAAACTGGAATAGAGTCCACTACTGACAAATGTTGATCATCAGTATCGTTGAGTCGTTAAATGTCTTGATGATCACTGCAATTAATTCCAAGAGTTTCACTCTTCACTGCAAGGAAACCAGTAATTTATCTGAGACATCTGGGATGTACTGTACAGTGATCATTAATCTTTTTCAACATTGTAAAACTGTTTACATGACAAGACTTCAGCCAATTTAGAAGTTTTTACCACCTTCCAAATCCTGCATCAATGTGCCAAATTTGAGCTCAAACTCTGATCAATGCACACAGCTGATTAATATATAACAAAATGTAATGCCACCTGCCTTCCGTGTGTCAAATGAAAATTCATATTTATTGCATGTTCTCATCATGACATGAGAGAGTTTACATGTTCTTCCAATTTACATGACAGATGAGCAAACTTCAGTTTTCGATGGCTGAAATATTTTGTAACCTGGTAGAGTGTTAAACCATCTCTTCAAATCCATCAAGAAAACAGAGTTAAATTTATCGTTGAGAGGAGTCTAATAATGAGCGTAGCCAGCAGCTATTATGAGCGTAGCTACAGTAGCAGCTATCTGACAGAAGAGTCCTGCACAAAGTCAAGGTGTGTCTATATACCCAATGGATTGATGCACAACAACAACAACAACACTTACATTAACACTTTATAACTGAACCCTTCTAAGGAGTAAGTTCAAGTGAAACAACTTGTTCCAATACGACAGGAATAATCCATTAAACTGAATGAGTAACAAATATAACACACATGTCATAAACACATATACTGTTCACTTCTAGCAAGTCAGGGTGTCCACAACATAATATTAGTGGTCACAGATTACAGCTCAGCTTCTCAATATCCACCTGCAAGTTTTACACTAGTTTTAGGGACGACAATACACACCAAGTTCCTCACATGGAAGGTCAGTGAGTTAACCTCCTAATTTACTGGTTGTCATGGTTACTGTAAACAACCACACGCTTGGCTTGTTCTATTGTTGTGTTAGGGGGTGCAGGAGCAAACTTAATGGCTCTCTAAATAGTCCATTGTTTGTTTTTTTACTACTGAATAGAGACTGTTTGTACAAGAAGGATTAATCTAACATAGCTCAAGGCCAAGAAAAGAAACATAATGAGAGGATGCATTATCAGCTGATTCCAAGATTCCAAGAATAATTAATAAAGATGATCAGAAGAGTTTGTTTAGGTGGCCTAAACAGCCATGGAAAATACTGATGAGAAAATGTTTGAGTATATATGGGACACTTGTTGGGAATGGGGTAAGGGATACAAGCTGCTGAGTACATTTAAATAATGTAACAATTTCTAGACCTGTATATATATTTTATCATGTGAAAGTATTGAGTAATTACGGTACCCTAGTTGGGAAAGGGGAACTGAACCAAGCTGCTGGAGAGAGGGACAAATTTAGGGTACATTTAAGCCATGTAACAATATCTATAGGTATGTATATGTCATGCGAAAATTGTGAGTATATATACAGAACACTAGTTGGAAAAGGGGTAACTGAAGGAACCAAGCTGCTATAGTGAGAGGGATAAAGGTACTTTTAAGCCATGTAACAAAAATGTTTGTAGAATGCAACAGCTCAGTGTATATTCATATAAAGCATGAAATAACAGTTGAGGCCAGTTTGGAGTCAGGCCTGACCAGAGAAGTCAGAGGTTATAGCTCTGGGAACGGGGTCAATTAGTGGGACTAGGAAAGTATGGGATAATGAATAATGCGTTCTTAATTATTTTCATAATCTACTAAAAATGAAGACTTCAAAATGGGGGCCCAATGAATAAAAATTTTCCTGAGGGACCTTGACACCCTTGTCAACCAGGTAAAAAGTGGAGCACGAAACCCAAGGGCTATCTGTCTCTTAAGAAAATTTTATGAATCTACTTTGAACTCCATTTTCATATTTTATTTTATTTCATTTTTCATCTTGAATACTAATTGCCTCAATCAATTATGTATTTACTTCACATCACAAGCAGGACCCACAGGTCCCCCTATGGTGCTGTTCATATATCTATATTTTTGGCTTCAGGCTCCCTCCATTTTTCCTGGACCCAAATTGACCCAGGCCCCAGGGATGTAGCCCCCCTTAACCCACCCCCCCCCCCAACAGGCCTGATCATAAGTCTATATAATTCTTCATGGTTACAGAAAATTTTATAATGAGTGTACATTCTAAACAGTACCGTTTCTGTTAAATCTACCTGGGCCATTCAGGTGATGTAATTTTAAGGATTTTAGCATTGGTATTTTACAGACTGTTATACTCATTTCAACCACTTCCCATCATCCTATATTTGTACTTTTATAACACTTTTATCCCTCACAAATTGTTCTCACAGACACAAGATGTAGAGGCAGCAAAACCAAACAAAAGTGGTTAGTCCATATCCCAGATCCTTAGAAGCAATGCAAAACTTAATAGATACTGTAAATAAGATCTCTTACAATATATTACAAAAAAAATCGAGGAAAAACTGTTTAAAATTTAAAGAAAATTTGCACGTTTTGACAGATTTATTACAATTAATAACCAAAGATAATTAACATTAACAATTAGTATTGATCTGACATCATCACTGACTCGGCTTTAAATGAGTATTCCTGACATTTTGCATGTTTTAAAGGTAAATATCTTGAGAACTGGAAAAACCAGTAGAAATTATAATGACTAACATTGACATGTTGTTTTTTTCTTTTCTAGTTCATTTCAAAATTTCAACACTAGTTTTCTGAATTAATTCATCGTTGTAAAGCAGGGACCCTCATTTACCCGATTCTGGCCCCCGAAAGACTTTTAATCTGGTCCACAGCAAAAAACTGATGCACAATTTTGCACTGATCAGGATGGTTGTAACATACCCTGAGTCTTCCATATCCATTCCAGGCAGGAGGTGGTTGGGGTTGTCTCAGAGGTACGTGGGAGGGGTGTTTTTGATATTATTGGTGACAGTAACTTTGCACTCATCAGAATGGTTGTAACATACCCTGAGTCTTCTATATCCATTCCAGGCAGGAGATGGTTGGGGTTGTCTCAGGGGTACGGGGAGGGGTGTTTTTGATATTATTGGTGACAGTAACTTTGCACTCATCAGAATGGTTGTAACATACCCTGAGTCTTCTATATCCATTCCAAGCAGGAGGTGGTTGGTGTTGTCTCAGAGGTACGTGGGAGGGGTGTTTTTGATATTATTGGTGACAGTAACTTTGCACTCATCAGAATGGTTGTAACATACCCTGAGTCTTCTATATCCATTCCAAGCAGGAGGTGGTTGGGGTTGTCTCAGAGGTACGTGGGAGGGGTGTTTTTGATATTATTGGTGACAGTAACTTTGCACTCATCAGAATGGTTGTAACATGCCCTGAGTCTTCTATATCCATTCCAGGCAGGAGATGTTTGGGGTTGTCTCAGGGGTACGGGGAGGGGTGTTTTTGATATTAATGGTGACAGTAACTTTGCACTGATCGAATGGTTGTAACATACCCTGAGTCTTCTATATCCATTCCAGGCAGGAGATTTTTGGGGCTGTCTTAAGGGTACGGGGAGGGGTGTTTTTGATATTATTGGTGACAGTAACTTTGCACTCATCAGAATGGTAGTAACATACCCTGAGTCTTCTATATCCATTCCAGGCAGGAGATGGTTGGGGTTGTCTCAGGGGTACGGGGAGGGGTGTTTTTGATATTATTGGTGACAGTCTGTTCCTCAGTCTATCCTCTGTTCTGTTTATCTGTTTCTTGTACTCTTCGGCTGCTGGTTCTTGATGGCAGAATGACTCGAGGCTCGGCAAGAATTCAGGAGAAGAGCTAGATATTGCAGACTCTATGTTCTAGAAGAATCATAGAGAGACATACTATAGACAGCAATCACTAAAAATTTGCCACAAAACCAAATGGCTTTATTTTGAATTAAAAGATGTGATTCTATCGATAATACATTGTCTTCCACCGTTAAAAAACAAGAGCAAGAAAAAATATATTTATTTCAAGTTGCTTGCAAATAACAACAGATGATACTTTTTTATATATTTTTACAGACCTGACAAAACGTCAGCTAGGGCATATTTTGTACTGCACTTCATGTTATGCTTCAAAGCACTCATACTGACAGTACAGTCAGTACAAACATCATGTTTTCTATCAGATAAAGGTTAGAAACTGTTCATACTGTCAGTATGGGTGCCTTGAAGCATGATATGGGAGGACAGTGTAGAGTGGCATTAGCATCACAGAAGTTTCCTGATGCCTAATTTGCATATATAAGATAATCTGGGCAGAATTTTATTGTAGCAGATTTAGTTTAATAAAAAACACTCAAGTTGCAAATACAGTTGAAGCTGACGGAACATATCAAGTTTTCTAAAGTTTTTGTGATGAATACTGATACTTCAAATATCTGGACGATATGAATGTTGAGAATCATGTTAATTCATTAAATTAATGGCTCACTCATTAATTTTCATCGGGTAGGAAATATTCGCACAAGGCATCTTTAGTTTCATGAATTGCAATCCTACTTTGAGTAATACTTGATATAGTCCTGGTAAAATTGTTCATCAAACTTAAAGAGGTCCTTTAGAAGAAAAACATGGTAGGTTTTTTAACAAAAATGTTCATAGAGTCAGCTATATTCCCAACATGACTTTCAGTTGAAGAAAAGAAATTAATATAGAAAACTCACTTTTCCACGTATTAAACGCAATGTCAAGTTGATGCCTAAGGGCTTGGAATTTGGACCATACAAGTTAGTAGACTGTAAACAAATCAGATTCAACAAATTAATGCATGCTGTAAAGAAATACCAAAATGTACATTGACATATCATCTCAATTTTCTCAATTTTTTTTTAATTGATATCACTTAGATGCATGGTCTTTGCTTTAAGATAACAAAAAAAAACAAATCAAAATGAAGAAAAATGCTAAACAATATACACAAGATTCATAATTAGTTGAGAAGACCAACCATAACATGATATGGAGAAAGTGAGCTGAAATTTTGTTTGGCTTTTATTTCGTTAAACAATATGTTTCAACATCCCATTAAAATACCTAATTTTTAATTTATCATTCTGAGAAGTCGTTTCTTCACCTCTCACATTTACGAAACGTTGTTATGAAAGTTTATGACCTTTGTTCAAAGACGGACCTGGAATTTTAAAGCATGAACTTTGATCCCAGCTTTGCCCCTCGAGTCGGTCATCGCTTCAAAGACAGTCTTGTTTAATGGCTGTAAGGCAACACCAATCTGGTGACTCAGCTTCCATGATCGACCATCAAATGCTGAAAGACATGTTTAACAATTCTAAGTAAAACCATCAAAGTTGTTCAATTTATAAAAGAAATTTCATTCCCACATAGAAAAGTTCCTCAACAAGATGCACCTTAAGTCCACCACATACAAGTAGTTCAAGAAAACGTATCATAATGCATCAGAGAATAAATACGTTCACAGAGGATGCACAGAGCAAAGATATAATTTTGATCGATGGCAAATCCATACGGAATTAAATTTCAATGGTAAACTGCTTTGCATGTTTGACGATCACTTGATTAATTTAATCTGATGACTTTTATCTCACAACCAACTTTAAACAGTTGTATTATGATACCAACCTTGTTTAGAGATATTCTGGCAGCACACAAAGTTACCCTTATTTTCAAAGGGCAAAACTATTCCACTGATGTTAGTTAAAACTCCATCTCAGCATCTTGTCCCTGACTCAAATATATGATTGATTAAGCAGGGATGTGCCCACACTGGGCGGCCCCGCCCAGCACTTAAAATTACCGCCCAGCACTGTCTTAAAAATGGTGAATCCCGCCCAGCACTATTTTCATATAAAATCCTGACATTCCTTACAATATATTCAACATAAATTGGGCCTTGTCTATGCCAAAATCATACAGACTAATAATGCATCAGTTACGCATGGGAGAAACATAACTTACGGCTCTCAATCGGTCCCTTGTAAAATCTCTTTGAAACAAACTAATAACTTTTACCAGGTACGTTATATATTTCACTACAAAAAATAAGTTTTAAATGTAAATTGTTAGCAAAACTAGTATGGGCTTAAAAAGCTACACAAGTGCTAGCATTTGGCATCCGAGCACCTTCAAAAATTGAAAAATTTCTTAACCCGGAGGGGGACCCCCTTAGTCCCCTTCCCCAGGACGGCGATCAGTTTACCCGGCGCTCAGGAAATCCTGGGCACATCCCTGTTGAGTGTAACCTGAACTAAGCAACCCCCTCCCCCCCCCTGCCCTTCTCCAGGCAGTTGGTCACAGTGGAAGGTTTCTGATGACAACATATGACAGACCTGTGTTCTCCAAACATTTTACTTTCTTGTTAATTTGTTAAAATTCTGTTAATTTATCCTTGTAAGAAAAACTGATCAATTGGAATGCATGGTTAGCTGTCCGGTCATTGTTCTCTGTACTTAGCGTTCAAATCAGAGTGCAACCTTTTCTTTCTTTTTTTTTTGGGGGGGGGAGGGGGGAGGGAATAGTATGTACCTAAGTGATTTAAATATCATAAAGCAAGACAAAAATATTTACAGCTCAATGGCCATCATTATATCATGCACTCTGCTGCCAGTAGATCCATTCACAAAATAGGCCTATCACCAAATTTTGAAAACTTCATATTTTGTTATACATACAATGCTACTATGAAGATGTGATATTGACTTTAAAAGATGCAGACAATTTCCAGGAATCTTGTTAAGTAATCAACTTCAGCCGCCCTTTAAAGACAGACATCCTTGAACAGATTGGAGTAAACAACTCCCTTTTCCTGGTTATAGTGTCGATGTTTTAGGTCTTCATCGGACTCACCTGATGCAGCTGCTGAGAGGTAGATGATGAGGGCAGAGGTATCAGTAAAGATTGAGGAGAGATCTCGATGGTTGACAAATAAGAATTGTTGATACCATTGAGGATGGGTCTCGGATATCGCAGGAGTTGAAATCTAAGCAGAAGACAACAGAAGCAAAAGTTTGAGGTGTGCTGCTACCCTTGCAACAACTTTACCCAAAAATATACCTTTGTCATAATTCACAATATGATTTCAACTTTATCAAACTAAGAAATGTTGTCCTATAATCTTTTTTATTACTTACAGATAGCAAAATTATCTATATCCTATTGTGGTGAGGGTGATTGATCAATAGTGACATGTCCCTCCATAACATTCCCATCACAAATAAATGCTCTTACCATTATGTCCTTTTTAATACTTAAATGGCATAACCACTACCCTACCCACCATCTCCATTCAAATATTTTGCCCTCTTTTCTTCCATTCCCCCCCCCCCAATATTACAGATGTGGTAGCAACAGAACCATTTCTTTCGTCTACTTTGTGGAGATTCAGGGAATTCTGCCCTGGTCTGTCGCACGAAAGGGGGGGGGAGGGGAGGCAGTCACAAATCGCAAATTCCAATGCAACTCAATAAGTATGACTTAAGAGTAGACAATAAAAATGTAGCATGAAATATATATGTCATATAGATATGAAGTGTAAATATCAAATAACAGTAGGGCTTTTCTCACCTGAGTGTGACCAAATGCTGACCTCACATCAGTGGGAACCAGAAAAGATGAAGAATGGGGGCTGGGGAAATGAACAGGTGTTGGACGCACATCTTGATTCTTCAGAACATTTCTATAATTGTGGATAATAAAATAAGTTAAAATTAAAGTAAGTTAAATGAACAGATAGGTGCCAGACAGGGGCACCTTCTTATAAAAACAATTATTTTGAATTGTTGGATTAGTTTGTTGTTGCTAAAATATATCTCAAATTTAGACCATAGAATAACCAAAGCAAGGAGCCACTATGCCTTCCCTACATTTCTCACCCCCTCCCAACCTCCTTTACATCAACCTTTTCCACAAATTACTGATTTGCATGTTCGCTCATCCACAGAAGATGACCCACAAAGTGTATTATTTATATATAGTTTTGTTATAAACAAATCAGGCAGGGTTTTTTCTGCTGATGAAAACTGTCGCATGGAAATTCATGTAGGTTTAGTGTTGATAATTACTTTGAAAGTCAGTACAGACTCTAGCAGGGGTATAACTTACATCTGGTATTTGACACTACAGTAACTAAGTAATAGTGCTATTATTACTCATAGCAAAACACATAACATTGCACACAACTGTTAAACATAGTCCTCTAATTAAGGCCTTTATATTATGAATACTTGGCATGTAAAAGTTAATAAATTACGGAATGTCAACAGATATGCAGACCCCACCCCCCTCCTTTCCCCTTCCCCTCTACACACCCCCTCCTTCCTCCTTTCCCCTTCCCCTCTACACACACACACCCCCCCTTTCCCCATTAATCACTAACACTATACCTATTAGCATGGTAATCACTGCAGAGACAGGCAGTTGCTGTCAACGGTCCAACAGGATTAGCGACTGGCATGTCTAATGAGAGAATATTGACTTCTAGAGCTTTATACACCAGCTCTCCAAGAACAGGGAGCTCAGATGGTTGGTAAAGGACTGACACAAATAAATGAATATCTTCTTTGTGATCATTGGACTGGAAAATAAGGACAAAAACAAGATTGAAATTCATAAAAAACATGGTGGAAATATAATTTTACATTGTACTTGAAAGCTGTATAAAACTCTAGAACAATTAAAACAAGCATTGTCATCACTCCTTTGAAGGGTAACCGACAGATAATCAGGATGCTGACATATTTACATAACAATGAAATGAAAAAGAAAAGAAACTAATCGATCAAATCAAGGAAAAGTAAATTTCATAAATTCAAGGGAACACTAGCATGGATCAAAACTGATTGGCCCTCAGTAACATCGATCAAATCAAAGGGAACTTTTATGAAGAAATCAAAGAACGAGGGCAAATATCAAATAAAGAAAACTAAAGAGGAATCAATTCCAGTACAGCCCCATTCATGGATCAAATTAGAGGAAATTTATATGGATCAAATTGAAGGCAGACTACACAGATCAAATTAAGGAAAAGGTACCAGGATCAATTTAGGTGGACCATCAAGCCAAACAAAACTTATATGGATCAAACTGTAGGAAGATTACATAGATCAAATTAAGGAAATTTAAAAGGAGTTGATTGAAGAGAACCTTGCATGAATCAAATTATACTAAACTTATATGGATCAAATTGAAGACAGACTACAGTACCTAGAGAGTAAATTAAGGCAAACTAAAAAGATATTGATTGAGCGGTTCATTGATACATGTAACAAATAAAAAAAAACTAATATGGATCAAATTGAAGACAGGCTACATAGATCAAATGAAGGAAAACTAACAAGAAAACATTTCAGTGGACCTTACATGAATCAAATAAACCAAACCAGATATGGATCAAACACAAAAACTTTACAAAGATCAAAATAAAGGTAAATGTTAAATGTTAATCAATGAATGGGTGACTCACACTAATCAAATCCAGGTGATACTGGTTAAACGGTTCCAGATATGAGATTGGTATTTGGAATTCGGATAACGTAGACGATGTCGCAAAATCAGCTAATTGTAGTGTCAGAGTTGCTGAACCATTAGTGTTAAAAAGGATAAGAGATTAAGAAAGTAATGTAAATATCAGACAAATATTTTTGCTGTTTTAGTGACAATATATTGGATTTCAATACAGCGTTCTGGGTGTTATGAAAACGAGGGTAAACCCTGCAGAGATGACCAGGAGTTTCACTTCTGGACACTTAGTCACTATTAGGAGCTTAAAGGTTATATCAAAGAACTACTTGAGGAGTAGGATTTTTGTAACGCTTATTACAATAGCTTTGAAAACATGTGATGAGTGTTGTGTGATATATAGTGGTATAGGCATAACTGCTTTTAAATACACACAAGTCAGGTACTTTTTTGATATTTTTATTTTGATATCTGTCTAGCTCATATACTGTAAAAGCAATATTAAACATCTTTTTTTTTCTTTTTTTTAACCAGCAATATCTTGCTTAAATTAAAACGTTGGAAGACTACCTATATAATATTTATCTAGTATATTGTTTCCAGCACTACCCTCACTCCACTCCCAAGGAAAAGAAATTAATAAACAAACTGAACTAGAGAATAAAGATCAATATTTTGCTGCAACTGCTCTTTGCAAATTATTGATTGAAAGCAAAACGTGTTCAATGTTAATCCTATTTTGCTTAACCTGCTTGATTTCCAGGTTTTAAATTTCAAAACTGTTCAAACATCATCTTTGTACTACTGGGTTAATGTTTTTATGAAAAAGATTTTAATTTTAAAGATACGAAATTTTTTAGGTTTTTTTTATAGTTTAAATTGTACAAAGAAATCAAATCTTGCATAAAGGTTAAAAAATCATTAAAAAAAGCAAAAACAAACATGACTTGGCAACCATGGATATCTACTGCATGTGCTTAGTGTGTCTGTATATAGGCCTATGGTAAAACGAACATAAATATATCACTGTACAATCTAAATCAGGTTTCTCAGTTTGAATACTGGTCCCTTTTTCTCAGTGGCGGAGCTAGGGGTATTGGTCAGAGGGGGCGAGAATGGTCTGTAGGGGCGCTTTCGACACTATCTAAGTGGAGCGCCACCACAGGTTGGCGCGGAGCATACAGAATTTTTTGAGTAAAGATACTCCCGAGATCTCAGGAAATGACCCTTTCCGGGCCTTGCTAATTTGCAGATAAACGAAGAATAAATAGGTATCATCGCCATTTTGTCAGAAAATTACACCAACAAAATGTGACAAATGTCAATAGGTATTTGAGAGCGCAATAAAAAAAGTCAAGAATCGTGAATAAGTAAAACCTTGTCAAAAGCTGAAAAGGGCGCCAGTAGTCCATTTGATTCCGTCAGGGGGGGGGGGCATCCGCCCCCTCTGACTGTATGGACGTTCCGCCACTGCTTTTTCTTTCTTTATGTAATACAAATGCTAACAAAGAAACGATAACCATGAATATTCAGCTTGTTTTTTAACCTATTGGTATCAAGGCCAAATGGTTAGATTTTATTGCAGATGGAACTTACAATTATCTCTGCTGCCTCTCTCCCCCTCCCCTTCCCACTTCTTTCCACTGAAATTTGTCATTGTCACATTTTCATCATCACTTAGATTTTTTGCAGATTCCTTCAATTATTTTCTGAACATATTCCTCCTTCACAAACATGACTTTCTCTCTCATGCAAAATAATTTAGTATGAAAGAATCGTAGATTTCAGAGGTACTTATTAAGACTTGTCCATAATGTAAAAGCAACATTTGGTACTTGATAAATACCTTTTGAAACATCAGCTTGATCAATCAATACACACATTTGATGTTCCCACAAGGGACTTAGTGATGCATTCTGGGAAGGCAATGTTTCTTCATGTTTACTCTCAGAGGTTAGAACATTTCCATTGAAGCATCGTACAAATCTGCAAATCAACAAGAAAAAATAATAAATGTTCCTTCATGGCTTCAGCCTTTCCCTTTTAAGTAAGCTAGGAATCTTGTAAGTAAGTAAGCTTGTTTAAGTAAGCTTGTTTAATTACAGATTTGATTGTGACCATCGTTACTGTTTAGTATATTACAACATCCCAAGGATTCTCAATGACTAGCTGCCAGTCACAACTATACTACTTTATGTGTGTGTAATACTGAATAGGCTGAGCGAAGACCTACCCAGTCCTTTTAAGCGAACCAGTTGCCATAATTTGGCCACGAAAATTACCATAACATTAAAGACTATGTTGGCAAATGCTACATGTAATTTAGAATTATGAAATTCTGCTGTTACACAACAGTAAATAAGTTTGCACCTAGCAGTGTGGATGTCGCAAGAATAATATTTGTGATTTTACCCATAAGAGGGTTTGGAATCTCAGCTTAACAAAGTACTATTGTTACAACAACTTAGGGCAGTCTTAAATAATGATGAAGAAAAACAACTGAAAAAAAACTTTGAATTATTGACCTACCCTTTAACAAATGGTCTACACTGTAAAGTTTGTGGTGAAGGTAGTAAGTGTGCTGCATGAATTATAGCTATGAGTTTACCCACGCGAGAAGATTCTGGACTAGGCACATATTCTGACATTGACTTCTCTGTAGGCGGCTGTTGAAAACGAAGGGAAAACTTGGGCAACTGTTAACACTTTGACATTTACCAAGTTGTGACCGGGTTCTGACCTGTGCATTGTTTGATGGCAGTGATATTTATCATGGTGTCCCTCTATACTTTTGCAACTTTTTCTTTGATAAAAAGTGGCCTTTTTTTCCAGCTTTTCAAGAAGACAAATTCATGTTTGTTTCTCCATCCTTTTCTGTCCTTGCATTCCTCAAAACACACTGACATCTTTATGTGTTTGTGTGTTTGGGGGGGTGGGGGGTTTATAAAAAAAAAAGTTGATGCAATCAGTGGGAAGTCTGTATGTAATTAACTAAGCTGTAAGTGCCTTCACAATTAACACCTTTTTTTTCTTTTTTTTTCTATTCTTCATTCTTTGGTTATAACTATCAATAAAAGCTTACTGCCCCATCATTCAATGTAATTGAAATTGAATTTGAAATTAAAAACTATTTATTTGTACAGTTTGAAGAGCAAATTTCTACAGCCTTGTCTCTAAGGACACGTGTCATGGTGATCACTTGGTATGAACCCATGTGCTTTAATGCCTCACTATTCATATAATGTAACTTGCTTTGCCAAGCTATGACCCAAATGAAGCTTTTTCTAATCTTGAAAAGGATTTTGACCATATATCATTAATTGCACACGCTCACAATCATAAAGCATTCCAAGAATTGTTTTTGAAGCTTTTGCATTTATCCAGAGACCACAATTCCCATATATGTACCCTAGACTAGTATATGTAGGCCTATATATGGAACTCTTTACAATGCTATACTGTACATTTTCGTTGGTCGTATCTTGAAATATTGCAGTTTTCTCTTCCATACCTCCAATATCGAAGATGTGAGTTTAGAGACATACGGTATATGCTGACTAGGACCATGTAACTTTGCAACATGAAAGTTTAGCTTTAACACTTTACCTGCTTATCAGGAAACACGGGAGTTGGTTTAGGAGATTGTGAAATACTCTTGGACTCTTTGTCCCTGTCCTTTACTTCATCATCTTTCTGTCCTTCTTCATTAAAAGCAGCAGATGCAGCTTCGGTTTCAATTTCCTCATCTTCTTTTCCTTCATCCTCCTCCATTATTTTGAATTTCTCCTCGTACCAGATTTTCCCTCCTAACTGCTGAATATTTTCATCTTCTAATTTGACGTAGAGATTAATTGTGCCTGAAGTAATGGCGGGGTCTTGAACTGATGATGGAGTGGACTCAGTGGATAAATTAGCTAGCTCTTGAGATGGAGAATTTGCCTCGTCTGAGAGCAGTTGATCATTTCCTTCTTTCAAAGATGAAGGCTCAATATTCGATGGGCTGGGTTCATCTTTTGGATGACGGGGCTCATTTGTCAATTGGCCACTGACACCATCTTTCAGGTTGGACTCATCTTTTGAAGGAATAGGATTATCTCTTGAAGATGTTGGTTCTTCATTAACTAAAGTGGGAATTTCATTTGTCGATGTGGGCTGCTTATGTGGTGATGATGATGATGTGGTGGGTTCTTCATTCAATGAAGCAGGTTTCTTGTTCTGTTGGCGTGGGTGGATGACCAGTTTGCCAGTAAGAAAAGATGGTGACGCTCCTTCATCTGATGGCTGCTCCTGAGAATACCTTGTTACTTGAAGGGAGATAAAGACCTCTACATCTTCTCGCAGAAGTTCTGTCAAAAAGAAAAGCAAAAACAACGAGTGTGGAAACCCCATTTCAGATATTAAATGACATGTATGGAGGATACAATGAAGATTAAGTGTAAATTATCCAAACACAGTAGATAAAACAACAAGTTGATTGTGAGAAAACAGATGTAAAATGAGCAAACATCAACATCAGCAAAATTAAAGAAATATCCATAATGAAACAGCAAACAGTTCAATGGATTAATTGGATATTAATTATGGCAATTATAGTGCCATTAATCATTAGTAAATTTCTGAAAATAATTAAGACAGGCTTTATTAGCCAACTATATGATTGTACACCCCATTTACGCTTATCTCCAGTAACGGTAATTGAGATAAAAGATATGAAAAGATGTAATACATAAATAAAATGGGTTTGCTTTTGCAATGTATGTTTACTGATTTTGAAAGGTAACTTCAATCCAAAGTTCAAACAAGTAGGACCCCAACATATTTTTGTTTATGGTTACCAGCGATTATGTTTTCCTATCGTTTAACCGACGTTGCTAAGTATTCTGACAAACACGTTGCTGAAATGAATTAACGCTAATTGGAAGCATTTGGCGCAACCTGAGAATGATTGAAGCTATAAAGAATCATTACTATGACAACTCGTAAACGATGAGTTAGGTCTTAGCAGAACATTCTTATCTTAAGTCAATGATTACATTAATACAGTACTCTGGTCGCCCTGAAATTAGATGACTATTAATAATTGATGACAAGTAACAGAGCATGTAGCAACAAACAACATGTATCAGTCAAGGTTGCATTCAACTATCATACAATTTGAATATTTATTGTACAATCTAAAATGGAGGAAACAAATCTAAGACCTCTTTGATAGGATATTATATGTAGTCCAATTAATTATTGCCTACTGTTAAAATGAAGCAACTATGAATCATTTTCAACAGAAAAGGGCCTAATATTTGCAGTTGAAGTTTTGTAAGAAGCTAACTTTTTCTCATACAAAAATCAAAATGCTACGCCAAATTGGTCAATCCTCTTTTCATTTTTCTAGATCATGTTATCATAAAGCAGATGGCCTTGAAACCATCACAAGCTGTTTGAATTTAAATTATCGTTAAAATCTTGTCAGACAGGTTTTCACATGTAACAATGTTCAAGGTTTTGTTTATACCATTCTTTCAAGACATAATTAGTTGCTAACTGCTTCAAGCAATCAGGGAGTGTTATGTATCAGAACGTGGTATAATATGTGGTATAATAATATCAAGTAAAGTGATTTTGAACATCCATGTGTTTACGTTAGTTCCCGAATTCAAGTTTGGTATCAGACCCTGTGCTCCTAATCACCGAACAGGAAGTTCATACATAAGCTGTATGATGTAGAGGGCTGCTATAAATACGTACTAATACTGTGTCAAATTACACGCGTTACAGACAACATGGAACTTAAGGTCACTCCTGATTCCAGGTCAAGCCCAAGTTGATATTTTAACACAGAGGACAGGGTCTGATGCTCCCATCGATCCTCGTCTGTCGCCATCGTTTAGGCTACAAATTGGACCCAGGGTGCTGGGTTCAACATATTATGCCCATGGTTTCATGTCAGTAGGGTCTTATTTTAGTTTGAAGAAAAAATCTTACCTTTAGGGAAATAATACTTCAATTTTCCATCACTCAGCAGTACTTGGCTCTGTAGAGTTTGCTCTGTTATTTCAAAGTCAACAGACTCAGATGTGCTTTCAACTTTGACCTTACTGAGGTCATACTGGCTGTCAGAAGCCTTCACCTCCAACTTCAACTGGTACTTTCCACTTGAATAGCAGTTGACACTTCTAAGGTCTAACTGGTATTCTTGTGCTTTACTCGCTGTTGTGTTCATTGTACAGCAGTTCAATCTTTACCACTGAAAAATCTGAGCAAAAATCTGAAATGATGATAAATTTATAAGTATAGCCATGCTGTATACATTGTTGTAATTATCAAATGTGTTTGTCAACAAAAATTTGATGTTAGATAGAAAAACATTGAGGTAGCCTAGCCAACTTTAGACAAAATTACTTTAGGCTATCAAAAACTATCAATGTAAATGATAAATCCCAATTAGGCCTAGGCCTAATTGGCAAGAACTAACTTATGAATCAAATTCTGGCAGGTCCTGGGCAATAAGTTGCAAGCTAACGTTATGTTTAATACTACAGTAAATCAGGCCAATATTACAGTTCTTAAGTCTTAACTTAAGCTGATTGTACTGACAAACTTCGACTTTTCCTCACAAATAATTAACATCAGCAGTCTGTAGCCTAACTAGACTCTCACTGTCAGTGTTACTGTTACTTAATAATTACCATTACTAGCCTAGGCCTAATAAGATTTCACCTTCGTAGTATATATCATGCAGTTGCAAAGGAATCCATACTTTTTTTTCCCGATGTTTCATCTAGGAAATTTCTTTCCAACTATTCTGCATTAAAGTCTGTAAGGAATTGTCGCTGTTTACGTTGCAAGTAGAAATGGCAAATTAAGATTGTGTTCTCGTTGTCGCCGATAGTTACCAAGTTGGATACGTCCACGACCATGGTCAAACCACTTGATCTTTGCACACGGTGTGTGCGCAAACGTTTTATTGACATTAGCAAGGTCAAGATCACACACGAGACAACTTCAAGTGGGATCCTATACCAAATTGAATAAAAGGTTCTGTAGTATTTTAACATATGAAATGCCAAAATTCATTATCACCCAAATCCCGTTCCAACATGTAGAAAGAAAATTGCAGAAGAACGTATGATTATCTGGCGAATCGTAACTTCATTCCCCTGTCTTAAAATAGATCAGCCCACATGGTCACATGTTAAACTTTTTCCAGGGTGGTTCGCAAAGCTTTGTGAGAGGCAAGCACAGAAATGAATACTTCACGAGGAGACAAGCAGTGAAAGCTAATTTCCTCTGGAGATATTAACTTTTATCTTAAAGTTATGAGACTTACGTTATGAGTGATGCCATATAATGGTAGTTGAGGTCTTAAATATATGTTGAGATCATTTTGTTTTATAATGTATACAAGTCATTTTTACTTATGAGGAAATTACGCTATTTTCAGTAACATATGTACTGTCTTACAAAATTAGAAGAGGGGGGGGGGGGGTACGTGGTGGAGGTACGTGGTGGGGTTCTAAAATTCGAGGGGTCTGGCGGTCCTCCCCAGAAAGAAATAACATAAAAGACTTCAAATGGTGCATTTTGAGGCCACGACAGCCCCATCCCAACCCTTTGCTAACACTACTGAATATTTATTACAAACAATTTTAAGTTGCACCATAGAATAGTGATAAAATTCTTAATGAACAGAACATTGACAAAAACCGTGAAAACATGCCGAAAATTTTCGTACATGTCTTACGTGATATTCCATTTCCAGCGTCATTGTCACCTAGTTATCAGTGAACCCCCGCCCCACCCCCCCCCCCCCCCGAACCTGACCCCTTGTGATGTGATTGAAGACTTTAACCAAACCTTCTAACCAATCACCACGCTAGATTTGGGTATGCCCTAAAACGGATCAATCACCATTCGTTAAATCCTTCATCTTGGAAATCTGAATGATTTCCAATGAATGGAAGAATAGTTGCGAGATGTTCTTAGGATACTTAAACAGGTGTGGATGCACAGGATTTGTGGGTGGGTGGACATTTCCTTTCAACCTTACACATTGAATTAAAAGTATTAGCACAATCTTCCTATTGTCCTATAATTATAGACCTAATTTATTACTAAATAAGTCTCAGAATACACCATGTTATCTCTTAATTTGTCAATTTTCCCGTTCCCCCTACATGGGAGTTGGCTTCAGCAATTACGCGGGGCAACACCTTTCCTTTTCAAATCCTGGAACCACAGTGGTAAAAATGGAGACAAAAAACAATGAACGATGCACATGTGATACGAGATATCAAGAAGGATGTATATTCTCATGCGTACATTTGCAAAATGAAAGTTATAAAGAGAACAGAAACGGTTAAAATTGATGCCACCTGATTCATGTCGAATGAAAGGTAGCATTGCTCACTTGACCTACAGCTGCAGCAAGATATGAGTCACTTATTAGATCTGAGATGTCTAGAGGGGTGAAGGGAGGGGGGAGTGGCGGCTGACATTTCGAGTAAAATATAATTTATAATCTTTTCGGTAAGTACTCGGATAAAGGTCGTATCGACCATTGCTATGCTTTGTTTTGCCATTCTTTTCAATCATTTCTTGGGGAGGGGTGGGGGTTACATGCAGTTACCCTACATCCTCCATTGTGACGCAACTTGTATGCTTAACTGTTGCAATAAGGACGAACCAGTCAGCAGCGGCACAACAAGGAAGGAGGGCTAGGATGTTTTGTCGCCAGAGATGATAAATTTGGGTACTGAAATGGACGGTGCTTGGATGCACAAGGATCGCCGGCTATATGACTAGCTCAGTCCATGGCACGCAAACTATGTTGAAGCTTAATCCAAGCCACAGTCCGAATACAAAACAACAACAACGTATCCAGGTACTAAATCTGAACTGATTCTTTTTTATTACAGTCGTTCCTGCAAGCTGCATTACTAAAACGAAAAACTCTTACAGAGATAAGAGCGGCGAAAGAATACCATAATATAACACAGAGGTACCCTAATTGCTAAAATGTGTCTAAAATTCTCTTAAGCCCTCCTTTTAATGATTTAGTGGTATCTAAACTTCTTTCCGTGATATATGTCATTAGGTTACTCGAATAGTTACAGGCACTGACTAATTAATTTTTGATGAAATTCATCTCTCAGAGGTAACTGGGGAGGTATATGCGAAGGTATTATATATACTGGGCACTATTATAGGCGAAGGTATTAAATAAACTGGTACAAAGGACATGCAATTTATTTGAAGGAGAATGTTTGTTTCAAACACAGCAAACGTAGTCTCCAATAGGTCAACAGGGTTAGAACTTCACCAGCAGTTCTGTACTTTTTCAATAATTTTTGTATATAAAATATTGATTTTATTTCCAGTCAAAACTTCAAATTCTGAGGTCCTGGGATAGTGATGTTGCATACAACAGTTACAGGAGCTCGTATTGGAATTTTTTTTGTCAGAGATGTGTATGAGAGGGGGGTGGAAGAGTACATTTCTACCAAAGGTTATCCCTTGATTGTTCGATTCACTGGTTTCCCCAAGCTATATGATAAAAAGAATATCAGGTGCTGTTTGTATCAACATTGATATTTTATATTGGGAGTCCAGCAGCTTGACTATTTAGGTTCCAACTCACATAGGCCAACTGGAGGATAAGCTGACTTTTGAAAGTTTGCCTTCTACATATAATTATTTCTGAATATAAAAGTGTCTATGTTACAACATTTTAATGTAAAACAGTATTAGGGAGGGATGGGTGGGGGGGGGGGGCATTTGTTATCATCCAATAGGGGCAGTTACTCTCATTTAGTCATCTTTCATACTTCTTTGTTACCATGGCTGCAAAAAGTAAAGCAAAACTGAAAATATGAATACAACAGAAAGATAGATAAGGTACAATACTGTGCATATATTTATTTTGTGCTCAATACATCAAGTAAAACAGTAATCAAAGAGATATTGCTGAAAAGCACTAGAGTGAAGACCCTCCCAGTGGTTACTTGCCTTGACGGTATATGATGAACAAGCTTTCAAATAGTTAACTTATTCTGGTATACTCTATATATATGTTTGTCTTGCAGCATGGTATATCAGGGAACTGCTACTTGCAAACTAACTCTTCAAAGATTCTTCTAAATCATCTTTAGGTGAAGGATTATAAACACAAAACTGTCAACAAGATCATTATCAGTGACCCAATTGCTCTTAAGGAGCCAGTTTACTCCCTTATAGGGATAATACTGTAGCAGTTTTGTCAAATTAGGCCAGAATTGGCTAACACATTAAGTCTGCCATCAGAATGGACATCCCATTTCTACCAGAAAGAAAATATTTTGACTACTTCTGTCATTACATCTATAGATGATCAGATCAGTGGTGAAATTGATTAACTGAATTCAGCTTACTGCCTGTATTTAATGGTCAGAAGGAAACGACCTTTAATGGTCCTTTGCAGATAATCTTGGACCTCTTGGTTAGCTTAAATCAGCAATGAGATCTTACAGCTGTTAGGTACAGTGATATGGTACGGTGAGAGGGAAATATTATTGATCACTTGACTGCAGATTTAGAATCAGCTTGGGGATTGGTAATTTGTTTTATTTTGCAATTCAGGATTAAAATGATTTGAAAAGTGACAAGTTTTCATAAGTAATTTCTAGTTTGAGAGAGTTATGACCATGATGAAAATAAACTTTCTAAAAACGAAACTAAATTAAACAAAGGCAATGCTTCACACAGAAAATGGGGTGTCGGGTGGGGGAGGGGGGGGGGAAATGGAGTGTACTACAATTTTTAGTGATCCATAGAAGGTTACACAAGTTTGCACAGAGGCTTACTCTGAGCTAAAATCCTTCAAGCTTAAGATCTTGTCACATATAACAGGCTTACTCTGAGCTGACTCAGAAATGGGTGGAAATGGGAGGTGAGAACTTGATCTTGAATGCAGTATAGAAGGATAGCTTGGAGGGCAGTATAATTGATGCACAAAGAAGATTTAGATGTTACCAACACGCATATCTGAAAACTCTCCACTGTTATTCAAGCTGCTAAAATAGCAAGGGATGTTTTATTATTGTTACTGCAATACCCTTGATCGAGCAAGTGATGGTATCCAGACAAAGGGTGGGGGAAGGGAGGGAGGGGGGTTGTCTGCCAGTAAAAAGGGTGTATGAGATTGTAAACATGATTACCATTAACATTTACCTATCCTAAATCTCTGCTGGACGATTGTTCCTTTTGGATAAAGACAATAAAAGACAATAAACAGTCTATTTTAAGTTACCATTATCTCACTGACTCAACGTCACAAGTGTTTTCTTCATCTTTCGTGAAGCTTGTTCCATCTGATTCATTCTGTCTATTTAATGTCTCAGATTCTTCGAATGAAGTTCTTTCTCCATTTAATATATCTTCCTTAATCGTAGAGATTTCCTTGGCATGTTCAAGCGTGTCTACAGGTACTTTAGGGTGATTTACTCCTTTAGTACTCTCGGATTCTTTCTTAATTCCTCCACTTGTTTGTTTCCCTTGAATGGAAGAATCCTCCACCACGATCTGATTCTTTAAATCCACTTTTATCTTTGCCTTTTCCTCCGCTTCTCTTCGTTTCCTCTCCAGTCTTGTTTTAATCAGTAAATTGTGTCCTAGATTTGAAAATGAAGTGATAAATCACACTTTGTTTAAAACTGTTTTCTAAAAATATGCAGAAACATGTATTTTATATCTTATAACAAAAGGCATTGTCTTATCTCCTTGAGACAACAAATACACCACCATCAGATTTTATAATGTAAATATTATTTTGCTAGCTTCCTAGGATATGTCAAAGTTGTTTTAAGAAACTTGAAATGATCATCCTCCCGGAACGTTAATGGATACATTTAAGTAAAACCAGACATTATCTGTGAAGGACATAAACTTACAGACAGTCACAGTAGTATGAGAATTGTGATAAAAGGAGAAAGCAAAAAACTAGAAAATTCACTTGTGCTCGATGTCAGTCTTGCTAGTAATGGAGAATGGGAACAAAGTAAAACCAATATGGCCACTGATGCTTACCTGTACAATCAGCAGGTAACGCCTTACACTTTTTCTTGCAGCACTGCTTACAAATTTTAAATGAGCAGCGAAGACTGCAAGGATTACCACAAGGACAAAGGTCATATTTCACTGGAAGAAAAAAAACGAGAGAGGGTTTAAAGAACAAAAGAAACAAAAAAAATGGTAGTTACTAGAAGCACAACATATACTAGTAGCTCAGTTTAAAGTTCACAATATGGTAATTTTGTTACAAGTTAGACTTGAATGTTTAGCTCACTAGGAACACTACAAAGTAGAAAAGAGGGGTCCACCCACCCACCCACTGTCCCCCTTCCCCCACCAAATTTTAATGCCACTCTAGCCCTATTCATTTGTCCATTCCACCTAATTTTGTTACAGCCTACAAATGGCTTTACCTATTAAAATTAAAATGCGTTTAACAAGGAGATAGATCATAATGTTTGTTTATTGAGGTTGTTACGATCAGTGCATCAGCTAGAGTCCTTACTTCTACAATGATTAATGTAAAGTGAGGTCGGTACGTGTCAAAAGGGGTGGGGGGGGGGGAGAAGGGTACAAGAATCTCCCTTCTCACACAAAAGTTTATTTGCCATGATAGTAATGCTGAATGAATTGTTAATGTAGCCAGAGGTATTTGATATTGGCAATTGTTCGACAGAATAGGTTATTAATCTTTCTTAACATGCAGTTTACCAGCTAGCTTTCTTAGCAAACTTTCTGTTGACTTGTTGCACATCATTAAAGCAAGCCACCATGGTCACACAAATATTGTCTAAATTGAGATACTTGAGATCTTTGGCATATAAAGTTTTGCAATTTGACCTCTGCTGAGATTTGACCTTGAACTTTCACTCATCTGAATAAGGCATGCTAAGTATGAAATTTTCGAAAAGTTCCCTTCTCGAAAAATCAAGTTTGCAACATTTCACATTTTGACCTCTGTTGACCTGAAATGCATGGGTGAACAACATGTAAATTATGTCACTTTGCAAACACACTTCTGTTTCTGAGATATCCTGCTTTTAGGTTTTGTCCGTTCAAGAGTCTTAAAGGAGCAATCCAGAGATACAGCATATTTTGCAAGGAGAGTATGCTGAAAACCGGAGCAGCTATAGAAATACTACAAGCTTTAAAACTTTTCTATTTCTGGAGCTATAAAATATCAAACCTTAAGTTCTGCCTAAAATATTTCTTCATAGATGCAAACCTTTCTTTCGTGAAGATTTACTTTGAGGTTGGGATGAATCCGTGATAGTATTGTCCTCTCCTTTCTCGCTGAATTCTTCCATGGCTCTCTTCTTTGCAGCTGTTGCTTCGACTTTTTTGAGGGTTTCTTCCGGACTGATTAAAAAACATGAAATAGATCTTTATATACAAACCATGAATCTAAACGCGGACATAAAATCACCTCAAAACGAAGTATGAAGAATTATGATATGAATAAAACCTATCTTTTAAACTGATGTGCAGCAGTTTGTGCAGAATAACTATAGGCTGTTGAAATTTCAGTCGAAAGAGTTTAAGCAACTGAGGACTGTGGAGACTACACAATGTTTTTTTTTATAACATGGTTTGATGATAAGTGTAACTGATTGGATGGTTTCAAAGTTGAACCAATGCAAAGGACAGAAATACTGTACATGAAATAGTTAAATCTTCAAATACCATAATTTGCATTGACTTGGGTCAGAAATACACAAGCAGCTATTTCAAGTCAGCAAATATCAGTCAGAAGAAAAACCTTGGTCTAAGATAGACAAAGGTCCAACTTTACTATTAACCTTTTTCAAAAATACTAGTATCCTAGTAATCCTAGTATAAAATTAACCAACGTGCATTAGTCTGTGGGAGCAAGAGCAATAAATACACACAATGTAACTTCAACCTAGCCTAGGCCTAACGTTATTTATATATGTAAGTTATTATGTACAGGTGCGTATCCAGGGGGGGGCGTTGGGGGCGCCCGCCCCCCGGGTAAGAAAAAGAGGAGAGAAAAAAAAGAGAAGAAAAAAGGAAAAAAGAGGGGAAAAAAGAGGAGGAGGAGAGGAAGGAAGGGAAAAGAAAAAGAAGAAAGAGAGAAAAAGGAGAAAAGGAGGGAGTAAAAGAAAAACGCGAAGACACCGGGGAGAGAAAGAGGAACAGTGACATCATTACAGCGCTGAAGGGTAGCCAGTGACGGATCAATGATTTCGTAAAAGTGTGACTCACCCTACCCCTTACACCGACAACTCCATTTTTTGGCGTTTCCATTTTCCTCTCTCACTAATGATCTATATATGTACTATATATGGTCTATCATAACGCGTGTGTAGAATTGTGCTATGAAACCAACTGTGGCTGGTCTCGAACTCGACCGTGTCGTCGGGGAACATGACGCATTTTGGGATGGGGGCGACCGCCAGCCCCCCCCCCCATTCAGCATTTTTTTAAACGATATCGCTAAGTAATTTCAAAATAGAAAGTGCTTAGAGGCAACTTACAAGGCCTGGGAAGTGTCATTTCCAGCGATCTGGGAGACATTTTCTGCCAAAATTTGCTTGTACGCTTCGCGCTAACAAATGGTCCTGGGTAGTGCCATTTCCAGCGATCTGGGAGGCATTTTCGGCCAAAATTTTCTTGTACGCTTCGCGCCAACCTATGGTGGCGCTACGCTTAGATAATTTGCCTACAGGCTTCGCCCCTCCCTTGGCAAATTCCTCGCTACGCGCCTGTTCAAATTTGTAACGCAAATAGCAGATATCACATCATATCAGTGAGCATGAAAATGGCGTTCCAGGATGAAAAGCCTCAAAACTGTCCGACTTGACTGAAAAAATAACCAAAAATTTTTCCGCGCTTCGCGCGCGTTCAACGTGTTCATGTTAATATCATATAAGTAAGCATCGGTTATTACATCGCATGCCATCATGTACCGTACGGTCCGTTCAAATTGCGCAGTATACCGCGGGATGCTAATGTGAACAACGACATGTCTCATGTAGATGTATAAAAAGCATGGAGGTCCAATTATGTCAAAACTCTCTTTTACATTAGTAATGGCGAATTAGGGGCTGCACCCCCGCCGCGCAGTGGCGGAGCGTCCATACGGTCGGGGGTCGGATGCCCCCCCCCCCCCTGACGGACTCAAATGGACTGCTGGCGCCTTTTTCAGCTCTTTACCACTTTTTACTTATTCTAGATTATTGACTTTTTTATTGCGCTATCATCTACTTATTGACATTTGTCACATTTTGTTGGTGTAATTTGGCGATGACACCTTATTCTTCGTTTATCTGCAAATTAGCCAGGCCCGGAAAGGGTCATTTCCGGCGATCTAGGGAGTATCTTTATTCAAAAAATTTCTGTACGCTACGCGCCAACCAGTGGTGGCGCTCCGCTTAGATAGTGTCGAAAGCGGTCCTACAGACCATTCTCGCCACTCCTGACCAATACCCCTAGCTCCGCCACTGCCGCCGCGCCTCCTACGCCTATGTGTGTAGTGTTCGCTTTCGGAAATATCTGCTATTTTTTCATTTCCTTCAACCAAGTTTTATAATAGCCGTTATAACAGGTTTTAATGTTTGTACACCAATAAATTAACTGTGTCTGAATTTTAGAAAATTTCTGACCAACATTCTGCATCACACCTTCCTCTACTCGTGCAATTTTGACCGCTCTGTTAGGGGTTCAAGGAAGTTTTTCTATATTGGTTGTCCATAGATGAAATTTTGTACAACATTATGGGTATGTTTTGAAGTGAGTTTATTCACTAGAAATGTGAATTTTCAAATTCTGAACAAATATGGGGCTTAAAACCTTGAAAAGTGGGGCTGACGGGTATTGTGGGCCGCGACGTAGAATCACCTACAAAAGCAAAGACCCACAGGAGATGCCATCAGGTCGAACATGATGTGTGCCGGGTTGACAAACTTCAAAAAGGTTATGGATGGGGAAAAAAAAACTATTAGGAAATACCTGGTTCTCAGGCAAAAAGTGTACATCTGGTTGGTCATTTCAAGCCCGAGAAGTGCCGTTTCCGGTGATCTGGGGGGGGGGGGGGTTTCAAAACAAGAAATTTTCTTGTACGCTGCGCGCCAACCGATGGTGGCGCTCCGCTTAGATAGTAATTCGCGCCCCCCGGGTTTGAAAATCCTGGATACGCGCCTGATGTAGCCTAGCCTAGCAACATGTAAGTTATTATGTGCAGCTTCATCTGTGGGAGCAAGAGCAATAAATACACACAAGGTAACTTAAACCTAGCCTTAGGCCTAACGTTATTTATATATGTAAGCTATTATGTAGCCTAGCAACATGTAAATTATTATGTACAGCTTCATCTGTGGGAGCAAGAGCAATAAATACACACAAGGTATCTTAAACCTACAGTAGCCTAGGCCTAATGTTATTTATATATGTAAGTCATTATGTAGCCTAGCCTAGCAAGGTGTAAGGTATTATGTAAAGCTCCCCCCCCCCCCATCCCTGTTACACAAAGGTCTTAGATATACAAACCTTGGTCTAAAGTATGGTTGGCATAACCAATACGGTTGAACCTTTCCATCTTTGTGCTTTTCTTCATCTCCCTCATTAACATCCTCCATGCAACATTTCTTCACCTCTTGAGAGACAGCGACCATGTCTTCCAGAGTCCTTGCTTTGGACAGAGGTATGCGGAGTTGTTGATGTTTTTCTAACCTATAAAGACAAAAAAAATGTGATAAACAAAGAAACTTTATTCATTAGCAAGTTTGGCATATTATGTAATGATATGCTGGGTACGTTATACTGATCTTCAATAAGTAAATTTACGTCTTGATATCACCTTGCATCAGAATAATTATTAACCCACACACATCACTTAACATCTTACGAATCATTAGTAAAACACAAATAGATGATTGCTAATCTAAACAGCTTTCAACAAATAGGTTTCCCTTATCTGCAGATGTAACAATGCTGCAACTTTTACAAGAGTAATAAACCAAACTTTCAAAAAAACATGAAGTATTTGTGAGAGAATCCTATTGATGGTTGGATTTCTTGCAGGCTGTGAAATTAGCACAGCCAGTGTCTTAATTGCAATTGTAACAGCAACACTAGTGTACTTGGGTTGTGCATTTGGGAGAAACAACTTGCTTTTAATCTGAATGCTGCATCTAATTACCACCATTAATTGCTACAATAAAATTGCTATTTCAGTTAATTCCCATAGCAAATTGCTACTCATATTTGATACGTTTAATTGCTGAGCCAATCGCCATGGCTTATTGCAACAATTCTCTATACAAGTTAATTTGTTATATGAAACTACTACATCTGGTTGAACAGATATTTACTACATTGAAAGATTGACAAGTAAACAGTAACAACATTGCATATGATGCCTATACCAAACAGAAATCATTTAGCTGCTATTCTAATCTGGTTTAAGAAACTCTTTGATTTTGACAGATAGATTCTGATTTTAACTTACGTATGATGCCAAAGCCTGAATAGATGTGATCGGATCGTTGACATTGAACATGGAAACTGCTTCACCAACTCCAGGTATTCATCGGCCGCTTCCCAGACGGTCGGATATTTCCCTTTAAAGAGGTACGGGTTGTGAAGGTTGCCCTCTGTCAAAGAAGTCAAAATGTCAAAGTTTTTATTTCTTCATAACTTCAGATGGAAGTGAACGATAGAAAAAGAGAAAGAGAAGACAATATTGACTGTTTATCTATTTCACGAAGCGAGAACAGAGAAAACAACTTTAGCAGACAGTTCATGGCACGGACCAGTGACTGAGCATTAAGAAATGGCAAGATTTTAATCTACTTCCAATCTTGCTAGGATGGAAAATATTAATTAGGGTTGGGCGATATATCGAAAATTATTATTATCGCGATAATTTTTTTTCAAGACGATATTTTTTGAGGATTGAACAAATGACGATAATTTCTTGTGAAAGAAATTTGAAATAGATGTAGAAAAAAAATTCTCCGTTTTATGTGTAAATGTTATTCTATCATTCCATGGTTAAGAAAGTTGAAAAGAAATATTTTATCAACTTCATTTACTGACTTTTGAACTTCGTAAAAACCTGTTCTTTACAATGTGACTGTATAGAGAACACAACTGAAAATCACTAGAGAAACTACCAATTGTGTACGAAAAGTAAGTTGGTACACCTTTCTAATTTTACGAAAGATCGAGCAAAATACTTTCGAAAAATTCACGCGAAACTGGCATATCGTGCTAAATGCAACAAGTGTCATGTAAACAAGGCTCTAGTACACCCATTTATGAATAAACCAGAAGACCACATCTG
This sequence comes from Apostichopus japonicus, assembly GCF_037975245.1. Taxonomy (NCBI): domain Eukaryota; kingdom Metazoa; phylum Echinodermata; class Holothuroidea; order Aspidochirotida; family Stichopodidae; genus Apostichopus; species Apostichopus japonicus. The sequence continues at coordinate 3,519,303 of NC_092579.1, forward strand.
GTGTAAAGCGGGGGAAAGCAAGTATTTTCTAGAATTTCCAACCAAAAAAATAATAATAATATCCTACCATAGTTAAGTGTATAGTAAATAGCCTAACCACTTCGTCGGTTACGGATCTCACGTAACAACAAAAACACAACTAATTGTATTTTGCGAAGTTGACGATTTCTACAAGGACATGGAAACAATATTTAGCATTAAGTTAATCACGCCTGGTGGCCTAAAACATGGAATTACAAGGTTTACTTTCATAAAGATGGCCATACTGTAGCTATTGGGGCCTTGATATCGTGCTATGTCTGTATGGTATAGACTGTGCCTCGTGTATCATGGGGAATAGATTGTTTTGTTCATGCGGAGGAGTCGGTTGGCTTGAGGTGTGTTTTACTTACCTTAATGTTACGGGGATATTTACCTACTTTCCTTGAACGTCTTAGATAATATTTCGCATAACTTTACGGATCCTTTACTGACTGACCTAATTAATTCTAGAGTGGAGCCAAAAAAGTTTACTCCATGAAAAGTTTTTTTGGAACAGTGCCAAAACTGTTAACAAACAGGTGTTAGACAGGGGGTTGTTTTGCAAGGTACCTGAGAAAATTTGAAGCACATTGTAGCCTACCGTGATATTTAAGTACGGTTAAACACTGCAGTTGTAAACTGATTGTTAGGCAGTCTAGAAACGGGGCTTTGCCGAACGTAGTTTGTTTCATAATATCGACAGTTTTGTAAGTTAAACTTTATAAAGATTGTAAGACAGATTAATTCTCTTTTCATTTTATCACATAATATAACAACTCTAACTTGTCATTTTAATACTTTCATCAGTTTCGTGACTATTTAAATTCATAAAGTTAGTCAGTATTTTGAATCCTCAATTGTGAATTTTTTTATCGCCAGACACGCAAAAATACTTAACTTTTCCTGGGGCCTTCGCCCCTGGACCCCCACAAGGGGTTCCACCTCTTGACTCCATCGGTCTCTAAGGCGGGCCCTGAACCCCACGCCATTATGCTCGGTGTGTTTGCTGCGCGAAAACACCGGAAGGAAATCGGCAGTTGTTTTTAGTGTGTTCGCGAACACATTAAAAACAACAAGAAAAAATTATCGAAATATCGCGATAATTTTTGAACTATTTATCGTGACATTAAAAAGCAAATATCGCCCAACCAATGCCAACTTTACATAGTCCAGGTAGTACTGAAAGGGTGTGAAGACTCGGGCAAAAAGAAACGTCCAATGCCGGTAATCTGACCTAGTTTCGAATGAGGTGTAACAGAAGTGTTAGACACCACCATCGATCCCAGAAAATACACACACAGCTTGCTACTGTCGGTAATTAGACACTTGTGTACAGTCAGTACATACAGCTGCGGTCAATACCCACAGCACAGTGTACAAACGATACAGCGATACACATCTCAGGTCCAGATAACAAGGTATCACGTTTCATTACTGTCTGCATTTTGTAGCGACAAGAGAAAAGCTTCACTTGCAAGCAACGGAAAGTTAACTTATTAAAGACGAAGGCACGCGGTTTGGAGCGAGTCTTCAATGCCTTTAACTTGTCATGCACTACATTGCTTTGTGAAGTAAACATTGAATAGTATCCAAAATAAATATTAAAATAAAATTTTTGCTCTGATGTAGGATGTATTACCTGCAGACATGACTCCATCTACTCCTGTTTCCTCCAGGCATCTTTCAACATCCACCAAAGACTGGATGTTACCATTGGCAAACACTGGAACATTCACAGCTTCCCTGGTCATGGAAGGAGGAAACAAGATCTACAGGCAACTGGAATCATTTGAAATGGCTTAAACTTGCTGGTTACTTTTTTCAATCATTAAAGTTACAACATCATAGGGCACTTGACTAATTACCATTCACTCTTCGGTACGATCAAGTAAATGATTCACCTGTTCCATACAAACACTGTGAAGTACTTCTTGGCAATCAAACATTCTTGATACCCAGATCCTCAAGGAGGATAAATTTCAGATGATGAAAAGATGGTCCCATGATACGAGTTAAAAACCATCATATGTTCCTAAATAGGACCAGCTTCTTAGTTTCGACAGAAGTTTCTCTACACCATCATCTATGAAAGAATGGTTAACTGTAATGTTGGGTGAGTCAAGTGGCTGGCATATGACTTCCTGTGTCTACTAAAGGACTGCCATTTGCTAATTACCATATAAACTAGGGATGCACTGGATCCAAATGTTTGGATCCGGCCTGAACCGGATTTTGCCGGATAGTACATGAAATCCGGCCGGAACCGAATTTTTTCGTTACACAAAAGAAAATCATTCAAAAGTAGAAGTATGAAACAAGGAGTATTATTTTGGTTAATCTTTAGAAAACAGTGGGTCAGACCATTGAGAAAATTAAATTAAACATGTTAAACCTAATTTTTCCTTACTTTGAATGTTTTTATTAATTTTTGGAAATAGTTTACATTGATTTAAGTTAATACCAACACCTTTTTAAGGAATAATTCAGGCCAGATTTTGAAAAAGATCCGGCCAGATTTTGAAAAAGATCCAGCCGGATTTTGAAAAATATCCGGCCGGAACCGGATAATTGCTCACTATCCGGCCGGATAGTCCGGCCGGACCGGATATACGGTGCTTCCCTAATATAATCTAATCAACAAAAGTATCTCGGACTATTCCTTACTTTATTGCCTTGATGAGATTCCAGTCAGCCAGACCCGTTAATTGTCCTTTCATCTCTCTAGTTCTGCCATGGACAGTGATTATCTGAGCTCCTGCTCTCTCTAACATCTTTGCATATTCAACAGTTTTCTCTAAAGTTTCAAGGACCCTGATCTTACATGTCACTGGAATGGAAAGGTTCTTGTGAGCATGGTTGACTGAAAGGGAAAGAAAAGAAAAATAGTTCAGTGAATCCCAACGGTTGGTTGGGAAGCCAACAGGAGTTCATTTTGAAAACCAGTCCAAGTGATGATCATGGAGGAACAATGGCTTATATCAAGACTTCGCAGTTTCAGTGTTCAGGGAATTACCTTCCTGTGCTTTCCAAATAGCATCAAGATGTAAATCAAAGAGGTGATGGCATGGATGTGTACTTACTTATCTTAAAGACGAGATCCCATTCGTCCTGCAAAAATGCACCGTAGTGACCTGAGAAAGCAAAGCAAATGTGCACATAATTCCTTCACCTTTCATGTGAATAATAATAAATGATTGTGTCATTAATGAAAAATGTAACAGGAGAAACACATTCAGCAAACTTTACATGAAATCCGAAACAAATTACTTGTGTGTAAAAGTAAGTTGGCCTGATGTTTCGATCCTAGCAGGATCTTCTTCAGAGGCTAAATGATAAGTCACAAATTACTTGTGACGGAAACACTTACTTTGAGAGAAACTCTGCAGATTTGTCAAAACTGTTTTAAGTATGTCAAAGACCAAATGAATAATTGCTCACTACTGTATGTCTTTCGTAACTTTATTTTTATGAGCAAAGACCTTTCTTGAAAACTTGATCAAACACATGAGATCATATGAATCGTATGAGTAAAACTTAAGCATCTGTGATGCAGCTCACCTCTGCGGGCAATACCCTGAGGACATCCAAGATTTAGATCCACACCCTGACAAATGTGTTCCACATGTCGAGCTGCTTCCAAGAATACATCTGGATCATTAGCACAGAACTGATGGTTTCAAAATTAAATAGCAGATTAGCCTGTTGCTTGGACAGTTTTAAACAGAAGATAGAATAGCAACATGGATCATTGAAAGCCCCATCAGACAGTTATTTAAATTGTTTCCTTTTGCTGCAAAGCACTTACCTTTTTCAATATTTTAAAAAGTTGTTCTTGAAAGTCATTGTGCAGAACAATCTTATGAACTGGAATTAGTTTATCATGATAATATTTGCCTCACATGTTTATCAGACTTTGAACAGAAATTGAACGATTAAAAGTAGTTGCATGTAATGCACTACAAAAATAGGAATGATTATCAAAAGAAGGAAAAGCTAATTATGACTTTTTTATTCATTGTCATTCATTCATTGCAATGACCACACATATTATCAATTTTAAAATATTGCTCAAGGGTTTGAAACACTTGGTCACCGCATCCCTGACGTATTTTACAAAGATTTTTGTTACAAACCTGAAAAATCAAAGGTTTATCTTCACCATTTGTCTCCATAGCAACCTTTCTGTAAGCTGCATCCCTGCAAAATAGATGAGAATGGTACATGGGAGTGTAACACAACTGGGCTCCATGACGACGACTCAGGAGTCTCCATGGTAACTCGCTCTGGGCAACCATTGGAGCAACAACGTATTTCGCTCCGCCAAGACTCGTCTGCCAGAAATCATGACCACTTTTCTTTTCCATTGGTTTGATTATATTTGCAAACTGTTACAAAAAATGGAAAAACAAATTAAAACGTTATTTAAATTTCTGACATTAAGGATAGAAGATGAATTAACAGCTCGTCTATAATTTAAAGTATATATGGTTCCTTACCAGATCCAATTTACAACATAAGTATTAGCATACACAGAGCAACCAATTCAAATATTTAATCTCCTAATACTGCCGCAAGCTGCCAGATGACTCGACATCTCTGTAAATCTGGAAAAAAAAATCTACATATTTTTAACACTAAACTAGAAAAGATGACCCCCATAATGCAATTGGAAAAGATACACTTTATCTCCAATAAAGTGAGAGGAAGTAAATTTCTATCAAACCCCCAAAACAATTTAGAAATTTTCAAAGCCACTTATAAACCAAGTAACTGTTCAACTCTTCCTTGAATGAAGTCTGATTAAGGTAGGGGGATAAACTTCTGTGGAATGGTCCGTGGCGTATAGAAGGATTTTGTAAAAGAGGGCAGTTGCCATGGGGTCATTAAAGCCAACACTTTATGTACAATATAAAAATTAAAATTTTAGAAGTCAAATGTAATAAAATAGGTATATATAAGTAGCTCTACATGCGAGATTCTGCTAATAACTAGTAAGAAACACCCAAATTCAGGTTGTGACTTGAATTGTTATGGGAGGGCCAGTTGCAAATGAAGTATTTTATAAAGGAGGAGTGCTACTAAGGTCAACTCTCATGTATGGGGATCTGGGGACCCCCCCCCCCCCCTCCCAAAACATTGAGAGGTCAAATGATGCATTCTGAGGTATATTTCAACTAGAACTTAGTTAGGTCTATGCCTAAGTATGAATATCCCTCAATGCAAGGTTTGTGTGAGGTTGAAAACACAGGGGGAAGGAGGGATTGTACACCAGCCCAATTCTTCCCGGTCTCAATGCAAAATTCCCCTACCTGAATTATTTCAACCTGAATAATGATCAGATGTGAGGAACCATCCCCCCCCCCCTTCCCTTTTTGGCACATGTGACTGTCATCCTGCTCTTGTAGGATTGCTTCCACATGCATCCATTTAGGACCAACAACACACAGAGTAAAAAGGTTCTCAAAAGTCATTTGGGCCAAACTAAGATAGGGGACTGAGAAGAGGTAGGACATCTGCCTAGTTCCTACGCATGATGGCTTTAAGTTCAAAGTTCAAGCTGGCCTAGCCTACTTGCCACTTAATATACATTCCGTGGCTAATCTAGTTTGTTGTAGCAAGAAAACCTCAAATAAGTCAGGAGTCGATTACGATAAGCATGCCTGATTAATGGTAATGATACTAGATTCACGAAATAAACATTTTGTCCCAGTATTACAGACTTTCTACATTAAAACACATATAAATATGGACTAAACCCACGATGCAATTTAAAGTGATGGTACTTCTTCTTCTGCTGTGCTTTACTTTAATGAAGAGTGACAAACATTTTCTGTACATCAACATTCAACAAGATATGTTGGAGATGTCGTTTTCTTGGAATCATCATCAAGAAAAATAATCCAAATTGCGTCATCAATAACAAAGATATTACACCAACTAGAGGTAGTCCGACCGCCAACAAATTATATTAGGGGAATTGGCGGTGTTGCTCATGATTCATTCCTGGTGCCAAAAAATGACTAAATTACAGAATTGAATTAGCCAAAATGGCAAAATAATTTATTCATACTATAATGTGAAAACAATGTATAACCTCCACATCGGGATCAAACCCGAAAGCTGTCTCCTTCAATGGAGTAAAGAAGGACGTATTACTGTGATAAGTAATAAATAGAAATAATATTTAGTATCGAAGTCTCTAGAAAAGTAGATGGCTACCGCCCACCATCTTTCTTAGATATTTACCACAGATTGCTTTCTCAACCAGGCTGGGCGCCTATAGATCTTTGGTGAATGTCGTATCCGTCGGTTGGATTTCTTTTCTCAAAATAATTATTTATAGCGCCATCACTTTGTGAATCCATTCACGCAGAAGAAAATCTGGTCACCATTACCACAACCAGGAAAACTGTCATTAATCGCTTGATCTGATATTTTTCTTGACAAATTTGCAAAGGACAGTTAGATCCACCAAGGTCTGTTGGTTTTTACAACTTTTAAGGTTTGTAACTCTCATGTCACAGATTAAGAGATCCGAACGCTAGGAGGAGTGTCCGTGCTTAGGCCTGTAATAGTTGTACACTGTACAGTATCGGCCCCTCTTCGAATTCTTTATAACACACGGTTGGTAATGAATGATAGGAGATTATGGTGTTACACTTACTACTAGTACTACTTGGTTAGGCCTGCCTAACGTTGATATGATAGGCCTTACGGTAGGCCGAATGTACACGAAGTTATTGTACCGGCACACGTCAGGTACCAAGTATTCATGTTTTCATGTAAACAATGTATCGAAAGGCACTCATTGGTATGTGGAACATTGAAATTTGAAGGGAAAAAGGCCTAAATGTTATATTCCAAGTTCCAACTGAGGCCTCATTCTTATTACCAATACAATAGTATCATTTAACCGTTAGTCATACTCAGTCATGTTGAACAATATATTGGAATGTATAACAAGTTAGTCACTATAGCGTAGGTGCAATAGGCGTTCCTAACAATACGAATTATCACAACAACAAGAAACAGCAATGTGTTGTTATGTCATATATTTAAACTGACAATTTCTCATTGCTCAATCCGTTGTTGGGTTAGTCCTACCATTGGCATTACCAATGCAAATCAATTTGACTGATTATGATATCACTGCTAAGCTGTCAATGTTGGTTACCAGTGTTTGGTCTGGATGGTTTATTACACATAGGTCTAAGCCATCCCAGACGACAGATTATTCCTTAAGAAAAAAGAAAAAGGGTAAGTTTATAGAAAACAGGAATTATCCATTAAGCATTCTAAATGAGAATATGAAACAGTCAAACTTAAAACTTAAGTACAAATCATATTAGCTACCTAACTGTTAAATTATAAGAGGTGCAATGCATGGATGTGAGTCCAAAATTTTCTCACCTAAGAAATTAATTCAATGCATACAGTTCCATGTAGAGTTATTAATTTTAATAATTACAGTTATGGAATGCTTTGAAGGGATTTTGTAGGATTAATACTCAGCTTTTATTTATTCAGATGATCAGATAACATGTGATTGCAAGATTTTTGTTATTGACACAAGGAAAGAAGCAAGAATCATGAACAGGGCTTGATTGTTACAAATTTATGACCAGATTATGCGCAAATCTATGCCTTCAGACAGATACTCCAAGCTTCAGTCTTCTTCAATTTAAACTTTAGCAGATTTGCATTGTATTTATTAATAACGTCTTTCAATATTAATCTTATCTCAACTCGATTATTATTCAGTCAAGTGTGTTATTTACCGGTTAAGTAAACATCCAGCCCATTTTGCTTTCACAGTTCTGAGATGACACCCTCCACAAAATATTGCAAAATCTGTAATGTCCACTTTTCACTAGAGCGATCAATTTTTCTTTGCAGATCCAAGCAACCTCCGCAGTGATTGGCAAGCTCATTCTTGTAAGGGACCTGTTCCCATCTTTTCTAGACAACGGAATAAACGCAAACTATGTCCACCATGAGGAAAATGAAAAATGTTGTGAATAACTATAGCCCCGCTGAAGTCAAGGTCCGAGAGGCCACTTCCAATGATCCATGGGGGCCTTCAAGTTCCTTGATGTCAGATGTAGCTGATCTAACCTATAACGTGGTCGCCTTTTCGGAGATCATGACGATGATCTGGAAGCGTATTAACGACCACGGTAAAAATTGGCGGCACGTCTATAAGGCTCTGGTGCTCTTAGATTACATCATAAAGACAGGGTCAGAGCGTGTAGCCCAACAGTGCAAGGAGAACATTTTCGCTATTCAGACTCTTAAAGATTTTCAGTTTTACGACAAAGATGGTAAAGACCAAGGGTTGAACGTCCGAGAGAAGTCCAAGGCCATGGTATCATTACTGAAAGATGACGAGAGGCTAAAGACAGAAAGGGAGAGGGCACTGAAAGCCAAGGAGAGATTTGCGATGGCCTCTCAGGCAGTCGGCAGTGCAGGCAGCGATGAAGTAGAAATAGGGAAACCTGCTGCTGATGAGACACAAAATCCAGAAAGTAAGGGCTGCTTTTGTCTTATTGTGTTTACCAAGTCATCTATCTTCCAGGGGCTAGTCATCTATCTAACAGGGGTAGGGAAAGGGCCCGGGCAGTACCTCTCTGTCAGAACTAGCACATTCATCTCCCCTTCAAACGTAATGCAAACAAAATTTTGTGCTTGAGAAAAATAATACCTACTCAGACACAATCAGTGACATCAAAAATTTGTTTGATAAAGGACTTTGTTGATGTTGATTAAAAAATTAAACAAATGAAATATTTCAATGAGATATTTGTGGAGATTTTTGTGTAGAAGCTATTGTTAAAGATAGGTAGGAACAACTCTGTAGCATTGCTTGATAGATAGATTGATAGATTGTTAAACATGTATAAACCTGTAATTAGGAAGACTACATTTCTAGTTTACAATACGTCAATTTTAATTACATTAATGGGTTATATTTCTACATACAGCAAATTTTTAACTTTAAGTTCACTTGATACGTAAGAAAAAGCATAATTCAAGATGCTGTGTTGAAAAGGAGTTATGATTATCTCAAACATACATTTTGCAAAACTCTGGGAAGAATACATGCCTATATGTGAAAAGTTGTTGTTCACACCCTCTATAGCCTAACATGGTAGTGTGTGTACTGTCCAAAGGAGACATTCACTGTATAGGAGGATAATGAATTGAAGGGTTGTCACAATGATCAATGTCAACTGAAAATTTGTATATCGAGCACAGTAGTCTGACCCAAGTTATTGAGTGCCTCGCAATTATAACCTATTCACAGCACTTTTTAAGATAAGCACCCTATTGATGTAACCAATGGTTATGTCAGCTAGCATCAAGCTCATTTCATATTCTAATCTCCAGTTTCTGATGCGTCATTTGTTTCTCCCTCCCAAGGGGCTCCTCCTGCCTCTGAGATGGAGCAGGCCAGGCCACAGACAGCAGGAGAAGAGGAGCTCCAGTTACAGCTTGCGATCGCCATGAGCAAGGAAGAAGCAGCAAAGTCGGAGAAAGAGCAGAAACATGACGATTTGAGACTTCAGATGGCGCTGTCAGAAAGTGCAGACGACCCCGAAGTAAGTCAAGAGTCAACTTGTTAACATTGGTGAATCCAGGATTTTAAAAAGGGATGGGAATATGGCCCTCAGGGGGGGGATTCCCTTGTAGGGGGCACCCTTTTTTCTTTGTGTGGGATTGAAAGGGGTGTGGGTTCACCACCCCTGTCCTTCCCTCCCCTCCCCGATGATATTTAAACCAGATTGTTATTTGACTCGGTACATTCTTTGTAGCTGTTTGGTAGCACAATGGGGTAAGTCTTGCATCAAATGAAGTGTTCATAGACAAGAGAAACATTACTTGCGTTTTTGTTGAATGTTGAAAAATATTTAGCATAGTTGTCCCATGTCTAGATTTATGTAAACTGCAATATAAGTTATGTTTAATTTTGTGACCTAAATAAAGTGTTAAATTGCTGACAGTGGAAGCGGATGAGGGAGGGAGGGGGGTGGGAATGAAGGAGCATCTGATAGATGTTTTGTTGAACTCAAACCACCTAATTTGTCAACATTATGTTCTAGTTCTTGTGACAATTTCCTACACTTTGGTTTTGTGGTTTTTAAAATATCTCATCTAAGAAAGATAAAGTCTGTTCTAACTAATGCCCCACCCACCCATTGTCATTTCTATAGCTGGCACACGAACAAGCCACATCGACTTTACTCAATCTGGTCGAGACACCGCAACAGCCAACCCCTCAGGCAGATCCATGGGGGGCAGATCTTCAGCCGAGTGTCCCTGGTAATGATCCCTGGGGTGTACCTGCTGCCACGGTCAGTGCTCCAATTTCTGTAAATGACCCCTGGGGGTCGGGTCCATCTCAGACATCCGTTTCACAGCAAGCTCTCGCCGCAAAGGATCCTTGGTCTAGCGATCCTGCTGCCCTACCGTCTGAACAGCCAGTCCCTAAGCCTGATCCTTGGGGTACTCCACAGGCCATGCAGCCAGTGCATGATCCCTGGGCACCCAGTGCATCGGTACCAATGAAGCCACCTCAGGATCCAGACTCCGAGTTTGATTTCCTCCGTAACGAAGGGCTCATGTCATCTTCCATCGCCATGACAACTCATACTGTACCACCCTCCTACCCTCCTCTCCAGACTAACGGAGGCCTACAGCCACAGATGAAGACCAAGCCGGAGGACTTTCTAGGAGCAAATTCCAGTCTGGTCAATCTGGATTCTCTGGTAGGACCAACCCAAAGCAATGGACCGGCCCTGACCGCCAGTAATCCATTCCTAATGACTGCTGTGACTGGCGGTGCCATGCAACCCCCGGCATCTAATCCCTTCCATCAGCAGAGGGCACCTGCTCCAACTATTAACCAAATGAGACAGCAACCTTTCCAGCAGCCAACTGTACCCACAGGGTCCTTTCACACTAGCTTCCCTGCAGCTGGGGAACCATCTCTGCCCCCACCTCTTCTCCCTGTAGCAGGATCAACACAACCTCAAGGTGCCCAGGCCAACCCTTTCTTGTGAGCAACAAGGTGAGTAACTTTTTAATTCCATCATTTAAAGACATTTGAATGTTATTACATAGATCTATATTCTGTTCCTTTGATCGTGGTTAACTTTAGGTTTGAGATTAACAGCAACAATTATACTTATTCCACAGTAATTCTGTATAATCCTGCAATTGTTGCATATTCAGCAATCTCTTCCAGCCTTTCTGATTTCTGGAACGAAAATAAAGCCAGATGTGTAAATTGCTTTGTGATGCCCTAAAATATCAGGATTTTTTAAAGTTAAAAATCTTCAAATGACACAATGCAATTTTGTCTTTTTTGTTTCATGTTTTGGCTCTTCACAATAAAACCAAGTTGCTGTAACGTGATGGGCGTCCACTAATCTTCCATTATCTTGTTTTTATTTTCAGTTAATAAATACTAGACAATAAACCTTGGTGTAACACCTCTTGATTGGAGATGGTTCAGCATTATCCTTGCAGCTAACAGCGACCATCTATCCTGCCCGTGAATTTACTGACATTTTGTTTCTCTTCCTGTGCCCAAATTTTGTTGTCTCTTTTATAGTTAATTTCAGTAAAAAAATAATCATATTGAACGAAGCTCAACCCCTCACGACAAATTTTGTAAAAAATTTAGTTATGACATCAAGTCTCATGGGATGGTGAGAAAGAGGGGGTTGGTGTTGTATGATTCCACAGTATTTGAGGAGAAAAAATGTTGTTTAGGTCGAGAGGATGGTATAAATTTGAATATCTATAAGTTTATGTTATTGAATATTCAGGTACGATCTAAATGAAGTTGATATGTTTTGTAACATATTGTATTTAAGTTATGTTGTGTTAAGAAGTGGAACACTTAATTAATCATGTGGCATTGGAGAGCGTTCACAAGGAAATTTAAAAGTAATCCTTTGAAGGAAAAATTAAAATTGAAGAAAATTGTAATAGCTTGTGAATATTTATAAGTCTTCTTTTAAAGGCGATGGTTTTAATATTTCTGATTTTCTTGGAGTACATTGCGAAGAATAGGAAGAGGAGGGAAAGATTAGATATAAAGAGGGGAGTGATGATATAAAGAGGGGAGTGATGATATAAAGTATGGGTGTAAATGGTATCTTAGCAACTGCACGGCTCTGTGTGTGGGGCTAAACTGTAACATATTTAGTCTTGTGTTCCTTAATGTTCCTCCGAGTCTTAAGCTGAGCATCAAAAAAAGAAGGGAACATTTTGGTTGCTTGTATGATATAGAAGTAGATTGCATGTCAAGGGTTTTATTTTCCCACCTGCCAATGAATTTAATGAAACTTTTGTTTGAACCGTTGAAGAAGCTTACTGCCTTTCATTGCTGAATCGCGTATTAATCACATCCCACTCCTCCACGGATTTCCACTCCAATTAGTTTCTCGAGCGAGTCTGATCTGTACCATCCCCCAAAAAACTCTGTGAATTGTCTCTCTTTGTCTAAAAAATGTCGAAGCTTGTTACTATCCTTTATACCAGTTAGCGATAAGTAACAATTATTGCAAGTCGTTCCTGCATGCAATCTGATCTAAGCGCAGGAGCATTAACGTTGAGGATTTTATCGACCTTGGGCATGTATTAATATTTATTTTGTATCTTACCTTTTCCAGGTAATATCAAACGTGGTATACTGAGAGACTAAACAAAACAACAATCTATTTTGTGCTCATCTTTATTTGTGGTTGAAACACCCTTTGTTTTACCCCCAAAAACCACAACCAGCAGTGTTAAGCATGTAAGAGTCTCTCTTTAACCCTCTATTGTTTGGATAACTCACCTAGTTTTTAGACAAGGAGTCAATTGGGAAGTTGGGAGGATGATTTTGTTTGCAACTTAAAAATGTTTGAAGTGTATAAGAAACATCTGCGATGATTTTACAGGTTAACTATAGCACTATTAGTGTTTACGAAATTTACAAACAATACTCCACCGATAATTCAAATTGCTTTTAGAAGGTACTGTTGAATCGCATCGCTAATATTGCGATTTAAACACTCTCTCGACATTCTCTAAAATACAATGAAACAAAAAGTATAAGAATGAATAGTGTTTAAATTGAAAATATTGCATGATGGCATTTATGATTCTCTGTAATATTAATCTCATGTAATATTTAAAATAGAATTGTGTATTTTTTTTTCCTTTCGCCATAGCTTCCTTCATCCTCTCACCTTTGACTATATAGTCCTCCTCATCACCATTCTATCATTTCAAAATGTTTGTTTTTGTTCTTTAGTAGAAGATTTTAGAGTATTTTGTTAGTATTTATGTATGACTGAGACAAGCTCGGTACATATTTAAAAATATTTTTGTTTTTGTGTTCACGCCTCTTAACTCTTCATGAGAACATACTAGACTATCCTATAAATTGAATTAATGCAAAATAGAGGTCAACTATAGAATGAAGTAGATGGTGATTGCCATTGTCTCTTTCAATCTGATCCTGTTATTGTAAATTACTGTCGTGAATATGTTTAAGGGCTGCTTTGATCTGTCGTTACATTGGATGAAGGCTTAATCCCTCGCAGGATCAGTAAACTACCCCTGAAGATCCCCAGATTATACCCAACAAATAGGCTCATGGTTATTCATCCATGACAATAGAAACAATCTTTCATTTTAATAAAAACAACTCTAGGATTAAATGGCGTACCAGTAAGTAACATTTGTCAAATTTGGTCTGGAAGGTATAGTTGTTTGTAAACTCATTGAAGAAGGAAAAAAAATCAAAGGTTTTGGTTTCAAACTGTGTAAGCAAATGCTTTCATAACGAGGTTACCTAATACAAAATAAGACCATAAAAAGTATTATCAAGTGTCCTGTAAAAAATGAAGCATCAGTGTTTGCTTTGTAAGGAAACATAAAAAATGAAACATCAGTGTTTCCTTACAAAGCATTAAGATGTCATCATTTTTCAATGTATAAGCTGGGTATAATTTAGTGTTGAAATTTTGTGCAGCAGTTTTGAAGGGTCTACACACTGTCCCTTTAATGCTACAGTTTGTGTGTAAGAAACAAAAAACTGCTATACATAATATTGGATAAGTTATTCCACTGATAAGGTCACCAGTGTATGTGTTATAAGTTCACCTATGGGAACAGTCATAGGTTTACATTAACAGGATACACAACATGTCCCTCTATATGCTACATATAGATAGGACCCCCTCTATACTGAATTATTTGGTTCAATCTGGTGCAGCCGGCCTGCGTTAACGTTCTGATCAGGTAGCATTTAATTGCTTCATATTCTTTCCTTTCTAATTGATTTAAGTGAATAACTAGGTTAATTGCAGAGGATCTGCTATACAGTACCTCTGTAGATAAACGATATTTACCATACGGTCATTGTATATATACATATATATAATATTAATTGCTGTGTAAACATTTGCAATGCATTTTTGCTGGCTGTGTGTAGTTCTCTGGGAGTCAAATACCTATAGCAAAAAATTTGTTTAGTCTAAAAAATATTTACTGCATTTTACCATCTTTTTGCCCCGATTTTTTTTCCTCCTGTAACCAAACAATTATCCACAACCATTTTTTGACACCTTTTATCATTTATTTTTCTACCATATTAATGCTATGTTTGTGAATGAAGAAAGAAAAAAAAATAATCAAATATTCAATTTGGAAATGCTGAACGATTGATTTGTGTTTCTATCTAATTAAGGGTAAATTTACTCATGGTGTACGTATAGCATGATGGACGGACATGTTGGGGTGGAACTATTTTCTTGGGAGAGACATCGATCAGAATTTCACTGCTCACGAGAGCGATTCTTTAGTACATAACCCTTACACTATGTGTCTCTCGTCTTTTGTAATATTGCGATGTTCCAAATACATGCTCAAAGGAAAATTGAAAATGCAGCCATTTGTTTTCTTTTCTCTGGTTTAATGAGGTCTAATAGATTGGGAGCGAATTCAACAGAGGATATAAGTGTCCTAGCTATAAAAAAAAAGTAACTGATAATTATAAGGAGAACAAGGGTTATCATGAGCCTTCATCAAGTGGGAGGAGGGTGGGGTATGTAATCTATCATACCAATGGAAATTCTAATATTTTTCCTTAAAGGGTGTGAAGACTCCTGCACAGAGAAACTTCTCACGCCGGTAATCTGACCTACTTTCGAATGAGTTGTAACAGAAGTGTTAGACACCATCATCGATCCCAGAAAATACACACACAGCTTGCTACCGTCGGTAATTAGACACTAGTGTACAGTCAATACATACAGCTACGGTCAATACCCACAACACAGTGTAAACATAGCAGCGATGGACATCTCAGGTCTAGATAAAAGATAAAAAGTTATCACTTTTCACTACTGTCTGCATTTTGTAGCGACAAGAAAAAACTACACTTACATGCAACAGAAAGTTAACTTTTTCAGAGCGTGGTTTGGGGTGAGTCTTCAATGCCTTTAAGTTTATATGGATTACCTACACATGAAACCATTTCTGCTTGTATTACTGATGTAGCATGTAAATACTCTCTTTGCTTCAGTCAGGAAGGAGAGGGGGAGGGCTATCTGGGCCCAATTTCAGACATTGCAAAGAATTGCACAAACATTGAGAATGATAATCTGCATTGCCTCAAAATTTATTACAATGTAAAATTACTTTGAAAGTTGGTGAAATAAGTGTTGGAATTTAAATAAAGATAAATTTTCAAACTAAGTGATACATGATTATTCCGACAGATTTAGTTAAATATGACAAGGTCTTGTAAGTATCAGTGCTCCAACAATCTAACGTTTTGGAATAATGGTGTTTACAAAGCAAAGTGGCTCACATGCACACATACAAATACAGAATCACTATCACAGAGGTTCCTGTTTGCTTTTGACATCGGAAGAAAATTCTTAAACAATGTCTAATGTGCAACACTAGTTAATGTTTTAGATTAATAATGTAGATGACTATTTCAAGATAATTTTAACCTGTAAGTTACAAGATTACATCATTTTACTTATGCCACAGTCAACTATATTTGTTCAAAACTCACACAATAAATTGAAAGATTTCCAAGCCTCCCTGAACAACTTGCATCATCCTAGTATGGTAAAGTCACTGCATCACAAGGCCTTAATGTATCAACAAGAAAATAGAATCATTAAAAATAAACATTAATGATTAAACATGACATCATTACAGCTGATGACATTTAACTGTCAAACAGCCCCCTACGATCATTGAGAAATATGTAAGGTTCATTTGTTTAATACTCAGTAACCAGTCAACCAATGATGCATGGTTGCAAGTTTTTCCAGAGCAAAAATTATCACCCAAAATAATCAAATGTGCAACCTTGTTGCAGAGTATCAAGTTATATATAAACTAAAGGGCACCTGGTTCCACTCGAGGGGGTCCTGGATTTACCAAAAAGCCTGTGAACCAGGGGCCACTTATACAAAAAGGTGACCTCAGGCCCTGAAAACCTTATTATCCGTTAAATAGCCTTAAAGCATAAAAAGATATATAAGTTAACCCGTTATCCCCCTTACTTTAATATGCTGGAGATGGTAAGCACAAAGACTCCCTCCAAATGCAAGAATATCACCCATAAATTTGCACATGCTGCAGAAGATGAGGTAGCTATCATTTTGTCACTTTGTGCAACCTAGATCAACCAGGATGAGAAATCTCTTTACTTTGCTGTTTATTATTTTTCTGAATATTTTGCATAATTCTTTAAACGTCATTCCTTTATTGAATCTCTCGCCTTTCATCCGTCACCAGTTAACGGAAGATAGCTGATATATTTGATGACGCAGAAACCAGCGTTATGAAGAGACTTTTGCACAATATTGTCAACTCGTATTTTCAAAAGACTTTTGTCCGGTAACGTAAGGATTTGGGGGAACTTCTGCAAATTCTGCTTTAATGTTCTTCAATAGAGCATCTCCTCCAGGTAGTAGTAACTGCAGTGCTGTGAGAGCCATAGCCTTAGCTTGTATCAAAGTTGATTTCTGGGCACCTGGAGAACCTGTGGAATCAAGGGGGTCAGAGGTTAAAAGGAGACCCACCATGTTGTAGACAAACGATCATCCTGCGTGTTTTGTTTTCTAGCTCAGCGATACTTACACTTCAATGATTGAATTTCTCTACTAAATTAATATATTCATTGATAATAATCCTGTTACTAGACACACTCAATTTCATTGGTTGTTTAACTAGTGCAGGTATAAATTTTAATTTTGACCTGTAAACGGGAAGTTGCAGTATCTTGATACAAATTGCACACAAATGTCATCATCGAAACATTGGCTGAAGTTGTCCCAGTTTGTATCAAATGGGAACTTGAAGTGAGAGATGCGATTTAGTTGATGCAAGGTTTAGCTTTATATATATTTCACTCTACTGTTTGAACTTAATATTTGGCACAATTATAACTTTGAAGCATAATGATTGTATGTCATTTATGGTTGAATGTCAAATATGGTTGTTTGTCATATATGGTTGTTTGTCATATATGGTAGTATGGTTGTATGTCATATATGTTTGACATGTCATATAGGGTTGTCCAATGCTACAGTTGCCCTCATGTCAGTCATAAACGGTTGTATGTCATATATGGTTGACATGACATTGATGGTTGTTTGTCATATATGGTAGTATGGTTCTATGTCATATATGTTTGACATGTTATATATGGTTGTATGTCATATATGCTTTGTCCGATGCTACAGTTGCCCTCATGATATTCATAGACAGTTGTATGTCATATATGGATGTATGTCATATATAGGTTGTATGTCATATATGGTTGACATGTCATGTATGGTTGTATGTTGAATATGGTTGTTTTGATGCTACAGTTGCCCCCATGTTAGTTGTCTAAAACCCGAGGTCAATCTCTTACAAATTTTAAAAACCCACCTGCTGCGGTAGTGAATTCCCTAGAATGATTGGGAGCGTCTGTGTTGATGGCATACATTGGGTGAATACTGGGCACAACAAACGAGACATTTCCCATGTCGGTGGATCCCCCAAGACTTTTCACAATCTTATCATCTTTACTGAAGTCCATTCCAAGGCTCTCACAATTCTTTTGGAATAGATCTGCCAGCTGAAGATTGCTCAATACTTCTGCATAAAAACTTTCATATTTAATATCAACCTGTAGATAGGAAACAAACAGTTAGATCATGGAAGCATCAATCAACTTTATTCGTTTTTCTACCACTGAAGAAGGTGTAGAGGCACCACAGAGGTTGATATGGTTTAATACTCAGCTGGATTTCCAATCAAGTAGGAATAAGTAGAACACAGTGAGTGATGAAATTACTTTGTCAAACAGAGAATGATAAATGCTTGATAAAAAGTGCATTAGCTGTGATGAGACAGGTGAGAGTGGAAGATTGAGAAAGAAGACTTAAGCATTAGAGCACAGCACTTTGTTGTGTAGAATACACATCTATGATGAAGCATACAGAGTAGGCCAACAACAGAGGGGACAGGTATTCCCTGCTTTTATTTGAGCACATGCACACAGCTTTCAAATGAAAAATTGTGCTACTTAACACAATTTTTCATCTGTAGAAACAATATGAAACTATGAAAATGTTCAGTGTGTGTGATGAAATAGGAGGAAACTTACATTCAAGGATAAATGCTCTTTTGAAGTGAAAAATGTGAATATACCACATGACCGGTCACATGATAATTATTTCAAATCGACTAGAAATGTGTTATAAACTAGATCTGTAATCAAAATTAAGTTGGTACAGCACACTACAGATCCATAATGAAGCATGTACAGTATGTAACTAAGAACCTGGCCTAACCAGGATATAATCCATACTAAGAAAAGCAAAAACAGCTGCAAATAAAGTTGTCTCTTCAGGCTTTTCCATAAACTTAACTCTTTTGCCCAATCAGACTTGACATTAGATTCAACAGAATAACACACTGTATGATTAACCCCTGAGAAAGTAACTAGAAGACCTTCACATTATCTGGATAATTAAGTTTTCCCATAGGAAAGTGTATATTTTCATTGCAAAAATGGGAAATTCCTGACAAATCAGGAACCATGGTTACCATAGATGATGAACATACTCAAAAGAAGTTTTCTTTATGTAACACTTACTGTGCAGTCTGCAGCTATTGCTGCTCCTTTAGCACAATTCTCACATTTCTTCACGACAGATTCCAGTTCTACTGTCTTGGATGCTCGTATGTAGTATAAGAGTTCTGCTTCTTCAGGAATTATATTGGGTCTGCTGCCACCCTTTGTAAAAATACCTGGGTATACAAAAAGAAGAAACTTTTAAATTTCAATGTAAAAAAACAGTACAAGTATACATATTAAGGGAATGTGGCAAATGACTTATACAGCAAATAGTTGGTAGCCCATCCAGATTACTGCTGTTTATAAGTTTAATTAGAAGCTAAAACAATTCAGAAAAATTATGCTGAATGAAATGAACGTTCTTTCATAACGTTTGGGGAAGAGTATTTCCATATTTATTTACCGTGGACTCTAACATCCGGGCGGAATTGCTGCCTCTGAGCAGAGATGCCAGTGTAACATTGAACGGCAGCATCCAGGGCGTTTCTACCCATCCATGGGCTCATGGCTGCGTGGGCAGCCTTACCATGAAAATGATACCTCGCCCTAAGAGAGAGAGACCATATAAAGCAAGGATGTTACAGGCTGACAATGGAAAGAGGGGGAAAAGCTATTAACATATTCCATTATTCACTTAATATGTAAATAGACTGAAGTGTATATTCCTGCTATGCAATGTGAGAACAATAACGAATGTACAAGTCTGGATTCTATACCAATTATAGCACTATCTGAAGTAAAAAACTTAAGTCTATGTTGTAAAGATGATTTGTTACGTTAGAAGAAAACATGACATAGAGCAGCTTGGAAAGCAAGGTTTCAGCCAGAATATTTGCAAATGGGAGATTAAAATTTGCCTTGGTGTCTGGCCTGCTGGTCCCTTAGTTCATGAGAACCACCATCCATGGGAATTACAAGACTAAATGAGATTACAAGGAGTGGAATGATATCACACATGAAAATAGAACACTGGGTGAATGTCACTTTGTCCGCAACATAGCACGTCATTAGTCAGTCCTGTATAGTAAGATATACTAGATTGATCCATGATTAATCTTAACGATAGCTAATGAGTTTTGACGAGAACTTTTAGAGGAAAGTTAGATCTGCACATTTGCAATCCAAAACCCCATCCCAAACACCCGCCCCCCCCCCTCTGGAAATGACAGACCAGAATTGGACAGTGAAAGCTCCCCTGACTGTTACATAAGAACAGAAGCAAACTCTACTTTTTTTGATAAACCACAGAATGAGCGACAAGCACATATTTAACGATTCGGTCTATATAGTAATGGTTACAAAATGTCAATAAAAGCAAGAGCCACAGTTCAGCAAAAGGATAGGGAGGGGGAGGGGTGTGAGGGGGAGGGAGGGGTGTGCTGATATATACACAAATATGTGGGTTTCATATCCAAAGCACAGCACTGTGGCAATTAAAACTACCACACAATTCACTAGAGTTTGATTTACCAATCGTTTGGCTTCTTCATAGCCACATGAATATTTTCCATTAAAGCTATTAAAGGATGCCATAATCATAAGGAAAAGAATCAGTGACTTTACAATATGAAACTGAGTTGAACCAGATAAAGACAAGGCTAATAATTTAATCAAAGAAAAACATGCACAGATGTGACATGCAACCAGAATTTTGAACAAAATATTAGACAAAATTTGTTATATTTGTTTCGTCTCATTTACATTATGAATACACAAGAATGTTAATTAGCTAACAAATTTTGAAACAAATTTTTTACATAAAATACTTTAGTTCAATGGTTCTTGTTGTACATGAGACACACTGTTTACACAAGTAGCCACACTCACTTCTATTTTCAGGTTCGGGTGTTACTACCATATTTGCTGTCATGTAAGATGATGTGCCAAAACCCTTTATTAAACCAGTCTACATTATATAATTAATTGACTAATGTGACTATTGTTTCCTTTCATAATAATTTTCATATTTAAACTAAAGTGATAGAAAAAAAAATGATTTTGAAAATGTCTTAATCAAGCCTGCAAAGAAATGATAGGTGATGTCCAAGTATTTAAGTAGGTACAATGTACAACTAAATATTTCTGAACTACTTCCCGAATGACACTCAAAGTGACTTACTTTCTACGGGCAAAAAATCCTGGTACATTGGCATTTTCATTTGCAGGATGAACCATCATTGCAACATCAAGGCCCATAAATGCACCGCCCTCTAGCATAGTGACCTTGCCTGCACCCCCTTCCTCAGCTGGTGTACCAAATACGATAACCTATACCGAAAAGGATAATGGATACACTCTTGCCAAATTACTGACATAATATGGCACCAATGATGGCCTTGTTTTCTTTGTATTTGTTTTGTATAAATAATGCATGAAATGCATAAAATAATGCATGAAAATACACAACAATACGCCTATAGCGTGTCAAAGGAAAATGGCGGGACATCTAGGCAGTTCGCAAAAAAAACTCGAAGGCGGAAACGCACTAAGAAAAACAGTCCCCAAAACCCTCCCTTTCAATAAAAGGATACTTATCGGTCTGGAAAGGACTGCAATACTCCTAAGAATCCGAAGAAAGAAACTTCCAAGGATCGTTAAAGAAAACCAAGACGAAATTCAAGGGAAATCTTTCCACAAGAATTTTGCGTGTAGACACTTTTAACGGTAGAATGAAAAAGGAAGAGTGACCGGGTGGGGGTCCGGTCATAGAAGGCGCACAGTGTTATTATTTTACTAGGACTTTACAGGCACAGTAGAATGAGGTGCTAAGGTTGTGAGGAGACAGGTAAGCGAGGAGCGAAGTAAATTTTCAGTTAATCAATGTGAACCTTTCACATTCACTGACAATGTTTCATTATGAGCAATCTGTGGAAGTCATAATTTTGATGTTGGCTGTATGGATTGCTATTTGCGCAGAGTGATGATGAAAACGGGGCCGGTTGAATGTGAGGAAACAGGAGCCAGCAAGCTACAGAGCAATAGTGAAAAGCATTTCAATATAACTAAGTACTTGAGTTTATACTGCTTTACAAGTACTTCATACTCATGAAAGATACCCAGGTGTTAAAGTACTCATACTCATCAATCATGGAATGAGTTTTGATAAATTGTTTTAGTTTGAGCATGCTATATAGCAGGCAAAGTATCCAATGTACGTAAAGCAATGAAACCAGTGAATTGAGTATACATGCATTACCACTGCTATTGTCACAACCACCATGATTTCACAATGACTGAAATGGAAGGAAATTGAATTTGAAAGGAAAGCCTTGTAATGTACCAGGAAAACATCAGTTGATACTCCAAAAGCAGCATAATGTGACTGATATTATCATACTGCAAGAATATACATGCATAGCAGTTATTTATACACATATGGGTCATACCATAATTAGGGTTCTACAGTTATTATGTTGCTGAGGCTGAGAAGGCTGCAGCTTTCGTGCAGACAGGCTGCATATGACATAATCTGCTAAGCTTCGCAGACCAGTGCTGCTGATCTGCAGAGATAATGTCTATTGTTTGATATTGATTCAGTCCTTGCTTCTGGGGATTTGGCAGCTGCTGCAACTTTTCCCTTTGCCATGGTGCCTTGCCCATACAAACCAACTTGGTAGATATCTGACTTAACATTCGGTAAAGGTAGCCATTTTATTGCAAGGGTGAACAATGAGACTATAATGAACTATCAATTTCATGCATGCACTTTTTTCCCCTTTTTTTGTTGCTACTTTGCAATGACAGGTACTCAATTGAAGCTACACAAAAGAATAATTTTGTGATGTACAATGTAACAGAGATAGAAAATTTCACCAATTTGGATGTCTTCTATTTACAGACTGGCGTATCCAACAAAACTATTGTTTGCAATAATGAAATTTAACATTTTACAGAGAAAGGTTGAAATAACAAATGATATCACAAAACTTGATTCATCTGTAAAGACAAGCTCTGTACATCAAGAGAAAAGGACCGGGGGAGGGTTGATATAGGGGCAAAGGGCCACCTGTTGCAAACCCCAGTCGTCCTGTCACATTTGTCTGCTGACATACCAGAAAGTGGTAAACAGGTCATCAGTATCTAACAGTAAATATGCCAGAATGTCTGATAATGGTCACCCACTCTCTAATAATGGTCACCCACTCTCCACTCTCTAATGGTCACCCACTCTCACTCACTCTCTAAATTAACCCGCAGTATCAGGGCCTCTAGGAAAAACACTTAAATTGAAAACTTCTAGCAATTGTTTGCATGCTTATATTTAGGAAAATGACTGTTGACTATTTTTAACCTGCAGGTTAGAACAGCAGAGAATGGGATGGATTAGAAGGGGGCAGAAGAAAGAGGTGGATGCAGGCAGATGGAAAAGGAGAAGGAGGCAGACTTGTGGAGGATTTAGCTAAGCCTCTGGATTACAAAACTGTTTTTCTTCAAATTGGAAGTAATCCAACTAGTCAAGCTGAAACTATGATATCAACCAGGATTTTGGACTATCTCTCTGTCAAAGACCATAAATAGGAACCAAGCTGCTCTACATCCCAAAGTATAAATGCTACAAAACCAGATCAACTTACTGGATGGATGTAAGTTTGTTAGGTTTAGCTATAGAAGCCTTGTAAGGATGTACCATCATAGCCACATCGATACCCTCTAGAGCTGTTCCTTTGATCAGCAATGCTTTGCCACATCCTCCTTCTTCTGCAGGGGTCCCTAGAACAATTACCTGCAATGTTTCAAGGATGACTATATGTGAAGGCACTAAATTAACATACACATTCAGACTGCAGACTTTAATGGCGCATTGCACGTTACGTTTCCCACAATATGGTGGTTACTTACTAAAGAAGACATAAGGTAAACTGAAATGATTCATATATCTGTTTAGTTTAGTCCAACCAACAGCAATGATCTACAAATGGGCAGTTAGCTGCAACACTTTCAAGCTTCAACACTCTTCAACACTATAAAATAAAACATGATTCAAGCAATTGGGCTAATTTAACAAGTATTAGCATTTGAAGAATTTTCATCACACTGATCTCTTTCAGGTTCATGAATTGTATAGGTTAACTTCCAAAAGTAATTTTTCATAAAGTCTGCTGACACATTTTTTTGTCAGGTTCATACATTTTTCCAGCCCCAAATGCATCATGAATTATACAGCTCTCAATTTGAGTGTGAAGTAAATCACACAGAGTATTTCAAAAGGCTACTTTTTTTCAGAAAAGATACACATTTTTTGAAGGACCGAGAAAAGCAGGCGTTAATAAATTTTGAAATGACAAAAGAAAATCTTAGTCCAATTTTAACTTTTTTTTTGGAGACATTCTTATGGCACTGCAGGGTTATACAAACAGCTATTTATTGTAATGGAATCCACACAACATAATCACACACATATCAAACCACCATCAACCAATCTATCAAAATACTTCCACAACTTTCTGCTGCAATTCACTACTTGGTTGTTCAGAGGTCATCACATCAACTAAACCTACACAATTGAAATTTAGAGTCATCCCTGCAATTGCAGAGTTTAGCATTATTACAGCAATATTTGTATCGAGCATGAAGTAATGGGAAGCCATGTGTTATTTGAAAGGGGTTCATGACTTTCACAACAACAATATATTAAAGCAATTGTGAAGTAGAAAGAGCTATTGGAGAGTATCATACAAACAGTACATAACTTTATATTGCTGCAAGGGTATGAAGGCTTATATCATAATAAGTCTGGTGTATATGATGATATGAGAAATTATACTGTAAAATGCAAATCAGTTACTCTACGTTGGCCAAATTAGACTGTGTCAATTATATATATAAAATAGATTCACAAGTATCCAAACTCATAAAGAAAACTTGATTTGTTCCCAAACTACTGAGAGTACTAACATACCTACAAGGAGAAGTAATAATGGGTTATAATGGGTACAATTGACTCTTATATATCCTGTGCACTCTCACAGAATATAGGAGAAAGGGAACCAGTACCTTGAGACATGTTTCTGAGGAAAGCAGAACACAATGGTGTTCATCTTAAACCAGTACGGCACTGGAAGTTAAATGGGTCAATTTGAAGACACCATAGAGGAGTTAAGTGAGTGTTAAGGAAGTAGTGAATCTGGGTCGTTCTTAAAGAGATCGTTAACCCCCTGCCAACACTCCTATGTAGGCTACTTACTCTTCCCCTTGGTTGTTTCATTTGTTCAAGGGCAGCTTTAACACCAAGTGCTGCACCTATGGCAGCTTCTGCGATGAGATTATGTCCACATGCATGGCCTATGTCTGGCAAAGCATCGTACTCAGCCATTAGTGCTATTTGAGGTCCATCATCGTTACCAAAGGATGCCTTGAAGGCTGTCTTGAGGATGTATTGTTTTTGAACCTGGTAAATGAGAAGATAAAGGTATTAGGTTAACTTAGAACCAGTTTGGATGATTGAATTAAATCAAATGTTATTCAACTCACAAACAATATTTATAATCACCGTCAAACATTTCATACGTACATCACTCAACACAACTTTATGGATCTATTTGAAACAACAGTTCACTAAAACAAAGAGCAAACTTTATCAGAAAAGTACATTCAGAGGTGAAACAACATCCAACATAAAACGGGTAAGATTTACACTAGGAGATGAGGAAGTCTACAGAAGTTAAGGAGTTCAAAACAATGTTGGTGCACCATGGGTTGGTGGAAATCATCCTTCTCCTCCCCTCCTCCCTCACCCTCCTGGATTTGTTATAATTATTTCAAAGTTTTTAATGGTCGCCTGAAGCAACAAATTTTCTGTTTGGACTGCAATGAAGGTTACCCTACACATTGTTTACATCAAATTCGGATTGCACTCTTACTAAATACCCCCCAAAAATGATAATTGATATCACCCAGAATAGTGGTAGGGCTCTGATCTACCCTACCCAAAGCCTAGCATTCGTTCACAAAACCTACACATCTCTCCTACAGCGTGCATAGTGATTATTCTTTGCTGTCTTGCTACATTTTTCGGCGATAAAAAAGGAAGACTTAGTTTTCCGAGGGACAACCAGGATAAATCCTTTAAAGATTCACCCTGATTATTGTTTGCTTTATTTAAGGTTCCTTACGAGCTGCAAAATAAATAGACTTCTAATGAACTTCCAACCAGAGCTGTATTAGCGAGCACTGTCAACGTTTTCAAGAGCCAACTCGACAAGTTCCTGAGAAGTAATGTGGGAGCTCATATGAGCCATTGAATGGCTCCCTGCTCCGTCATCCTCCGCCTATCACCTGCTGAGAAGTGGAGGGTACAGGTAAATACAGGTAAATAACTGATACGTGCAAGGCATGACACTTTGACTCAAAGACTTTGATTGTGTGAAATAAAGTCAAAATGTGTTTTTGCTTTGTTAGCTTCTGCTGTTCTCTACATTACATATATATCGTAATGCCTTTAAATCCATTAAACCAACCTGAAAACCTTCTTTCTCCAAGAATGTTGTCAGAATTTCATGGGCATGGTGCTCTTCAAAACATAATTCTGGGTTATTCCATAGCTCCTGGCTCAAGGTATTCAACCTCTCTGAAGAACTATCGATTTTGTCTACAGCTACAGCCTCCATGGTTCAGATCTATTTCACAACTGTAAAGAAAAACCAAATGAATAATTTATTGGTTTGGTACTACTGTACCAAAATATATTATGAGAGGAATGACACATTTGATCCAGCTGGAATTTGAACTCCCAATAGCTGAACTTTAATTCTTATTGGTATAATTTTAGCCTTTTTTTTAACACAATCGTGCAAGACCATAGACTGCAAAATCTAACTAGGTGAATTCTGTCATTGCTGTAATAGCCCTTTCCCGAACATACTAAAATATTCTGCAAAATGTAAATTCCTCCCCACCGGCTGTTCCCACTCTCCTGTTGTCTACCACCACAGAGACTTTGGAAACATTGCACATCCATGCACAGATGTATATTCATAGATTCACAGTGCTTGTCTAGAGGTCTTATTCAGAGATGTTCCATGACCAATAACAATGGGTATAACACTGGACATCCTGAAATGATATGTATTACTGTGGGAAAATTTGTGAACAACTGTATCACATAGGAGTATACATAGAAGATAGATTGTACCATATCTCATTCAACAAAACTATCTCCCAAAATAGTACTTTACGGTAGAATAACAAATTGTATTGAACTTGTCAAAACATAAGCTACTGTGGAAAATGTATGCAACCATATCCTTATAAGTGCCTAATCATGAGGTTTTCTACTCAAACAGGCCTTCCATTCAAACAGGGTGTGTGTGGTGAATATGTATTAAATAAAGTGCATAATTACCACTGAGCCTAGATTCTCTTTGCAGTGTTATAAAAAAGAAGGTTATGAAAAGCAACAGCAAGTTTGCAGCGTAGGACTGAAGGTCGAATTCACGTAACTGGCTCTACATGTATAGTCAGCTAGTACGTAATGTATTCGTAATGTAGTAGTTCTGCTGGTATAGTACCAAGGTGTTAAGTCACACAATCTTTCATTCGTATTCAGTCCTAGGATTGAAGGCCTATAAACTGGTCAAACATATAAATTTATAGCCTTCAACAATAAATGTTGCCTCTCAGTTTGTAAGTTATGACGTTATACAAAGACAATTACAGAGCCAATGTTATTTTTAACCTAAGGCTTAACTTAGACCTACTGTACGTCTAGCATATAGGCTACTATACTACAGACTGTTGTATAATACTACTAATACTAACTACATGTATTGACATTGTTAGTGTTAGTGTTAATGTAGAACAAGTAATAGTGTCACAAACCAAGCTCGAGCCAAATCAAACGTGTCTCTAGTCAATGTACGTCCCAGTTTAAAAATATATATATTTGCACTATAGCTGAATGACCAAATTTCATCTACCTTGTTGAGTAATTCTAAAACATCAAAGAACACCCAATTGCCTTGCACTGGTTCACTACAAGATTCAGAAATGAGCAAGTTATCTGGGAAACAGTTACGGAAAAATATAATGATCATCAGGATGTAAAACTACCGGACGGCAGGTCGACAAATCAGATAATTTTATAAAGGTGTGAAGACATAGTTGCATATACTGACAGCAAAAATGCATGTTTTATTTTCTTCTTCTTTTTGCACAGTTATGTATGGGATATGAAATTATAATATCACATGCAACTACTGGAATGTATTTATATCGTCCCATTTTTGATAAGTTGGAAAATTGATTTTTTTTTTAAAACAAAGACATATATATTTCAGTGTTCATAAAAAAAGTTGGCAAAATATGAATCAACTTCAAATGTTGTCATCTGTGATTGAGAACACAAATCCTTCTCAAAGATCAATGATGATGGTTGGGTTTAACTTCCTTTAATTGTTCACGGTAAAAATAATGCTAAATAACCCTAACCTCTGAAGAGTTTGAAGCGTTACTTATCAAATTATATGACAAGGTCTACTTTATTCCCTTAAATGTATTCAAAATTTGGCCATTCTTAGATTTAAAAACCCATGAAATAAAAAATAAAAACAGTTCAATGAGGTCATATATGTGTAAGGAACTTCAGACCAAGTGACGGTTATGATCGACACGCAACACATCCGTGGTGGTGTGGCGTTTAAGTGCTTCCGTATATTATGAACTTGGACAACTTCCGGATTGACCTGGCGTCGTCTGCAACATAACCACACGTACTGTATGCTGAAACCAGCTAGGATTGCAAGTAACACTAACAGGACTACCATTATTAACAGCGGGGACTTGGTGGTACCACTCACGAAGTCTGCGTCAAATTCTCTTCTTTGCCGTTCACTCGTTGATTACATCGTCGAAAATTAACATCATTCCGAGGTGATTTGGTCAATAAGAAAGAAAAGTGAAGTAACACTTATTATGAAAGCAGAATTGAGTTTGTCGCGAAACGTTTGTAGACTAAATTAAGTTAGCCTAGGTCTTACTCTTAGGCCTAGGCTACTGTAGTGTGACTGTAGTGTAAGTATAACTTAGGTTTAACTAGGTTTTTGACGTTCGGTTGGGTTCAGCCAGAAAAGGCAGTGTATTCCTATCAGTTAGGCCTAGGCCTATCCACAGTAGGCCCAAGACTAGGTAATACAATTACCACTGTCGCCAATTTTGGTAATATTAATATCACGAACTATGGGACCATTGTGAATGTGAGCGGTATAGGCTAGGATGTTCAAAAAGAACTAAGGAAGCCAGTGTTTTCTGTTTGGAAAGAATTGACCAATAATATTCCTCCTTACAAAAATCAACAAAACTGGCTTGTTTTGGAACTACTGTAATGGTGCAAGTTGAGGGAAGTACCATCAAGAATTATTGCGAGACCCTCTAGATAAATTGCGGGAATCCTGCAATCGCTCGTCATAATGTCAACTTTATAGTTTGGACTGTCTGTGAGATGTTTATGTAATATGCTTAGGCAGTATAAACCTACATTAGTTGTACCAACTTTGCAAATCAAAATGGTTGGAGCTATCACCCAATGGTCGTTCAATAAGATTTAGAATGGCGCTATTGCTTATTTACCATTTACTTTGCTTGGTACTTATTTACCGATCGTCGGTTCTATAAGCATTGCACTGAATTGTATTTACCCAATTAGTGGTTCAGTGAAAAAGGTGCTCTTACCTATATATCCAAAATTGCAAGTTGAATACTTGACATATGTTGGTCTTTATTTACCTGATCGTCAGTGAAGTAAGGGATGCTTACTTTATCAAGCATCTGTTGAATAAGGGGTGCTTATTTACCATATCTCTGGCAAAATATGCCTGATGTGAAGCTAATTCAGACAACCTTTGGGAGATAACAAACATGGTATCAGTCCTTGGGGTGAGGCATGTATACACACCCTTCCCCTTTTTTACTACCCCCCCCCCAAACATACGAACAAAAATAGTTGCCCAACCTTGCATGAAGACCTAATTATAAAACTAAATTGGTATTCTTTTTCTTGGGAGGACCCAAAGATATAGAGAACTCTCTTTCTTTGGGAGGACCCCATGATTCCCTACACTGGAGTCGGCTTCAAAAACCTTACAATACCTCCTCCAAAGTGCTTACAAATATTTTTGACAAAATCTATTCAAATTTCTTATGGTTTGTTCTTTGGTCTTTTATAAATACACAGTTCACTAAGATTGAAAAATGTTTCTCACCACTAAGCATGATTTGACTGTTTATATGGGATGTATGGACACAAATTCTTTCCTCTATGGCTTAATGAGTCTCTTAGCTCAAAGACTGTGATCAGGTGAATAAATATTTATTAAATTATTAAGTTTATTTATTAAATAATTATTAATAGCCACAACCAATCAAAGTAAACATCGCTAACTATTCCCACAACATGCATGGTTTAGGCCAAGGCCTAACTGTTAAGCCATTCAGAAAAAGTTCAATTGTTAGCTGGAAATGCAGTTGATCTTCTGATTTGCAACCAGTTTTGTACTGTATCTATAAGATTTTAAAAGTTGTGACCATGGGATGCAACATCTTAAAAACTTTCATCCATGCAGTCCTCGATTCACTTTAACATACCTCTACAGGAACACACAATACTTAGTTATAATGACCCCTGATAACACATTGGCTTGGGCAAAACGGAAGCCTATAGTGATAGGTCAATGATGTGCAAGAAAAAATCAAATGTTGAAACCTTTAACTAATGAAGAACTAAGAATTGACTGTCAAATTGCCAAGTGTGAAATTTTATCATAGATTAGTTACTATATGCAGGTCTTGAGTCTTGACATCACGCAATGCCTACTACTGTATGGTATACAACTTCCTTACATAGGGTCTGTGAAAATGCTCAAGGTTATGCATAAGCTGTGAATATTGGAGATCAAAGTAAAGTAAAACGAGTGCCTGTGAGAGAAAATGCCAGCATAAAAATACTGCACTTTTCAACTGATCAACTTGAGTGAACACATATGACACTATAGCACAGCCTATAGCACTAACTTTACTACAGTCAGGCGCGTACAGTAGCTTAGGGGGGCGACCACCCCCCCCTTGAGCATATTTTTTTGTATGTTTTTATGATATCGCTAGTAATTTCAAGCCTAGATGCAACTTACAAGGCCTGGAAAGTGCCATTTCCAGCAATCTGGGAGGCTTTTTCAGCCAAAATCCAACTCATGGTGGCGCTATGCTTAGATAGTTTTCAATGCAGCATCTACAGCTCTGATAGTTTGCCTATAGGTTTACCCCTCCCTTGGCAAATTCCTGGCTATACGTGCCTGACTATGTACAGTATCTCTACACAGGGGAGAAGTCTTGTTACAAGTAGTTGCAGTTGAACAACATACTTTGTGTACATGTTACATTGAGCACTGCAGATGCAATAGTGTTTGCAGACAATGGGTAAGAAAAGAAAGAGAAAGATGCTCATTCTGTAATGTGTTATATTATGTTTTACATAGGTCTAATTGTGAGTCTATGTACTCGGGTTTGTTTCTCAACAAAACAAAAGGCTAAAACATTGCATCTCGGACCCAGAATCCTGTGTTTATAACAATGTTGAAAACTCAAACTTTTATCTTGTAAAACGTTTATTTCGACCTGACTTCTTACAAAAGGCATCCTAGGCTGACCAGTATCACAGATGGAGTTTAAATTTTTTTTTTTAAATTTTATTGGTATTTTAAATATTAACAAAATGCTACGCGGGAAATTCAAAGAATTGTTTTGATCTCTTAGCCATCTTGTCTGAAAGTCTTTTCAGCTACTAAAACATCCTGCAATGATTGCTATGATTGCTTTGCCATGTAGGCAGAGTTTGGTTCCTTGAGTATATATTCATTATTCTGCATGGAATATTACTACAGGTGTTCAGGTTGACATCTGGGATTTACTTGTTATGATTGGTGCAAAATGGTTAGGCCCAGTCTCAGTTATAGAGAAAACACAACCAGTGCTACTTTTGTTTCTGTCATTATCCAGTCAGTACAGTTCTCCTACCACACCTGATGCTCTTTGGTATCCTGTCTTCAAACCTCGTTAGAATAAGCCAACAAATTTGCAAGTACTGTGTGAATGTACACTAGCTTTAACCGGCAACATTGTTAATCATTTCAGTTAAAACCTTTTCTTCTGATCGGGTTCTTTCTCAGGTTGCCTTCTTCTTGTTTCTCCACTTTATATTATTAAAGGTGTTACAAGCATAACAGGGCTTGAAGTAACAATCACAGAAGTTCTACTGAACTTTACCCATGTGTTTATTTAGGTTTGAACTATACTATATCAGCAATGTTGTTATTGCCATGATAGAAGTTAGCCCTCTGTCATTGAAATCAATAAAAAATCATCACTCGATAATTGACCGTAACCTTATTGACATATAGCGATGAAGCAACGATTTTCAAGGAAAGACAACAAAACTCAAGAATTTGATATACATTCCGATAAAATTTATTTGTCTTCTAAAGTTGCAATATTTTTTTGAAAACTCCTCAATTCCTAAGTTTACAATATCTAATCACCAACATCATCTCAAATGATAGTTCCCATTATTTTTAAAATAATGTTTTTGTTTGATTTATGTGTGTATGTGTCTGTGGATGCAATGCCTTTGTACCATTCAATCTCATGGGCTCAACATTCAGGAAGGACATGACTAACTTTTTTCTGCTCCCCCTCTGTCTCCCCTTTCACCCCCCCCCCTCCCGCTCACTCCTCTTCTCATAGCTCTCTTTCACCCTTTTTTCTCCACACCTTTCTGTCTTTGTCCTTCTCCAGTTTATTCCCTACCTCATTCCCTTAATCCTCTCTTTGCCCTCCCACTGTATATCTCCTACCTCGCCTCTTCCCCTGTTGGTTTCTTTCTTCTCTCCATCCCTTGTCTACTATTAGTATTAAAATCCCCTTACATCTATCGCCTTGTGTTCACCATGCTCATTAACCTGTCTGTATTCTGTGTGTGTATTTGTCCCTTCTGTTACTGTTACTTGTCATTTAGCCTTTGAAGAAGATCCTGCTAGGATCGAAACGTCAGGCCAACTTACTTTCACACATTTTTCTACACAGGCTCTCTAGTGGATAAGCAGTTTGCTAACAGTTATTTTATTTAAATAATTAATATTAAGAACATTGAACTTACAGATCCAAAATAATTTTGCTCGACAATCATGCTAAGAAATGAATTCCTTGATGAAGAGAGAATTAATTGTCTACATATAGTGAAATATTAACCCTGTTTTGATTAAAGATATACTGACACACAATAAGTACAATTATAAACTTTATTAAACATGCAAAAACTGTATCATAAAATACTTTATTCCCGTATGCAAATTTAATATGAAGTTTGTGATAATATATGATTTGGTATTATTATTAGTATTGGATGCTTTAATAAGTTAGATGAAGTTATGTGATGAATTCATTCATACAAATTTAAAATAGTTCTATAAGATAAATATTGCAATATTTTGCATAATGGTAGAAGAATTGCATGCATGGTTAGTACATTATCACAGTAAGAATATAAAAATCAGTGTATTTGGCTGTTAAGTTGTTGCAGAAAAATGAAGGTGCTTTTTTGTGCAAGTTTTAAGCAATAATGATATTTAAAACTAAATTAATTATTCATTGCAAGCATTAACTAACAGGAAAAATATATGGGAAACATAGATAACTTATAATTCAAAATAAGATATGTTAGATTTTGTTTTATAGATAACTTATAATTTAAATTTCTATTATCATAAATTTGGAGATACTGTATATATATATATTTTCTTTCATAGAGCCCTTTAAGAGGGGTCTAAGAACTGGTTACCATTTTGCATGCATATTGTTACAAAGGATTCTTAAAGATAGGTGTAGCATTTTAAGCGTCAACATTTTGGACTTTGATTAATTTGAAATGTAGCAAGACATGGGATTTCAATCTAGAATAACATTAAACCTCAGATAAATAAATAAAGAAAGGTCAAAAGCTACTTTTTACAAATTATGAAACACAAAAGTATGCAGGCCTTTGTTATCAAAGTTCTCTACGTTGGACAGCCAAGTTTATGAGCTTTCATCAGTAACAGTATATGTCTGTTTCTTGACATCATGCAGTAGACTGTACAACCATTGATAGGCACTGCCCCAGGTGGTGGGGGAGGTATAGGGGAGGTGTGGGGGACAGGGTTGTGAACATCCCTCCCCCTATTTAAAATTGTGGATCTGCTACAGTACTTCTTGATAAATGAGATTAACAATAAGCACTGGTTCCTCCCGAATATTCTTTTCTTTTAGTTAACTGTCACTGTGGGTACTTCTTTCTGTTCTGCTGCTTGGTCATTTGAGCCCTCTCCTGCTGGTTTGCCCTCGCTGATATTGTCAGTTGTAACATTTCCTTCTGCAGCTTTGCTACCTTTGTCATCCAAATCTGCAGCCTTGTTCCAATCGGTACTGCTGCCAACATCATCAGGCATTGCTTCTCGGGCTGGTTCTGGGGTCTCAACCGGGGGTCCGTTTTGCAGATTAGCACTGACTGCTTCTCGGGGTAGTGTACCTTTGTTCCCGTAAGGAGTATCAGCTGGTTGGTTCATTGGTATTTGACCGACAACTTCAGACGGTGGGGTCAACTTTTGGAACTCTTTATTGATACTATCAATTAGTTTTGACCCTCCAGGTTGCAGAAGGTCAATAGCTGTTAAAGCCAATGCTTTTGCCTGAAGTAGAGTAGCCTTCTGAGCCTCTGGTGCACCTGAAAGTATGAAAAGGATATCACCAGCTAGATGTGCCTATCTTGCAAACTTCTTACCCCATGTTTTTTATCATTAAATAATTCATAAAGTCAACCTGTGATTGACTGTTCATTGGTCAAAGTACCAATCATGGCTCATAAGTTAGGCACAACATTTCAGTTTACAAAGCTATATAATGACTATTACCAAATGCCAGGTCCAGCCTAGGGGCTGTTCTGACATTACCCTTGTACAGCGCTTCAAGATAATCTGGGAGGCGCTATATATATAAGTAGTATGTATCATTATTATGGTTTCCCATATTTTGATCAATAAACACATCATGAGGTCGCAATGCCATTAGCTCTCCTCATGTCAAAACTGCACTGTCCATTAATGTGATTGAACACTGCATTTGATTTGACACTAGTGTAGTCTTCAGTCAAGCATTTCACACAACACTGTGGTGTAAATCAGTGATTGATTTAACCTTAGACCTGTCATAACGGACCACCAATCAGTGATTGATTTAACCTTAGACCTGTCATAACGGACCACCAATCAGTGATTGATTTAACCTTAGACCTGTCATAACGGACCACCAATCAGTGATTGATTTAACCTTAGACCTGTCATAACGGACCACCAATTTGATGTCACTCAGCATCACCATCAAGTGAGAATAAGAAATGTTAACAGTTATGTAATCCGCCTCTTAGCATTACATAAAAACCAAACTTTTATCAATTATCTTGAATAAAATATGCCACTTTAGGCTGTCTCTTCAACTTTTAAGAAGTTGAACCCAGTCAAGAGAGTTTCATACTTAATTAGAAAACTTTCTGACATGTAGTTACTAGTAGTAAGTTAGTACTGTAAATGTCACTCGAGTCTGATACATTTCCATGCAAGGATCATCTCTGCTTCAAAATTATTACCATGTCAACTATTGTGGACGGTCTTGTATCCTATCATGACATGACATGGATACAAAATAACACTAGGCTTACCTGCTGCAAGAGCAAACTCCTTGGTATTATTCAGTGCAGCAGTGTTTATGTCATATAAAACATGGATAGATGGAGTGACGAAGGAGACATTGCCCATGTCTGTGGCTATCCCCACTGGTAGATTCTGTTCCTCCTTCAGAAACTTCAGTCCCAACTCGTTGCAATGTTTCTTGTAGAGCAGAGATAGGTGGCTGTTGGTTTTGAGCTCGGCAAAGTATGATCCATACTCAATTTCAACCTGAAAAGGGAATCGGCTATCAGGTTTAGTAAAATTATCATTTTTGAATTTTTGGTTGGTTAGCACTGATAATGAGTCCTTCCGTTTTCTAGTCTCATATAGTTTGTCTATTGCCCCTAAAGTTTTTAGCTAAAGTAATAAATCTGATAGTTCTTTATTGGGGGGTCTAACATATTATTAACAGATAATAGTGTTAGACATACTGGTAAATTAGAAAATAAATATCCAAATTAGTAGAATTTCAAAAAAGTGCCCTGTTATAAGAGAGTTTGTTGAACTCTGGAAAGCTTTTGGATATTTGTGCAAATTAGGAGACCGGCTTTCATAAATGTGCAGTTTTCATTTTTTATTCAAGATTTGATGCTGAATAATTAAAGTGTCATTGAATTTTGGGTCAAAAGTCAAACATTAGCTTCTCTCCAAAGTGTTAATTACTGTATGTATACTTTGAACATGAATTTCCCATTTTGGTGTATTCTATATTGGACTGTACTCCTCTGTACTTACAGTACATTGTGTGGCACTTGCAGCCCCTATGGCACAGTCTTCACATTTCTTGACCGCTGGTTGCAATTCAGCTGTTGTCGAGGCCTCTATGTGGAACAACAATTCAGTTTGGTCCGGAACTACACCGGGGTGGTTGCCACCGTTTACAAATACCCCTAAATTATGACAAAAGTGAACAGGAAAACATTTTATTTTGGTGAGAGATTTAGTGAGATGATATAATGTCTTGTAATATGAAAAGACATTCAATTTTCATGCGACAATGTCTCTTGAATGTTGAATAATGTTTGGTCATTAGTAAGTTAATGTTGACATGAAGTAATTTTAAGAGGCTACTTTTAAGAATAATGCACTTCAGGACTCATGCAGTGTCTGAAGGAAATTCTAACAATGTTTGTCATGAAAACATTCAATTTTCTTCTTATTTTCCCAATTGTAATTCGTCCAGCTTCAAGTTTTCGTACATGGCAAAAACGGACTAAGTTTTGTTCTTACCGTGCACTTTGATGCTAGGTCTCAAATGTTTTCTCATAGCGGCAATACTGCTGTAACACTGAACAGCTGCATCTAGAGCATTCCTACCATCCCAAGGAGCCAAACTTGCATTGGCTGACAGGCCATGGAACTTGTAGCGTACCCTAAATGAATAAACAGAGAGCATCCCATTCATCTCCAGCAGCCCTCTCATTGCCTATTTCCCATCATTTCAATGGTAATTGTTTTGTGTAAATCACAAAGCTAACTGGCTTTCTGGATTAAGTTTTTGCTCTCTTAACAATAGTAAGTAGCTGTTAATTGCAGACTATTGCCAGATCATGAAACTACTGTGTCGAAGTGTCAGTTGCACGCTTCATTTTGCTTAGATGCAGGCAAAGTGGAAGCTAACAGAAGGTTCCATACCAGGTTGTCAACTCATATTTTGCAGTATGTATCATCATTCATAATTACCCCTGTATCAATAAAAATAAATTGTAGGTAGATATCGAAAGATGTACTGTATACATTATTACGCCGTTATTTATGTAGCGCATAATCCACAAGTTCTATGCACTTTACAATTAACCCTGGTCATTGGTAACTTGTCACACCTACACACCAAAGTGTGCACAATTCAAACAGTCTCTCCTGGGGCACAACAGTGCACCACAGCCACGTGTCCCCTGGGGGACTTCCCATAGGGTGCAGCCACAAACCGGTTCACGCAAATATATTTACAAGTCACCTCGCAAGTCCTCATTTATACACCTGGGTGAAGAGATGTGGCCCAAGGACACAACGCAATGATCTGGCCAGCCAGGGCTCGAACCTGTAATCCTAAGATCACAAGTCCACTGCCTTAACCACTTGATCACAACGCCCTCAATGTTTGAAATTATTGACTTACTTTTCCAGGGCCTCTTGTCGTGGTTTAAGGATGTTTTTATTGAATGGACTAACCATCAAAGATGCACTAATGCCAAAAAATACACCAGCATTGATCAACTTCTGCTTCCCTGCTCCAGCATTGCTTGGGCATCCAAAAACTATGATCTGTAAATACAAAGAAAATTTAATTTTATAGAAAAATTGATATTAATATGCCAGATGAAAATACCTGGCAACCCACCTATGTACCTAAGAATAACTTATGATAGTATTGTAGAAAATATTCAAATATACAAGTTAATGTATTCAAATAAATATGGGGGAGGGGCAGGAAGAAATATTTTAACTGTGTCTCTTATTTCTTTATCTTTTTTTTGCAATGTTAAGGAACACTATAGCAATTGTAATGGTTACTCTCAATTAACATACTTTTTAAAGGGTGTGAAGACTCGCACAAAAAGAAACGTCTAATGCCCGTAATCTGACCTAGTTTCGAATGAGGTGTATTACAGAAGTGTTAGACACCACCATCGATCTTAGAAAATACACACACAGCTTGCTACCGTTGGTAATTAGACACTAGTGTACAGTCAGTACAAACAGCTGCGGTCAATACCCACAGCACATTGTACTGTACAAACGATACAGCGATGGACATCTCAGGTCCAGCTAAAGATAACAAGGTATCTCGTTTCATTACTGTCTGCATTTTGTAGCGACACGAACAAAACGTCACTTGCAAGCAATAGGAAGTAAACTTTTTCAGATGGCCGCATGCGGTTTGGGGCGAGTCTTTAATGCCTTTAACTTAAAGACTGTCTCCTTACTTTTCCTTTTTGGACCTTCTGTTCCATACTTTCTAATGCAGCTTTGACCCCCAAGGCCACACCTATTGCACTCTCTGCTACCAGATTATGTCCACTCGCATGACCAATGTTTGGCAGGGCGTCGTACTCTGCCATGACGGCCACTGCCCTCCCTCCGTCGTAACCGTAGGTCGCACGGAAGGCAGTTGGGAGGATGAAGTTCCGTTCAACCTGTAGAAGACATTGTACATATGTATGAATAAATCAGTCTGTAACTGCTGGGAACTCAAAATAAATGTTCATCTTTTTACTCCCAAAACCGATGTGTTGTTCATAAACTTTCAATGACGATAAATAATGTAGCAGTCATTACAAAAGCTTTCATAGTCCCGGCATTGACTGCAGAATATCACGTGAGAGGCTCTGGAGGGACGCTGTGCATAACTAACATGGAAACATAAAGCGACTGGTTGTGTTTGTATGTAAACAGGGAGCTGCTATTCGACAATTAAATTAGCAGCTCCTAAATCTACCATCCCTACCTCTGGCTGCAAATTGACTCGAATGAAAGTATTTATAGCTATACGCAATATTATTTAGTGTCATAACATGTTCACAACCTTTTTTACACAGTGTTACTATATATATATATATATATATATATATATATATATATATATATATATATATATATATATATATATGTATATATATATATATATATATATATATATATATATATATATATATGTATATATATATATGTATATATATATATATATATATATATATATATATATGAACTTGTGTATATATTTGTGGTCAATTTGTTTTGTGAGGTTGTAGATGAATAATATGGGTATAGGTCACAGTCTCTAACCGTGCCTACATGCAACTAATTTTGAAGGAGCTGTCTACTGAAGTGGTACAGTATGTATATTTTTATGTCACATGGTAATGCTTAGTATATATAATCATCTTAACTTCATCTGTTTTACATTCCAGGGGCTGGATGGGTGAGGGAAAACCCAGGGGTTGCACAGTAGGACCCATTTATAGCCACTCATATACTTTAGCCTTTTATGATTAAGTGGGGGGGGGGGACACTTGTGTTGATATTAAGCATGTTGTGAAAGAAATATATCAATTGTAATAGTCCAAGAACAGGGCAAAGACTGATACAGTTCAATAATAAACTCTCATACATGTTTATTGACCGACTTCACACATAATAAACATACAAATTATCAAAAAGTAGTGGCAGTGCCTTTCTTTTTCGGAGAAACCCGGATATAATAATCAAATATGAGACATGATGGTACTAGTTACCATAAGGAATACCCTGGAACAGAACTGTTCGTGCATGATTTAGTTTGAAAGTTAATAACAGCAAAATCCCCAATTTTAAGCCTATTTTAGGTCAACTTTAGGCTGTATGATTAACCGCTGGTTGAGAGTAGTGATGAAGGAAGATGAATTGTTTAGCTAATCGACATAAAGATCTCATGTGGTCATCAAAAAATGTTATGATTTTTTTTTTGGTAGTTCACTTAATTTACAAAGTAAGCTTGAAAGTTACTAATCAGCAGCATTGTAATTTAAGAGTTCCATGGCTTAAATTATTAACTTTCATTTGAAAATGCTTACATCCGTGTTCTTCTTCTTCCATGTTGAGTGTATATAAATACGTCTATTTAAATTTAGATATATTAATAGGTCTTCCTATCAATGCTTGTGGGTTTTTTAGGCTTTTAATGTGTTCGAAATCGTGTATCAAATGTTGATGCTTTAGTGATCTCTTAGAAGGTACAGTAGTATCAGCTTGTTATGTTTGAAGGAGATGGCAAACAATGTTAAACTTAAAACTGAAGAGAAACATATTCTGCATTGCACTGCTAGTTGAAAACCCTATCTCAATATCTTGTCCCTAACTTGAGATATGGTTGAGCAAATATACCTAAACCTTCAACTACTCCAGGTGAGGTACTCCAGGAAGTAATCTTTTGCGAGATCTCATAAGTTCTCATAAACTCTTTGTGAGATCTCATTAGTTCTCATAAACTCTTTGTGAGATCTCATAAACGTCTAAGTAAGATCTCATGACCAGTTGCAAACTTCTCACGAGATCTCATATGTTTTCATGAACTTCTCGTTAGATCTGCTTTTCTCGTGAGAACTTGTAAACTTCTTGTGAGATCTCATAAGTTATCACAAACATCTCGCGAGATCTCAGAAGTTCTCGTGAAATCTTGTGTATTTCTCGCCAGATCTCATAAACTTCTCACAAGATCTTGCGAGGAATTTTTATAAAGGTAGGATCACAATAGTTGGTCAGTGTATCATCATGGCAGATTTTATCATTGAAACTTAATTCACTTGGCATATTTTCTTAATTGTCCATGTTCTCTGTAGTTTTTTATCAAAATACATCCTTTTTTTTAAGAAATATTCTATTTTGCAGTGGATAAGTGATTGAATTATGAAGAACATTTTCAGTAAATTTCCTATAAGCATTCGAGTTCAGAGACCAGAAAGTCCTGTTTATGGAACTTGGTTGTTTGTTATCAAAGGGCTTCAAGTTCATTTACAGTAATGATAATAACTGTTGTGTTGTTTATGTTACGATGCATGTCTATCCTAAGCTGTTCTGTAGTGTTACTGGGGGGGGGGTTGAAACTTGTTTTTCTAATATAATATATCATTTGCATAATAATATGCAGTAAAAAACAAAGACTTTGAAACAATACAATGGCAGATCTTTTTCCTCCCAAGTGACCTCTGACATAAATACAACCTCATGATTATTCATAAAACAGAAAACACATTAAAGTAACAATGTAAATAATAATGTCAAGTTTTATGGGGAATCTCTTAGTAGTTGCCAGTATTGCATGCCAAATACAAGTTTTGTGGACACAAATATAGTTGTTTGATGAAAGAAAGCAGAAGAATGGATTTCTCTTTGCATGCAGCAACAATTATTAAACAACACCTAATTATATTCCGGCCATTTGATTGGTTGCTCGTCGATTGCATGCAAAATCCGCTTTATTGCACGCTGGGAAATAGAACCGTGGGTTATACTTTTTTGATAGCACTTTTTTTCAATGGTAAGAGAGCAGAGAAACCCATCTGTTCAAAACAATCTGCATTTTACATCCAATTATAACAAAATTTGAAGGTGTTGTATAAAACAAATGCGCTTCGTTGAATGGAACAAATTACATCTTTCAACGAATGAAATATTTGCACTATTGCACTCATAACCATTCATTATTTGTATATTATTAATACATGTGTCTACTGTATGTAGGTGCATTATTTCTGTATACCTCAAATCCATCATTTTCCAGGAAAGTTGTCAGCAGGTCATGGGCGTGGACCTCGTTGTAAGGGTTCTCGGGATGGGACCACAGATCATGGCTAAGAGCGTTAAGTTCTGCAGCGGCGTTGTCTATTCTTGTTTTAGCTTCATCCTTCATGCTCCCAAATGGGCTTACCATTTGCCTGAAATGTGGAGTGTAAGACTACAAATAGGCAATGTATCC
The DNA here is from genome assembly GCF_037975245.1 of Apostichopus japonicus. Classification (NCBI taxonomy): domain Eukaryota; kingdom Metazoa; phylum Echinodermata; class Holothuroidea; order Aspidochirotida; family Stichopodidae; genus Apostichopus; species Apostichopus japonicus. Next base: position 3,561,673 of record NC_092579.1, read on the forward strand.
TAACAGGGAATAATTAAAGGTGTGCTGTATTGGGCCCAAATATAGCTAGATATTCAAATATGGTCACCTTTGGTCAAAATTCTTAAACTGTTTTTATTACAACCTTCAAGGAAATTTTGAAGTTCATGAAAAGGAGGTATGTTCATATCACTAAATTGCATCATGCTAAATATAGCTAAAATGTATACATGTATGTCTGATACCTGCCCCACTACACCCTCGTCCCCTCACTCCAACCACATTTCACCCACCTCCCAAGTTAATCGCAGACATTGAATAGTGGCAAAATAGAGAACTGATCTACTAGGAAATATGTTTTTTTTTTTGTGAGTGAATATTTTAGAATGCTCGAGTGACCATATGGTGCCATTTTATGGCATATTTGAGGTCAGTACGGATAACCATCAGTTTATTAAAATTTTCGCAAAATCAAAAGTTGTAGACTGATCATTAGATTGCTTCTGGACCGGACTGGAATACATGCAGTGCATCATGGGATAGTCTCCTTTGGACAATAACGGTTAGATAATAGACAATACGTATATAATATGAATATAATGAATTATTTCATGTAACATGAATTTTCAAATTACTATAACATATGTTCGTTAGTTATCAGTGCATGCCTACCCTCACCTCTAGTAGCTCTATATTTACATCATGTATTCTGTCAATGGCTCAACTATAAATGTAAATTGACCTTTGACCCTACCTTACTCTCTGCATGCTGCTGCTCCTATGGAGGGTTCCACCTTTGGAGGAAAACATTGTTGCCCACAATTCTGCACAATCCCAATCAAACAGAAATTTCCAAAGAGCACTCATCAATGCCTTGTGGTCTACTAACGTAAGTATACCACATCAAGAAGAGCGTTAATTTTTGCAGGTTCCAAAGCCGACTGATTCGACGCCCAAGTTTGCCACTAAATTGATCTTGATGGGGTATGATGCTGGTATAGAGCTCCCAGTATATGCATGTTAGCAGATTCAAAGGCAAGGCATAGCAATTTAAGTGGCATTCTAGCTTCCATTGGAGAGCATTGTGGGAATGTTTTACACTATCTATTGCTACCAGCAGAAACAGAAGAAGCCATAAAAAAAAGTAAAAAAAACTGCTGGTGTGATGCTTGCTCTGTCACCCTTGCAACTTTTATCCTGGGGAGCGGCAATCCAGTCTTGCAGCTATAATAAGACAGATGCTTTACCACATATATTCTACAGTGGATGTTAATATTTTATGGATTTATGGCTTTTAAAGATCTTGTAGTTCCTATATCTTTAAATTTATAGTCCCTGAAAGTTGACCTTTCTATTTGTCAAAAAAATGTCTGCAGTCTCTGGCTCATAAGTTGACAATGCATTCATCACATGAAACCTAAGTTTTTGCTGCTGTGAAGCAGGGTTTTTTTTTTATTTATATTTTTATAGTCAAACTTGCATTTTTCGATTCTAAATATTAAAAATCTGCAATGTGGTACATTAGCTGAACAAGTCAATTTGTTTCTTCAATTAACGATGTAAATTTCATCAAATTTGTTTTTCCAATTTGCTGGTTATATGTTATTTAATAATATTATTAAATGAAAATAGTGTGAGTGTGGAATATTCAGAAATTAATCAATGCCCTCCCTCGTTTAGTTATCATCTTGCGGGAGAAATAGTATTGGAGGAAGGCTTTAGTTTCATTAATTATAATCTTATTTTGAGTATTGATTTAGTAAGACTGTTGACCAAATGTCAAAAGCAAAGATTTGCTTTACTCCTCCTTCCGAGAGCCTCCCCCCTCTCCACTCCCCTACCCCCCTCCCACCTTTCTCAGTTCTCTCTTGACAAGATTAGCCATATTTCCCATTTGCATTCTTGTAGGTTATATCATCTCATTAGGTGGCTCTTTGTATCTGTCAACTCAACTTACCTTATATGGACATTTAGACATTAATTTTAAACTATGTATATATTGAGATCAGGATATCGCGAAGGAGCCTCATCGGCTTATCAAAGCCGCAAGCTGACCGAAGTCAGTCTCTTAGATTCATATTTAGCGTCCATGATTATGAATTGTCAATTGTCAACAACTCTGTAACTGGACGACATACATTAATCTTGGAGTGACTCGAACTGGGGACCTCATGATTGGAAGGCACTGACGTTAACCACGTTAACACTCCTAAACTATATAGAGAAAAGAGACAATTCCAAGGTTTAGAAGCCAGTGCATTCAGTGAGTAAAATTGGTGATTGTGCCACGACAATCGCCATTGGTCCAATTTATTATTCGTGAGATTTTCACAAAGGCACAGTGCCATTAGGAAACTGGCTGCAGCAGCTGCAAAGTCCCCTGCAGCAAGGCTGAATCAAAATGAACTTAAAATTATGATTCTAGTTTTAAAATGTTGCTGTAACCAGCAACCTTCCCAGTTGACAGTCCTCAAAATGGGCAAATTTAATCAAGAATGAGAGAAAGAGAGAGAAAAGACACCTCCTCCGGTGGAAAATTCAGAAAAGTTGCATTGCACTACCTACTTTCTATTGTTGCCTAAATCTCTGATTTCATAGCTTTTCATCTTCATTGGTAGAAGTGCTTGTGACTGAATTATAGTTCAATCCAATCTTCTCCAAAATGATTGCCGATTTTCTTCAAACTTGGTGGGAAGGTACCCAGGGTGAACCCTTGTTTCTTGCAGACCCACTGAATCAAAGGTCAAATTTAGTGCAAAATCTTTTTTTTTTCTTTTTTTATCCCCATGGAAAAACAGTGAATTGACATGGAGCATCCTCAGATATAGTTAGAATGTCAAGTGCTATCAACATATGCAGTTGCATTGAAGCGCTTACCTGGCAAATTTACCTGGCAATAAATTAGCCATATCTCAAAGTTCAAGAATCATAGTATTCTCACAGTGTTAAAGTAACAGTGCTTTCTTCTTTAAAGTAACAGTGCTTTAATTTTTTTTTTCATTGTTTGGGTGTAATCTATTATTTAGACTTTATACTGCAATACCTGGATTATAGATTTGAAGGTGGATCAAACCACTCTGTAAAGTAGAGGTCATCCCCCTATCCACACCTAAGAAGTAGCTAAACTATGTTAACAAACCATAAGCTCATGCTAACATTTCTCCTAAAGCTAAGGTGACCATATTTGCCTGACTGGAATCAGGGACATTTATTGCGTGACTGATATGGGGAAGGGGCCTAAGGGGAGGGGGTGTCCCGAAAATTTTCAAGTGCCTAAGGTGCTTAGATGTAAAATGGTGAAACTTAGAAGCACTTTTTAAATCAATTTTATTTCAAAAATGTACCTTTTTCTTAGATGAAATTTACTTACTTTACGAAAGAGTGCTAGGCTAGATCGATCTAGCATATTCCTCTTTACGCTGGCCCACCTGAAATACTGGTTAGTTCCGTTGTGCGACTGCACACTTGACTAAATTTGGTTTTACAATTATTTTACTAATAATATGGGATATTTTCGAAATTCCTGAACATTTTCACGAATCGGGGACATTTTCGGGGACACTTGTTTATCGGGGACAGCACACTGTAATCGAGGACTGTCCCGAAAATCGGGGACGTCTGGTCACCTTATGCTAACATTTCTCCTAAAGCTAATCCCAACTCAGAAAGATGTTAGCCCAGATACTAGTGTCCCCTTCACACCTTGCATGCCATTAATACAACAAATGCTTACAGAGCTATGTGCAATGGAATTTACGTACTGCATATATATGCGATTCCGTGTATACCTGGGTACTGGTACTGTAGCTCCAACAAAGAAATGGCTTTATAGGGATCGCCACCAACTATGAGTTGGCTAGCTCAGTTGGTAAAGTGATGCAGGGCTTGAATCCTGAGTTTAATTGTTTGATTCCCATTCTAATTACTATACAATTTCTTTGCTTCTTTTCAAGTGTTTATAGTTCCCAGTGTTAATTTACTTCTAATTTATTTAATTCTAATGCATCTTCAAAGCCTTTTTCAGGTTATCTAGTAATTTGGGGCTGTTATATTACCCTTCAAAGTAGAATCCATCTGGTATGAAAAGCATTTCTGCAGAAATTCCAAATAATGTTTACACTGGATTCTGGAATGATCTATGAACCCAATTTTAGTACATATATAGTTTGTATTCTGTACCACCTCATTCTGCAGTCTGTGCTAATAACAGTTTTGTATGTTTCCTGCAACAGTGACCTTACATAGTAAAGGTAAATTTAACTGACAGAATCGTTTAGAAAGAAATTGGCATATACAGCGGAAGAACAATAGGTATGAAAAATCTGCCTAGAATTCATCAGAGCTACTGTAAATATGGAAAGGAGGAGAGTGAAAGTCTGATTTTAAAACGGATAGGAATTTTGTAAAGTACTAAAGGGTGGCAATTAATGTTAGGCCTCGACACTCTGAGAGCGCAACAGTCATTAATGTGTAAATTGCAAGTACTGTATGGTTCAGAGTTTTGAGATATGTCAAACATAAGTTAATTGTGTTACAAATGGATTTCTAAATCTATATTCTTTTGTTTTTTCTTCTTTCTTACTTTTATACCATAGGAACAACAATGTGGTCTTTTAAACTAAGACCTGGGTTTGATCCTGTTATGCTACCGATGCAAAAGTCCACCAGTCGTAAGCTACAAAGTTTTCAAACTTGCCAAAGACATTGTTTGCTTCTACAGAGGAAGGAACAACATCTCAGTCAAAGGACAAAACGAGGCTTTCTGTCAGCGGTTTCCGCTACGGGATTCAATGACTATGAGCTAGAGAGGAAACGTTTCAAGTGGGACGTACCAAAATATTACAACTTTGCAAATGTGACAGATCATTGGGCTGAAAAGGAAAAGGTGTGTTTTCCACTGTCACAATGATTTTTGTATTTTTGTTTCAATTGCAGGCCAAAAGGTACAGTATCTCTATGATAAAATAATTTAGTTATCTCATTTTTAAAAGGTAAATATAAAACATATACATTGAACATTGAAACGTAATCGTCTTTGGAAGTATATTTAACCTTATAGTTTATGTAATTCATGTGTGACCATGTCTTTATTTTTGGACAGGAACTGGAGGGAGGTTACTAAATTTGACATGTCCATGGGAAGTTTCGTGTGGGTAGTATAATTTGACATTGGTGCTGTTAATTGAGATGTTCAACAAATGTACTGTACTTAATCGGTAAACATTGCAGGCTTCTATGTGTTTAGGAAGTATGATATGCATCTCTCTCTGCTCTGCTTAACATAAACTATGATGATACTCCTGCTGTTTGCTTTTTTTTTGGAAGAATGGTCAAAGAGCCAGTCCACATCCGGCATTGTGGTGGGTAAACGATGATGGTACGGAACTAAAGTACACCTTCCAAGATATACAATATCATTCCAAAAAGTAAGTAACAGCTCTGAATCTTTAGTGATAAGCAGGGACATGCACAACCACTTACCCTTCTCATCAGAGGGCTTTAGCACCCCCCCCCCCTGTATGGCAAGCCTAATATTCCAAAAAGGAAATTATACCTTTTCTTTACAGTTCATAACCAAAAACATGTACAGTATGTATAGTTAAACCTAAACAGTTGAAAATTATTCAACATTGTTTGAAAAGTTGTAAATAGTTGAAAATTATTCATCATTGTTAACTTAAAGGAACACTTTATATCTTAGCATTCCCTGTTACCAAAGTATATCACAGGGGATGGGATGGGGTGGGGGGGGGGGACTCATGCCCTTCTCCAAGGATAACATGATAATATAACATCTACCCTCCCATAACAAACATGGTGGTTGTGCCCCTGTTGACAAATTTACAGTTATTTGGAAGACCAAAATGTTTCATGCATCTAATTATATCTTACTAGTTTTCCTCTAACTTGAGACACCAAAAAGGCGCCCCAGAATCCATTGGGGCTGCGGGGAAAGGAGAGTATTAATGGGCTGTTTGTGATGGGAGTTTTCATGTCATCCAAAAGCCTACTATAATATAATACTTGTAATATTTATTGGTTCTGGTGATATATTTATGAAAGCTTATTTAGCATGAGTTGCTTGAGAGCAAGGACTGCCTTGTCAAATGGAACAAAATCTAGTTCAAATCATATTTTAAAACTTTTTTTTTCAATAATGTAACCAGTGTGAAGTGAAATAAAAGTTAGTAGAACAAGCCATTCAGGTTAAAGATGCTAAACTTTCTAAATAGTTTCACAGTTGCAACCATCCCCTGTTTTGTTTTTATACAGAATAAGCTTTATTCAAGACCTGTAAGAACATAATAAACATGAGAAATTAAGTATATTTGTAAACATATAGTTTTGCAATCTCAATGAAACATCCTCTGAATAATCCTTCATTGCCACAACAGTATTGTCATGCACAATACAGTAACTATATATTGCACTATTTATTCTCGAGATACAGAAGGAACTGAATTGCATTGCTGTATGGTACATTGCCACACTTAATGTTACATTGCCATTAACATAAATAGAAATTGCATACAATTACCACAAAGATTCCATTTTTCACCCCAAGAAGATGACAGACTTCTCTTTATAGTACTTATGATGGAAGTCAATATATGAGATGAATTAACTGTAAACCCGTAAAGGATCTCAACGCTTCTTTGGAGTGACAGTTTACATGAAATAATTTGCAACTCTCAAGTAAAATGTGCTGGCATACTACTTCTGCCTTCATTGTGCGCTGTAGCTTATCTGCAAAAATTGTGAACCAGGAGCTGAAAGGGTTTTCTAGTGTCAGGGTGTATAGTAGAGAGAGATAGAATGGCTGGTACAGATACTACAGATCACACTATGTCTAACAGCCAAAACATTCTCATTAGTGATTGTTTAGTTTTGTGAGTAATTAGTCGATTCATCTCTAACTACAGATTTGAAAGTTGTGTCACTATAACCCATTACAACACTAGACCTATCAGCTCATTAAATGCACAGCCTGAGTGCAGTTACTTAAATCTCTTTAAAAGATCATTCCCCACAGAATTTGTAAAATATCTGACCATTGAACCGAATACTTTTTCATTCCTATCATCTGGTGGAATGGGATATTTAATAAATGCATCCCTAGTCAGGTACATGAAGAATTGAGTTTACCCTCTGTTCCCTTTAAATTGTGCTGACAGTTTGAAAAATTATTTTATTAAAAATGGTTGACTGGTTCATTGTTAAAACAGTAAATTACAATTCCAGTGCTTTCCAGGTTTTTTAATTCCCCCTTTTTTTCTTATTCATGCAAGTATAAGTCAGTGTACTGTGTCCTGTAAATACTTATTAAGTGTATCATCTCACCTAACCCTTCTGGTAATACTTATAGTATTTTAGTATAATCATCACATGGTAAATTAAAACATTAGCCAAACCTTTACATGTATATATGCTTATTAGCCGAGTAATTCCTCTTATAGATGTGTTGTAGACTAAGCCTTTAAAAGTTATTTTGAAAAGTAAAACATTTCTCAAGGTGCTTTGAAGATGTTGTGGACAATTATTGTTGCCCATTCTTCGTTTTTTATTTCACCACTGGTGTGAGGGCATATTTTTTTTTTCCAGTTGCTGGTCTTGCACACAGCATATACATAATGTTTGTGCACAAACATTAATTATGTCCCTACTGTGTTTCCATAACTCATAATATGTGAATGACAGAGATGTTATTCAGGACCGACTGAACATTGTACGTTTATCAGCAGAAGACAAATTATATGTTGTGATATATTAGTTGGGTCCCTGGATCCCTGTGTAGTCACCTGTTGGCAATCTTGGTGAAATATGGCACGAGAGAACCAAGTTCAGTTATAATTGGTGTCACGCAATAAAATCTAACTTGAGGGTATTAGCCATACTGTACTACTGTTGGAGGAAGAAAGTACCAGTATAATGCACTCTCACTGCTGTGCCTGAGACATATTTCATAAATGGAGTGTTAACTAACTTGGAGCTTTGCCATAAGGCTGACAGCTGTGTGTTTGATAATGCATTATAGCCCTGACATGTACGTAACATCATACTCACTAGTATTACTATTTATAAAAGAGCTGTGTCTATCTATTCTTTCAGGTTTGGTCATAAATTTAGACACACTGATCACATTAAAGGACCCCCCTCCCCACTCCCTACCCTCTATCACTTTCACAGTTTTTACAGGTAAACCTTAACACCTTGTTTGATTTGCTATTTCTGTTAATTTCTTCGCATTTTGTTGTTTATGCTTAGGAATAGGAATGGACAGCATGTCATTGAACTTTGAGAAGAATACTAACAGACACAGGGTATAATTCTTTCGGACAATTTTTTTGAGGTTTAGTGAAACACACCATTTTGTTTATTATGTAATATCTTATGGTAATTTAGGAAAATGATTTTCATTTTGGAAATTGGAAATCGTACCCTGAATGTCCATTCATGCACATCCATTCTCTTTTAAATTGTTTATAGATCATTAGTATTGCCTTTACATATATTTTTGAAAGAAAAAACTGATTTATCAGTAAAAATTTGTGAGGGTCGCAATTTCAGCAAGGTAAAATGTTTGAGGGACATCTATCGACCTTTGACCCTATAGTGTGGTGAGGTGATTAAGTAATGTCTGTATCCAGTAATGAAGTTTGAGTGACATCAAGCGACCTTTGACCCTATAAAGATATAGAGCATGGTGAGGTGATTGAGGGTGTCTGTCTCCAATGACACCCATGAACTATGAATATAGTATGAAAAGATTCTTGTCTGATTTTCAGTTGTATTGGTTCACAATTAATTTAATTAGTTCATGGTTCCACTTATGCAGTTTGGCTGCTTGGAAAAGGTGCTTACAATTAGTTTGACTTGAAACATTGAAAAACATATTTCAAAAGATCTGATTCTTCAATAACTATGAAAGAAATTGTATATATACTCACTTGTGATCAGCTCATGGTATCTTTATGACCAGTATTCTGAGAATAACTTTTGTTAAATTTTTTGAATTTTGTGGAACTAGATAGGACTGATACGATAGCGCTCTCAGTTAAGTTTGGGCGTGTCTGAAAACTCCCATTGACGTTGGAAATAAAGTCATCCTTGGTAGAAGCAGGTATGGTCCAGGAGAGGAATAGTGTCCACTCTTATCTTTTGATGTTTTCTGTTATTACACATGTTTTTAATTCTTTACATTTGAATGGATTTTACACCTCCTTACAGAATAGCAAATATGCTAATTACAGATTGTGAGCTTCAACCTGGAGATATGGTGATGGTGATCCTTCCTAAAGTTCCAGAGTGGTGGTTTATTAATATAGCATGCCATCGTGCAGGTATGTTCACCAAGTAGAAATTGAAGGGAAAAAAATAAAGAAATAGAGAAGTAGTTGAACAGTTCAAAGATTTTGTCAGTTTGTTCTTCACATATTTCTCATCTTTAGAACTCTTTTATTAACTGTTGCCATTGGAGTTAAGATATTTATTAACACCTTAACAAATATTGTGAATGAGTACCTGACAAAATTGACAAATTAAAAGTACCTGATGAGAAACTGACAAAATTTAAAAAAAATCCGTATGAGCTATTCATGATCAAGAAAATGATCTGTTATGTTTGGAAAAGAAGACACAGATGTAAAGGCTACAGAAATGCAAAGATAGCTAACAATCTGTGTATAAAGAACCATTAATATTAAATTCATCTACTTTAGATGATGTCGTAAACATCAAGACCGATATTTCAAACTTGATGATTACGTTCATTATCTTAAACCGCTGGAATGAGGAATGGAAAAATGAAGAAAAAAAACATATATGGTATTAAGGAAAAATTATGAGTGATAAATAATTCCTTGTCATACCTTGTTTTGCTTTCCAATTTTTTTTTTTCTCTCATCTTCTTCATATATCTAGGCCTGATTGTCACCCCTGGTACATCTCTTCTGACATCTGGAGATATCAAGGACCGTCTCTTGTCCAGTAAATCTAAATGCATCATCGCTGATGATAAAGTTGCTGAGGAAGTTGACAAGGTTTGTAAATCCATGGAATGAACTCTCCAAATGTTGGTTCTGCTAAAAGTAATAAAAAAGAAAATTCAATTCCACTAATTATTGATGTTGGTCAGTTCTTTACTTGATGCAAACCAACCTCTGCTGCAATTAGTTTGAATTTAAATGAATTTGAAAAATATGAAAAGTTGGTGTTGATATATTCTATGTACAGTAATCACTGTACAGTAAACGAGATATGATATATTGCTCTGTTATATATCACTCATGTTCTAATGTACAAGACTATTGTATCAGCAAGCATAGATCCAGTGAGGAGGGGATGTGTGTGGGAGGTGCACACCGCACACTATAACACAAAATTACTTATTAGCACAATCTTGCAGTTTAGGCTTAATTTCAGACCTAGTTTAATAGCCTAAATATAACCTGGAAATGCACCATTTGACAACTAAAATTTCAAACTGAAATTTTCAAAAAATAATTTTTATGGGTGAAGAGGTGGCAGGGAGGGAAGGGGAGGATGGCACAGACCCCTGCATGGTAGTACACTTCAATGATCCCATGACCATACCCCATCCATTCTCAAATCCCAGATCCATCCCCGATCATAATTTGAAAGAAAACATATATAAACAGATAATAATAATAAATGAGACTTATATAGCACCAAATCAGTAGACAAAAGCCATTGCTCAAGGCACTTTACAAAGAAAACAGATTAATTTACAAAAGAACAAGTGAAAAGATGGGTCTTAAGTAGACTTTTGAATGTAGAAAGTTTAGAGCATGTTCGAATGTGATCTGGTAAATTGTTCCAGAGATAAGAGCCAGATCAATCAAACTAATACACCATGTAACAGTAAACCACTAATATATGAGCAGAACTGTAATATAAATGTCAGTAATTGTATTGTTAAACACATGTACTACATATCAGACTTGCAGTACAAGAGCACAATGGCATGAGTACAAGTAGGTCTATTCTTGGTATGAGTACCATTTCATGATTGGTTAGAAATTAGTACTTGATATTGGCTCAACATGCTTTGGATAGTCACCCGGTTGCAGCCAGTTGGGACAATTTCCTAATTAATGCTAAAACCTCTTTAAACTGTACTCCAATATCATGCTCTCAAAGTACTCCCATTGACAGTACAAACAGTTCCTAACCTTGATCTGATAGAAACATGATATTCGTACTGCTCATACTGACAATATAAGTGCTCTGAAGCGGAATATGACACTACAGTATTAAAGAAAAACTTGTCCCAACTGGGTGCACAGTTGGGACAATTTTCTCTACACTGTAAAGTCATGTCCAGCTTCAGAGCACTCATAGTGTCAATATGAGCAGTATGAATATCATGTTTCTATCAGATCAAGGATAAGGAACTGTTTGTACTGTCAATACGAGTGCTTTGAAGAATGATATGGGAGGACAGTTTAGAGAGGTATTAGCATTAGGAAATTATCCCAACTGGTTGGGATAGTATATGAGACTATGAATATTCATCATGGGAAGCAAACACTGTTTTGTTGGGACAGATTTCTAATGCTAATAGCACTTTACACTGTCCTCCCATATCATGCTTTAAAGCACTCATAGTGACAGTATGAACAGTTCTCAACTTTAACCTGACAGAAACATGATATTCATACTGCTCATACTGACAATACGAGTGCTTTGAAGCATGAAATGAAAGTACAGTAGATAAAAGTATTGTCCCAACTGGGATGGCAAGTGCATCCTTACTACTCTTCGACAGTCAGTTAACATAGCATCTTTCACTTCCTTTTCAAGGTTGCAAACGATTGTCCAGATTTGAAGAAAAAAATGCTTGTATCATCAAAAGGACACAGCAGGTCTGTATTAACTATCACCTTTCACAGATGTCATTATGCATCGTTACTACTTGTTTGTTTTAATGTCATTCTCATTTGGATGTGCTTGTTATTGTGAATGTGATATTACAGTCTCTATAGTCAGACTGAATTTGGAAGTAAAGTAGAAAACATAATTTCTAACAGCATGTTTGTTTCAGTAGCTATTTGATGTAGAACTACAAGCATGTTCTCAGATTGTTATTTCTGCTGTATATTAGTATTTTGAGTACAAAGTTGTTTCAAATTTCATGCAAGATGTTTCATCACACTTCCTTGACATGCTAGGAAGCCAGTTTGTTAGACGTATCAGTTGTTTTGCAATTTCATAATATTGTATGTTTTGCTGTTGTTGCTGTTATATTCAGTCTTCTTGTCCTTTCATCCAATTTAATAATCCCCCTCACCCTCCTCCATCTGTCAGTTGAGCAATATTTAATTTGAGAAAAAAGCAAAACAATTGTTCACTTTACATTGCAGTTGTCCGATGTTTGTGATTTGCACGTTTGTGTTTTGCTTTATTTTTACCAAATTTTATGCAGGTCGTCTTGGATGGATTACCATGAAAGCTTTGAAAAAGCTTCTCATTTACACAAGGTATTTAAACTTTTCTTTTGTTTCATAACAAGAAACTGTTACTATGAGTTGTTTTGTAATTTAAGTGTTTTGTAATGTTACTGTTTTTTAATGTAAGTGTCTTGTAATGTTACTGTTTTGTAATGTAACTGTTTTGTAATATTACTGTTTCTTAATGTAACTGTTTTGTAATGTTACTGTTTCTTAATATAACTGTTTTGTAATGTTACTGTTTTGTAATGTTACTGTTTTTTAATTTAATTGCTTTGTAATGTTTGTGTTTTTTATTGTTACTGTTTGTAATGTAACTGTTTTGTAATGTTACTGTTTTTTAATGTAACTGTTTTGTAATGTTACTGTTTTGTAATTTAACTGTTTTGTAATGTTTGTGTTTTTTATTGTTACTGTTTGTAATGTAGCTGTCTTGTAATGTCTGTTTTGTAATGTAAACTGTTTTGTAATTGTAACTGTTTGTAATGTTACTGTTTTGTAATGTTACTGTTTTGTAATATTACTGTTTTGTAATGTTACTGTTTTGTAATATTACTGTTTTGTAATGGTAAATGTTTGTAATGTTACTATTTTGTAATATTACTGTTTTGTAATGTAACTGCTATTGTAGGTTCTTGATTCTCACATCAGTCATGATCTGCCCTAGCTTGTGCCTTAAAATCAGCTGGTTGCATTTACATTGTTACAACTTCCCCACGTGTAGAGACACATGAACATAAGCTGATTGTTTGCAGCACTGTACCAACATATGTTCAAGGTTTGTTATTTCACCCCAACGAACAAAAGCACTTTCCTAAACAACCTTGGCATACATATGGCCTTATATAGCAGAACTACCTCTATCTATCCTCCTGTTAAACTTACACTTTTGAAGTAAGTGGTTTGCATTTGCAAACAGGGGTAACAGTGAAGGTTTCCAGAAGCAGGGACCACTTTTTAGGGGCCAGGCTTTTCAGAGGACCTAGGGGAACCAGCTAGGTAATCTTGTTAGTACACTGCTTTATTGTCACAGCAGATGTTTAAAATCTGGAACTTTACACAATTTCTGCCATCTGCTGGTAGCAGACTTACATAACAATAACCAATCTGTGTATAAAATATATATATATTCTGGACTGAATGTTTCATTTACATAAACTGTTCAGCATTGTTAAACTGCTAACTCTAACCTCTGATAAAAAGAGTAAACTTTAAAGAATTAAAAAAAAAAAAACATGAATATGAGTATGCCAGAAATTATGGTTATAAGGCATTAAAAAGTTATCAAATTGAGGTCAGAAAGCTTAACTTTATGGCAATGTTTGTTTTTGGTCAAACAGTTTTATTATTTTGTATCTCCTTTTTTAAGATTGTTTACTGTTTGCTATTAAATCTGCAGTTTATTCATGTCAGTAAGATATCAGTTAAAATAATGCTTTGTTGGCAATGCTTACAGTGCATGCAGCTTGATATTGCACGTTTTCATACCCTCAATGCTATGAATTCATATTTGAGGACCAGACTTGTAATAAGACTTGTTAAAACTGATTTGTCCCTTGTATTTTCTGTTACTTGTCATTCAGCCTCTGAAGAAGATCTTGCTAGGATAAAAACGTCAGGCCCACTCACTTGTACACATTCTCTTACACAGGCTCTTTAGTGAATAAGCAGTTTGCTAACAGTTTTTAGTTTTATTAGGATATATAAATGTGACAAGTTTCCAAGGGGAGTTCCAAAGTATTTTTCTGTCTCTATAATTAACTTCATATTTATTATACTTTATCCCTATTTTTATTTTTTTGGTTTCAGAATGTGAAAACGCTCAGCGATGACACATTTCTGGCTTTCTTTACGAGTGGCACCACTGGCAAACCCAAAATGATAGAACATTCACACGCTAGTGGCAGCCTGGGGCACATTGTGACTGGGAGGTAGGTAAATAATAAGCTGATATCATTATGAATTATGAAGGATATGTTCAACTAATACTAACTTCTGACCAGACATCTAAATGCTACCACTAAAAGTGAGACATTAAAGATTCCTCCTGACTTGTCTTTCTGCATTTTAACAAGTGGCAATATGTGGTTTGCATAGCCTCTACATATACTCACAATGCCTTTGTTCTAGTGGGTATACTAACTATGGGTTTTTTAGTGCAAGTACTTCTTCTCAGACAACACAGTGGGATCAGCTGGTAGTTAAACTAATCCCATGACTTCTTTTTGCAAAGCCTTTAGTTAAGATCTGAAGGCCACCTGAATATATTACCAGCAAGTTTTGGCGACACAAGGTCACATGCTCAGGCATTTAATGGTAGTCCCTTGGAAAATTTCTATTTAATTTTACCCTTTTGCATCTTGGCTTATATTTTTTGTCTTCTGTGTTAGCTGTTAATTTCTTTGGGAGGGACCAAAATTTAAAAAATTGTAATAACTCTACAAGCTTAAATCAGATTATATGCAAACTTGGAATACAGTTGTTGGTTAATAGCTGGTACATGTGGGCATAAATATTATGATATAGTGTGATGACATACAACACTTTAATATTCCACTAAGCAAAGAACCATATAGTGCCTGTAGGGCTCTTGTTAAAGTGGGTGAACAGCAGGTGTTTTCTCCTCTAATGTGACCCATCTACAACCTTTCATTTAATCTCACCTCTTCCTCCTCCCCTCTCCCTTACACAGTATTCAGTACTCATTAAAAACAAATTAGTTAATGGAAAAACAGACCCATTGATATACAAAACTTAAAATTTCATATAATAATAATAATAACTAAATAAAGTGGCCACTTATAACGTGTCAAATCTGTCAACTTGACACTCCTGGCTCAGGTCAAGAGAAAGATTTTAAACTATACAATACAGATTCGGCATGAAATAAAAAGTAGCAATATAGAGTTAATCAAACATAGTTAAGCGTTGACAAAAAGGATAGTTTTCCGTTGAGACTAGAAGTGGGTGAGGTAGCTTTCCTGCCAAAGGCTAGGAGGTAGTGAGTTCCAGAGGGATGGCCCAGATGCAGAAAAGGAAAGATGTCCCCAAGAGTGTTGTATAAGGATACCAATTGTCATATATTTAGCCTCCAGTACACAATGTGATATGTTAAGTGAATCTTTTACAAATCTCTGGTATTTTTTTTATTTACAAATCTCCGGTAGAACGTGGTGGCCAATTGGCTAAGGCGTCGAACTCGTGATCCAAGGATTGCTGGTTCGATTCCTGCCTAGTTCATTACGTTGTGTCCTTGGGCAAGATGCTTTATCTCACTTGCCCCCCTCCACCCAGGGGATAAATGGGTACCTGTGAGGTAACTTGTCATTGAGCACAGTATTGATTATGATTATTATTATTTTTACTTGAAGGTACTGGCTGGATGCTGTCCCCACGGATGCCGTCTGGTGTCTCTCTGACACTGGCTGGGCCAAGGCTGCCTACGGTAACCTCTATGGGCCATGGATACAGGGGGCATGCGTCTTTGTTCATCATTTACCAGCGTTTGACCCCATCAAAGTTTTGGAGGTGAGAAAGAATGTGTATGTTATAATACATTAGTAATGATTAAGTACAAGAAACCTTCCATATCAGAATAGGGAAACATTTTCCAAAGCATAATAAAACAGTGAGAGTTAATAGAAGAATCAACAATGTGATGAAGGATGTATTTATCTGGATGTTTGTAGTGTCTGATGTCACTGGTGAGGAGCGATGGATTTGCAGTATGTGATTCCATTGGTGAAGAGAGGGAGGTGGAAGGGGGAAGGGCTGTATTAAGGTTACAAGTTAGGTTATTCATTGATAGTATTGGTGAGAGCTATGTGGAATCTATGTACTTAAATTTATACCTTTCACATAATATCAAAACAGAGTGTCACTATGTGAGCTCATGTTTGTTTAGATTTAGTGACCGTCCAGCACTTACCATTTGATGTTACAGACCTTACAGAGGTATCCTATCACAGTATTCTGTGCTCCACCAACCGGATATCGTATGCTAGTACAGCATGACGTAGCAAGGTATAAGATGAATTCTCTGCGACATTGTTTGGCGGCTGGAGAACCAACGGTATGTGCCTCTCTGTTTCTGCATATCTGTTTGTTCATTGGTTGTCCATTCACGCATTTGAACTAAAATTGCAAATGTTTTCCTTAACTGAATAATTTAGAGGGTAATTAATTGGTCTGGGAATGTTATAGCAACTTTGCAACTAATACTTAGGATATTTTTAGAAGAACTTAAATGGAAAATGGAATTGACGCTGTGAATTTTTCTGAACCTGTTGTACCATATAAAACATGTTATACGAAGAGCCATGGTGTGACCATTTTGGTAGTAAATTTATATCCAAGGCTGAATTTCAACAGTGAAGGAAAGTTTGGTAGACACAAAACAAACAAACAAAATATCCTTCAAAACAAGCACCATTTATTAGAAAACTAAGATTTGTTTTTGGGGTGTACCAAAAAGGGAGAAGGTGGTACCTTAACACCCCTC
This sequence comes from Apostichopus japonicus, assembly GCF_037975245.1. Lineage (NCBI taxonomy): Eukaryota > Metazoa > Echinodermata > Holothuroidea > Aspidochirotida > Stichopodidae > Apostichopus > Apostichopus japonicus. The sequence continues at coordinate 3,578,602 of NC_092579.1, forward strand.
ATTGCACCAAACACCATGTCTCTTTTGTCATATATACTAACATTTGCATTGCTTAGAACTTAATCCTATAAGACCAAGGCAAACTTTGCATCAACTGGTAAAATGAGGTAAGACTATTCCAGGATTTTTGAAATCTAAGAACCATATTAGCTTTTCTTTTTTATCCTGAAAGTTTTGGCATTCCATTTTATAGGTTATGTGTGTGTTTCGGTAAAGAGCAAACCTGACATGAATATTGTATTTTCATGACTTAAAAAAGCTAACATGATTCTACATGACTAAAAAAAACAAAGATGACTCTACATAACTCAAAGACCTCTGAGATGACTCTACAGGACTCAAAAAATCTAACATGACACTACATGACTACAAAAATCTGAGACGAAACTACAGAACTCAAAAAATCTGAGATGACTACATGACTCAAAAAATCTAAGATGACTCTACAGGACTCAATAAATCTAACATGATTCTACATGACTAAAAAAAACAAAGATGACTCTACATAACTCAAAGACCTCTGAGATGACTCTACAGGACTCAAAAAATCTAACATGACACTACATGACTACAAAAATCTGAGATGAAACTACAGAACTCAAAAAATCTGAGATGACTACATGACTCAAAAAATCTAAGATGACTCTACAGGACTCAATAAATCTAACATGATTCTACATGACTACAAAAATCTGAGATGACTCTACAGAGCTCAAAAACCTCCGAGATGACTTTACATGACTCAAAAAATCTGAGATGACTAAACATGAATCAAAAATTCTGAGATGATTCTACATGATTCAAAAACTCTGAGATGACTCTACATTACTCAAAAAATCTAACATGACGCTACCTGACTCAATAAATCTGAGATGACTCTACATGACTAAAAACATATGAGATGACTCTACATGTCTCAAAAAACCTGAGATGACTCTACATTACTCAAAAAACCTGAGATGACTCTACATTACTCAAAAAACCTGAGATGACTCTACATTACTCAAAAAACCTGAGATGACTCTACATTACTCAAAAAATCGGAGATGACGCTACAGGACTAAACAAAATCTGAGATGAGTCTCCATGATGAAGTAAACTTCTTTGATATGACTATGATCCAGAACTTTTGTTTCTTTGTGGTTCTTCTGTGTTTTTCATACCAAACTGTTACTATATTCTCTAACAGAACCCAGAAGTAATTGAGGCTTGGCAGAGGACGACGAGGCTACGCATCAATGAAGGATACGGCCAATCAGAGACAGTATGTAGTCACACATTATTCACTTGCATTTATTTCTAATTATTTAATGATTTCAAGATCTTTTCATTTTAAATGAAACCATGCATTTGAGCTGCAAAAAGTGTGTGATAATCTAGGATGCCCATCACATCCCTGTCCCCTGTCACAAGTTTTATTTCTTCCTGCATTGTTTACACTCGAAATAAAAGGGCTTTATGTAGACAGGTAGATAAAGCAAGTTGTTTAAAAAAAAGGATTTGAAAATGTTATCACTCGTTTGATCAATGACATCTGTAAAATATACTTAGGAATGATTTGTGTAAATTTATGTGTTGCAAATCATTTGATGTACCATAATTAAACCCGACCCACCAAACTCCCCCAACTTTCTGTCTCCCTCTCCTTTCTGTCCCTCCTTCTGTCCCCCCTTCTATCCCCTTCTCCTTCCCTTCCTCCCTTCTTTCCTTCCCCTCCCATTTTCTCCCCTTCCTTTGTGAGCTGAAAACATTGTTAAAGGATTATGATTGAACACATGTTTCTGGTGAACTAAGCTTCGTCCACTGTGGAAGAGGAAAAAATGTACATCTGAGGTAAACTTGAAAGTGGACTTGGAATATTGCTAAATTAGAAATCGACAAAGGAAGTTTATGATATTATGCTGACATGTCACAGATTTAATCAATTATGTTGAAGGTGTTATACCTGCATTCTAAATGACAAAGAATTGTACTTTCATATGATTACATGCCAGGCAAATTTGTAATGGTCGGTCGGTTGTCCCGGACGACCAAATATCTGTTCAGATTACCAAAATCAGCTTTGGAGGTAGACCCACAGAAGACTAGGTGTTTACAATAAATTCAGATTGTATTGTCACTGCATACTGCCAAATAGGTAAAGTGATAAATTAATATCACCCTCCATTACTCTGGAGATACTGAAAGGCAAACAACAGTGGTGGTAGGGCCTACCATCCACCCAAAGGGGAGTTTTTCTGGCCCAAACCAGTATTCTCTTCACCAATGTACGCATTTCTCTTACAGTGTACATATTGATCATTCTTTGATATTTTGCTGCATTTTTAGGGACGACCAAATTTGCTGGTCGGACAACCAAAAAGTCAGACCCGGTTTATCCTGTGGGACAACCAGAAAAAAATTCTAATCAATTTGCCTCCATATGATTCACACGATTACATCATTTAACTATTCTGATACTCCGCAGACCTTATTAATTGGTATGTACACAAAGATGAGAAACCGCCTATTCGCGATACTGTGAAATAGGCGGTTCGAACAAAGTAGTTTCGAGGAACTACTACCTGAGAAAATAACGTTACGCTAATAAAAAACGAACACATGGGCATGAGTTGCACACTATAAACAGCCCCCAAACTCCCTTCCCTATAAGAAAGGATACTTATCAGGCTGTAATAGGCTGTTGAAACGCTCAGAAATCCAATAGGATGTAAAGAAGGTAATAATCCAATGTAATCCGGGCAGTTTTAGAAAGATTTGAATCCACTATGAAAACGCATGAGTAAACACTTTGGATGCTAGAATGAGAAGGAAGGGCATTGACCAGATAGGACTGGTCACTGAGGTTGCACAGTGTTAAAAGATTACCAGGGCATACTAGACACGGTAGAATGAGGTGCTAATGTTGTGGGGAGACAGGTAGGCGGGTCACTTGTAAATATATAAACCAGTAAGTTTTATCATTTCTGATACTCCGCAGACCTTATTAATTGGTATGTTCAAGTGCCTGCAGTTCCAACCTGGGTCAATGGGTAAGGCTGTTCCTGGAGCGAATGTAACAGTAGTTGGTGATGATAGATGCACAGAGTTACCACCAGGAGAAGAAGGTAATATTGGTGTTGCTCTGAAGCCCAGGGGTACAGCTGGCCTATTTAAGGGGTACATGGTGAGTGCCAAAATTGATGTCATTCCATGTATTGATGGATGATAAAGGTAATATTGTAACTAACTACACACAGTAGTTAAGATGCTATGCACAATAGCATGCAATCTAAAAGGCATTTCAAGACTTTTTTCAAGTAGGGATGTATTGAACTAAAATACACACATTAAACATAATATGCTCAATAGCATGCTATATACAAGGCATTTCAAGACTTTTTCAAGTAACGATGTATTGAACTAAAATCATGCTATGCTCAATAGCATGCTATATACAAGGCATTTCAAGACTTTTTCAAGTAACGATGTATTGAACTAAAATCATGCTATGCTCAATAGCATGCTATATACAAGGCATTTCAAGACTTTCTTCAAGTAGCGATGCATTGAACTAAAATACACACATTAAAGATGCTATGCTCAATAGTATGCTATATACTGGGCATTTCAAGTAGCCATGGTAAAAGTCTGCCCATTTTGTATAATTTTCTTTTCATAAAACAAATTAGAATTTTGTCAATATTGAGGTTTATTTGTTGTCTGAATTTGTTTGTAAACCTGTTTGATATACTTTGGCTTGATTGCGAATGAATTAATTTCATTTACAGAATGATCCGGCCAGGACTGTTGATGTTTTCTCCAAAGATTATTACCTGACAGGAGACAGAGCCTACAAGGATGAAGATGGTTATTTCTACTTTGTTGGTAGAGATGATGATGTGATATCATCAGCAGGGTAGGAGGAAATTCTCTACATTCAGAGAAGAGAGAGTGGGGGGGGGGATGGGGGAGAGGTTGGTTGATGAAGACAACATATAAACTAGAGAAAATATATTAGAGCTTGGTGATGAAACTGATCATGCAGTTTCAATCTATCTATCCACATAGGTAAAAACAGTCATTTGCATTAGCAGTGTGTGGTCTTCCTGCCATGGTGGTACAGAAGGACAAGTGACATTGTTAATCGTGTTCTAAGGAGTGTTTATAGGCCTCACAACATGATTTCAATTTTACAACTTGAATTTCAACACTCGCCAAAGGCCGAGCTGTAACCTTTCACAGATAGAACACTAGCATATGCCCAAATATATCACGATTGGATTGAATGGGGAAGAGTGTAGTCCTTAGATGTGGGTCAAGTTTGCCCTCTTTCTAAGAGCCTTATGTTTCCTGTGCATGTTCAGTTCTATTTGTGGGATTATTGCTGGAAGGGGTGGGAGGAGACTTGGTGGACAAAAGGGATCCATAAATGCATTTGGTGTGAAAAGTTGGGATAATATAGGGATTGCATAGGGGAGAAAGATTTGAATTTCAGTAAACTATAGTTAAGGGACATGTGCATACTCACCGATGCAAACATCATGTTATACTACTATTTAACATATCAGCAGGTTGCATTGGTTTTTTACCCCGACAGATATCGAATTGGTCCATTTGAGGTGGAGAGCGCCCTGCAGGAGCACCCTGCAGTGGTAGAGTCAGCAGCTGTTGCTGCAAAGGATTCTCTTAGAGGAGAGGTTAGTTCAGAAAAGGGGGGGGGGGAGAAGGGGATTTATTATCTTTAATGAAAGGAAAAGAATGGTGCCCAATGGTTATTTATTCCAAGGGGTCTTATTTATTACTCTTGTTTTACATTTTATGCAAGAAGTAGATTAATGTGGGTTGTGTCTCCCACCCCCCCCTTCTCCTTTTCCCTATCCTCACATATTACCTTTCTTTCGATAGCAATTCATTTTATTATCTGTATATTGATCACTAATTCATTTCCTTTGCAATTCCACCCATCTACACCACCCTTTCACATATGTTCTACTTTGTTTGTTTTTCACATAATTGATTTTTTTTGCAGGTGGTTAAAGCTTTTATAACCTTAGCAGATGGTTTTAAAGACAGAGAACCAGAAGAGCTAAAGAAAGAGTTACAAGACCATGTAAAGAATGTTACAGCTCCTTACAAATATCCCAGACAGGTGAGAGATCATTCAAACATATACCTTTATGTAAAATGAACATTTGAAGATATCATCTCCAAAAATAAATACAAAATTTGGCATATATTATAGTTGAAAGATACATTTTACAAAAAGAATTTGTGTTACCGTTATACATCTTTGAGAAAAAGACCGCTCGGTACTTGAAATAATATGGTATTTTTACTTCAGTGTACAAAAATTAGCACCAGGAACATTTGAATTATGTGTAAACTTCAAGTAGTTTGTGTATTTCAATTGCAGGGACAGAAAATGTCTATATGGGATAATACTGTTATTTTACTTCATTCGAGACATTTAATTTGATGTGTTACAACCACTCAGGACTCTTAGATTGAGAAGTAATCAAATTATGTGTGAATATGGAGTGGTTTGATTAGAATCATGCAAATGAACAATTCGATGCAAATATGCAACTTGTGTTATAGATACTAAAACACACAACGCTGAGAACATCACTATATGTGTTTTTATCCATTCAAATTCAACATACCTTACCTAAAGCATGGCTTTCATTGCGGTCATATTACTGTCGATATGTCAGAGGCCAACAGAAGGGAAAATGTTTGAGTACAAGTGTAGTTGTACAGCCACTGATGACCTTGGCTTATAAGTCCAAACCTAATTAATTATGTTAATCCTTTATTTTACAAATTCTAGTGACTTACCAAGAAATGTTTTTTAACTTGATATGAAGAACACAGCACAAGTGTATGGCATTCTACACCATTTTACCTTGATAACTTTGTAATACTTTGTGAAGATGTCATTTATTGATTCAATGATCGTCTTCTGAAGAGCTTAAGTAGTTGTCAGTGTGCTAGACTACTGTATGTAGTCCAGCCACTTCCATTAGTGAGCCTCTGATGTTACAAAAGTTCATTTGTCCCAGCATAAAAGTAGTAAATAAGAGAAAAAACCTAGACCAGTAGCAGTGGCTTTGATCGGTCTGTTACATATCAAAACTTTGTATCCGTAACCATTATGCAATATAGCATAGTACATTCTACTCAGCTACTAGACAAGGCTGTATGAATTTTCATCATTTATTCCACAAAGAAAGCTGGTCTATGTGTAAAATTTGAACAAACTGCTGGTACGTGTTTATAACTCTTTTTATGGATAAATTAGCAATTCAATTTTTCTTGGATGGGTTTGATCATTTGTGGCATATAAATATAATTTAATATGACATTATTTTAGCTACACTTCATATGCCCATCCCTGTTGTTCTCTCTACTTTAACATAACTGTGTGATGCTTGTGTTCCTGGGTAACAATAAAAGACATGACGAGAACACGTGCAGGTGCAGAGTTTGTCTTTTACCATTTCTTTCGTAGAAAGATTTTAACTTGTGAGGGTTATCAGGAATCAACTAGTGCAGTGACTCTTTCAAGCGACTGTAAGACAGTAGAAAAGTAGGACGATGTGTATAGAGAGGCTTTTCACTCCAATATTTCTTTTTGCTATTATAGGAGATGTTATTGTACCAAATTTCAGCATTTGCACTAAGTAGAGGCTGGCAAAGGGGAGTTGGACATGTGGGTATCATTTAAGGACTGAAACTCGATCCTTAAAATCACCTCAGTATCAGTATCAATAAACTAGACCCGCTATGCCTTTTGTCCCACCAATTCCAGTATTTGATTTTGTCTAACACAAAGGCACTTTTAAGTACCCTTTTTTTAGCTTTGATCAACAGCACACTTTCTATGATACTAATATATCTTTCTCAACAAAAGATCATTTATATTAACACAATTGGCATTCCTCCACCTCCCACTCACCACCCCTATACTTTTATCAAAAAAAGTGCCCCTTTTCAGAAATAAAACTGCCCATCAACATTTGTGCCCCTCCCAGATTCAATCCTATTCCACTGGCCCTGGAATGATTTACTAGTAACTTGACTGTAGTACAACTAAATCACGGAAGCGAACCACTTAAAACAAGGGGTTGTGAACATCATGCAACACACCTAGCTACTTTAAACAAGAAGAGTGGAGTTCCATAATTGTTTTTTGTCTCGTTTGTGATGTTGAAGTACGTCATCTTAAGGGCACTCTTCCTCAATGGATTAATTTTTTTGTTTTCTTTACCAGATTGAATTTGTTGACAGTCTCCCAAAGACGGTGAGTGGCAAGATAAGACGAGTTGAATTACGAGAGAAATAATCAACCTGAACTCACAGGCGTAGGAACCCTCTCAAACCTGGGGGGCTCCTACCACTAGATTTTGGCCTAGGGTTGGTGCGTCCCTAACCCCCAAACCTCTGTCCCCTACCCCCTCCCACCTCAGTTCCTATGCCTATGCATTGAGTTCGGTAGGAGTCACGTTTACCTGTTGTATGCCCTAAAGATCATGTTATTTGTGCACAAATTTTCCTATTTTGGTGATTCAGTTGTTTACGGACTATGAAAAGGGAACAAGAACAGAAAATTCCTATGAATGCCCTCCAAAAGAAAGGCAAAGTATATTTTATATCTCATAGCTATCAGAGCAGAACAAAGCAGACAAAACTGTTTCTGTTAAAATATAAATAAAAGACTATGTTAGTATATAACAATAAATAATAATGAAAAATGATAATTATTCCGTGTTTCGTGGCAGACATAATACCTGTACGTTATTTAACAATGATTTTGATTTCAAAACTTTTAACTATGCAGCTTTGACGTCTTAACATATTTCACAATATTGATGGCGTATTCATACAGTGTAGAAAGTATTGTGTAAATGTTACAGATACTTTATATTTGTATGTAATGTTACAGACTAGCAGATGCTGCATCTGATATTAATTTTTTTTATTGCTGCATCGAAATATGTAATGTTACACATTTTCATAAAGGTATTAATCTCATGTTTAAAGCATATTAAAAATGGACACATCTCATGAGACTTGAAATGACACTTGCATACAGTTCAATTAAGGAATTTTGTTTGAGACTTTGGAGTATTGAATGGTGTCAAAAATTGCTCAAAATATTGTAATTAATAAGTCTTTGATCATTAAAGGAGCCTTGATCTTACAACCAAAGACAATATTTGTACAAACATGGTGATAACTACGTGGCAAACAAGAAAGTAGCTCTATTCACAAGCAAGCCAGGGCTCGCCGACAGCTAACATGCAACAGTGAATATAAAGATTAAACTATTGTTACAAAAATAAAGGGCATCATTCCTATAGCGTCTTAGCATTCGCATATGCAAATGAGGGATAAAGGCTAAGGGTGAGAGTTAACTTTACAATTAAATACAGTCGTTTGTTATTTGTAAAAAATATAGTGGTCCATCAGTCTTTATTATAAGATGTTACACATGGTATAACTGACATCATATGAACCAAGTACTAGGTGACTTTTGCACTAGCTTTCTGGATGAATCAAATCATTTATTTGTGGGATGTGTGCGATTTTATTACCATCACTAAAATGTTTGTCCTAATCCTGTATTTTTTATTTATTTTTGGTAATTCCAATTCCATGGTCTAGTGGGGCAATTATGACGATTGTTTCAAGAACTTTCCAGTAATATATTTCTTTTTAATATCAAGACATAGTTTTACCGTATGTGCCAATCAACTCTGTAGCCATGGATCATTACAGAAGCTGTTTTCTAATTTCTTTATTTTCATCAAAATTAGTTTCGACAAAATGCATTCTTTTTTTAATTCATTCTATTCCATTGTCTAGTGGGCACTTTTGACCATATTTTCAAGAACTTTCTAGTAATATACTTCTTTTCAATATCAAGACATCATAGTTTTACCATATATGTGCTAAACCAACTCTATAGCCACAGATTGTTACAGACTCTTTTTATTTCATTATATTAACTGCCCAACTTATCTTCAAGCAAACTAAGTTTACACATGTTACCCCTCTTCTTAAAGCATTACACTGACTTCCAATTGAAATGTGTATACATTTTTAAGTCCTTATTTTAATCCACAATTGTATTTATAACAAGTTATCTCCAAATTACCTTTCCGAACTTCTATTAGTAAAACAATACAAGTGTGCCACCCGTCAGTCAAAATTCATTACCCTCCTAGTACCTAGAACCAATGAGGTTACCTATGCCAACCATGCTTTTCAGTTTCTGGTCCCAAATTGTGGAATTCCCTCCAAACCATTTAAAATCTATACCTATTAAATCACTTTTCAAATCTAAACTAAAAGCCTACCTCTATGCTAAACATTTTTTCAATTTGATTTGTAATTATTTTTCATTGTTGCATGATTGTTTTTGCTTTTCTTTCTATTCAAACTATATATGTACGGCGCTTTTGACAAATTTATTGTTTATAATCTTAGTTATTATTATGATTCATATTATATTAAAGAAGACAAAAACCTATAGTAATCAGTACTGATCTATGGTATAGAGATAACAGGGAAAACTGTACCCAAAAAGCTAAGAAATATGTTATTCCATTCGAGAGATATCACAGAATTAATATTTCTTGACATGCAACATGCAAGACTTAATCAAGTCTAAAATATGATATCACTGAGCCACATGTGCTTCGTTTATGTTTTTCTCTATTTTATTACAATATCAATTTTGTTATCATGGAGATTTTGGGTTTTTGAAAGTGCTGAATCTAAGAAATTGAAGCTGGTCACTTGACCTATAATGATGGCATTGGTGGTCAGGGTCAAATTTGATGTAAAATGCCAACTTGAAAATATGGAAAGTAAAAGAAGTGAAGGGTTTCAGATCCTAGTGGCACTATGACATCACAGATTTACAAAATGACTAAACAGATAGGATATCTCCCAAATAGCTGTGTGGGGGGGGCGGGAGTGGTGGGGGTGGAAGTTGTTCAAAGATGTATATAATATAAGCTAAAGATAATGGTTGGGTTTGTGTCCCATTTCTATTAATAAAACACATAAATTCAGTTTCTCTGTGAGGGCAGCCTTCATATTCAGAGAGCTCTGACAAAATGGCAAGGCTACTATAGAGGGCGCATGTCAAGATTATTTCCATATCAGCTGGGAATATATGTATGATACTGCAGCTATAAATTCAAGGGTGATGGGTATGATAATTGGGTTGTGCATTATCTTGAAATGGTTAAGAATTTTTTTTTTTAATGTAGAATCTATAAAACTTTCATTTTGTCCTCGATTGGATGGACAGATATGGATAGTACTATATGAATAGACACTTAAATTTAAAGGATAGATAACTTTTTGGGGTACCGGAAAAACATGAAATTTTCCAAATTTATAAATGTCATATGGAAATATTTTTCTTGTCTTAATTTATTTGATAAATGATAATATCAACCAAGACTTTATCACCATCATGTACGTTTCCAACTTAAATAAATGTTAAACATTTTCAAATGTTACTGTGGAAGTAAATAAACAAATTTGAAAAGAGAAATTAATTTAATTGTTGATACGAAATGTTTTGTCATTTTAATAGCAGAGGGTACAAAGTCGGAAGACTTAAATTGAAAGAGGGAAAACGAAATTTTGTGGTAAAGAACTTATTTTCAAGAGAAATGGTGTTGGTATTATGAAACCGTCTTTAGCTACCGTTTTCATCATTCTACCCAACTTCCACTCCCAGTCGAAGCCAATTCTACATTTTAAACTTGACGGAAACTCCACAATATTACTAAAGAAAACACATCTAAGAAGATATTGGCACTTATTGTGTTATGTGTCATGGAATAATTATGAAGACGGCAGAGGGAAACAAATGTTTTTGTGATGCGTTATGACGGATGTTGAACAATTTTGTGACGCCCGCCCTCTAATATACCCGTGGGCAGCCAACGAGCATGTCGTTTCACATTGAAAATTGTTTACGGGGGACCATCTCAAATCACACCTGTAACAAGAGGTTAGATTATCTTCATTCCCAGCAGAATTTTAGTATTATACTAGCTGCGGTGTCCCAGATAAGACAAAATTCAACTGTCTTCTCGAAATATTGACATTTAAATCGATATTTTCAACCTGTTTCTCAAAGTTTCGAATCGGTAATTTCGAAATTTCCACATTTTCATCGACCATATCGACTGTTGTATCTACAAATTTCGACTTATTTACCTTATAATTTCCATTCTCGAAATTTGTTATCGAAATGTTCCTCACAATGTTTAGCTGAACATTTTTGAAGATATGATTGTCAACGTTCGACTATGTGAAACAAAAATGTTATCTTTTCGTGAGATGTCAAAGTTGTTGGAATTTGGATGGTTTTTTTTGACATGTTGAATTTGTATGAAGTTGAAACATCGATTTCTCTATTACGTCTTTAATTGCAAAATTGTTAATTTTCAACACGAAATTTATTCATAAACTGTACAAATTTAGGATATTTCTTCAAATGTTTGACTTTTCGTGTAAAAGGTTTCGACTTCATGTCGAAATTCGGTAATTCGAAAATTCGACGGATGGTGCCAAAAATTTATAAGAAGAACCATTGCTCATTTTGACTGCCTGGCACTCCTTTATATACTGATAAGGTGGGGGGGGGGCAAAAATACACTTCTGCCCCTCCGCCACACACACTGAAAACAGGGGCGTATCCAGGGGGCGCAACAGGCGCGCGCCCCCCCTATTGGCCGTCACCAAAAAAAAAAAAAGTTAAGCAAAAAAACAAAAAAAAATTGATGACGACCTTTATGTGAGATGTCGGTGATCGCTCAACCCCCCCCCCCCCTCCCGTATGCTTTATTTTTTGTTTGCCAAAAAAAGGTTCTGGCAAAGTTCGGCGGTATAATAGTTTTAGAAACATAGATGGTAATTGTGTTTGTATTATCACTATAAACAATAAGTGACATGCCAGCCATACTAAATTGTGCATTTTGTGTCCCTATTTACTGGAAATGTTGCTTATTATTAAGGTCGAAAAATGGATCACATATGGCCATGGGCGGCGATCCTGGGTGGAGGGAGGATATATCCCCCCCCCATGAAAAGGGGTGGATGGGATGTAATGCACCATATCCCCCCCCCCCACCAAATGCCAGGGATAAGAATATTTTCATGCCTACATTTATGCATCTTCGTTAATGTACGGCTCTTTTTTAGCTTCATTTCTCGCCTACCATAAACGCAGTGCGATCTTTTCAAATAAAGCGTCTTTATAAAGCAAAAATAGTTGACTGTAGGCTTCATTGGCCCTATAACAACAAAATGTATTATTGCGCCCACGGTATTGATATAGTACATATATGCACCCTCATAGTATTCATATAGGCCCTACAGTAGGCCTACACACGTACATGTTCCCTCGAACAGCTGAGAATCTCATGTAACCAGGGTAATGCTTAATACACGTTTCACCTGGATGCCCTAGCAATCCGTACCTAGGAATGTAACTATGTGTAATTGTGTATTGCATGTGTATAGGCCTATAATAGCCTGCATGAGGCCATTTTCTTCATCGAATAATATAAAAGAGCTCTCGAACATTCTAACGTTGCGCCTGAAACAAGATTGACAGGGGCAATTTTCCCAAAATAACACCCGAAATTAAAAAAAAAAGTATTTTGGATCCTGATTATGAGATATTTCGGACATGACATCCCTATTTTAAAGTTGGGTATATGCCGCTTGGAAACCTCGGGAAGTGCCGTTTCCGGCCATCTAGAGGGTTTGTAAATCCCAAAATGTTCTTGTACGCTTCGCGCCAACTCATGGTGGCGCTACGCTTAGACAGTCAACAAGGTCATATCCCCCCCCCCCCCCCACTCGGAAGTACGGATCGCCGCCCATGCATATGACACCATTTTGCATTTCAGCCCTTCTTCGAAAGCAAAAATTGTACACCCCTCCCCTTAGACCCATTCCCCAGGACGGCGATCATTCATGCCTGGCGCCCCCCCTATTGGAAAATCCTGGATACGCCCCTGCTGAAAAGTTGGGGCACCCCCACTCCCCCTCTTCAAACTTCAAATAATCATTAGGGAGTTATAATTATATATCCAGACTGGTCATCACAAGATTCATAAATTTTAATTTTGTACTTTTAATTTTTTATTTTAATTTTGTACTTTTGTGGAAAAAAACATAAAATAAATGTAGTACGGTTATCTTCCCAAAAACGTCTGCTAAATCGCGGAATAGGCTTATGGGTGACCAACGTTTAATATCGCTATTCAGAATTTACATAACTGTCTTGCTACAAGATTGCAGCCTCGACTGGTAAAGTATGACGAACTCGATTAACAACACAACTATAAACAACAGTAATTGCACCTTATGTCAGCCTCAGTGACCACTCTATACTGACTAGGTGAAACTTATACAACAGATTGGTCAACTAATTGATATTTCCTGGTGGTTCAGTACAGCTTCCGCTTTTGAAATAAAAATGACCCTTGGTTCCGCTTATTCAATCCATGCGTGAAAGACCTTTTAATTTATTAATGGTTGTTCGCTCAATATGATCGTGTCGTCCTTATGGAGAGCCGTTTTAAAATTCAATCCGGGAATTTCAGATATCCAGATATCTAAATTCAGTAAATTTCATATAGGCCTACTTGGAGATATCTAAACTTAATTTTGAGATATCTGAATTAGATCTTGAGAAATTTAACATTCTGTGATGCTTTGTAATATCTGAAAATTGATTTTAAGATATCTTCAGTTATCAGTTATTATCAGTTAAGATATCTTTAATTACCGGTAACTTGAAATAGGTCTATCTGATATTAATTCGAGATTTCTAAACTTCCACAATAAAATACAGCGTTCCATACGTCCGAGTCCGCCGTCCTGTGCCAATCGCGTGAAGAAGTATCATGCGTGGCAAATCCCTTATAATCCAATATGTTAACCCTTTCTGTCAAATTCGACCTTTTCGTATCAAAATTCTGCACTATTTTGTCACGGTTTTTCTCGAACTTTGTTGAAATAAACAGTCAACAAATAGCCTAGAGTGAGTAGGAATAAGTCGAAATTTCGACATTTTATGTCGAATTTCCAACAGTCTTATCTGAAAACGGCTTGCTATTTTATCTCAAAATGTCCACTATATTTGCAAAACAGTTAAAATTTTCCAATCCATAAACAGAGGGGAAGTGACAACCGTATACGTATGTACCTTCCCTGAATATTCAGGTACAGATCCGGGCAGGGTTTGAGGGTGTTCACGAGCCCTTGTTTTCGACCTCACACAGAAAATCATAAGAATTTATTAGCACGGTCGTTTATACCTTGTTACCTAATATATATATAGTCTAAATATGCATCAAGATGGACCATTTGACGTCTAGACATCTACAGACCCTCTCCTAAATGGGAGTACACCTCAACAACCCCAGGACCACAACACGTCCTCCTAAAATGCTTGATCCACCCCTCATATTGTATAGGCTCATATTGTCACGTGGGTGAAGGTTCCTGTTTGGCATTCTTCACATTTCATTGGAGGAAAATTAAACATCCAGCTTTTTTACTTTTTTGTTGGTAGGTGAAAATTGTTCAATTCCACCAAAGAACATTAGTTTCAACCATTTCATGTTGTTCAGTTCGACTATATATTTTCAAACAATGACAGAAATGTTGTATTGTGCGTTGTTCACACGAATTGGCCTCTAATTTGACCGATTGCGTCATAAAAACATTGGTAGCCCTATAGCCGGCCTACGTCAAGCTGTATCTATATATTAGGCCTAAATCTTGACGATCCGTTACGATGAATTGAAGGGAAAGACTTCCCAGTGCCGTGTGCCTCTTTTGCCTGCGCGGTATATATATACTGACACGATGTTATGTCCTTGAAAATAAGTACACAAAGCTGTATATAATCCCCATAGCAAAAGCTTTGGTGGTTTCTGCCAGCATGAATATATAGCATGCATAGAGATATCCTAGAGTACGGTATGTATAACAATGAAGTCAACAATTATCAATTCAAAAAGATTTCGGTCCTATTGTACAGTGTCAAATACAACACGGATAAAGGCATACTGGCCGTTTGTAATTATAGCTTCAGCAGTGGGTGTGAGAAAAAGAAATGAAAAAAAAACAGAGATAGTTATAAAAAAAAAGAAAGCTATAGGGAGACGACCGTTATATTTAATCAAGCCCGGTTGTATTAACGAGATGTGGTTGTTTACATTTGCACTCTTCAATACTTATTATGTCATGCATTCCACACTGGTTTAGGCGGTTAATGACATTTGATCATCATTTGCTTGTAAATTAAGTATAGGCTACGTATAGCCTACTTAGTATGGAGTTAAACTTGCAGCAGAAAACAGGTGAAATAGTAGCACTTCTCGAACAACGCTTTGTGATCTTTTGGAAAAATCTTTTGCTTCAGTTTTTCTTGCAATGTTTAGCAAAGATTAGTCGCGTCTTCAATTTTCTCTACGGATGTTTCAATCTCTACGAAGACACCGGCGGCCGAAGCGTACGGGACCGTCTAGATCCGAAGTTATCGGCCGTACTTGACGATGAATACGAGTTAAACGCTCGCCGGAGGCACGGTGAAACTTTAGTACACGATGCCGTGAGGAATGAGAGGTTGGATTGTCTCATCGAGCTTCTTCTCTCCGGAGCAGACTTGGAAATATCAGATGATGAAGGAAATGCTCCGTTGCATACGGCAGTGCAGGTGAGCTTGAATCGATTTAATATCTAGGGCTATATACTATCTAAAATATATCTAAAACAGCTGTTGTCTGCAACAACTGAAATCTCATCACATTCGATGACCCTGACCGAGACTCGGATAGAAAGATGGTCGCCCGATTTGTTGGGAAGGGACTTTGTTCCTAAACTCCTTCGTTTTTATCTCTCCCTCTCCGCCCCCCCACCCCACATCACCCTCCTACTATACTGATGATTTCTCTCTATGTTTGTCACAATTAAAATTGTGTTAAATTGTGAACTTGACGGCGGCATGCAGTGGCGTAGGAAGGTACTTTTGAGTGGGGGGGGCTGAAGACTGATGGACGGCCTGGGGGAGGGGTCAAAGGGGAGGGGGTTCCCCCTCCCCTTTGGAATTTTTTTGCATTTCCAGGTGGCCTCAGATGCAATTTGGTGCAATATAGCACACTTCAACACCCACTCCATTTTGTAAAGAATTTTGCATTTTCACCTGGCCTTAGATGCAATTTGGTGCTTCAAATGAGATTTTTTTTCTCATTTGGAATTGAAAAAGGGGTTTTTTGACTTGCGGAGCGGGGGGGGGGCGGAAGTATCGTCCATATTTTTCACTGGGGGGGGGCTGGCACCCCCAGCCCCCCGGTTCCTACGCCCTTGGCGGCATGGATGATGGTTGCATCACTGCATGGTAAATGACAACCACCTACTATGCGGTTTTATATATATATGTTGATAGTATGGGGGGGGGGGTCGTCACTTACTTAATCAATGACACTAACTCGAATCACGAGTTTAGATCTCTTCTTTCACCGTACTCTTTCACCTGGTTCTAGATAACTCCACATTGTGTCTGACCTTTCATTGTTAGGCCATATGCATCTAAGTTTAATGGTCAGACTAGAAATGCTTAGCTTCATATATGGTTACTTTTTGTTTTGTTTTCATACTTACTGTTACAACTGTTATCATGTATCGTCAATTTTCATTACTATTTTTTGTATAATAATTGTGTATGTATGTATATGTATTGCAATTAAAATAAACGAAACTTGCTGAGTAGCCCACATTCCGTCACAACGTGTATTACTATAGTACCGTGAGTGACATGGCTATACTCGGATATAGATTATCAATAAGTACAATGACTAGTACCTTTATAAAGGTAGAGGAGGGGTGGTGGGTGTATGGTGACCCTTAAAGGTGTCCTGATTGATTCAAGTGATGGATTCATTGAACCAGTAACTGTTGAACAAAGCATCGTGCAGTTTTGCGAGATTTTCTGAAATGAATTTGATCTCTGCACTGTTACCAAGATACAATCAGTATTATCATGTAGAACAGACGTATATTACCGAATGCGAATGATATAATAAAGGCGTATATAGCAGTGTTTCATATTGACATATACGACGGTAAATGCAACGAAGAATAGTACGCAGATATAGATATTATATTCCACAGATAGAAATACCTGTATACAATTAGCTCGCATAAACAACAGTCTTTGTCTCCTTTTTTCCCCTTTCATTTCTGAAGCCAACAAAACCACCCAAGCGATTTTCGTAACCACATATTTTTATTCTATGAACTATTTTATAATCCTTTTTCATTGCAAAGCCTTACATCAGCTTGTAAACTAGTCGTATTATACACCTTTCCTCCCCTTTCCATCCTCTACCCGACACTAAACCGCCCACACCCATGCCCATGCCAGCAAACCAAAGGTATGGAACGCCAAAAGGATATCAGGTGGCGTTGCTACCCTAAACAGGAGGTGCTACTACTCTAAACTGGAGGTGCTAGCCTGAACCAAGGTTGCTAAAGATGATGGTTTGGTTTTTGCCTCCTAGTTCCTCCTCAAAATTGTGTTGCATTAACACACACATCACGTGCATGTAAATACGCTAGTTAATTGGTTATTAAAGTTGGAAACGTGCCAAATACAACTTCAAGCCAAACAAACCATTTTACTCTCACTTTGCTACTTACTCGTTTTTCATTCCATTTATTAAAACTAGTGAAAAATGCAAATATTATAAAGAAAGGAGTCCAAGTATCTATCAAATATCAAAAAGAAAACAGAATGTGATCAAACAATTTAGTTTCATATGTATAAGTAGTCAGTAAGATTGTTTTAAATTAACATATAAGATGAATAAACATTAACGGAAATTATATAAGAGGATCTAAATGATCAGACTGGATGAATATTACAGCGTAGCTGATCGTATATTTCATTCAAATGGCGGACCTTAAAGTTTAAATGTTGTCACCGAAACATTTTGCATTTTGCAATCTTTCAAATATCCAAAGTACAAACCATCCTTTGAAATAACATATATTTCAGTCTGGGTGGAATCATTAAAATTCCCGTTGGAATACATCACTCAGAATATGCAACAAATTGTTCGCTTAGGTGTAATTTTGCATGCATTGTTGTATTCGGTTGGGAATATGTTAGCGAGCGAGTCTAGCTATTAGCAGTTATTGTAGAACTGATTTCCCGTGTGTCGTACAGTAAAGCTAGAGTTGAATGTTTTCAGTCTAGTTTGAGACCCCTCACACGACTTTACAAATTAAGCCCTGGTCACTTAGGGTAGAAGGTACCTCCTGTTTAGAGTAGAAGCACCTCCTGGCGGAAACGTCACCTGTGGTCCTTGAGGCGTTCCATGAAAAGGACAGTGTGACTCGTGAATTGACATATTGGTGTCAGCCACTGACCTCAGAGGTCAGTGGTGTCAGCCAGTAAAGACAATTTTCTAATGCTAATATCACTCTGTAATGTCCTCCACATCTTGCTTCAAAGCGCTCATATTGATAGTATGAACAGTACCACATGTTTACTGATACAAACATGATATTCATACTGCTCATACTGTCAATACGAGTGCTTTGAAAAGCGGGACATGAAAGTAGAGTATTTGAGAAACAAAATTCTCGCAAGTGGGTGACTTGTATTGATTGTGCGTTGCATATGCATGAGAACAAGTTTCAAACTGGCTATATCACAGGACGTGTCGAAAACTAACTTGTGTAACTATATACTGTCTGTCTTGTGAGCTGTTGCAGGTAGTGCCTCGTATTTATTCGTTTTATTTGGAATCTGAGCCACTGAGTCAAACGTAGCTAATTAGTCTGGTTCTCTTATATACTATATTGGGCAGATCAAATGACCGGTATGCAATTGAAGATATAGGCAAAGAATTTGAATGAAAATATATATACACCCAGTTACTTTATCAGTTTACTTGGAACGAAACTGATATGTTTTGCGATCGGCTTGGCTTGGAAATGATCCGTCGCTTCCTTGCTTACCTGCCACTCCACAACCGTATACTCTGCCCTAGATTGAGATCTCAACCTTTTTAGCACTTTGCTGCCCCACAAGTGACATGTATTTCTGTGAATGACAACTACATGGTGAACAAAAGTGGCAAATAAGTCTGTTCAATGTATCAGAGTATCTCTTTCGAGATCCGGCTTTAGGATATACAGATCACTCTCGACCCATCTCAACCCATCTTTGTTGTATAGAGTATTGTATTAATTCATGATATGCACGTTGCCTTTCTCCACAGTTGAATAATCCACATTTAGTTTACGCACTCATCGCCTTTAACGCCTACGTGAATGTGAAGAATCATTCGGGCCAAACACCAAGACACATCGCTGCTCAACATGAAGGTAAGAGCTGATTGTTCAAGTGGCTCCCATGCTGCTGATCAACACATAATAGTATCTTGCCCTCTATACGAAATTGTTCCACGTAGAAAAACAAAACCAGTTAACAGTAACATCACTGGCAACTGCATGATGATATCAGTATATAGAACAGTCTTATGGAAATTCATGTGACACTTAAACCCATTAGTAATAAACATAGAAATAAGGAAGTGTATACTCTTTGCATCCATACACATGTTAACTTGATAGAGAATTACACGCGTAACGTTCAAGGGATTTAAAACCTTCAAGTACCCAACAGACATTTTCAACAGTCCCTTGGTACCGGTAACGTTCTTAGTAAGGTTATTTTTGTGTATTAGCCAATGGCCTTTGTGAATTCTCCAAGATACTTCAATGATTATGAGATATATGAAACTAAAAATTGATGATATCATTATACCTGGTACTCTGGTCGCCGATTCAGTAGATTCTGGTGAATGACTATTCATCAACTCCGTGAAGATGCCGATATATGTTTTTCTTCACTTACAAAAGTGGGAATTAGCCCCCCCCCCCCCCTCCTCCCCCCGATACCCATTTCTGGGCCTTCTGAATAATACCCTTTGAGCTCACATCTATAAATCAGCCGTGTGAGAAAGCATATATAGCTGTCAGTATACAGAGATCATGTGTCTTTCTGATACAAAAACAACTTTCTCTTACAATATAGGCCTCTTATTTGTAAGTATAAAAAATATCAAACTTAAAGTTCCTCTGTTCGTCTGTCAGTCCGTCAAATGGTTTGTCTATCTCATTTTACCGTAAATGTTATCTTGGTAGAATTTTTAAAAGACCGCAAGAGACTTAAAAGCTGAGTTGTTGAAATCTCAAACCAATTTCCAATCATTGAGAGGAGTCAAACTATAGAATGTGTACATTGGGTATATGAACAAGACTATGCATGTTGTCTGTTGAAACTGTGAAACAGTTTGTCAAAAGGGTGACCAGTTATTTTATTTCAGATTCGGCTTATCTACGGGTGTCACCGAATCCCTTTAACTTTAATCTAACAGTGCGGATGCACCACCTACCAGTAACTTTATAGTTGATACGTTGATGTCCTTTAATGCCATACTTGGTTGCACTTTATGGCTTTAATTTTGTTTTCCACCCAGTCGTTACATTTTCGTACCAAGGGTATTGCTTACATTCTCAATATATATATATGGTTTAACACGAATCTCACCCGTACATTCAGTGTTATGAGGCTGACTAAAGTCATTTTCTCCATCGTATTATGATTGTAGATTAAGCTTACAACCCGTAAATGAAAATCCGATGAAAAATCTCTCTTTTTTTTGGCATGTTATATACAATTGGGAATCGTGTTTGTGTTTGACTTATTTGACCTGACCACGGAGGCAACACATGTACATGCGCAGTAATAATCTTTAAACGCTACATTGCGCATTGCTATAACGTAGTGCTCTCTTTATATACTAAATAACCTTCCTTGTCAGTGACGTATTATCCAATAAACAGGAATTACACCTACACTAATTTGCATATAACTGACTATAGGTGAAAACTATTATTTTCATCAAGTGATTATAAGATAATTACAAACATAGTACCGGTACACCAGGTTGGGTGAACATGATACATTTACAGTCATATGATTTGAGCGACTTCAGCCAAACGATCGTATCGAGCTACAACGTGATGCAGAAAAGGGTACATTTTAGTAGAATGGAACACACCTGCTTTCAGCCACACAAGTTTACTTGTTTCGCCTATCTGGTCTTGCAGAGAAAGGAGCAGATATCTTACGTGCTTTACACAGTATGGGAGCAGAGAGATGTAACGACAATATGACGGATTGTAAAGATGGCTGCCGTTGCCAAGGATATTACGATGGTCTACCACAGGAATCACAATTTGACATTTCAGATGAACTCGAAAAAGGTAAGGTCTTTCATATGAATAATTCCTTTTTTACTTGATCGGTTACCCCATATTTATTTTCTAATATATATAAATATATTTTAATATATATATATATATATATATATATATATATATATATATATATATATATATATATATATATATATATATATATATATATATATATATATATATTTATATTTATATATATATATATATATATATATATATATATATATATATATATATATATATATATATATATATATATATATATATATATATATATATATATATGTTGATACTAGTTTAACACTAGTAGTTGTAACTCGGAGTTTCACGCGTTATAACGATCGTCAGACAACAGAGTTTATATTCCGCTCTGTCCACTGGACATAGAGCACTCTGCGCCAAGATAGACGCCAACCAACCAACTATATATGTATATATATATATATATATATATATATATATATATATATATATATATATATATATATATATATATATACATATATATATATATATATATATATATATATATATATATATATATATATATATATATATATATATATATTGTTACTAGGAATTTAAGACGTAAAGTCTTAAAAATGGTTTGCGTCCCTATACAGTCCTCCATGAAAACACTTTAAAACTTTAAATTACCTCTACAGGAAAGCACAATACTTAGTTATAATGACCCCAGACAAAACATTGGTTTGTGCGCAACGTAGTGATAGGTCTATAATGTGCACGAAAAAAAAATGATGAAAGCTGTAACTGCAGTAAACAACAACAAAATTACTGTCAAATTCTGAAGCGGGAAATTTTGCCGTAGACTAGTTATACTATATGTGCTGGCCTTGGCATCATGCAGTGCACAGTTCTGTACGGGTATACAACTCCCATACATAGCGTCTATGAACATGTTATGGGCTATGATTGCATGTGAATGTCGGAAACCAATATAAGGTAAAACGAGTGCCTAGAGAGAAAAGGGGAGATTAAAATTATTACACATTTAACTGATTTAATGAGGCCCATGACGTCGAAATATAACGTATAGATCTCTACGACACAAGAACAAGACCCTAAAATGCCAAGTATATGCTCACACCGCTTATGAGCCCCTGTTGAAGTCACCATTAGCAGTTACCCAATACAATTTTATTCATCAAGTTTTATTTAAACTTGAACAAGATTATCCTTTTGACCAACCACTATAGGCAAGCCGGCCCCACCGCAGCCAGTTCCGACCCATTTCCCATTACAGTATGTGATAGCATTGTGATAGCAAATAGCGCACTTCGCTATCTCTACACTGGGGCAGTAATATTACAAGTAGTTGCATTTAAAAAACATACTTTGTTCATTGAGCACAATAGATGCAAGAATGTTTGCAGACAATGATAAGGGACTATTAGCCAATCAAATCACAGGAAATTTTAAAACGCATTATTGACTATTTTAGCATGAAAATCTCTGTAATGAAAATGTTGTCAACTTTGTACTGTGCAGTTGATTGTTATGATTTATTTATTTCCAAACAAACTCAATCATCTGTACAAAAGGATTGGAAGACATTTTGGTTCTTTTGAGCAGAAGTTGTGTTTTTTTTTTTTTACGAAAAAAAAACTCCAGGGGCCGATCCAGAAAATCGTGCATCTTTACATGTTAATAAGGGAAGAATTAATGAAACTTTTATTTCAACAAACTTCAAATATAGAGAATACCGTACTTTTGTCAAGGTTTTCTTTTAATATGTTCGTATGTGTGTGCGTAGAGGAGAGAAGAGATTGGAACAAGAGTATCACTTTACCCCAGACACCCGTCCTCTGATAATCATATCAAGGCAAGTAGTAGTAGTTAGTTGAGTCTCGTCTATCCGACATGCTCAGTGATTAACCTCCGCCACGTATCACGATCTTGCGCAAGGTTTATTGCTCCCTCGAAATTGTTAATGTTTACGTCCTTAAACTGCGACTTTATTTTTCCAAGCAAGGTAGTCACGGGCCTTCCTACTGGTTTAGCAATATGTCCCAATGCTTCTCTCAAAGCAACCTTTGCTGGAGCGTCCTCCTGGAGTCTTGCTACATGACCGAAAAATCTCAATCTTCTATGTGCGACTATGGATGACCAAGGTGTTTGGTTGGTTTCATTGTAGAGCTCATTGTTTGATAACCAATTGTTATTGGTCCATCTAATGTTGAGAATATTACGAAGTAGTCTCCTTTGAAAAAGTGTCAATTTTGCGATCAAGATCCTTCGTTGTGCCCCACAGTTCGCAATTGTACAAAAAAAATACTCTTTAATAAAGCCTACAAAATCCTAAGCTTTATGTTTCGGCTTATGTTTTTGCTTTTGAAAATACTTGAGAGTGTGTTGAGAGGACCGTTGGTTATACCAAGGCAAGAGGATGCAAAATGACCAAGATGTCCCCCTCCCCCCCCCCCAATATCAATTTAAATGCTAATGAATTCAAAACAGTTAAAACGACATTGTTAACTTGAAATGTCATTCTTAATATGCTTTATATTTTTGTTGTTATTATTTTGGTTAGTGTATGATCCGTTCCTGGAGATGACCATTAGTTCTCTCAGAGAGCAAGCTGAGAAGAATCCCCCCAAGAAAGGAGAGGCAAGACGTGCTGAAACCGTGCTATGTTTAGACGGCGGAGGAATACGCGGATTGGTATTAGTACTCATTTTAGAAGCAATAGAGAGAGCGTCAGACAAAAGGATTGTTGATTCTTTTGATTGGATCGTCGGAACTAGCGCAGGCGCTGTACTGGCGGCATCCCTTCTCCATGGTAAGTAATAATTATAAGTACTTTAGTGTCGGTTTTGCCATGCCGAGTTCTACGTATGTAAACTGTGGTTTAAGCCCTATCCATCTAAACTATCGTTGTTGTCCGTGGAACATGGACAAGGTCATATCTCAAGACGTGTAAATCAATACATGAACATGGAGATATCGTTACAGTATCCCTTTTATAGAAGTCTTCCTTTTCTGAAAAGTATGCCCATATTTAGCTACGAAGATAAATATATATGATTATTTCATCCCATATTTCTCCGGCCCCATGATTGACATTAGGGCTATTTATCCTTTACCCCCCCCCGCCCTACCCTCCCCCACGGCAACACCTCCATCCCCCAAACTAAGGATATAATTAACTGAAATCTCATTACAGGATATTCACTACTTGAATGTAGAAGAATCTACTTTGACTTTAAAAACGAATTATTCCACGGGTCGAAACCTTATGACGGAGAGAGGTTTCTTCCACTGGTTAAACGGATGACTCGAGGAACCGAGGCCAAGATTAAAGATCTGAAGTATAACAAAAATAAGTGAGTAATCTCAGGCTCCTCATTTTCTGTTCTTCATATTCCTTATTCCATAATTCTCCATTGCGATCATCGTATACATATGTTATAACTATAGTGCGTTCGGTCTAAACGTGGTGCACGTATATGAAACGCGCTATCAACATAAAAACTTAGAGTAACTCAATATTAAAGTCCGGGGCTTTCGAGCAAAGAATGCACCCTCTTACAACGCCATGGCAACAGTACACTTGTAGAATCCTAAAGACATAATATTTTGAAATGGTTCGCTGTTGAATTAGCAGCCAACTCAGTACTCTCAATACTGGAGTAATCGAATAATGATTTTTTTTTTGGTTTTTGTGATTAAACGCGATTAAGTCTGAATGAGTTAGGGGTTTGTTGATTTCACAGGCTGGGAGACCAAACATTACACTATTGCAATCATCTAAATGAGACGTAACAAAGGCATGGGCCAAATTTTCAGCAGAATGCTGGTCAAGAACGTTACAAATCTCACAAAGTTTGTAAATTGAAAACGATGACTGCCTATATTCAAACAGTCGATACATGAGCTGCGGGCACGACACTGTTTGTCATACTGCATACATACGGACGCAAATTATGTAATCTAATTATGTAACCAAATATATCGTAATAGTACGCCCTGATAGTCAAGAGAACGCTCGGAAATAATACAACGAATTACCTTAGTTATGCAAATGTTTTACTATAACATTGTAACTTGTGTAAATTTCGTTTCCTTGGTAAATCCGGGGCTTTCTGGTCGACGTTTTGTTGGCATCACGGTTCTAAGTAAGAATGGTATTCGTTGAAACTCTGGTCACGTGCAGTTTGTTTTTTAATCCCACAGAGAATTCTTAGTGTTTTTTATTCAGTTCAATGGTTGTGTAAGGATGTATCACCTAAAGGCATCCATAGTTTTCTCCTTGGTGGGCAGAGGATAAACAACTGCACATAGTAACAACCTAGTGACCTTTGACATGGGTCTATTACATCATCCTTGTTTAGACCATGGTGTGTCACATGGTCACAAAGGACACCATTGTTTTACTCTGATTTATTTTTGGAATCAACAAGTCCAGACCTGTTGGGGAGGAGAGATTGGGGGGAAAAAAGGAAGGTGAGAGGGAGAGTGTAATTAACTTTTGGCAGAGGGTGGATTGCAGCTAGGGAGGAGAGAAGCAGTATTTTCTTATACTCTTGTCAGATTATTATGTAGAGATTTTCAATAAATTAGATATGTAGCTTTTACTCTATTATTGGTGTTCATCTTCATTTCTTTTGTGTGCGAATTGAACATTCTCAACCCAATGTTCCAGGTGGGAGCATTATGACAGGTTGTTAAACATATATATGGGGATGCAAAGTCCTTGCTAAAAAAAACGTGTAGTCGGGGGAATGGGGGGTTACGATTTTCGTAACAACAGATTCTGGTTTGGAATTGATACTATAAGTTACCCGCGCACATCATAGTCACAATCACGTGATCAGTTTCTCGATGGAAATGGACCATGGGACTGTGAATATACCAATCAACGGAAACAACGATGACTTTGATTAGCATTATAAAAACCCATTAAACACGACCGACGAAGTGTACTCATTGGACGTTTATTGTAGGTCTACCAATTTCCTGAAGATCTGGTATTCTGCCCCGCTCCAAAACAAAGATTTTCAAAATGAGCTTTTACACTCTCCACAAGCCCCCCCCCCCCCCCTCCACCTCACCATTCTTTGAAATTGTAAGTAGTTGCAGCCGTTTCATAATGTACTTAACCTTTGTTTCTCTTCAATACGATTTTACTCCATAATATAGGTTGTTAATAACTACAACTATTGCAAATCGCAGTCCACCTGCACTTCACTTCTTCCGTAATTTTGAAGCACCTGTGACGTCATCCACTCGAATCGTATCACAAGCAGGAAACTTCAAGAATCCTCCACCGGAAGATTCCAGAGGTCAGTATGAAGATTAATTATGAGACAAGCTAATTAGAATGTAATCAAGCTTTATTGGGTAACGTACAGTATGTACAACAATTTATTATTCTATTGACTTTCACGCTAAAAATGGCGCATATGTAAAACCAATATTATATATTGCTGAGGGTATGGAGAGCATTTTGTGACCGCCATGGTACTTGCAAGTTTCCATACCTTGCATCCATTTGATTTTTAAGTCAGAAGAGAAGGATTTTAAGCATATCATTTTCCAAACCTTGTAGCTGCTTCCACTGTGATATACATATACTGCTTAGATTACTATTACCATTCACAGTTAAATAAATTACTCATGTTAATTAGTAATCATGCCCTAAACTCTATGCATTCTTTGTTTAATATTATTTTGTTGACTTGAATATTTCTACTCGTTCGATACGTTAAAATTCTCACTTTAGAGTGAGTTTCATAGTTCATCCTATTTTTTAAACGCCTTTTACTACTTTTAATCAACTTCATTTTCTAACTTTAGATATCATTGTTTTGTAATACTCATTGCAGTCATGTACCTATATACTAAACTCGGTATGTGTATTTTTAACACATTTCTCTGGAAATACACATTCCTTGCAAGCATGCATAGTACACAGACAAAACAAAGGCAGTATTGAAATTTTTTGTTGTAACTGTATTAATGATAAAAACAAAGTAAACCAAAAAGTATAGGCTATTGCGATGATTCTCGATATGTGGCAAGGAACATGTGTACACCATTTGCATTATAGCGAGAAGGAGATCTTTCAAATGAATTTATATTTATATTATTACTTTTAATGTTTTAGAGGAGCTTGCTTGGAGATGCATACGGGCGTCCTGTTCGGCTCCAACCTACTTCACACCATTTCAACATTATTTAGACGGAGGTCTGTTCTGTAATAATCCAACCAACGACGCCATAACAGAAATAATAGAATATAACATGTCCTTACAAATGAAGGTGAGAAAACTCAGAAAATCAAGAGAGTCTCTGTTTAATTTCCTGATAGATACCGTATACTTTAATAATATATAAAATATAATATATAATATAAATATAATATATAATATTATATGCACAGTCATTGTATCCTTAAAGTTTCTTGAGGAAACTGTTTCTGCCGTATATACAAAACGCTATATGATGATATTGTTTTGACCTATACAGATTCCAACATTCCCAGCAATTCGGTAAAGCAATTAATTAAATTCTGGCTCGTAATAATGTAATAGGTTGAAGATGAGCAGGAGGAGAAGGGGGGGGGGGTAGGAGGGTGGCAAGAGCGTTCAAGGAACCTTGTCAGTTTCCACTTTGTACTTTTACATCAAACTCGATTTTTTTTTTATTGAATTTAGGGCGAGAAGCCTCCTCCGTTGGGTGCGGTCATCTCGGTCGGCAGTGGCAGTGCACCGGTGAGAGGAATTGAAGAAATATCGGACGTTTTCCCAAGATGCATCAGTGATATTTATCGAGCCCTGCAAATGTTGACTACTGCAAGCAATCTATGTGACATAGTTCTTCAAACGGTTAGTTTCCACAAAAAAAATCAATTAATATTTATGAGAATGAGCCATTTAAACTCCAATATAATAATGTAACAACGAGGATGGGGAGAGGGCGGGGGTGATGGGATGTAAGGGTAGGGGAGGTAGGTACTCATCAGTTGTCAACCAGGCCCCCTCCCTTCGCTATTCCTAATAAAGTATTCCTAAGTACGTTTCTTCAACGTTGCACTTGAAACTCTAATATGTAGTTTGTGAACAGCGCCCTCTAATTTCAAATTGAATCGATAGCTAGAGCACTAGCCTCCACAATTTTCTTAGAATCTATGCTTTGGAAACGACACATAAAATGTTTCCCAAGCTTATTGTAATTATGTTAATTGGGCCCTTCTATATTCATATAATTTACCCCATATACTCCATAAGAAACCATTGTACACCAACTTTAACTATCGGCCTATACTTATCCCTGACTTCTAACTTTAAGGAACTCAGTTAAATATTAGTAATATGACATATTTAGTCATTTTAACTAATCACGTGATCTTTCTTTTTTTTATCTTTCAGCTGACCGATACTAGATTTCGACCCGTGGATCGAAGTCGTGCATGGTGTCAGTCAATAGGGGCAGCGTTCTTCCGACTTAGCCCGACACTTTCCAAAGATTATGAACTTTGTTTAACTGATAATGAAGAAATCGTTCGAATGTTATGGGAGACAAAAGTATATTTGCATAGAAACAAAGGCAAATTTGATACAATAGGTGAACTACTCAACAAAATATGAGAGCTTGCAAGGGGCTTAAGCATGTCAATGTATTGCAAACACTAAAGAGCCAACCCGAGACCCAAATTAATCATTGCACCATATGAGCCTCGGGCCAAGGAATATCAATCTACTGGCCAAATTTTGAAGTAAAAAAGGGATGACAAGTGATGATTAAGACAATTTTAAAGAATATAAAAAAGCGGGTTGTTTTGGATACCGAATCATGTAAAGTGATGTAATTTCATGGTATAGCAAAACATAAATCAATCGAAAAATTAATGCTCAGCTGAGGGAACCAAAATCCGACCCCAGGGCCTTATAAAGTGTCAAAAGTACGATATAGTACATCACAGCATGTTACATAGTGCATGGAACGACTTAAATCAATAGCAAGATGGAGCTCTCATTCTCTTTGCCAAACTTTCGATGCACCTCCAACAAATTGCGATTCTTGGTGGTCATTGCCTTTTACACTTCTTTTGTCCGGGCCGGGGGGATGGGGGGGGGTCTAGGGCGGAGGAATGGCTTCTTCCCCCCTTTTAAAAAGTTTGGTAAACTGGAGGCTGATGAGATAGTGTTTTATTTTGTAACCTTTGAAACAAAGTTGAAGATATTTTTGAATGTTTAGGTTGTACGCGTTATATACTATTCATGTACTATACACTAGGATTTTTGTAATATTCTTTCCATCTGTTCGATGAGAGGTGGGGGGGGGATTATCCCCCTGGTTTAAATGGGGGCGCTAAAGCTTGTAGGCATTTATTGCGCATTTAGAAGAGGACGTAGGCCATCACAACAACATTCTGACCCAAGGGATCATTTGACACTCTACCCAACAGTCCTAACACCACAATACTCCTTTTTTCCTTCTCCTAAACTATTAAACTCATTCGCTGCACATCTCCATCCGCAACCCTTCCCTGTTCTTTCGGCCGTTTTTATCTTATTAACCGTTTTTCAGGGCGAGATCATTTTAGAATGTGCTGCATGACTTATCTCACTTTGCGTTATTGAAGTATTAAAATAACACATCAATATATCATGCAATGAAACCATATACAATGTAAACAAACGTATATTTAATATTTATATATTTTTAAATATTGGAATGTTTTAAGTTAAAGTAATTATATATAATATATGGAGAAGCAATAGCCTTTATAATTCTGTCTCTGAACTCAATAAATTAGTGAAAAGGAGTTTGTAACTCCGGGATCATAATTGAAATGTGCATCATATTTTTTAAAGCAGTGTTTATTTTGGTTTTGGTTGTCCATTTTCCAGTATATGTGACAGCAGCGAGAAAATTAAGGTTTCAAATTATCAGATAAACAGATAGGCGGTTCAGTCGGTTCCAGTCCCCGCCCCCCTACCCCACCACCAGTGTCCAGGATTCCCAAAAGATTGTTTCCAACATTTTGAGCCCGATCGAGGTTCATAACAGCTAGTCAAGTAAGATCATAGTTAAAACAGAACTCCGTGTTTTTTAATTTGTAGCTTAGCGTGAAGAGTAGTTTAGATATATACAATATTTAGAGCTACGGCTTCTACTCTTGGACCGGGCCTAAAAAAACACTAGTTACGCTCCTGCAAGAAACGGCATCGAGACTTTATAATTATACCAAATGAAATTTGATTTGAGATTTATTAATGATATTAGGCCTACATTATTCTGATAATTTGGTCGCCCATCAGATGGGTGACCAAAGTAGCAATTAGTAGCAATTAGTCAAATGGAATCTATCTGTCCTTTTTAAAATAGTGGCTATTTCTAGAAGGATTATTTCATTATGTAAATAGGACCTATACGACCTCGTATTCGAACTCCAGGACTCGAATAACTTCAAGGGTGTTTGTTTCGACCTCAAAATAATGTCGAATTCAATGTCGGAAAGTAAAGTAAAATTTATTGATATTCATCATAATGACAATATAATAAAATGGACTACAGCATCTCAAAAATAGGTTAAAAAAGTTATCTATGTATCATACAATTCAAAGTTTTATAACTTCTAGGTAAAAATGATCGCCTGAACCGTTCTGTCCGCATACGTGGGATCGTGTAAAATCTACGTGGTTTCATGTAAAAATCAAAGAGAGGGTGAAAAGTGACGTTTGGAAATATTTGTAGTTTGTTTTAGTTGAATGATCAGGAGGGACAAAAAGATAAACAGAGAGAATATCAAAAGAGAATATCACTAACGTTTTCGACAGCATAACACATATACCGACCGAGTAAATCGTTTGTAACCTTATGAGAAAAAGAAGTTGTTTTGAATATTCAAATTACTACAAAACGGTCTGCAACTTAAAACAATGACCGTCTGTATATCAACTGAGCGCCTTGCAAACGAGTTCAAATTCATTCGTTTGTCGATGTAGAAACACTCATCATCTGTAGTCGCTAGTCAGTAAAAAGATTATTAGAGTATATTCAAGGAATTACGACAACAGAGTTGTCCGGAGCTGGCAAGAATTTGTACTTGTATACGAAGAGGCTGGCCACGCCAAACTATATAACCCAAACGTTACTGAAGGTACTTTTTAAGAAAAGTCACCCAGGTTGGAACCTGGGCGCGAACACCGAACTATACGTGATCCGCTCTCAAACCCTGTCCACTTATATCGAGCAGGCGCCACTTTAACCAGCCTTTGTGGTGTGAAGGAGAACAATACTTGTCTTCATTGTAAGATTCATGGCAATTACGTAGAATTAACGTTTGTATTGATATGACTTTTCATGACACCATGAAGACCCTACCCCTCTACTTGGTCGTGGAATATGATGTAGCCAGTTGGCATGTAGGCAGTGGCGTCACCAGACTTTTCAGACTGGGAGGCACAGGGGGGGGGGCACCAGCATTTGATGGGGGGGGGGCACTTAGGTGGATACGGATTGCGGTCTAAGGTGAGGGGGTGCCCCCTCCCCTTTGGAAAAATTTCGCATACGGAGGATGGGCTAGATGCAAAATGGTGCCACATTTGATGCTAACTTCGAACTGAAGATATCTCCAGTAATTGCTATTTTTGAGGTAATCATTTTAACAACGCGCAGAATTTTGCAGAGGATATGAACCACATGCATAGGCGTAGGAGGCGGGGGGGGGGGGGGGGCTGCAAAATTTTGGTTAAAATTCGGGCAATATGCTGAGAATTTTTCGGGCACCTACTTAAAGAAAGAATAATAGGCTATGCAGTGTGTTTTTCACATTTTTTGGTGAAAATTCGGGCAATATGCTGAGAATTTTTCGGGCACCTACTGAAAGAAGAATAATTTGCAATGTGTTTTTCACTTTTTTTTGGTGAAAATTCGGGCAATAAGCTGAGAATTTTTCGGACACCTACTGAAAGAAGAATATTTTGCAATGTATTTTTCAATGTTTAAACTTATATTGTTATGATCATTTTTGTTGTAACAAATTCCCCAATAATTTTAACCAATATGGAAGGCTAATAAGACGCAAAATGATTGTATGTTATTTGTATGTGATGTAATAACCGATGAATGCCTTTATGATATGCACAATAAGATGTTGATCGCGCGCGGAGCGCGCAAAAATTTCGGTTATATTTTTCGGGCAAGTCGTTTCAGCCCCCCCCCCCCAAATCAAATGAGGTTCCTATGCCTATGACCACATGCTGTCGATATTATGCCTAACCCTATCAATAGAACCTACATTTGTTGAATTACTGTGCTTCTTTGTCCTTATGAAAAACCAACTGAGATGATGGTAGTTGAATGTAACAAAATATATATATATTTTTTTACCAACCCAAATCTCAGATGGGGGGCACTCGGGGGGCACTGGGTTTTCCAGGGGGGACACGTGCCCCCCCCCCTTGGCGACGCCACTGCATGTAGGGATGAGGGTGGGGCGGTGGGAGCTGGTGGAAGTGGCGTAGTCCCACAAAAATAAAAATTAGGACATGCCTGCGCCTAAGAAAAGGAATGGGGCCCTTATAAACAGAAGTGTAGTTACGCCACATGCTGGTGGTCGGTCCCAGGAAAGATAAACTTTTACACGTTCGAGCCATTTTTACACATTCTCTCTAGTATAAAAAAAATACTTAGACGACGACCAACAGAGGGCGCCTCTGGTTCCCAAACCAGAACCGTAGATGTACAGCTCTAACCAGGGTATGGAACAACTCACTGCTCTAACCCTGCCCTCCCTTGTATCCTCCACTGCGTCCATAGGCTGCAAAAGCAATTAAATCTGTCTAGATTAATATACCAAGGTTACTTACTCTTCTGTTTTAATTGTGCTGTTCCCGTATCGTACCTTAAATTTCCTTGTTGTGTTTGGGGAAGGGAAGGGAAGGGGGGGGGGGCGTTATGGGCGGGTATGGTTCCACATGCCCATGCGGGACAAACATCGCATAATATATCCGCGTATTAATGCGAATATATACGCGTATTAATTTGGATATATACGCGTATATATTATTAGCCAATCATAAGTCTTGAATATATCCGCGCATTAATTCGAATATATATACGTATTAATTTCAATATATATTAGGATCAATTCCAAAATATACACGTATTAATTCGAATATATACACGTATTAAATCAAATATATCCGCGCATTAATTCGAATACATGTGTGGATTAAATCCAATACATGCACGGATTAATTCGAATACTCACGAATATGGCAAGCCATGTGGGACAAACACTGCATAATATATCCGCGTATTAATTCGAATATATACGCGTATTAATTCGAATATATATGTGTTGTAGCCTACATGTGTAAAGGTTCGCTTTTTGAAGCGATCTCGCGAGGCCGCCAAAACATTTATCGTTGGCATATGTACACAGCAAGAGCGGAAATGTTTTTTTCGTGTATATTCTAATTAATCCGTGCATATATTGGATTTAATCCCCATATGTATTTTATTTAATACGTGTATATATTCGAATTAATACGTGTATATATTCGAATTAATACGTGTATATATTCGAATTAATACGTGTATATATTCGAATTAATACGCGGATATATTTAAGCCATATGATTGGCTAATAATATATACGCGTATATATTCCAATTAATACGCGTATAAATTCCAATTAATACGCGTACGCGGATATATTATGCAGTGTTTGTCCCACATGGCTTGTCATATACGTTAGCA
This sequence comes from Apostichopus japonicus, assembly GCF_037975245.1. Classification (NCBI taxonomy): domain Eukaryota; kingdom Metazoa; phylum Echinodermata; class Holothuroidea; order Aspidochirotida; family Stichopodidae; genus Apostichopus; species Apostichopus japonicus. The sequence continues at coordinate 3,612,706 of NC_092579.1, forward strand.
ACATTTCGGTTGCAGATTCAGAATGACCATCTCTGGATTTTGAATTTTGCTATAGCGCCATCATAAGCGTACCTTAACGCCAGGAACACGAAAAGATGTAAGTAAACATAGTTTCAAATATCTCTTTCATCAGATCATTAATGTGAGTTATTTTACAAGATGACGCAATGAATGAAACTTTTTTAGACATTGAAATGCATATTTAGCCTGAAAAGCATAATTGGTTGAAGCATTTAGTACTTTGTCTTAGGGTCTTCTTATCAATCGTTGCTATTACGATCAACTACTTTTGCCCCAGTTCCACGAAAATTTAGAAAGACGCTTAGTGCAATGCTAAGCAGGTTACAAATAATTCCTTTGTTCGTTTAAGTGAAGCCCCAGTGTCGTTTATTTAGTCCATACGATAACTCAACTCCCTCACAATTTACAATCATGTCATAAATGATCTGGGGGTATGCATCAATACTATGCTAGGCCTTTGTTATTGTTAGTGATTCTTAATTCCCGTGTAGGCTAATGCTACAATGTGTATCACATACAAGTTACAACACCATTGGCATTTGGCATTACAAAAGGTAATAACGCACAAAACACCCACATACACTTCTCTCCACAGGATAATAATACAAACCTAATTTAAGCTACCTTTTCGCACTCCCATCCCAGGAAATGCTGAACTCAGACACAGGTTTAGCACTGCTCAGTGCTAGGTTAGGCATTTTGTAAATTACAATTTAACTTTTAATTGTAACGTTAAAACTTAAGTTTGTATATTAGCCTAGGCCTAGGCTAGAATCAACTATAGATACCCCGAGGCTCTAGTATTATCAATATCATATGCTCTAAAGGAACCAGTTGTGAAAAGCTACCTTCAATTATTAAGAAAGCGTATGGAACGTCATAGAAATAATATTTTCAAGTATATATATATTCCAAACAAAAACTATATTTTAATTTCGATTAAAAAATATTTGGATGACTGGTCTGACAAACACATAGCCTAGCCAAATGTTCTAATATAAGGCTGTAAATTTTAGACTCACATAGCGTAAGGAAAGACAGCAGAGGAATGCTGAAAATGGCAAAATTTGTACTCTGAAAAGTTTCAAATGATGATTGGTACAGTTAGTTGTCCTTTTTGACCTAAGAACACAAAACTACTGTTCACAGGCAAACAGGATTTCCTAACACTAAATGTGATGTACCTGGTTAAATTTTTCATGTTAGCAGCCATGTGGCACTCTTCAAAGCATATGTATTCGTTAGGTATGTTAAACAATATCAAGCAGGTCTGTATTTTCTACAACTTGGTACATTGGTGAATGCAAAAAGAAACACTTTTATTTTGGGAATTGAGTAGACTCAAAAAAGTATGTGGTTGTTTGTATTTTATTGTATTGACTTTAAAAAAAATATACTCCTAAAAGCTAGAGAATATAACATAAATAATGGTTGTTGGTCAACATTCCACAGGCCTGCCAGAAGCAAAAGCAGAAGCAGGAGCAGAGGAAGAACAGAGAAGAAAGAACGAGGGAAGGACCGTAAGAAGAGGAGTGCTTCATCCTCAGGGAGTAGTTCTGGTCGAAGGTATGTGTTATTGATTCATGTTCATTTAAATTAACACATACTGTACGTTTGTTATTGACTGCATTAGTTTCATGTGCAAAGGTCTCATTTAAATTACAACACAAACATGTGTTATTGCACTAGACTCATGTTCAACTTTCTTATCTAAATCACATTACATACATGTGTTGTTTTAAAAAATAGACCTGTTCTGGAGATATGAGGGAGTGGGGGGGGGGGGTAGGGTAAGGGAACCTATCAAGGACTACAGGATTCTCAGCATTTTTGCGTAGACCTGTTTGCCTCTTTTTGAAAAGGATGGTTTGGTCTCCTGCACCTGTAATAATTTAAGAAAAACAAAACAGAAAATATCATAGTTTTTCCCCTCAGTTTTATTCATATCTGTTATCTTGTTATAATGGGAGTAAGGATTAGAAAGTACAACATCACTATTAAATAACTACCAAACAAATTGTATTTGCACCTCAGACACGCATACTTAAGTTTTTGTTATGAAGGAAAAGATTGCTGGGTGTGCTCCCCTTTAATACTCTGAATATGCTGTGGTGTTCTTTCGATTGAAGTATTATTTTCTTTCTCAGATGTAGTTTCTTTACCTTTCTCTAGTTCCAGCAGATCCAGGAGTAGGTCCAGTTCTGGCAGTTCCTCCGGGAGCAGCTCGGGCTCAGATAGTTCCAGGTCCCGTTCTCGTAGCTCTGGATCCAGGTCATCTCGCTCCAGCAGCGGTAGCTCCAGCTCCAGTAGTGGATCCGGCTCGAGCAGATCTGGAAAGAGTAAAAGTCCGAGCAAGGTCCAGAAGAAGACGACCGATGGAGATAAGGGAAAAGATAAAGACAAAACTGAGAAGAAAAAGAGTAAATCCAGGTCAGTCAGAGTATGCTTGAAGAAGCTATGTGGTTTCAGCTGCCAATATTAGGTATATTTTTCACACCTTTAAACACTGAAAACTAAACTACAGTCGATGAAGTTCAGACATCACCCATCAATGTAATCATTGTAGTTGGTCAGACAATTTTTCTCATATATAGCATTGTGCCGATATCGTCAATATCGGTTTTGGCCAATGTATACGATGTAACAATCCCGATATCGGCCGATACAGATTCTGATAGTTTTAAACAGCCAGAATGAAGGTCAAATGACAATTTAAGTTATGCATTAATACACAGAGTATCACAATTATAATGGGCTGTCGTAAGTTACTATCATTTGCACAACTGACATACAGTAACCTTGCTATAACTCTCATTTCGGGAATCCCGTTAGTAAATTAGTAAAAAAAAATAGTTCATATTTTACAATTCTAGTTTTCACTTCTTTTTAAATGAACGATGATATTACCCACTAAGTTGAGTATGCAATGAAACTGTGTGGTAGCATTCTTTTCTTAGCCTATCCTTCCTGTTACTTCTGTTTTATGATTCGTTACTCTGTTTGACCAACTATGCTCAACACTTGGGCTGCAAGTCTGATACAAACTATCATCAAATTGAGCCAGGAATTAATTAGCAAAAATTTTAAAAGGTGACATCATTCAATGAATAAAACTGATTTCATGCATAAAAGATATAAGCTTATCCATGCTAAGGACTTTAGACCCCTTGGTGTACCAGCACCAAACAGAAACATTTTCTTCCAATTTTTTAGTTTCCCTAAAAATATTATATCCTACCCCTACCCTGCAATTTTTGGAAGGATTTAGTATGGAGTTTCCATTTGTTATAACTTGTATTCTCTGCGGAGAGTCAGAAGCACTGTGCAAGTTAGTGTCATAGGCTACTACTGTAGTTATATATACATAGTTTTATCAAATGGTTTTCAAAGTCACATAAGTCACTTCTTACATTGTGTCATCCTATGATTCTGCAAAAAGTGTTTTTGATTCTTGCCAAGAATATTTGCAAGGGCAAAACAGGTGTCAGTGTTCAGTTTTAATTATGTTATCTCCACTTGTATAATACAGGCCAGAAATTTACTTTAACGGACGCCATAGACTGCTATGTATGTAAATTTAAGTGGCCTGACTGGTCTATTTAACGATCGTTATCTCTAAATATTTTTCATAACTTGGCGTCTTGTTTCTCTGACCAGCTGATCGGCATATTGACCACTGGCTATTAATCCCAATCGAAACAGGCTAAAAGAATTATTTTTTTTTACAACAGATTAGTAAATCATCGCATGTAACTGAACAAGGAGTGGCTTTGTTGTGAATAACAAAAATGTTTGATATCATTTTGTCGATATCAGCATTGAATGATGCTTTATATGACCTTTATGCCGCTGATATTGCAAATATCGAGCGATACCAATATCGCAATATCATACTCATATAACTAACATTTAAAAATAAAATTGGGATGTTGTCTTCCTCTTTCTATAATCCTTTTCCGATACTATTCATAATAAATATGATTAGTGAGATATATTTCTCAAGGTTGTTGGTATGAAATATAATCAACTATTCAAATTGAAATACCAGATTTATTCTGGAGAAATAGATGATACAATCAATTGTGACTACATTTAATACAGTGTGCTTTCTTTTTGAAGTTGTTTACAAGCAATGTTGGACATCTGATGCTTTTACTTCCATAGGATCCATCTCACATTGTGTTCAATGAATGCTGCTACTGCATTAAGCAATGTAACACTGTCATTATGGAAAAGTGAAGAATCAATAAATAAAGATATCTTTTAAGAATTTTGTTTTAAACGACCTGTTTCATTGTCAGACCTAGTTTACTGATTTGGTAGCATGTGGCACATGTTCTATGTTTTCATGACTGGGAAATGCCAATTTTAAGCGTATATATGTTTTCTGTATGTATTCTCTTATAATTTCTCACCCAGATCACGATCAAAATCAAAGTCAAAATCACCAAAGAGGAAGAGAACACCATCACCTAAACCGACTAAAATTACTGTCGGCAGGTTGACGAGGAATATTCACAAAGGTCACATTTCGGAGATCTTTGCAACGTACGGCTCTGTAAAGTCCATCGAGGTACCCACCGATCCAATCCACAGACATCTCCCGAGAGGGTTCGCCTATGTGGAATATGAGAAGCCGGATGAAGCAGAAAAGGCACTCAAGTACATGGATGGAGGTTAGAGAGACAATTCCTATTTGTCGATATCAAAATGAAAAGACGAAGTCAATGAAAGAATTGCGCTATGAAAGCTGAGTTTTCTTTAAAAATGTACAGTGTCTTTATCATTATTTTGAGAATAAAAGTGAGATGAGGCGCAGTTTAGAGCTTCACTATGTGTTGAATGAATTAGAGTTTAGTGGTAACACACTAAATTGTGGTAGGAACAATAATAACATGTGTTCTGAACATGCTCCGTTGCTTAATTCCACCAAAAATGTCAAAAAGTTTACAAATGAACACTTAAACATTATGGTACATTTCTGTATGTAAAATTCTACTGTATTGAACAAAGTGCATTGTTACTCCCTTATAAAGTGAATCCAGATTGGTTTTACTATAAAGGTCTCTTAGGTCGAGCAGTTTTTGAGTATGTGTGAGTATGAAACATAGCATCTGTGGAGGTCGTGAGTTCGGAAACTTCGGACAAGATTGGTTTTATAAACCAGAAGAAATCAACGATCTTCCCATCTGAAATGGTTAATAAAGATTCCAAATTGTAAAACCCCCAGAATGTGCTAAAGATGTAATTTGGATAGACACCCGACATGCAGTGTAAGTTACAAGCCATTCAGCTCACCCCACATGCACTGTGTGGCTGCCTAGCATCATAAAGTAATTGCCTTCCAGGACGATAATTTAAAATTTGAAAATTTTCATCCCGGTGGAAAACCTAGCATTAAAAATTACAATATGGTATATGTTCCTGAAGGATCCCAGTTGCTACTCGTTGTGCTGGCTAAAAGACAATGTGCAAACTTTTATTCTCATCAAATTGTTCTCTTTCCATTCAGGTCAAATCGATGGCCAAGAAATCACAGTTGCCTTCGTCTTCCCTCCTCGACAGAGGATTCGGAGAAGTCCAATGAGAAGAGGCGGTGGTAGACCGCCCTGGAGGAGGTCACCCCCAAGATTTGGGGGCGGTCCTGGTGGTCCCAACAGACGACGGTAAGCTCATGATTGGATGTAACAAGGTCATTTGTATATATACATTCAAATTTGGTTGAGTATATGCTTGGAACATTGAATACAAATTGAGAGGAAGGAGACAGGGTTTTCCTCAGGTGGTAGTTTCCATCATAGTCGAAAGACGTTCTTGAGAGAGACTCATCTTTACAACCCTCACGACTGTTTGGTGTTCCCTGTATTACTGCTATCAGTGGAGAAGCCTTTTCAGTAATCTGGATAATCTGAAGTGTTAACTGCTCGAGATTACCAGCAAGAAAAAGAGAAAATATCATTGCCTCATTGTCCTAGATAATGAATTCTGATAATTTCTTTCCTCTACCCAATTCCCTGCCACTCTTGGATGGCTTAGTAGTTTGCTGAATGAAACAAATATAAAAAATTTTTCTTAAGTTCCTGTACATTTGTTTAGTTTATCGTACATACAGTAGCTAATCAGGTTTGAATGAAGTTGACAACTGCCACCGTTGACCTTTTCTTCTCATAGGTCACCACCAAGGAGAAGATCTCCACCAAAGAGAAGATCACGCTCACGATCCCGGTCACCGGCGAGGAGGCGTAGATACAGTCGATCCACCTCTGAAGAATCACGTTAATGTCTCTCTTCTGACACTACCACAAAAAATGAACATTACCATTTTAGCAGCTACTGACCGAGCATGCTTCCCTCATGTTGGAAACGGGTTGCCATGGGAACCAAGATATCTGAGAGATTGCAATCTGTGCTGATTTCAAAAGCTGTTAATGTAAATAGTTCCTCATTAAATACACTCCATGTGATTTTTCTTGGCAATGATGGAGGTATCTTTGTGAGAAAGTTAAGACTTTCATCTACATCAGCTTCAGCAGGATGGATTGCTGATAGCAGATATAAATTCATAACTCGATTTTCCTTTGTTGCGTAATGATATTTATCCTGAAGGCAAAAAGGAAATAGGTTTTATGGGGTCGTTGTGACAGCTGTATCCTTTTATCGTGTCAAGAGTGCAGGTGTGTCCATATTAAGGGGTAGGGGTGAGGTGTTCCAATATTAAGGGGTAGGGGTGAGGTGTCCCAATATTAAGGGGTAGGGGTCAGGTGTCCCAATATGAAGGGGAGGGGCGAGGTGTCCCAATATTAAGGGGAGGGGTGAGGTGTCCAGAGCAAACACAAGGATCTCTCATATTTGTATATATCATGCCATGTAGTTAAGGTAGGTGAAATCAGTAAGAACAGTTTTACAGTTTTAGGAGATCTTAGATTTATTGTGAGTTTTTTGTTGTTTTGTATTGTTCTTTACTTCATTCTTTTAAAATAAATAATATGAAGCAATCAAAACCAATTCTTTCTTTTATTTACTAAGGATTGCTTTTGATCTCTCTTTTACTTCAAGGAAATGTCCAGTTTTGATGACATGGCCTCCATGTGAGACAACTACATTGGTAGTAGAGATTGTTGAGTAATTTTTATCTTGAAGTTTTATTAAAACCTTTTCGTTCTTTCCAACATTTTATCTTAAAATTTCCAGACAAAACATTTAGTTTTTTGATAAAAAGTGAGAAAAACAAAATTCCAGTGTCCTTTCTAGAGACAAGTTAACATTGGCATGACAATATTGTTACAGTTCTGTGCCTAATAAGGAGAATGTCTCTGGCAATGTTGTCACAAAGAATTTGTTTTTTACAAAATTCCTGATAAGCAAATATTCAAATCTACATGTGATTGAAGAGTGTTGTAGGCCTACTAGTACAAAACCAATCAACAATCAGTTTCAACATTCCAGTCTCTCTCTTATTTTCTTTTTGTTAGGAGGGAGGGGGGGGGGGGGGGGGAGAGGGCCTAATTGGCCATATCTGTGATTAAGTGTCTTGCCATCAATGTGTGTTCATACTGAGCAGATCCTGAACATTGCTAAGCCATACAATTTTTTCAAGGACTTCTTATTTAATATGAGTATCACATTTTGGAACTTGAAGCAAAAAAAAATGAAACACTTGAATCACAAGACTATCTACAGTTGGACCAGGGTTTTGTGAAGGGGTGTGGGGGGTGGGTGGGTTATGATGTCTTAAGGGAGGGAAAGTTCTGTTGCTGTAGGACCAAGTTACACAATATATGGTCCAATATGAGTAGCTTGCATGAAGAGGGACATGATAACACCTGCTTACTTCCAGTTGTGCTTCTCTCTCCTCCCCATGTACTTGCCAAAAAGTTTTGTCCAGCACAAAAGAGAAAAAAAGAAAAAAAAAAGAAAAGAGCTCTCAGACATTTGTTTTGTCCTTCTCATTTTAAGACTTTATTTTAATATTAGGATTGCACTTTTCAAACTATTTTGTGTTGATCCAGAAGCTAAGTCTTGCTATAAATTTGATGAAAAAAAAGTATAAAATAAAATGCTTTAAATATAATTGGCAAAAAAAACGACATAAAAAAATGCAAATATGAATAAATCAAGCCACTGATCACCACCATCATCATCATCAGAAGAAAATCACCACCCAGCTCATTATTTATCGAGCTGAAAATAAAGTAACCTACTTAATGTTCGTGTCTCTTTTGTCCAATAGATCTGTTTAATTAAATAATTAAATAATCAACAATCTCAGCATTTGAATCTTGGTTACATTGGCTAATCTACAATGATAAGAAAAAAGAATGAAGAAAGTAAATAAAAACATTCCTTCTTGAATGGTCTTTACTAAAGACTATACCTTAAAAAGGAATAGATTTTTTTATTTGACCACAAGACAATGTGACTCTTTAATATAGATATTAGTGACACACTTTGGGAAAAGGTGGATAACTTGTTAACTTATATCCATAACGTTAGGGTCCTACATGCCAAACTGAAATCTTTTCCCTGTGTGACTAAATTAACAATTTTCTGGTGTACATTCGGTTTAAATCCATCACAGATACACAATAATAACACACTTTTCATGTGTCTACTTGTTTCATTTGCTTTTGAGGATGGAGAACAAAGGATATTTCATGAAAACAAAAGAACTTTGTTTCAAGAACAATAGTCCTCTCAATTGAAATGACAGATTTTATTTACGTTTTCTGATACAACTGATGACTCTACAACTGTTCAGGCCTTGGGTAACATGAAAACACAAGTGTGTAATGTTACACAGCTGGATATTTGGCACTGCTACACAAATACAACTGTGTAAAGTAACATTGTTACACAGGTTCAAGATAAACATTTGTTTTTGTGAAGATAAAAGAAAAAGGGCTTTTACAGCTTCTGTAATTGATTTCATATTTTAGTCAAGTGAATACTTTGATTTACTGTTTGCTTTTGAAGATTCTGAAAGTTGGAAAAAAAAACTTAACATCAGGAAGCATAAAAAAGGTTTTCAATTTACATCTGTGGAACAAACAACTACTTTTGATTCACAATTATCCACAGTATACACTTTACCTCTGGACAGTATTCCCACTGGAATATAACTGCCATCTTGAATACTGGCCTTAAAGGAAAATTCACAGACAGTCGCTTATTACCAAATGTAAAGAGCTTTTTCCAGTACCTCTCTCATAGAGTTTAATACTTGTACTAAATTTGTGTAAACCTAGGGAATATGGCTTGATTTCCAGTTATCTCCCTTCCCGATCCCTCCCCCCCCCCCCCCCCCATCTGTTATTAAGAGAGAAAAAACGTGAGGCAAGAACATTTCATTTAGATTGACTGACTGAAGCAAACTGAATACTCAGCAACTATAGCTAATGACTCCAATTATGTATGCATTACAAAGGAGCTTAGACAATAGATCTGTATCATTAATACTATGAAAGCTGTCATAAACATGTTTATATTTGAAAAGTTTGAATGGATGACCTACTCTGTTAGGCTCTGGTATATTTTACCCAGAGTGCCTGGCAATCTCGGCACCACATGGATCAGCTACAACTAACATCATTAGGCCTACAGTAGCATGAAAAACCAATTTGTCTTTGACATCGACTTAAATTGTGAACATTACAACCTTTGTAACTTTCTTCTGTGGAACAAACAACTACTTTTGACTCCTAGAAATTGAATACATAAACCCACAGAACCCAAACAGTAGAAGAAGAAGAAAAAGAAGCTCTGTGGTTCTAGTTGAAGAATTCTCTGATTCTTCTCAATCACCTAGCAACAGATCAGAATAAAATGACTGCCACATGCTGGATCTATACACATCTGAAAAAGCCACCAACAATACAACTATATCTTAATAGTTTAGGCAATCTGATTTGATTCAAAGATCGCAATTTGTTTTTACTTTAAACATCCACAAATCAAAATTGTCTGTATTGTGAGAAATAAAGCACTTTTTAACACTGCAACAGTTATTACTATATCATAAGAAATATCAATTGATCCCCAAGCCAAGACCACCCCTCCCCCTATATATAAATCTCCCACCTCAACTTAGCCCCATTCAGACCTTCAAAAATGATCAGTTACACACTGGTGAGGGTTACAGTACATCCAAATTTCTCCAGATATGTCACCTTTTCTGTCTGAAATGATTATCTGGGTGGATTAACAAGATTTTACTAAATGAATGAGAAAAATGTTAAGAAACTGTGTATCTATTGCAAAAGGCCTGTGTAGGTAAATATGTAAAAGTTAGAAGGTCTGATGTTTCCACCATTTACTAATCTCTCTTTCCTTTCATCTTACCTCTCTTCTTTGTTTTGTTCTATTCATTGCTCATTAATTAGTCCAATTTAACTGTCTGTCCATCTGTCTCTCTGTCCAGCTGTGTCTCTTAATATGTTCTTGGTTTTGTTTTCCTTTTCAGTTATCCTCAGAAGAATATCCTGCTAGAATAAAAATGTCAGGCCCTCTAACTTTTACGATTTGCATCGACGTCAGAGTTTTTAGGTAATTCCCAGTAAAGATTAATACAGTAGAAAAGCATTTTTGACAATTGTTTGTCCATGTTCCTACTCCAATTTGACCAATTTGGGGAAAAGTGAGCATAGTAACTAATCATTCAACCATTCTAGTCTTAAAAACATCCTGCCATTTAATTCCAAACCTAGTACCATTTTCATACATGTAACACTTCATAATCATATCTTTTACCACCAAAGAAGCAAGGGTTTTCCTCAACTTACACCCTTCCGATCCTCCTCCCAGACTGTAACAACTTGGCCCTCTTTTTTCGTCAGTTAAAATATGTTAATCGTAACAAAGAGTCGATATTGGGCTCCAGACAAATAAACTTCTTAAAATACTCTCTGATTACTTTATCCACACACTCAAACTTTCATAAGGCATTTTACACACAGAATGAACACTGCAACGGCAAAAGCAGCTGACTCACAAAGGCCTCGTCAATTTTGGAATTAAAATATTCCAACAAATGTACAGAAGGTAAAAATTTTTGGTTTCGATTTTTGCACGTCGCTATCATACAAGCATATGCAATCAGGTACTTGTGGAGGTATGTTTCTCAATAAAAACATTCCCAAATATCGATAAAGAACACCACCACCATATGTGTGCCAATTGTTCCCAACTGAGCAAAGTACATCATATAACCGAACATGACACCACAGGTTTTAAAAGCATTCATTGGTTCAATATAAAGCAATAAACTCAATTAGCCAAGCACACATTTCCAAAATCTTGAAAAATAAAAAAAATGGTATAAAACATCGACAGTATCTTTTTGTTCTTTCTTCTTTCCTTTTGGAAAAAGAATTCTGAGTTGTTGAAAGCAATATTGAAGAATGTAACCATGGCAACTGACCAAACTTTATGGTACAAAGAAGTGAAACTGATGATAATGTAGAAGTTGTGGCATGCTAATGCCTTCCAATAGTAAATATCCTTTGAACCCAAAGGTAATTGAGAGTAAACTATTTGACCTTTAACCCCTTGGTTCAGTCCTGCTGAAGTAACTTTGTGGTTGGTCAATGACTACTCTGTTTAATCATTGTTGCAATTTAGCTAAAACTGATTGTAAGGTTTGCTTCTACCACCAACAAAAAAATACACTGGCCATAATGACATGCACAAGCTGTCCGCAAAATATATACCAATATATTACGAACCACTGATAAATGGCATTAAACAGGAGCTCAAAAGGCCCACCCCCTCCCCTTCCCCATACACATAAAACCTTTAACTTGGACATGTGTGAATAACTGAACAATTCTATATTTTAAGCTCCGGCACACTAAATTGCCATATCATGGTTTCTTACATGCTGTTTTAACATGACTGGTACAACTGGCTACCCTATCACTGTCTCAACATAGAAACACTTCCCTTCCTAACCTATCATTACAGGATTGGTCTCTTATAAAAAAAAAATAATTAAAATAGAAATATAACCATCTTAACTTTTTCATGCAGATACAATCTTTCCACAAAAAAAAAAATGCAAAAAAAATAAGAAAGAAAGATAGAAAAAATTATAAGATTTGCGTCTTTCAAATCACAGTGTATTATTACAAGGGCAGCACACAAGTGCAATATAATGTTGTCATATATCTCTAGATATTTCAAGAAAGCTCTTCTGGAATGATATCTCTCTCTGTGTTTTTGGTCCTGGTTCACAATCTGTTCTCATCTACATCGAACAGCATAATTGGAATCACAACGTCATCCATATTTGGCAAGACAAATACTTTCTGTAAGAGAGAAATAGAAACAAAGTTGATGAGTCACTTAAAAATGGAAGCATGACGACTGTGAATCTTTACTTGCTACTATCATATCTTGCCTTTCATACCACCCTGCATCGATAACACATTATGCAGATCTTGCCTATATCAGGGATGGGCCTGGGGTAAAAAAAAAAAAAAAAAAAAAAAAAAAAAAAAAAAATTGTGGTATAGGCTCCAGTTTTGTATGCTACAGTGTGTTAGGATAATAGTTTTTATCCCTGCGGTAGAAAAGAAATCACGGATATTTGGCAAATTCACGGAAAAAGCTAATGCCTGCTATTTAAGAAAATCCCTCCTAGATACCCCATTTTTTCCGTAAAAGCTGACATACCCTACCCGACCAATAGCTCATTAATTTTTACGGAAAAAGTGGGGTATCTAGGACGGATTTTCTTATAAGCAAGATCTGCATAATGATGAAAATATCTCACAATGAAATATTCTTTTAGGTTGATGATGTCACAAAAGTCTTTGACCACCAATATGCTGCAAGAGAGTCTGTATTACCAAAGACGAGGCAACTGGTATCAATACAAGCCACAATCCTACATCAAACCAATTAAGAGGGACATCATTGCTAAGAAAATGGAAAACAAAATGCACCTTAGTTGCACGATAAGCTATTAGGGAAGCCATGTTGTTAAGCCTATACTTTGAGAAGCCATCTACTGCAAGGGGCATACACAGCAGGTATGTCAAAAACGTTTTATCTCTATTATTTTCTTTTATAGAGTTAATTCAAACGTAATTTTATTAACTGTAATTCTACTGCTCTTCCAAACAAGAAGAATTGCAGTTTATATTCTTTTTCCCAAATTTCTTGCGATTAAGAAAGATTTGGATGAAACAGGAAGACCAACATTAATGTTTATCATACTGAATGCAATATGTATTACAACTTGGTTTTCTTCACAGTGTTGGGACCCACTTTGTTTTTCTGTAATGTCATTAGTGGAATGATACCAATGATACACTGACAACTTAAAAGGTCAAATTTAACTTCCATGGGCTCTATAGTTCACCTTCCTCTTGCAAGCTTCTACCTAGCAGCCACAACAGATTCCTTTATCATTTGACTATTTTATTTATCCCTTGAGTCATAATTGATAGAACTATCCATTACAAGAGACAGATTTGGGTCAATTAATTGTCTTTCTAATTCTCATCAGGGTGGCCTTCAAGCTCCAGTATTCTGACATGCATATGATGTGACACTTACAGTATAGATGTACATTTAACTATCTCCACACAGAACAACATCTCATTATCTTGTTGCTAACTCTAAATACCACAACTGAAGGTAACTTGTCTTTGCTTGGCAGGGAAACACCTTGTCACTCCAGGACAAGCAGCAAAGCAGATGCTGTATGATAACACAATGGTCAAGCTCCTCTTTACGATAAATGTCCCTATTAATCTTGAATTTTTTTTTACCAAATTATGATACACTTTGAATTCTTGCTTATAAACCCTCAGCTCATATTGAATTAAAGACTTTTCCTTCAACATTGTAAGCATATTTGCCTAATCAAGGTGTTTTTAGTATATTAGTAGCATAATAATGATAAAAAGTAATAATTAACAAAGCAACTCAATGACTCGGTCACTGCTTTAGTCAAATGTTTCGATGACTTGACTCGACTCAGGTCAGCAAAACGAAAATGACTTGACCGGACTCTACCATCACCTGACCCGGGTCAGACGAGGACTGGAGCCAAAGCAAAGTGACTCAAGTCTGTGGAAGGGATTCAAGTCTCTTTTTTGAAGCAAACGCTAGAATTCACAGCCTTCCAGTACTCACAAAGAGAAACATAAACCTAGGCTATGGATGAGAACTTAACACATTCTCTAGCCATAGAGAGATTGAGACACTACAAGGAAAGTGGCCAGTTTGTTGCATGCACAATATTCTGGAATTTATCTATATAGGGACTACAGAATGACATTAAATCAGCTAGATAATCTAGATAAGGCCATGGGATTCCAATAAATGAACGTCCTCTATTTTACATCCACTTTGAAAGGATTTTCTGTTTGTTTTTTTTGACAACGGAGGTGGAGGCCATTTCCACCAACAATTTTTAAAAACTGCTGATTTTCACACAGGTATGGTGGCCCCACAAGCAGCAAGTTCACCACTGTTCCCATGACAACTTCCCCCTCCCCTCTCCCCCGTTCTCAAACCTGTGGCAGGGTGCCTCCACAATGCTTTCACAGTGGCTTTAACTCACAAAAAAAATTTACTGAGTTTTTGGTATCATGAAAGAATTCCTTTTTTTCTCTTGCATCACAGACCTATAAAAGTTGACAGCCCTAGTTCCAGATCTAAGATGAGAAATTCATTCATCTTCCTGACATAACTGGATCAAACATTCTCCTCTATTGGTGGCCTTGGATACTTAACTGTCACCATAGCAACCTCTGTGAGGAGTGATTACATTCTGCTGTAACCAGCCACATCCTCAGTGTGATGATTAAGTTGTTGCTCCACGGTGCTAAGATACAGCACTTTTGCCACATTGTGAAGACTAAGATTTCGCAACGACTAATAATATCACAATTATGCAAATAAATATTCCAAAAATGTAATCCAAATAGCCATAAGTGTGTGGTAAGCTTTAGTGGCAATGTGTTCATTTCACCATATCTGGCAATTTTTGGTCACTTCAGGGCCCTCCTGAAGAATATATCATATCAACTCAAATAATGTTAGAAGTATTAAAATGGAAGCTTAAAATCTCACCTGAAATTCTAGATCTAGTTTCTTCTCTATGTAATCTGTTACGTGTGTTAGCGTGACCTGTCTGGCTCCCAGCTTTGGTTTGGCAGATAACCAGAGATGAGGCTTCTTGGTAAAGCCATACCTGACAGAGGGAAGAACATATATAATACAGTGAGACTGTCAGTGGTATCCTGGACTTTATTTCTCATGAGTTGTTGGTTCTTGTTAATATTCTTGAAATGTTATATATATATATCAATAATATAGTAATATTTCTGCATATGTACTGTAAATGAAAGGTGTTACAATCGCAAATATACATATTTATATAGAGATATTTGTAGGCTTATCCAGTCTTACAAATATTCTGTCTTCAATTGCATTCGACAAATAGAAGTTTACTACAAGCTGCGAACCACAGTACAGTGGTTTCTAGTTTTACTTCCAGAGCTATGTGTAAGTACCAATAATCAAACATAGTTTGTTTTAATGCGTGTATTGGCATAAATACAAGGATAAAGTAAAGGTAGCGTAAACTTGATTCAACGTTTCTATGAGAGAGAAACTGAAACTTGGGAGTAGACGCATCACTGGGGATGGCTTTCCCAAGGTTACTATGGATGGAAAATGAGCTATGAATTTTAGGAATGTTCTTCTCACTTCAAAAATGAAAATAAAATAAATGCGATGAAAGAAGGAGGAAATGGAGATAAATGGCGGACATAAATTCCATTCATCTAGTCGGCTGTGTAGGCTTTGCCTTGATTACACTGAAGTACAGTATGGAATCTCTTTGGTTTGACTGTTTTTCATTTGTTATGAGCCTGTATTTTAAATAACAATGTTTTCCTCTAATTCTTTGTGAATTTTCTACAGTGTTGGACTGAGCTGTTGTCACAACCAGATATATGGCTCATTTTTACCAAATTACGTGCTAGTAATTATGTGGTATTAATAATATTATTTGTGTACTGGGCTAACCCATCTCCGAGAGCTTACTCTAGTTAAGTAATAGTCAGTTAGCGGTCTGCCTCAGTTAATACTTGAAGAGTTATTTTTAAGCTAGACACAGAGTTTACCGATCAAAGTACGTAGATTACAAGTTCACCGAGAGGCCAGTTTTAATCAAATAGAAAAAATTGATATTTGCGATGAATAAGTCACTTTGAGTGCTGAAGTGTTTACAGTTACGTTATGAGGTGATGCTTCCTTTATTTACAGATCAGACTTATATGATTAATTATGTTTAATTCCGTGTGTACTACTGAATGTTCATTTTTGTTTTGAAATTATCAGAATCCATGGGCTACCACACTTCCCCCAATTCAAAGTAGACAATAACCCAGCCATCATCATTTGGTCTATATCAGGGGTGGGCAACCTTTTTGAATACATGGGCCAGATATAAGGATTGAAAAATTGACTGGGCCGCACCTAACCAACGACCTGCTGTTGATATCAAACCTTTGATTCCAAGGACTTTCAAGCAATAGGTGTGTGTACTTAATCTGTATTCACAAAAACATAATGTCAACACAGTACAGTTGATAATTAATGGGGATAATAGGCCTACCTGACAGCATCATTAGTGCCGATAAATTCTAAGCAGCTAGCTCGTTTTTTGTGATGATGTAAAATAGATTGATTATTTTTCTTTTTCCTGAGACATCTCACAGGCAGCAAAAAAATCACTGGCGGCCCGCATGTGGCCCGCAGGCCATAGGTTGCCCACCCCAGGTCTATATGGTAGGAATACCTGTCTGACCAATTTCGCACAGTGTTAAAATGTTGTTCTTGGTAGGCACGGTAGAAAAAGAGTGCGAAGGTTGTGAGGAAACAGGTAATGGAGGAGCGAAGTAAATTTCAACAAAGGAATAAAACAAATCTCACCTCATTTGGGAGGTATCACAAATTAAAACGTTCCTCCACACACAAGGTGATAAGACTTGATCAAGTCTAAATATAATATCATTAGAGCCTCAACCACAAGCTTCTACTTGTTTATGTCTTCCTGTATAATTTATTACAATGTTTACATTTTTTGTAATGGATGAGGGTTTTGCAAATGCTACTTCTAAACTATTGAACCTCTTAACATGATCCAATGATGGATTCCCAGATGCAACTTTTAAAGTAAAATATCTCCTAATTTAAGCAGGTTCTATCTCAGCCTTTTTTGGGGGGGGGGTGGGAGGGGGAGGGTGTTGTTCTTAACAAAGTTTTGTTATTAATTCAAAGGTTTTTTGCCCCACTTATGGAAAGATTTCAAATTATACCTGAAAATATAATCAGCTGTAATGCAATGCCACTTAAATTAAAACAAGAATGATGAATAGTTTGTGAAGGAAAGAAAATACAATAAATTTATGGTGCAAAAAATATTCTGTATCGCAATGATTGATTGACGATGCAAGAATTAGGACAATTCGCATGGATGTGTACCACATGCATTTCTTTTAAGGATTTACTTGTTCTTACCATAATCTGTCTGTTGGTGGTGGAGGGATATTAATGGCTAAAGTTCCTCTTAGTTCTTTGACCTCTACGGTCAACTCTACAGGCGTGTTGGAAACCTCATCAAATGCCCTCTTCACATACTTGTTCTGCGTCGCCTTTTGGAAGTAGTTTGAGTTGGCCACACGATTTACAAAGCGCATGAACTTACCGGAGGCTCTCACCGAACTGAAAACGTAAATAATATGGAAAGCATTCTGTGGTAAAAGTTATTACATTATAAGTAAACGGTAAAGTGTACATCTAAATAAGGTTTGTTATTAGTGTTCGCCAAATCAATATGTCAAAGCTAATAACGACCTCTAAACATGCTTGGAAAGTCATCTTGCATTGATGTTGAATAAAATTTAAAAAACAGCATGTCATGTGAAAACAGAACCATGTATAAATGCTAATACTGCATTGTGGGAGCAACACAATATTGAAATGATATCTTTTAGTTTATTTTCATCTGATGCCACATTTAATAGAAAGACCTCAAATGCTCCTACAGGAACATTCATCCTTCTTTCACCTACTTTTGTAAAATTTTGCCATGGAGCTTTCCTTCAAATTCAGAAATCATATTTAGAAATTTGTAGTGTAGTAAAAATCTCAGTTCACTAATTCACCAGCCCTGCACCGTGCATATAGGCAATTTTATGAATTTAATAAAATAGAGATAAAATTAGGCCACCCAAGAATGCTCTCAAGATGGAAACCATTTCATACACGTGCACAACATTGTGTCAATAACAAACTACTGCCTTGTACTAGCTACCACACAATGTTACAATGTTACTAAAATGGCCAAAAAATCATGCCAGACATTGCAATGTGCATTATATTGAGTTTTTGTATATCAGCAGACATAAGAAAATGGCAAAACTGGGTTAATTCCTTTAAATCACAAATAGGAATCTAGGTCTCTGAACAAAAAGGTGTAACTGGATGTTATATATATTTCATTAAAAAAAAATTGGATTCAAACCCTGAAATTTTGGTTAGCATTAAGTGCTAAAAATAGGTTTTATTCAGCGGCTTTTATGCACCTGTCATCGGTTTTGCTTCCGGCTTCCGATGTTTCGTCAGCACCTTCCTCGTCAGATGATTCTGCGCTATCTTCCTCCTCGCTGTCCAGAGCGGCCGATGACATCGACCTTCAAGAAAATCAGCGAAACACAGAGATGACAAGAATAATAACAATGATAAACATAAAATGATAAGAATAATAACAATGATAAACATAAAATGATAAGAATCTACACAAATACATCAACATTACTCTTTGATATATTTACAGCTCATTTATATTTCATATTTATAGTTTATTTAAAGAACTAGATCTGATAGTAGGCATTTATCTCGTCGGTACGAGTACTTTATAGAATACTTCAGTTTAACAAGATATGATTGGAATAGAAATGAATTTGAAATCAAGCCTTAGAAAGACAAAAAAATTATGGATGCAATCATTCGGCAATAAAAGCAATGCTTTCAAAATCGGTTTGTTTCTTTGTCTGTTTTAATGTCATGCAAATGAAAAATGTTCACCCCAGTGTATTCTTAACTACACAATGTTTACCGATATCTCGACAGATTTTTGTTAACGTTGCCATTCGAATGAGAGCTATATATTTATTGATATCATTTAAGAAAATACATATTGTCCTTGCTTCTAACAAACCTTAAAAAACTGTTAAATGTGAGGAAAAATTTGAAATCAGCAAACGACGGTTCACTTTTAAATTGTGAGTGACGTCATGCCGTTGTAGTGCATTACCACATAGCTGAAGGACGGCTTTCCAAAAGTCTTTCAATTTATCTCATCTTCTATGCAATCCATGCAGCTGCCTCAAAGCTTAAAACAACACCATGTTTGAGCTACTGACAGTTATCATAACGTTAACGATAAAAGACAATCATAATGAATTCATGAAAACATCTTTGTTTAAACAAAATGTACACATTGTCATGACGACATGTTATTGCATGCAGCTGCACACAAGATATTTAAAGTGATATGAGTGTTAATGTTGCACTGTTAATAATTGATGTGAAGTTACTGAACCGTTAGAGCATCGCAGATCCCGAAAAGAAAATAGAACCCCAACTTTCTACAATTTCAACTCAAAATTCAGCAGGCTTTAACATACAGCTCGGTCTTCCATCCTCTCTCTTCCACATTGTTTGACTTAATTCATGATATGCACAGAATATAAATATAGAAACTTTCCACATTTTTATGCTTTTCCCTTAAGATTATTTTTGCTAAGCTATTGTATAAATCTTTTATGTATAGAATCTTTTGCTATAACATATACCAAATTTTGTATTCACTTGAGCATGACGTTCAGTTCCAAATTATATTGGCTCATTAATTTGACTCATTTTTGCAGACTGCTGTCATCCGCAAATAGACGACTTAAAAACAGCATATTTCACCAAAAAATTCCCATCCATTATCTCCTCTTCCCAGCAGGACACAGATTAGCCACAACCACCTGTCAGCTAAGCTAGCCCTTCCTCTTTCCATCTCTTTCTGCCCTCCTCTCAAAACCTAACTCGGTAGGAAAATGTACTTCTCCCGAAACAAATTATGCAGCAAAAGGAAGTATCTTTAAAAAAATTTTAATTTATGTTCCTTTATTTAATAAGTATAACAGTATGTGTCACATGCACATGATCGCAACACTGTGTTCAAATAATTACAATCTCCTGGTCCAAATTATTTGCCTTATAAGTATCACAGCTGGTGGACACAAAAACTGGGTCCGTGCACCTGCAAACTCTAAGTGAGCAGCTTTAAACTTTCGTAATAGTCACAACAAGAATTCATTAGCATCTTTTGCATACTATGGAGCAGCTTTGCTTCACGTAAGATGAGCATTTGCGTCATCACGATGAATATTTCCAACGAAGGAGATTGTTTTCTGGTGATCTTTTATCCACTGCTATCAATCATTTATGACAGCCATCTAAGACCAAGTGAATGGCTGCCAATTAAGTATCAAGTTTTTCAAAGGCCACAGCAGAGTACATGTTAAAATGAGGGGGTCTGACATGTCTTTTACTGTTCCCCCATCCCCCCTCCTTTTTACTCTTTTGCAATACTTTTGCTTTTAAAGTGCAATTTGCCCTCAGTTGCTTCACATATTTTAACAAGGCTTATATTAAAGTGTTTATCAAAATATCATTACGATGGATCAACGTAAGAAACCCTTGTACATTTAAAAAAAAAAAAAAAAATTGGGGGGGCGCAAAAGGTACGTTAATTGTGAGTTAAATGCAGGATTTTATCTTATTCTGAAAATTGTTGCCCAGACTCTTCCTCAGAATTCAATATCCATTCCTCAGAGAAAACCAAATTGGAACTTTTGAAAGCTTTAGGCTTTCCTTTAAATGTGAATTGAACTTTAATAAAGAGAAAGCTACTATCATTGTGCTTTATTGGACTGAAGAAAAAACGAACATTTGATAAAACAAAGTCGCAAGTAATGATCCAGTAATGATTTTAGGCAGAAGTTTTGTCGCCAAATATAATAGTCAAGTTTGGTTAAATTATTAATTCTGATATCTCAAAAGACACCTATTCTTTTAACAGCATTTAAACAAAAAATGACATTGAACACCATTCCTCCTTGACAAATTTCTAATACACAGTAAAAATGTTATTGAGGTACCCCCTCCCCCCCCAAAAAAAAATTAATATACGATATGAATTACTAAACCATAAAAGACATATATACAGATCTAAAAGTTAATATTGCACCATTCCTCATAATCCATTAGCACCAGGCAAAGAAATAGTTAACTGAAGTCAGCACTGAATATCATGCAGCTACCACTTAAATAGAAAACATCAAATTTACCTAGAGGCAATTTGCATTATCTGTAAGATATATATGGGCTAAGTGTTTATTTTTTTTTCTGAAATGTTTGTCTCAGCAATGACTCCCTCTTAAACCTTATACTGTCTGTGCATGCTCTTCATCAAGGACTACTTCCATGTTACTAAACATGTTACTTAACCTGTCACAATAGTATATTGTACATAACTTAGTATAAAAGGAACATCGTTTTTACTTTCATTTTTGACTTTGTAAAGAAATATTCTAGAGGTCACAAAACTATTGCTGTTTGCTATATATATCATAGTATGTGTTGATATGTGATGGTATGTGTTTATAAGTGATAGTATGTGTTTACATGTGATATTATGTGTTTATGTGATAGAATGTTTGATAGTGATTATACATGAAAATTATGTCTTGCTATGTGATAGTGATTATATGTGATAGTATGTGTTTATATGTGATATTGAATATATGTACAGTAGTAGTGTTTATATGTAATAGTATGTGTTTATATGTGATGGTGATTATTTGTGATAGGATGTGTTTGATAGTGATAATATATGATGATATGTGTTGATATTCATTCATCTCAGTATAAATTTACAGAAAAATTTATACTAAATTTATATTAAAGATACAATACAATACAAACAAATTAATACAATAAATAACATCAAGAATACAGGTTAAGACATATACTGTAAACGTTTATGAGATTAAGAAAATTAAAACAACATAAAAATTGTTACAAAAGTGGTATACAGTATATGTAATAATATGTGATATTGAATATACTGTATGTGATAATGATTATATGTGACAGTATGTGTCAACATACGTGGTACCATCTGAACAAAAATATCAAAAAGTAAAAAGGTTCTGTTTACTTTTCTGCTAAACCAAAGACTAGTAATGGAATACATGCACAATTACTTCCTATGCAATTTGAAACTAAACTTTGTTTGTCAACAGAAATTGTGTTTGTGTGAAAATAAAAGCAAATAACAATGAATTTTTCTGCAGGTTAATTTGAAAAGGCATTTTAAAAAGGGGACAGAAGGGTTTGAACAATATTTTCTGATTTATAATATATTTTTGTTGATTACACACATGTGTCTTTAGTCTGTCATTTTTATATGTTAATTTTAACTCATTTACATCTAGTTAATTTTAAATTGTTATCGTTTAGAGACACTGTCATGAATGATACTGATGATAAAATGTTATTTTTTCAAATGCAACCGGTACCGACCGCATCTTTTTCTCTCGCTCTTTTCAAACATGCAATGTTCCTTTAACCATTTAATTTGACCGATTGGTTCATTAATTCCACTACCATACAGCCAAACAAACAGCCATAAAACAAGTAAAGAGCAATTTCTACTCAAGGATAAATCTTGTAAATCTCATTAACCAATTGTCAACTTTCCTGATTTTTTCTCCACTCTGAGAAATGAGATTTTTTTGTTAATAGGCACAAGAACTTTGGGAAGCTATTAGTCAAAGTCAGTGATGGCACAGAAGTATAAGCTTTTTTTCAAGGAAAATATTTAGCCTGTGAGCTGGAACTTATGTCAGAGAGATTGAAAAGTGAGATAAAAATATCACTTTCATGATGACAGAAAGGATATTGATATGAAAGCATATAGCTAAAAAAAAATAAAGAAAAACACTGAATGAGAAACTTAAACACTGAATAACAAACGGATATACCTGATTGGTGACAGTCTGAGGATAGAGGACTACAGTATGTTTCAATTTCGAATTGCAGATTTGACATTTGGAAGTTTTGAATTTCATGAAAAATGAAAGTACTAATTAGATTTCGGGGAATGATTTTAATGTGTTGCTACACAAATATGATTATAGCAATTTTGCCTAGAGAGTCTAAAAAAAAAAAAAATGTTTTTATACAATGACCCTAAGAATTACAATGCCAAATGTAACACAACTTATTCAATGGATTCTGTTTTGACTTATTTACATCTCATTTTGATATTTGATTACGCCCAGATCAATTACTCTCTGACACTCCTCTGGAAAGATAAAGGTCTTGTATCAGGGCAATGCTTTCACACACATGTTTTATAACAGTAACAGTCTGATGTTATTAGTACAGTTTAACACTATGTTTTGATTACTGATGTTATGATGTAGAAACATACCTAATCTCGTGAAGTGCTTTATTTCTTAATCTTTCTTCTCAACAATGTGGTTCTTTTTAATCACCTTCTCCACAAACAGGCAAACAGGATGATTGTTCTGTTGCATTTCTTTCAATGAATTACACCATGATGTGACAGATGTGAAATATCACTGGATGATTCTCTAAATTGTGTTTCTTTCAATGATTTTTACCAAGAGGTGACAGACATGATATCTCACTGTACGATTCCCTACATTGTGTTTGTCAATAAATAACACCATGTAGTGACAGATGTGATATCTCACCGTATGACCTCTCTACATTGTGTTTGTGTCAATGGATTACACCATGTGGTGACAGATGTGATATATCACTGGATGATTCTCTAAATTGTGTTTCTGTCAATGAATTACACCATGTAGTGACAGATGTGATATATCACTGGATGATTCTTTACATTGTTTCTGTTATAAATTACACCATGAGTTGACAGACGTGATATATCACTGGATGATTCTCTAAATTGTGTTTCTTTCAATGAATTACACCATGTGGTGACAGATGTGATATATCACTGGATGATTCTCTAAATTGTGTTTCTGTCAATGAATTACACCATGTAGTGACAGATGTGATATCTCACTGGATGATTCTTTACATTGTGTTTCTTTCAATGATTTTTACCAAGAGGTGACAGGCATGATATCTCACTGTACGATTCCCTACATTGTGTTTGTCAATAAATAACACCATGTAGTGACAGATGTGATATCTCACCGTATGACCTCTCTACATTGTGTTTGTGTCAATGGATTACACCATGTGGTGACAGATGTGATATATCACTGGATGATTCTCTAAATTATGTTTCTGTCAATGAATTACACCATGTAGTGACAGATGTGATATATCACTGGATGATTCTTTACATTGTTTCTGTTATAAATTACACCATGAGTTGACAGACGTGATATCTCAATGGATGATTTCTCTACATTGTGTTTCTGTCACTGAATTACACCATGTGGTGACAGACGTGATATCTCACTGGATGATTCTCTAAATTGTGTTTCTTTCAATGATTTAGACCGTGTGGTGACAGATGTGATATCTCACCGTATGACCGCTCTACATTGTTTCTGTCAATGAATTACACCATGTAGTGACAGATGTGATATCTCACTGGATGATTCTTTACATTGTGTTTCTTTCAATGATTTTTACCAAGAGGTGACAGGCATGATATCTCACTGTACGATTCCCTACATTGTGTTTGTCAATAAATAACACCATGTAGTGACAGATGTGATATCTCACCGTATGACCTCTCTACATTGTGTTTGTGTCAATGGATTACACCATGTGGTGACAGATGTGATATATCACTGGATGATTCTCTAAATTGTGTTTCTGTCAATGAATTACACCATGTAGTGACAGATGTGATATCTCACTGGATGATTCTTTACATTGTGTTTCTTTCAATGATTTTTACCAAGAGGTGACAGACATGATATCTCACTGTACGATTCCCTACATTGTGTTTGTCAATAAATAACACCATGTAGTGACAGATGTGATATCTCACCGTATGACCTCTCTACATTGTGTTTGTGCCAATGGATTACACCATGTGGTGACAGATGTGATATATCACTGGATGATTCTCTAAATTGTGTTTCTGTCAATGAATTACACCATGTAGTGACAGATGTGATATATCACTGGATGATTCTTTACATTGTTTCTGTTATAAATTACACCATGAGTTGACAGACGTGATATATCACTGGATGATTCTCTAAATTGTGTTTCTTTCAATGAATTACACCATGTGGTGACAGATGTGATATATCACTGGATGATTCTCTAAATTGTGTTTCTGTCAATGAATTACACCATGTAGTGACAGATGTGATATCTCACTGGATGATTCTTTACATTGTGTTTCTTTCAATGATTTTTACCAAGAGGTGACAGGCATGATATCTCACTGTACGATTCCCTACATTGTGTTTGTCAATAAATAACACCATGTAGTGACAGATGTGATATCTCACCGTATGACCTCTCTACATTGTGTTTGTGTCAATGGATTACACCATGTGGTGACAGATGTGATATATCACTGGATGATTCTCTAAATTATGTTTCTGTCAATGAATTACACCATGTAGTGACAGATGTGATATATCACTGGATGATTCTTTACATTGTTTCTGTTATAAATTACACCATGAGTTGACAGACGTGATATCTCAATGGATGATTTCTCTACATTGTGTTTCTGTCACTGAATTACACCATGTGGTGACAGACGTGATATCTCACTGGATGATTCTCTAAATTGTGTTTCTTTCAATGATTTAGACCGTGTGGTGACAGATGTGATATCTCACCGTATGACCGCTCTACATTGTTTCTGTCAATGAATTACACCATGTAGTGACAGATGTGATATCTCACTGGATGATTCTTTACATTGTGTTTCTTTCAATGATTTTTACCAAGAGGTGACAGGCATGATATCTCACTGTACGATTCCCTACATTGTGTTTGTCAATAAATAACACCATGTAGTGACAGATGTGATATCTCACCGTATGACCTCTCTACATTGTGTTTGTGTCAATGGATTACACCATGTGGTGACAGATGTGATATATCACTGGATGATTCTCTAAATTGTGTTTCTGTCAATGAATTACACCATGTAGTGACAGATGTGATATCTCACTGGATGATTCTTTACATTGTGTTTCTTTCAATGATTTTTACCAAGAGGTGACAGACATGATATCTCACTGTACGATTCCCTACATTGTGTTTGTCAATAAATAACACCATGTAGTGACAGATGTGATATCTCACCGTATGACCTCTCTACATTGTGTTTGTGCCAATGGATTACACCATGTGGTGACAGATGTGATATATCACTGGATGATTCTCTAAATTGTGTTTCTGTCAATGAATTACACCATGTAGTGACAGATGTGATATCTCACTGGATGATTCTTTACATTGTGTTTCTTTCAATGATTTTTACCAAGAGGTGACAGACATGATATCTCACTGTACGATTCCCTACATTGTGTTTGTCAATAAATAACACCATGTAGTGACAGATGTGATATCTCACCGTATGACCTCTCTACATTGTGTTTGTGTCAATGGATTACACCATGTGGTGACAGATGTGATATATCACTGGATGATTCTCTAAATTGTGTTTCTGTCAATGAATTACACCATGTAGTGACAGATGTGATATATCACTGGATGATTCTTTACATTGTTTCTGTTATAAATTACACCATGAGTTGACAGACGTGATATCTCAATGGATGATTTCTCTACATTGTGTTTCTGTCACTGAATTACACCATGTGGTGACAGACGTGATATCTCACTGGATGATTCTCTAAATTGTGTTTCTTTCAATGATTTAGACCGTGTGGTGACAGATGTGATATCTCACCGTATGACCGCTCTACATTGTTTCTGTTAATGAATTACACCATGTAGTGACAGATGTGATATCTCACTGGATGATTCTTTACATTGTGTTTCTGTTATAAATTACACCATGAGTTGACAGACGTGATATCTCAATGGATGATTTCTCTACATTGTGTTTCTGTCACTGAATTACACCATGTGGTGACAGACGTGATATCTCACTGGATGATTCTCTAAATTGTGTTTCTTTCAATGATTTAGACCGTGTGGTGACAGATGTGATATCTCACCGTATGACCGCTCTACATTGTTTCTGTCAATGAATTACACCATGTAGTGACAGATGTGATATATCACTGGATGATTCTTTACATTGTTTCTGTTATAAATTACACCATGAGTTGACAGACGTGATATCTCAATGGATGATTTCTCTACATTGTGTTTCTGTCACTGAATTACACCATGTGGTGACAGACGTGATATCTCACTGGATGATTCTCTAAATTGTGTTTCTTTCAATGATTTAGACCGTGTGGTGACAGATGTGATATCTCACCGTATGACCGCTCTACATTGTTTCTGTTAATGAATTACACCATGTAGTGACAGATGTGATATCTCACTGGATGATTCTTTACATTGTGTTTCTGTTATAAATTACACCATGAGTTGACAGACGTGATATCTCAATGGATGATTTCTCTACATTGTGTTTCTGTCACTGAATTACACCATGTGGTGACAGACGTGATATCTCACTGGATGATTCTCTAAATTGTGTTTCTTTCAATGATTTAGACCGTGTGGTGACAGACATGTTATCTCACCGTATGACCTCTCTACATTGTGCTTCTTACAATGAATTTCACCAAGTGAAGACCTCATGATATCTCACTAAAATGATCTCTCTTTGTGTCTCTGTCATTATGAATTATATCGAATCAACATGAGACAACTGAGATTATCACATGATGATCTCTCCAAATCCGTATCTCCATTATGGTATTTAATGATGAAGTGACAGACACTGCCTAAGCCATGTTACTGTCGATAAATTTCACCAGTTGGTGAAACATTTGATATGTCATGAAGTGATTCCTTTAAGTCATGTTCTTTGTGTATGGATCGTGAACAGGGAGGTGACGGACGTGATCTCGTGTAATTACAGTACCTCTCTCTTTTCTTGGCATTATTATCACCGTTCCCCTTTGATTGACTTATTAAGCTCTTTTTAGATGATGATTTGGACTGTTTGGACGACCTTGCAATGGAATATTTCAAAAAAGGTAGATGTTAATTAATACAGTAGAGTTGCTTGGAATATAGTCAGAATATTAAACATATAAACTATTAGTGTTTAATAAGTGAATTCTTGATATGAATTGCTATATGTATCACAAACTGGTATATCAAATGAAGCTACACTGCAATGACAGCTGGGAAAGAAGACTGACTGGGAGGGGAGGGGGAGGGGGGGAAGAGGAAGGGAGTCAAGGAAGAATGTTATTCTTACACATTTATTATGCATACTGTACATACAGCCTAAAAATTCATTTCAAATTCACTATAAGCTTTTCATTCAAACATTACCCTGCTTTGGATTTTCATGCCAAAGGTTGACGGAATAAATCAGTCTATTCTTTCCGGAGGTTTTAATGGAACTCCTTCCCGGTTGAAATTAGGTCTATAGATTCCATTATTCAATTCAAGCGCTGTCTTAAAACTTTTCTTTTCTCTCAACTCTATTAGTTTTTTACACATTCAGCACCCATAAAGCGCATTGAACAACTTTTGTTGGAGTCTGCGCAATATAAGACTAGTTATTATTATTATTATCTCCTTAAATTCTGATACAATACCAGCCATTAAAATGAGTCTTCTTTTGCCAAAAATCTAGCCCATCACCTCCTCACAAAGTCTAACACTATATTTATAGCAAATCCTCATGTTTTTATGGAAGATATTTGCTAAAAATGTCATTTACAAACTCTTGTTCAGCTTCCAACCTTTTCATTTTCACCGCATCTTACTACTACCACTACTACTGCGTGCATTAAGTACTGTACATTGATCCAAAACTTTCATTTCATCGAATCTCTTTCAAACTCAGTTTCAGTTCATCAGTTTCTTGTGTATCACAGTCTGAAGTTGTTTATGAAAACTGAAATTTTGTTTTCAAAGTTGAAATTGTTTATGAATTCCTTATTAAGTCGTCTCTCTGACCAACAAATTCCTACTTGGATGTGATTGGCACTTTAATAACGTGGAAATCAGTTTTCTGATTGGCCTGTTATTAATGCGGAAAAGTAGCATCAATGGAGCACTTTCTGCAGACAGGAATTAATGACATTCAAAGAAAATGTACAACCTAGAAAGTACATCAGTCTCATTCTCACATTTGATTGTACTATGAGACTGGCTCAAGTTCATCTAAAGTACTGGGCTTTTACCAAATTTTCTCAGGCTCTGTTTTTTTAATCAGGTATTTAAGGTTGAAATTTCTAAAATAACACGTCTCAGAGAGGCCGGATTCACTTTGAGAATTTCAGCTAGTAAATAGGTTCTTTGAATCATAAACTTTGAACTGTAACCAGGTTTCCTACTTTGTAACAAACTTTTAAAGAGAAATATTGATAACTACTTTAAAGTCTGTTCAGAGTACTGAGTGTAACGCAGATTAAATCTATCAAATAATATAGAAAATCTTGGGCAAATTTGAAAAAAAAGCAGTATATTTGAGTAAGGGAAAACTCAATCATTTAACAATATTCTCAAAAAAACTTGATCCACCCCAAAGTGTGCCATACCAGCTTGTCGTACTGGATTGAAATCACAGACAAAATTATGTAAAATCATAATTAGGAAAGAATGAAATCAAAGGAATCTGTAATGATGAAAAAGAAAATTAAGTGTTGTGAAGAATTGGTAGTATTCTGGTGAGGCAAAGTTATGAGAGCTGTTTGTGATATTAAACTAAAAGATAAAAATCATTAAAAGAAATTAATAGCAAAGTACCCTTCCCTTATCAGTAGACAAAAATTGTAAAAACTTGGAACTGGTTAATGAATGAGGTCTATAGCTAATTAATTAGTGCCCAAATTGAAAAAGAATCATGAAAACATAGTTTTGTCATAAGGAAGACACAAGAACAACAAGAAAGAGAGGCCAATGAGACATATTAATGTATGCAAATTAGGTGAGACATTAATTACTAGATTGTTACAATCTATCTATTAAAACACAAATACAAAACAAAATATGAACAATTTCAGAATGAACAATTAAAAGGATGTATTAGAATGTAATGATTGGTAAACAAGAGAATGAAAACCCACAAAGCAAAATGGAAAAGTTCGATGCATACACTCTAATATGCTACTACATACAGCTGTACTTTGATTCTGAACTACATGAAAGGAACATATATATATTGAGATGAGGAATATTTTAGGACTATTCAGAGATCTAAAACGGGTGTGCAGGTGTAAAAGTTACTTAAAACCCATAGATTGATCTATTACTGTACATTATGAAGGAGAAGAGATGAGGGGGTTTATAACTAGACTGCATTACCATCAAATCTATGCAGGGCAGACAACGAAAATTGGTTGAATTAATCACCACGCAGGGCTGACTTTAAAGGTCTGTCCGATAGATTACCATCCCTTCATTTTCCGTCGTTGGACGGAATTGACTTTATTTGTTTATATGCCAGACAAACCAAGCTTGGTTTCATGCACAAGAGGACCACCAAGTTGTTAAGATACCCAAAAGGCACTAAGTGATATTTTCCACTTCATGTTTAAACCTGGTTTGCGATCTTGTGTCGTAATTTGGATATAACCGGCAAAAAGGTTCTCTCTCACTTCAGAATGAAACAAAGTCGGAAAGAAAGGGCTGGAAAATAAAAAATAACACAAAAGAAGAAAGACGAAAAAACAGAAAAGGAAAAAACCAACACAGCACCTCGATGCTTTGGTTTGTAGCTACAGTACATGAAAGGTGCTTAATATTACAGGGAGTGGCTATGAACATGATCTGTGCAGTTAGGTTTATTAAATTTAAAATGATTATATGTTATAACAAAAGGAGAGCTCTCTAATTATCTACAATTATTGGAAACAGATCATTAATAAGAGAGGCAGACGGACGTGATGAGGAGGAAGGACGATGACAATGAAGAGAGGATGAGGAGACTACAATACCTTGGTCTTGTTTTAGGACTCGCATCGTCCTGATCGGTTAATTGAGGTTTTTGGTTATTAACGGACGGGTTCGACCTTTATATAAATATGGCAGGAGGTGTAGAAATAGGGGAGGGAAAAAACAAAAGGAATGATGTAGGTGAAAATAATAGCTCAACAAAAAATGATAAACACTTCACACATCAAACGAGGTATCGTGCAATGATGAAATTCAGTAAATTTCATATTATACAGACGTAGTAATATATATTGGCTATTAAAAAAGAAAAGCAAGTTAAGAATATAAAATTTTGCATTGTGAGAGATATTAATCATAAATGCTGTTTGGTGTCAATATTGCTCAAGACTTGGCATATTGGGATGCCACAAAGTTGCTTAAAACAAAGAAAGAAAAAAAAGGTGATAATAAGGTCAAGGAAATAAAAAGGACTAAAAAAATTTGATCCAAACATTGTAATGCTACATGCTGTGGACACAAACATGGCATTCAATTTAAATAATTTTTGTGATGATAACTTGCTTACTGTTTTTGATGAAAATGTTTGAACTGCCATGGTACGTGGTATGAGCAGAAAAATGCGAATTGAAAAGGATTATCATGACAAAAATTGCCTGATTTTGCTCTGTGGAAATGATTTCGTTTTTGGTCAAAATCCACGGAAATGAGAATCACAACTGTAAAAGTATTGATCAGAAATAAAACAGCACGAAGCAAGCATGTAATTTGTCTAGTCTCTTGCATACTGTACAGTACATTAAATAATGCTGTACATAAATAGGGCGACAAAATTCCTACAAAGTGCTTCAGAATACGACCTCGACATTCGGTCGTTAAAACTGTAGCAAGATCTAACCAAGTCTGCATGTGTATGTCTAGTTTTGAAGTTACATGTAAGTCTGTGTTAAGTGACAATTTGAAAAGCAATTACAATTCGGCATTCAAACACTGCGACTACCCTTGTGTACTGGTGTAATAATGCAGATAATTAAATGTATCTATATCATACAAATTTTAGGACAAACCACCAAACACACTTTTTATTATCTCATATCATATTTTTTTATTATCTCCACAGATGATTGAGCAAACACAGGAACAAACAGCTAAACGCATACACAGAGCTATCTCACTAGGTCAATAAGCAAAGATCAAAATACAAATACAGTACATCCGTTACTTACAAAGAGCAGGAAGTCAACATTTTACAATATATCTATATATATATATATATATGCTGTACATATCATATTACATATGACCTTTGTACAGTTGTCCTCAGCTGTTAGTAAAATACTTGTGAAACTTTCTTTTCTTTGAATGATGTAATTTTACTTTCAATTTAATTTAAATCACAAAACCAAACTTTCAGCTACTATCAATGTAAAATGTATGGCAGGGCTAAAGGTAAACTGTTCAAAGTTGCATCGATACTCTGTAAACTGCCAGTACATCCCACTTATTCAGCCACATAATAAATCAGACAATTCATCTGCAATAAATAACATACCAGACATGTATATACTGAATTGTACCACAACAACTGGGATAAATTACACATGAGATGCCTTACTTTTAGTGTTCTTGTGTCTGATGATAAAAAAGTAATTCTAAATACCATGAGAATTTTCAAAGCCAGTTCAGTTCCAAAGGAAAAGTGAGATTGTATCAATGGTATAACTCAGTGTATTGAGCGATTTATGCTGTTAGTGTCTTAAAGAGAAAGTGGAAGGTTTGATAGAAATTCACAACCTGACTGCCCCAGACAATTTATTTTTCTTTTGAAATAGTTCCTCTCTGAATACAGCCTTTACCCAACAACATAAGTTTCATCTAAATGTATGTACTGTATATTATATATAATTGAAAATCGTAATGAGTTGGAAAATCAAGAACAGTGAAAAAACTGCCAGCATCCACCAGGATTCGAACCCGGGCCTCCCGCTCTGTACGCTGACACCCTAACCACTGGGCTATGGACGCTGATTGAATGTCCTGAGGTTCGAAACCTGTGTATATATTTTCTTTTGAAATAGTTCATCTCTGAATACAGCCCTTATTACAGAAGATATACAGTATGTGATGTTGTTGCTTACAGTGACACTAACTAGAAATCTAAAGGTCAAACACATTAACTCAGGGACACTTCTTCTCTTGTATGGATGATAAGTATCTGTGGCAAGGTATATAACTGCCAAGTTGGAGATTAGAAACATGACACTCTTTGGTTGCAGTTTTGGGATAATTTACATAATTTTAGGCGCATTTGTGGGATAAACACAGCAGGATTGACTGCTGTGCTTTTATTTCTGTTGGTACATACGTACCTACGGTAGACATACTTTATCGGGGCTTACACAAATCACAGACTGTCGAAGCCTGTCAACTCCCTTTAAGCCTAATATACCTCCTGATTAAGACATTGAATAAATCACTGTCTCCTTGAGACCTTATCTAAAGTTAGCATAAAGAAGATGAGCCTAGCTTTTAGCTAGCATTACACTTTAAAGAAGTGTAGTCCTTACAATGATAGACATTATAACAATGAACTATTATAGGGTACACACTACATATATACATTAAACCGAAACCTAAACGAAATCAAACAGATGGGTGGCAAATTTAAAGCAGTACCAAGGGTGTGGTATGCTGTAGCTTGAAATATCTGACCAACAAAATATGGAAATTATTTTTGCTAATTCTTGTCTTTCGATGATGTTTCCTTTTTCTCATTTAAAGGGTGTGAAGACTCGCGCAAAAAGAAACGTCTAATGCCGGTAATTTGACCTAGTTTCGAATGAGGTGTAACAGAAGTATGTAACACTACCATCGATCCCAGAAAATACACACACAGCTTGCTACCGTCGGTAACTAGACACTAGTGTACAGTCAGTACATACATCTACGGTCAATACACACAGCACAATCTACAAACGATACAGCGTTGGACATCTCTAAAGATAACAATTAAGGTATCACGTTACATTACTGTCTGCATTTTGTAGCGACACGAACAAAACGTCACTTGCAAGCAACAGAAAGTTAACTTTTTCAGATGGCCGCACGCGGTTTGGGGCGAGTCTTCAATGCCTTTAAACAAAGTTAACAAT
Organism: Apostichopus japonicus; assembly: GCF_037975245.1. Lineage (NCBI taxonomy): Eukaryota > Metazoa > Echinodermata > Holothuroidea > Aspidochirotida > Stichopodidae > Apostichopus > Apostichopus japonicus. The sequence goes on from NC_092579.1 coordinate 3,647,061, forward strand.
CTGACGAGCATCTTTTCACTTATTTCATACATCCTCTAAATTAAAGACAAAAGCATGAAAGAACATCTCTTTATAGTCCCAAATATGTTATTTTATGCAACTTTCAACACACAGTTTTACCGCCATACTCAAAAGCAATTTGACGTTGATGAGATTATTTATCTGTCTTTTCTACCATTCCTAAGTGTTTCGGCAGAGAATGAAGCAAAGTATTATTTGCGGAATTGTTTTTTTAAACGAAGCAGTTATAGCAAGCTCAGTCTGGAGGCAACACATATCGAAACTATATTAATGAGAAATCCTGGTGGAAGACAAAGTGAATATAGACCGTGGGGCAAAGCCGTTTTTCTTGCAGTTCCGTAGTCCAGTCGGAGGGGCAACTCAAAATAACTCTCAAAAATTCACAAAAATTATATTATTCGTAAATCCGCTTTGTTCCACCAAAAATTTGCGCACGTTTTTTAGTTATTCGGTAAACTTGTTACTATTTTTTGCACGAAAGCACTTGGAAACTCTCTCTTTGAAAGGTAGGATTAAGTCCGTATACACCAATCGCAAAGCAGCATTACTGCCAAATGACAATCACATGACAATAAGCACACACAAATCAGCATGGCTATCACATAGTTATGTTGAAACGTCCATATTTTGCGTACGAAAACAAGTTCGTTCGTCCAAGTTTTTCAAATTTGATAGATGTACCGATATGACCTGAAAATAACATACCTATTTACCCAATGGTGAGTACTTTTCAGGTTCTTTTCATATGAAATAAAGTTGAAATCATCATTCGAAATTCGTATTTACACAGCCGAATCACGTTTGGCAAGTATTCATAGGATGGACACTGGAACAGCTAGTTTCGCGAAAACGGTTCAATCTTAAATGTTGAGTCATTAGTGTACGATTTGCCCGTGTTTACTGACATTTTTACTCAGTATTTGCCTAACTTTTTCATACTCTTGAGCTTTGTGGGTAGTAAATTTACATTTTTATGTCTATATTATAGTCCGTCAACTAAAAGAAGATTGAAAATGACATTAGGACAAATTGAGTGATAGACTAACGTTAATCATTAACATGGTGACTATTCGCTGAGGCTGCTAGAGTACGTAGGTAAAGTCACATGCTTTCGTATCGTAATCTATGTGTATACTATATGTATATTTACAACTAGATAACATCAATTTGTTTATTTGTTTTGTTATTTAACTTTTGGCATGAGGGTGAAATTCGGTTAGCTTAATAAGCTAATCACACCGAGGCCCTCCCCTACATGTAATTTAAGCTAGGCCTAGGCCGTCTACAACTAGCATTGACCAGTAGTCAAAAGAAGGAATAGAAGTACTTGTCCCATGTGTATTAAACTGAATTGCACTAGGATAAAACTGATGTCTTGTTTTTACTATATCGTTCAGTAATAGTAATGACTGTGGGCTACTGTTTGAGCAGTCTCGTTTTCCAATTGTGTACACTGTTGGAATAAATATAGACTGATTTGTGACAACATGTCTAAGGCGGTATGACATTGCTTTACATTTAAGGACTATTGAAAAGTAGACAGCTTTTATGGTTTGACAATTGAGATGCAATAACCTGGTCGCATATAAGACATAGTTTGGATTGGAAACTATCAAAGTCACACTACCTCTATCGAGAAGCTTTGTCAATAATCAACCCATTGTATTCAGTAAAACGTGTTTTCATTTCCAGGACCTATATTGGAAATTTACCTAACCACATCAAATCAATTTTGCTATGCCTGACAAGGCTGACAAATCAAGACAGTTACCGAGTTACGTAGACCAAACTCTGTTATTTTTGCAAACCTTAAATAGTTGACTCATTTTTCTACAGCAAAGTAATTAAACTATTGCTTATTTCCCTTATTGCTACATTCCCTTGTAGGTCTTTCAACTATGACCGAACCAACCTCAACTGATCATGATAGGGGTGAAGAACCATGTGTCATACACCATCCAATGTAGATTCAGTGACATTTACAAGAAGTTCACTACCAAGACTTGGGATCCTTTCCTAAAATGCATGGATATCTGGAAGGATCATCCTCACACTGAAAATGGAAAAACTGCCATTAAGTTTTTACATTTTCAAAATTGTGATCTACAGTCAGCCTTCCTACCTGCACTTCCAGTTCCACAGGAAATGCTATCAGAGATTTACGAATGCAACCAGAATTAAATGGTTAAGAAAGCCAAGATGTGATTCAGTAAGTGCCTTTTTCTTGAAGGGAAAAGTGAAAGCCTTGAGACACATACAAGGTGATGCAGAATCTGCAAAGTCACTAAAGATGTTGGGTGACTCCTTTACAGTTGATGAAGTCAATTTCCTTGCCGTTGAAAAATTCGTCTACAAGCTGTATGGTCAAATGGATGCAACTTCAGTCAACGACGTGCGGTTTGATATGTTTAAGAAAGCCAACAGGATGGAGAGTACAATGCCTCCAAATAATGATGCCCTTCGTCAACACATCCTTCGTGCCAACTTCCAGGCAAGAATTTGTAAACTAAGCTTAATGAAGAATCAAGATTTACCATCTCCTAGTGAACATGGATGGATATTTGATGATGGACACCTTGCCATTCATTGGATGAGCCTCCCACCTGCTCCTGAAAGCATAATTGAACTTGGGAACTGCTCATGTAAGAAAAACAAGTGCCAACTACCAAATGCAGGAGACAGTTGCTGTGTATCCTTCGGCCTTCCATGCACAGATTTATGCCAATGCAAGGGGTGTGAAAACATCAGTCAGATGATACTTGAGATTGAAGAAGACTTGGACACAGACAAAGATGATCAGATGGAATAACTAGTTTTTAGTCTTGGAACAGCCATGATAATGTTTGACTGTGTAAGCTGTGCCCAGGCAGACTTTCTGCAAATCTAGCCATTTATATGTTAAGTTTGAGAGCTCTCATGTGTTCGTATTTTGTAGCATGAAGTTAGAATCAAGAATTGGCAAAGCCATGGGGTACTGGCACTGGAGGGGAGGGGAGGGGGCTTCCCCATCAGAATTTTGTGTCTCTGGTCAATTAAAAAATATTGCAATGCCATATTATAATTACTTTTATGTTGTAGTCAATTCAAGAAATGAAGGTAGCAGAAGGCAGAAGAAGGTAGCAGAAAGTTTAACTCAGTAGTATCATTATTTATGCAAACAAATTTTGAAGGGATGAGTTCAGGATAATTGTACCCCCAGAAAATGTTCATGGTACCAATTGCAATGTTTCTAAACTATAACATCACATAAATTTGTTGTAAATACCCTTTTCAGAGTGAACATTTAAGCTTAACAATTGTCACATTGACAATGTCTGTGTCGTTGATCTTCAATCTCATTCTCCATATAGCACATGCTGTGAGAAAATGAAGGAATAGTTATTAAAGGTGCACCACTGGCATAACTACTGGCATATTTAAGGTAACATTAACATTGCATTTCATGTTCACACATTAAGTTATGTCAATCCTCGAATCAACATTATGTGTAAGCTTGCTTTTATACTATGAGTGTGTATGGACAAACTGAATATATGTGTGGTTATAACCCCAAACCTGTTATTGACATTTATTATGTTACTTTCTAATAGATCTAGACATTTCTAAAAGAGTTAGGTCAATTCCATTTAAATGTAGAGGTGTTAAGGCCAGTTTGAAAAAATAGAGGGCGCCCTTTATTTCCAGTATTCTTTTACCGCCATTTTCTCCTTAACGTCCGCAAAATTTTGGTGGAACAAAGTGATTTTTATTTTAGGGTGTTCTAAGCATCACTTTTATTAAGAAATTATTACCCAGAGGTGGACTACGGAACTCAAAAACTAAAGGGATTTTTGCCTTATGCCCCACGGTCTAATATGGGAGGCAAAAAATGTCTACCGACGTCAAAAAATATTAATATCTTGTTTCGATCAAATGCTAGATATAGTAGTTTGAATGTTAACTATTTTTTTTCCAGAAAAAAAGAAATTTGTTACATTAGATGGTGGATCATAGTAGGTGCTTTGTGATGTTGTCATGGAAGATGACCTTTAAAAGCTTTCATTTTCCTATCAAAATGTCGTTTTGGAGTTTACAAAATTGAAATGTGATATGTTTTCTTAGCTGTCAAATGTTAAATCACTTCTTGTTTGTGAAAGTAAAACAAGTCTCTTGAACAGTGGAAAAATTATTCATACCTTATTATTTAGACAACAAAATTATATCTTTTTCAGTTCAATTGCCATTGATGACAGTTATGAAAGGGTGTGAAGACTCGCTCATAAAGAAATGTCTCATGCCGGTAATCTGACCTAGTTTCATGAGGTGTAACAGAAGTGTTAGACACCACCATCGATCCCAGAAAATACACACAAAGCTTGCTACCGTCGGTAATTAGACACTCTAGTGTACAGTCAATACATACAGCTCCGGTCAATACCCACAAAACAGTGTACAAAGCAGTGATGGACATCTCAGGTCTAGATAAAAGATAACAAGGTATCACGTTTCATTACTGTCTGCATTTTGTAGCGACAAGAAGAAAACTGCACTTGCAAGCAACGGAAAGTTAACTTTTTCAGAGCGCGGCACGCGGTTTGCGGCGAGTCTTCTATGCCTTTAAGCTCTTCTGTTGCCAGATGCATTCATAATCTTTCACCAAATTTTGAAAACGAATATTATCTCCATAATAATACAAAGTGCTACTACAGTAGCATGTAGGTTTTGACCACAACATGCAGGATGTTGCCAACAAGCTTGTTAAGGAATGAATTCTTGCAACCTGAACATCCCTTTAAGTAGACTATGGTTGAACTCTAGTAACTTTAAATATGAGAAATCAGTCTACCATTATTTAAAACGCTACACAACTAGCCACAATTTTCTCTACGCCTTTGTTTTCAATTCAACATGATGGTTGCAAACATTTTGATAAACACCATCCAAAGACAATATTCATGTCTAGATTGCTGAAGGCATCTATCTTCCAATCATACACTAAAGGAGACGCAAACAAAACCTAATTATTTTACAATATAGTCCCCTCTGGGACACGCATCCAATCAGGTAGGTTTTGCATCATCTTCAAACGAATTGTTTCTTTGGAGCTGTCTGAAAATACTGGCCAGTTCAGCCTCTGCGATGATACATTATTAACTTATATCCAGGGTTCAATCACCAGGATCGATAGTAAACTCCTACAACTGTCTACCTGCTTATAGCTTAAAGGTATAGTTTTTAATAAGACTGGCATTGAATGTTTACTGATAAACTTAGGTTGGGCCATGCCATCACACAATACAAAAATAATAAATATATAATATATATATAAATAAATACCAGACATGGAATATTAAATTACTCCTGAAACTGGAACTAGGCCTTCACATATTTCCCTCATCTGATGTTCTTTTGAAATTTATAAACTAAAGATCTTGTTGGATGGTAAGTGGCACCAGTACAGTAGAAGCAACAAAAAAAAAACAAAAAAAAAATCAATTTTAAAGAAGTTCAATTACAGAATGCATTTATCACTAGTATTGTTTCTAAAGGTATCGTCACGGTAACTGATTTTGATTAATATTCTCCATTGTTTGCTTTCAGCTCAGTATTGAACACTAACGCATCCCATACTACCGATAACTTTTGTATCTTGCGCTTCAAACGAAATGAAAGAGGAACTACTATTCCCAGTGCGACAGTTGGACTATAAATCCAGGTGGCTTAATGGAAATGCAAAAAGTGTACTGGCGGTGCCCAATGACTCAATAATTGGAAAAGTTGCACAATTGTAGTTCAAGGTAACTTTAGCAGTGCTGTAGGTAAAATATTGATACATCATAAAAAACTGTCACCCATTTATCAACACCCTCGAGCTGGGCAATATCCTTAGGAGATGTTCTTCCTTGTGAAGGATATGCATAGTGATTGCATTTAATTTCATTGAAATGCACTCTCTAAAGGAAACATGCAATACAATGAAGTCTAACTGCGATAATTGGATGAAACTGTTGCCTCCCTTATGTCCAGGAATAAATTAGCTACAACTTTGAAAAGGAGAAGGAAGGAATTGGAATGTGATGAATAAATTTGGCGGCACAGTTTCAAATTTATGACCAACAGTAAATACGAAAGGGCAAGTCTTTGACAAGTCTCAGCAATCCACAAAATAATTTAAAAATTATTAGTAACAGCAAATAAATTAACAGAACATCAAAACCTCACGATACACAAAAATATATTACCCTTGTCATACTATACAGAAACATAAACAAAAACTTTACCAACCCCCCCCCCCTTGTCAAGAACAAAATGTTCACATTTAGTGCCAACAGGGAGTAACCATTAATTAGTAGCTTAATTAATTAGTGGCAATAAGTAGTTTGTCATATCGTCTTACCTTTTCTTTAGTGGATTTTTGGGATCCGGTGCTATCTCGTCCATTTCTCTTTCACTTGGCTCACGTTTGCCTAATTTCCAGGGGTTGAATTTGGTGGTGAGCGTTATGCAGCAAGAACCAGCATAGGCAATGTCCAAGTACACCCAGATGCCTCGATGGTCTATTCTAGGTGGTGAGGCCCTCCTGACAATCGGAGAGTTCACACCAAGGTCTGTGTCTGTGATGTTCAAACCTTCGATAAATTTAGGAATCTGGTGGCATAATGAGTTAATGAAACACATTTTAAGTCAAGTGATAATGTTCAATTACAAAATGGAGGGAAGCTAATTTGATTCATTTCCCCTTTCTGGTTGTAGAGACCTGACTTCCAACACCAGGAATAGCCAACAACTAAGGGATGGGCAGCTCATACTGTGAATAAAATTCCCTTTATGCTTAAAATCAGGCACAGTGTGGTTTCAATCAAATTCTAGTCAAAACTATTTGTTATCATCAAAACTATTATTAATCATCAAAACTATTTTTTAACATCAAAACTATTTTTTATCATGATAATTTTGCCAAGAAATTTTTTTATCATCAAACTATTTTTTTATCATAAAAAATATTCTTTATCATCAAACTATTTTTATCATCATTTTTTTTTTTTTTTAATCATCAAAACTACAGTTTATCATGAAAATTTGTTTCTCTGTTATTTCTTCTTTAAAATAAGACATGCATACTGTTGCTGACTCCCGTCAACCGAAAGAGAAAACTTGACCTTTGGACTACTGAAGGTTTTTGATCAACAAGGATATGACCATGGTGTTTTAAATACACTCTTAGCCTTAACAGAGGTCCTAGAGATATAACCACCATCTCCAGCAAAATCTCGCCTGATACAGTCAATCAATATAGGTGAACTCATTTTGGAAACTTTTTTGAGTTTCCTACTGTAGGAAAGAGACTACAACAATTGATTGTTTATTTCATATTGTTTCCTTTGTCTATTTTGATAAATAACAGGCTGAAATGCTTCTTTCACTTTCTATATGGTTGCATGGCAAGCAGAAAAGAAGACACAATTAGCACAACCTGATGCGTAAATGACCTAAAACTGGTTCCTTGCAACGTACACTGCAGATTCATTTTAACTACTAAGAAGAGCTTTGATAAAGTTTTTATTTTATTTTTATTTTTTTATATTATTTTTTTTATTTATTTATTTTTTTATTTATTTTTTTTATAGATTTTGTTAGATTTGCTTTGATAAAGTATGATTGTATCTTTAATAGTGAAACTTGTTGACTACAGAAGGAGTTATTAAGATTCCCTTTTCTTGCTATTATAAGTCATAAATGCAGTATAATATAGTATACATCTCGAATCCCAGAATATTACAGCCTTCCACACTACCCTTCGATCGCTATGACGACTGCAGGGTCAACTTTTCAACGGTCTTCCCATCCTCCGAGACAGGGAACCAAGTTCTCATCCGACAACCAAACCCCAGCTGTTTACATCAAATTTATATTTTATGTGAAAATATTTGTGAACGGTCTCTGAGATGAAAATTTTGTGAGTCATTTTGTTTTGAAAAAGTTGTGTATGTACATCAAGTCCTGACTTACTACAATATTCTTTAAGAATGACAGAACTCCCATTGTTTGAAATGAAAAAACTATGTCTCGGCTCTTTTGGGATTTGATGCTTACCCTCAACTTATCAAGTTTCTTCTGTAGTTTGGTCTGTACAACTCCAGCCCAATACTCTTCTCTCAAGAAATCCCAAAAGATTCTTCCAATGAGGGCGTTGGCCCACGCTAAGGGGGTATCCAGGGTCACACCGACGGCTTCCAGAGAACTCTTCTTCTCCTTCGGGGTAGGACTTGCATAGGTCACGCCACTGGCTTTCACATTGACAGGTGCGATCGAGACTTCCTTCAGATCTTTGTTCCGCGGCAGTACTTTGGCGATAAATTTATAGAAATCCACCATACCTTTCTTGGCCAGAGGATTGTACGTGTCACTCTTCACGTGATGCAGTTCTCCCTTCTCGTTCCTGTATTCGTTATTGTTCAGACTGACCTTCTTATACAGAGTCGGGATCGGTTTCCTCCCTCTGACTTTGTCATGTTTGACGGCGACTTCGAATCTCCAAAACCACTCCTCCTTTTCCCGGCCGGTCCTGGCAAAGAGAATTAGCTGTTGATCTTCGCACTCACCGTCCTTGATGACCTCAAAGTCGCCGCAGTCAGTGAAGGTTTCGTCGTTGAAAGCTGTCTGCACGTCTCTCTTGGTGCGGCTTTTTCCTTTTGTGGGCAAGTTGATGAAAATTGGATATTTCTTGCTCCACAACCTCTTCTGGACCAGACCTTCGGGCCTGAGGTTGACTTCAGCACCTCTCATGTCAAATATCCTCTGGTAAACAAATTCAGGTTTGGGCATTTCCTCGTCCCACATAGTTCTTTTTGGGATGTTACGACGAGGAGTCGATAATCTAAGGATGTGGCCCTCCAGTCTCAGGAGAACGGACTGCGTTTGAGATATGTGATATGTATCCTGATCGTACTCCTTCTCTAATTCATTCATCCATACCTGGAAAGCGAGGAGACATATATTTATATTTAGTGAGTGAAAATGGAAAACTTACAAAAATTGGGCTTTTTTATGTACTTTTTTCATATATATTTTCATATATAGTTTAATATGTAAGTAAATGAATAATGGAAAATAGACTGGGAAATTTTAGACAATGGACAAGAGCAAAGAAATTTATGAACGGGCTTTTAGCCAATTAAAATTGTATTAAAATGTTCAAAATACTGCATGTGATTAGCCTAATATTGAATCGTTGGGTAGAAAATGATTTGAGTAGGTGATAACTCAAAACTGGAAGCTAATTCTTGGGGGGGCGTAGTCAAATCCGTGGCACTGTGGCAGTAGCCAGTAATATAGAGCAAACAATACGATGGTGTCACAGTGTGATACCAGTTTGAAGTTTACTACAGCCCTACAGCAGGGTTGCCAGTTTTTGTGTAAATACAATTGGTCAAAGTTAGAGAATTTACCATATTGTCTATGATTTACTATATATAATTATAATTTAAAGATTTTATTATAGGAGCTCAGTTTCATCGACTTGGGGCTTGGGGCTCATCTTTTACTGCTTTCTCATGTAGTGAAGCTGGCATGTACAAGTATGTTGTGAGTGTGAGTGTAAGTAGGTGACATGCTGGTTAGTTGTACTCCAAGAATTAAGAAATAATGTTTTATTCCAAGAACTGTTTGTTTTTTACTGGTTTCTCATGTAGTGAAGCTGGTATACTTGTATGTTGTGTGTGGGAGTGTAAGTACAGTATAAAAACATTATCTCAAGATGGCTAACTACTGTTAGATGTGGTAACTGAGCATCATGTTGTTGAGGCACACTTGAGCCTGCTTTACACTTAACATCCAGACTCAGCTCAAGCATTGTGTTGACAGAAATCCTTGTTGAAAAACTCAGTTCAGTTACCATGACAGGAACCCAGTAGGAACTAGCTGAGAGGAGTCTCAGTTGAGAACCTAATTGGGCCCAGTTGAGAAGGCAACCTAGTTAAGAAACCCAGCTGGTGATGCTCCAAAAACACACATTGACCACATCTTTGTAACTGTTTCTGGGCCAGTAGTTAATATCACTCAGATGACCTGAGATGACCATTTACCATATTACAAGTAAATTCAAGTTTTGACCTCATGTGATCTCAGCTGACCTCTGACATCTAAATTAAGAACAGCTTTTATGACCAATCACTAACTGTACACTGTGACCAAGTTTGATAAAATCAAACATTAACCCAAGGAGGAGGAGGCAAATACGTGAATTCACTGTTTGACCTCTCTTTGACCCCAAATGATGTTTGACCTACTTTTTGCTAGCATGAGTATCAACCTCTTGATATGCGTCATTACCTCACCAAGTTTGACAAGAAACGATCAAACCGCAAATGTTGACAGACAGACAGGCACATTGCCATGACAAAAGCTCAACTAATTTAGCTAATACCACACCAAAAAGTATTTGAGAAATTTTTGCTACAACTTATGTTTGCTCCTATTTTTATCCTAAGTTAATATGCAGGGTAATATGCAGGGTAATATGCAGGGTGATAAGCCGGGTAAAAAGCTCACCAAGTAAACTTAATATGTAGAGAAAGTCACCAAGTAAACTTAAATTGCAAGGTAAACAGTTACAAAGTTCCCTATTAATCTATACATTATCCAAAACTCAAGCACATGTAAAACACCCGTTAATAGGCTGTATGTTACTGTACTTTACATCAAGTGTTGAAATCTCACAAACAGTAAAGAATGGCACATTTTCATCAACCTACGTACTCAATCCAAATGGCAAGCGAGCAAACATTACCAACATCAGTTTTCGGACAAAGTAATTAACTGATATAAACCTCTTGGTATTTACGTCCTTAAAAGTAACTTGCAATTGCAATCATACTATTGTAAGCTGTGTTGAGGTTTTACATTACAGCCTACCTACACTGTACACAATTGTACTGTACTAACAGTACAATATCTTATGGCAAATTACCTATTTAATTAAAGTTTGACCAAAACACAAACATTGGGAAAAGACAATGTCAACAGAAAGGAAATTAGCAAGTAAACCAGCTGGCACAAGATGTTTACATACAGCAACTTGTGTTAAATTTGACCAAACAGTACTGGACGACGTTGACCAACTGTGTACACAGAGTTGCTGGTCAGTGTAGACTATGACACAAGACCTTGTAACGTGTTGTCAATTGGCCTGATGGATATTGTGTAGCAAGACATAGGACTCTCCTTTAATGCTTTAACTGGGATGTTTAAATGTAAGTGATATATGCAAAGGTCAAATCTTGGATACATGATCTGTATACATGATTTGATAGCAACCTACAAGTAACTTTAAATTACAACGCATGTATACTAGTGAAACTACTGCAACATTCACGCTTTAGCACCTCATGAATCTGCTTTTGGAGACACTTTGGGTGATGAGACTGATAAAAGAGGTGGGCGGGGGTAGCTACAGTAGACCGGAATCAGCCGGTCAGGGGGAGAGGACAGTCCTATCTAGAACAGACCCAAGTGCTCTACACAAGGTACAGTGAGAGTGCAGTTATTGTGAGGAAGTAGGGAAGTGAGAATAAAATTTCAAATGAACTGATAATACTGTAATATTCAGGCTGTGCTCCTTATCAATAAAGACACTGGGGTGGCAGACTGAGGAGGGTGGTAGCTGGACATGGCCCAGCCGCAGAGAGTGAGGATAGTGCAAAAATGTTACCGAAGGTTCTAGACAGACTAAAATGAGAGTGCAGTTGTTGTGAAGAGGTAGGGAAGTGAGAAGTAGCTAGTGATTTTTCTGCAGATACAGTACTTAGCATACTGATGATTTAGAACTGACTTACAGTATCGATGTCATTTGTGTAAAAGTAGGTGGGCCTGACGTTTCGATCCTAGCAGGATCTTCTTCAGAGGCTGAATGACAAGTAACAGAAACTACAAGGGACAATTACAAACACAGAATACAGACAGGTTGTATGAGCAGGGTGAACACAAAAGAGATTGATATAAGAGGATTACTCATCATGCAGCCTCTGAAGAAGATCCTGCTAGGATCGAAATGTCAGGCCCACTTACTTACACACATTCTCTCACACCTGCACTTTAGTGGATAAGCAGGTTTGCTAACAGTTATTGTTTTTATTTAAATGATGTTATTTGGTGAGCATGACAGATGGCACTGTACTTAGTAAAATTTTATCAAAACGTTATAAATATTTTCAACGATTGTGAGTACCCTGAAAATGCATGGCATTGCTTGCAAGTTTTGTAACTCATAACCTTGGATTTGCAGATATTAAAAATAGTTACTGAGTTTAAAAAAGTGGAAAAAAAGGAAAGAGAGAAGAGGATATTCTAGCTGTTTGTAAATGGGTCCAAATTTGAACTATTTCACTGATTAAATGCCAGAGGATTTCACTGTTGGCAAGTCAGGAAATTCCATTTTTCTCCAGTTAGTTATTATCCGCGATAAGTTGGTTAACAACGCCAGTCTTTAGACTTAGCATTATTTCAGGAACCTAACATAAGGCTCCTCAGTCCTCATTACCGCTGATTTGAGACTATCAACGAATATGTTTGAGCTGCTCCCATAAAGACTATTAAATAACTGATGTGTGTTGTAATTCATGAGAATGCCAACAAAGTGAGAACTTGATTATATTATTATTAAAGAAAATCTAGGTCTGAATATTTCACTCACTATGATCTGGATGGCCTGCTACATAACATAATTTAAATATGATGTATTTAAATCTATCAATCTATTCTGATACTTAGAGGAAGGCACACCTATAAAGACAGTTCCCAAGTTGCATTATTGTGTTCTACTTTGACCAGAAATTGGCCTTCCTCATAATGTTCATGAACCTGGAAGCACTTCTCAACTCCTCAGCTTCCGTTAAGTAATAATACTTACTATGTACAGTCACACATCAAATGACTAATATATATACTTAGAGCCTGTTCCAAGATGCTGGATATAACAACATATTTTCTGTCCAAAAGACAGGCATACTTTGTTATAATATTCAAGTTTATATGAAATATTCAAGTACACATAAAATATTCAAAGTTCAGCGTTTGCATTTTGCAAACGAACGCCAAATCAGCTTATAATGAACTACAGTACCTGTACTGTATATGACATCCTTTATTGAGTATTGAGTTAGTAAGAATTCTTAAGTTATATAATTTACACAGACCTACTTTTGATATGCAGAACTGAAAGTAAATGAAAAGAAAATTCTCAGATAAACAGTTCTAACAGAAACAGCGGTTCATTATGAATTGTCAAAGCTGCTGAATAGCACACAAATGGACTACACAAGTACAGTATTATGAAGTACAGGAAATTAAATGATTAACTGTGAAGCAGCTACTGTAGGCCTACAATGAAACAACAATGCCCTTGTTCATGCAGTATTACTATACAAAATAGGTCAAAAGGCCAAGGATTGATTTTATTGATCTTGCTGAGATTTGCTCAATTTTGAGCCATCAAAACTATTGTATTTCCTCCTACAGTTTGTCTCAGAATTAGTATGTACGCTTAATAAAAGTGGTTTGGACAATCCCTGGTAAAGTCTGCTCAAAGAGCAATTGAAATGAGCTTGCTATCTATGGGAAGAACAGTGCTGCATCTCAGTACAGACTCAACTTAAACTTGTGTCATCTGGACATATCATGTGCAGTAGGTTTGATGAGACCGTACCCTATGATCATCAAGTTCTACTGTAGACCATCAGACTTGTGGCCCACATTACTGATGGCATCCCACAACATTACTGATGGCATCAGTAATGTTGTGGCCCACAACAATACTGTTTGTCTAGAGTAGTTTTGGCTCGAATGACTTTTGCAAAGAGATTTGTATCATCTACTTTAAGTACTGACATATAATGCAAGAAGAAAAAAACCAAATGTTGTCTGGATGTGTAAGAGTTAGATCTATAACAACCCCATTCTAAGATAAGTACTGTTGCCTGTCACAACACTGTCCTCTTGAAAATTAAAGCAGCTTACAAGGCTGTGATTGAGAAACATTTCTCAAAGAAATTATGGCTTAACCATTCTGACATGATGTTGGCATCAGTTTAATACTCTCACAGGAAAAAATAAATTTCAGCTTTGTAACTGGCAGAATGCATACAGTTGTATGTTTTGCAATAAATTACGAATCAATTATAAGTGAGACAGACCCACCAGACAATCCCTTTAAAACTTGTTAATGCAGGAAAGATCTTACCAAGACCCATTCTTATGGAAATGTTTTGACATAAAGATAACATTCCACTTACAATAATTGGCACCAAACCAAAGGTCCTGTACACAATATGAACCTTGGCAATGCTACCATCATACAGTACATGGTAATAACCCTTGACCCTCTCTGACCTGAGCAACCAATAGTTATAGGTAAGGTCTTTGAGACTAGCTGAGAGAATTAGCCATACCTTCCAACCAATTTCATATTTCACTGTAATAAGCTCAAAATGACCTAAAAACACTTTTTTTGTCTACTTCTGCTTCTTCTATCCATGCACAAACTGAATAATTCATTGTTGGTGAGATCATTGTTGGGGAGAACTCGAGCAAGCATCTACAATAAATGCAGCTTTGAATCATTCTTCCTTTTGACCACTGATAACTTCATATGACCTTTAACCTGACATTCAAATTCATGGCACTTACAGGAAGTTTTCTATGAACGATTCAAATTGTTCTAGGATACCGTACAGCACAATAGAAGTAGAAGACATGTTAATACCTGTAGCGCTATCATGCAGTGTAAACAAACTTCAGGCCCATAATTTACGAACTACAAACTTGTCAACTCTTACTAGTCTGTTTTTTTTTTATACTCAATTTACAATGGGAAAAAAAACACTGAATATTCATGCTTCATTGCACCATTTAATGTATTATATTATATAAGTGCAGAATAATTGAACCCAGAGCATCTCATTGTGCGTTGTTCTGTCATGTTGTGACAACTAAATTTTTTCTACAAGCTTACCGCTCTATGGTACAAACTGTTTGCTAAGTCATGCTTTACAATGAAGCATACTTTGAACCAGTTGGCATGCGTGTGTCTACTTGGCAAGTCTATCACCTGTATACAGTAGTAGTTGATATCACAGATCTTACACTGTCTGTACTGTACCACGGTAACAGAAATTACTCTGTACGTTCATGCATGTTACTGAGTAATGTGTACATGCATGTGTCTATAAACACTCTACACTAGAACTACAGACAGATAGACATGGAATTATTTATGACCATGCACCAAACAAATTAAAGTACTTCAAACATACATGTCAGTACTCAAGGAAGAGTAATTGTTTATCCACATCAGTTAGACAGTAAATTTACAACCCATTGTATGTACACTTGTAGTCAAGTTGATCAACTTTGCCAAGCATTGTATATATTGCAATTTACTTTGATTATAATGCTTGGAAAATGACCAGCATTCCATATTTGCTAGATTTGTAAAAGAACTGGTAGTACTTAGTATTGAGATGCAGACACACAGCCACCCTTACACACACACATGATATGCGATTCCTTGCCTTAAACTTTTACACACATTTACCTGATTGGCAACTATACCCAAAGTTACAAGTCAGAAACAAAACAGAGAAATTAAGCTCTGCTGACAGTTAGTTACATGAGTCCTGAAGGGAGGGGGGCCGGAGGGGGGAGGGGGTATCACCAATAATTCACTTGTCGGCACCAACCAAATAAATGGCTGATATTAAAGCTTCTGCAAAATGTACATGCCAAAGCAATATCCACCATGACAAATCTACATGTGATGTCACATACTGTACTGTATAGTACAGTAGTTGCACTATGAAGCATTCAATAGACACATTCCTGACCAAATTAAACTACTGTAACAAATGAATTCTGCCACCAACCCATTTTAACAAAGTTCTGTTAGGAATCAATGACCCATTCCTGACTTTATTTACATCATTTCAAAATATTTGACAACTTTCCAGCAACACCACTTTCCCTTTTATAGGAAACATTCTCAGATAAATGGATGATCACTGATAACTGGCTTAAAGAACCTTGCAAAAGATTATGTTTGATCTACATCCACTACAAACTAAGCTGACTAATACCAAGTGTGTTCAAGTCCACCAGTATAAGAGGCTCAGGAGCATCTATTCTCCTACAAATACTCTAGTAATGTGCAACATTTGATGGTGTATTGGATGTGTACAGTAGTAAAGTAAATCCTCTTGCTGAAAGGTTGTTTGTTGCTTGTTTTTTCCCCTAAAAGTTTCTGTCTGTGCTCCTATAGCCAGGAGATTGTAAAGGTGAACCTAAAAGTAGGGTAAGGGGATATGGGCAGATCTCTCTAAATAGTCTCTGTTATAATGTTCATTATTGAGGTATGGATCGGTAGTTGGCTAAGGATATGTGATAGAGCTTTGGTATTCAAATCAGAATTTGGAGAATAAAAAATACTTGGACCGTGACCAAAACATTCAGAAGCAAATAGAAATAGCCAATATTTGTGTAAAAAACAGTGGAAATTTTTTGAACATAACACCATTTGCAACTATGCATCCATTATCATATAACAGTTTGTTAAATGGAAGCAGTAGTGGGTTACCATCTCCCTGTAGCCACCTACCCTCTAGAGGGCGCACTGGGCGGTTGCCAAAGTGATGAAGGTGAAACTTGGGTCATCAAGGGGTATGTCTACAAATATGGAACCATTATGTGCCAATTGCTTTGTGCCATTTGTGAAGTCCTGACTATCTTGAACAGCTTTCACTTTTGTTGTTCATTGTGAGCCGTGTGTACTTAAACATGCATCCAAGGTTTAAGTACAGTACGTCACAGACAGTATCCAGGATGGATTACACGTACACTTCACTTTCATATCAACAAGAACATCAAAACCTTGTAAATATTTGACTGGCTACGAACACACTTATTGCCAGACTGTACCTAACCAAATGCACACTTAACCCAGGTACAGACTACAGTACAGTGAAGCACAAACCCAGTGGTGTTTCAAATGTATACGGTACAGAAGTATGATAAACATTACATATTAAACTAACTGGTTAAAAATTAAGTAGCTGCAATCTTAGGTGGGAACTCCCTTTACACAATCAAGGACAAGTTCAATTCCTATATGAAATAACAGTCTAGGCTATCAAAAGATAAATTGTAACCACAAAGTCTCAACTATATAACTGCACTGTACTTTTATATATAATTTTCATTTAATTGCAGCCTGCAGGTGCACAAAAATTTAAATATTTGAATGATTAACTATCGGGCCAAGACGGCCACTTGGCCAGTGAGTTTTTGTTATCGAGAGGCTTGTAATGTTGGTCAGCAGTGTTTAAGTGCTTTCTCTGATTCATCTCCATGATGTTATGCATGAAAAATGATAGATTATACAACTTTAAGGCATATTGTGGAACAAAGTTTTTTGGGCATTATGAAGGTCATTTGCGGGCACCTCAGGTGTTCATGAAATTCACTAGTAAAATTTGTTGACTAACATACCTCACAATCAGCTACAGAGAATACTTTGACACAGACAAATAAAACTGGTTGCAGGGAGTTGGGCAATTCTTTTGAAAAGGCTATTTAGGGCCATACTTGATGATGTTTTTAATGTTATGTTTTTACTAGCACTGTTGTACTGTGTCTTCACTTAAATATCGTACATATAAATACATTTGAATCATCGCAACAGGAATAGGCTGTATCCATTTTTTAGAGACCAGCCAACGAAGTTTAAAGGTTTCAGTAACACTTCCAGACCCAAGTTATTTCTAACAGTAGGTAAAGTATTTTAACAGCAAAGAATCTTGGAGCAACAAACAAACAAACTTTCAAGAGAAACTGTTTCTCAACTGTGGAATGATATCACACTTCAGAATAAAACTGCTTCCTCATATTTTTTTGTTTTGTTGGACATACAGTAAGACTTACTAATTTTGAGTACTCACCCAATGCTCTTTTTGCTCTTGCACTTTTAATTTGACTTTCTCTGCCGACATTCTCTCTCCTGGAGCTGCTAGAGGTTCTGAATCATCGATAGAACTTTCATCAAATTTTCTGGATTTAGCTGGAAGGTTTAACCAAATAACAGCGAGTGAACCGAAAAACGATATCACCATACCGGATATAAGACCAGTCAGGTACGATGGGAGAGGGTAAACCATGTAAATGAAAAGGATCATAGTTAAGACCCCCAAAGTAAACACAGGTGGAGGAGGAGTCAACTGTGTCTTAGAGGGGGTAACAGAGGGGAGATCTGTCTCCTTAGGCGATGGACTCTCAGTTTCGATCCTCCTACTCTCGTTGGAAAATGTCGTCATCTCCTTTGGCGGTTTCATTTTGGTAGACTTTTCCACCATCTCCCCTTTGTCTGACGATGATGACAATGAACTGTTCTCATCTTCAGTAATATACACTGTCTTCGCAGGACGGCTGATATCTTTTTCTAAAAGTCCTGCGAATGATATGGGGGCATTCTTTTCCCTCTGGGGTGCTACTGGCTCGTCTGGCAGCTCATCGGGAGTGGGATGGTTGTAATAATAGGGATCGATCTCCAAATCCAGTGAGCCTTCCTTACTACTCTTTGCCTTGGTTACTTCTTGTTTACCGTCTGTGCCGTCTCTCCCCTTGCGGCTCTTTTCGTCTGGTTTCTGCTGTTCTGAATAGCCTTCCTTTTCCATTAACTGGCTCAAAAAGTTCAGCGGATCGATAGACCCGTCGTTCGACATCCCTTCGAAGTGATGGTCGCTTACATCTCCAGCTAAGATCTCACTTTCTACGGTCAACAGGCCTGATTCTTTCACTCTCATGGAGTTTTCTCTGCTCTTTCTCCCTTTAGTAGAAGTTGTTTCCTGTTTGAAGGCATCAGCATATGGATCTTGTTCCCCCTGAAAGGAGTGCAAGGGGTCGTCGCCCATACTGATAGAGGTCCTAGAGTTGGCACTCTGAGGAGGTGACAGAGGGGGCGATGACAAGACAGGAGAGCTTTTGGTTGGAGTAATTTGTTGGGCAGTGACAGGATCTTGAAAGTTACTATTCTTAATTGGTTTACTTGGCAGTGATTTGGGTCTTGTGATTGAGCTATTACTTGATGGATGTTTATTCGAGTCAATGTTTGAATTCACCGGCGGCTTGCTTATCGATATTTGCAGTGGGTCACTACCATTATCATCTTCATCATCGTCAACAAGTCGTGGGTTGAAATGCATGGTGAACGAACTTGAAGGTACCTTAGTTTTCCCTGACTTTTTAATCTTGGGTGCAGGTGGCCTTGGTGGCTTCTTCTTGATTTCTGCCATTTTGGATTCTCAATCAGTACTATGTCTTCTGTAGATAATTATTAAAAGAAAAGAAAGAAAATCAAATCAATGGCACTGTACATTTTAAGATTCGCAAGACACGGTATTCTAAACTATGAAGCTATATTACTTTAAAAGGTGGATGATCATGATGAAAAGATAGTTGAAGCAAAAGGAGAAAGGAAATGTTATCCTACATAATATTGCTTAACTAGATATTTAGTTTTAAGTGTCCTCCAAGTTCACTATAATTGCTACATGTAACATGACCAAGACCGGACACATAGAGAGCCATGTAAGGCACCTGGGACAATTATGTCAACAGCTAGGCCAATTGTATAAATAAAAAGGCAATGGTAACAATTAAATTTCCTTCCATCTGTGTTTATTTCTTGTTACCAAATAAAGAAATTAAGGCAGACATTAAAGTCCACATGAGATCCTTGGTGCATAATATAGGATGCAACAATAGCAACATTACAGACCCTTCATCTCCAAAGCTTCCCTGGAAAATGAGGAACTTTCTGATACTGGGACACAACAATTCTCCCACCAAGCCTATAGTTACTATACCAAACATTATGCTCGGTGGTCAAATTTTTTCTGTGAAATATACAAAGAATAACATGTAGGATTTACGAAACAACATTCAGCTGTCAATGTTTACTAGCCTAATAATGTTCTATACTATCTCTATTTTTCTTCATTTAAATCTATCATATGCAATAGGTTACAATATGGCAGGGCCAGTACTAATTTGTTTAACAAGCCCTGGCATAATTTGTCTCTTGTTGACAACAGTGTGTAGTCT
Source organism: Apostichopus japonicus (assembly GCF_037975245.1). Taxonomy (NCBI): domain Eukaryota; kingdom Metazoa; phylum Echinodermata; class Holothuroidea; order Aspidochirotida; family Stichopodidae; genus Apostichopus; species Apostichopus japonicus. The sequence continues at coordinate 3,667,206 of NC_092579.1, forward strand.
TACGTTAGATCTAATGTACCGGTACTATTACAGCTAGGCTTATGTCAAAACTCTTTTCTCCCTAAACTTAGGTCTAGGCTAGTCTGCGTTAGCTACTGGCATTGCATGAAACTGTGATTCAGTTGTCGCAAAGCTATGTCATTATTGCAGTGGCCAATATATATGCACCGATAGGATACCGCGACACAGGGCAATCTTTGCTGTACTACAACTGTAAATTTCAGTATTCTCTGATGGCCTTTGGCCTATCAGTAGCAGTTAGACTAATAATAATACCGTGAATTGTGATGCTAGAAAAAGAAACTTTCGGTCACAGTTCTGCAAATCCAAACTTCGCTAGCTATAGTTATCGCCCATCCGCATGGCTCATTCTCGAAGGAGGGGATCGAATCATAACCATTTTAGACGCTTTTCTTGGAAATTGAGAACACAGTGGCAAAGCGAAACAGTTCCGTAGTAATTGTAATACAATATCAACAGTGCGACAATATCAACCAGGATCTCGGGCCCAGTGCTAGTGGCCGACTCAACATAATACGTAAACTCACTGTAGCAAGATTGTATTATCGCTACATTGCGTGTAACCCGTTATGTATTGCACAATATATACGTACTACCACTTTTGTTTACTTCCACTACAGAAATTAATATATTATTAATATCTGTGACCTATACTTGGGTATAGCTTCCACGCAAGCGCAGTTTGAATTCGATATCACAATCAGCTGATCGGGCAGCAACGTTTAAAAAATAATGGAGTATGTTTACCGCATAGACTATGGTACGTAAAGTTTACTTTATCCAACTTGCAGATAAAAAGGTAAGACAATATGAACAATAAGACAACCACTACAACTTTAAAGCACGTGCACAGACAACACAGTACAGACCAGACACTGCTAGGTTGCAAAACCCCAAACAAAGGTAATAAAAATGGCAATAACAAAGAGTTAACGATTAAAAGATAAGTTGAAAAATACGTCAAGCTTGACCAAGCCTAGAGGAAGAATAGAGATTGGAGTGTGCCCTCGGTGGTCGCTTTCTACCGCTGCGTGGAATGATAAAATTGTTCATATATATATATATATATATATATATATATATATATATATATATATATATATATATATATATATATATATATATATATATATATTTATATATATATATATATTTATATATATATATATATATATATATATATATATATATATATATATATATATATACACTGGTGGATCCAGGACCTTTGTTTGGGAGGGGCCAAAGTGGCATTAGAGTGATATGGGGGAGGGGTCTAAGGGGAGGGGGTGATCCCCTGCCCTTTGGAAAATTTTCTATTGCTGAATGCCCTCAGATGCAATTTGGTGCGACAAAAGTGTACAATGGTGATATTAATTTACTTCTAAAAGAAATGTTTCCCAGGTGTAATTTTCTAAAATATTTATAAAACAAAGTTGGCATCATCTTTCTCAAGAAATTTTATTCCTTATAGGTTATAGATTTCATACAACCAGCCTGTAACTGCAAAATGGTGTTAAACTGTAAATCCTCATGCTCATACATTTACATAGCTCCCAACTCTTGAGAAGGCAAATGCTGGTCCATGCCACGAATCGCCGTCCTGGGGGATGGGTATAAGGGGAGGGGGTGTCCCCCTCCCCTTTTGATTTTTTTTTGGAATCCTGGTGATGCCTACATGTAAAATGGTGGCACTTAGAAAGGCTTTTGTCACCCAAAATTTTCTGAGAAATATGCATTTTTTTGTGTGTAACATCAATAAATTGAATAGTAGGTGATAATTCATTCTTTCCCGTGGCATGAAAATGTTCGCTGCTCGCCCCAATGAAAAGAACTATAGGCTAATTTGAGGTTCAAATGATGCTGTAAAGGAGGTTTTATACTCTATTATGCTAAATGCTAAAGAAATGATGGTTGCTAAGTCAAAATTTGATGCATTTTTTTTATGTATACTTGACAATTACAATGCGTTTTTTTTTCGGACGCTTGTGCGGGTCAGCGGGTTTGGGTGTTAGAATGCGGGTCTAATTCCAGCGAATTGCGGGTCAGTTGGGAGCTCTGCATTTAATTTTAAACCAGAAAACGAAAAGGTTTAGACTAGTCCAGGCGCGGCGAAACGGAAAAATTATTGAGGGGGGGGGGGGGGGGCTTATGTGTGTAGACTATCTAAGCGGAGCGCCACCATCGGTTGGCGCGGAGCGTACAATAAAATTTTAGGTTTTTTCAAACCCCCAGATGGCCGGAAACGGCACTTCCTGAGTGTTTTATGCTGCGAATACCTAGCCTTAAAATATGGGTCTCAAGCCTGCAATTTCTCAGATTGCATGAGAAAGTCTGTAAAAACATTGTAATTTGTATATTCGATGGTGTTGTAAGAGAGTAGCTATTACTCGTAGTGTACTCGCAAAGACGTTTTTGAGTGTAGTAAGGGCAGTGGCGGAGCTAGGGGTATTGGTGGGGGGGGGGCACTTTCGACACTATCTAAGCGGAGCGCCACCACAGGTTGGCGCGGAGCGTACAGAAAATTTTTGAGTAAAGATACTCTATAGATTGCAGGAAATGACCCATTCCGGGCCTTGCTAATTTACAGATAAACGGAGAATAAATAGGTGTCATTGCCATTTTGTCGGAAAATTACACCAACAGAATATGACAAATGTCAATAGGTAGATGATAGCGCAATAAAATAGTCAATAATCGCGAATAAATAAAAAGTAGTGAGAAGCTGAAAAGGGCGCCAGCAGTCCCTTTGAGTCCGTCAGGGGGGGGGGGGGGTTGCATCCGCCCCATGATCGTATGGACGCTCCGCCACTGAGTAAGTGGATGTTGGAGAACTGGCTGAAATGAGGCAAGTCATTGTCCTAAGAGGAAGTTGTGTTGCGCTTACCGGTACTCACACTCACTCCTTCACTTTTCACGGGGCGTGAAGATGCGGTTGGGGTGAAAATGTGGTCTATAGCCAGGGGACGGGCCGAGGGTCCCCCAGCATTTACTAAAATTATGACACCTATATAGTATACGTGTGCATCGGACAGATCAACAAGTATGCATTGAAAACTGGGCAGATGCACGTTTCGGAGCCTTGGTAAATATTGGGGGGGGGGGGGGTGTTATCATGCATTTGCCCCCTCAACTTTTGCATTGGGGGCTAGAGCCCCCCCCCTCAAGGCCCCCCGGTTCCGCCGCCACTGGACTAGTCTACCACTGCTGTTCCTCTCGGTTTTTTTTATTTCCAATCATATGATTTAGCGGATGTTCGGAAACACTTTTTGCCTCACCTTTGGGGGTGGGGGCATGGCCCTCATTGGCCCCCCCCTTGGATCCGCCAGTGTATATATATATATATATATATATATATATATATATATATATCTTTGTCGTTTGCCTCCATTTCATTAACATAAAGTATTTTCAAAGTATCTCTTTCGAGATCTGGCTTTAGGAATCACAAATGATTTCGAGTTGGTTAGCATCATGTTTGATCTCTAGAGTAAGGCAAAATATGTCACCAAAAACAGAACTATAGAGTATTGTTCGATACAGGTGACAAACGCCTACAGTGGAATTACGACCTTCCTTACCGGTTTCGAACCTCTGGACATACAATCAGCGTCCATAGCCTATAGTTGGTTAGGGTATCCGCATATAAAGCGGGAGGCCCGGGCTCGAATCCCGGAGGAGTCTGGAAGTGTTTTCACTGTTCTGGATTTACATCTCATTACGATTTCAATTCGAACAAATCAATCTGATATAATATGTAAAAGAACATGTAAAAGAATTCAAACAGGAAACAAAATCTGCTGATAATATGATATCATATGATAATGATGAAACTGGCAAAACACTGCACCAGATCGCATCTAAGGACCTTCAATTGTTAAAAAATATCCCACCCCTCCCCTTAGACCCCTCCCCCATATTAATCGCAAACTGTGCCCCCCCCAGCCCTTTCAAATTCCTGGCTACGTCGCTGTCTTCCACCATGAACGTGAACATTTCGATTTTCCTTTTTCATGCTTTGACCCCTGTGAGTCCTTCATACGGCAGACAAGCGACTACCGATTACATCTGGGAATGTTTCTGGCGTTCCATGCAATACGCGTCACTAAAAAGTGTCAGACTGCATGCATGGTCTACACTTGGACAAAGAACGACTTACTTGCTTATGATCTAGTGTTTTCCTTGACCTTCTGTGTTGTGTGTATATGTCGGCCTACATCAAATTGTCCCTCGACTTTGCCTAAGCGTGTGGGGATGTTAGACCTTGAACTCAAATTCTCAAACCCTAGGGTGACCAACCGTAGCAAATATGGACAGAAACAAAGTACCAGGAAAGGATAGACGAAGAGGTATACCATTACCACATGTTGCACTATTTTTCGAGCTCGTAAACTCTTGTTTTGAGCCTAGGCTACATAACATGCACAGAACTACATAGATTGGTCTATTTGCCTTCCACTACTTGCTGGTGCTATTACTGTTAGAGCCTAGTAGTACAGTTAAGCACTAGCCAACCTCATCCAGTGGACACCAAGTTACACTAGTTACAGTTGCACATAAGTTACAGTTTTCGAGTTTTCATACTACACACATTCGTTGAATGATTACAGTTACATAATTAATCCCGTCTTTCAGAATCAGAAGGTAATTTTTTTCTGGTATAGTCCTGGAGTTGCATTCCAGTTTTTTTACTTCTCCACTGCAACTTCGACTCCAGTAAAAAATCCTGTTACTAAAACTTGATGATGGGTGGTTACTTTTCAAAAGCATTTATGAAGTTGTCTATATCTATGAATAACGATTTCCCAACTGGTCCTTCCTCAATAATGACTTCCCCGCTCCAACATTTACCGAAATTTAGGAAATGTGTTGTTCTCAAAAATGTTTATGAAGTAATATATATCTAATAATAATTTCTCTTCTGTGACTTCCAGTATCCCACTCCAGCAAAAAATAACATACTTCTGATCCCCTCTTATATTGAAGGCAAAGTCCTCTGCTTTGGCAAATTGATGTCAAAAGGAGACATTGCAAAGTAAATTGCAATTTAAATGAAATTCCTAACATTGGGCACCTATACCAACAGAGGTTGGTCAAAGTAGTTGGGTTACTAATGGTCAATAAGAAATGTGGCTTGAAAATATGAACCTTTAATTTTCAGCCAACCACAGGGTATTTTGAAATGGCAGTGAGTAATTTTGTGGTTTGTTACTGCAAGATAGTGGTGCCCGAGTTATGATGAAACCAACTTGTGCATATATATAGACAATATTTTTGCATATACTTTAATAATCATTTTGCTTGGCCTAGAGGCTGTCACTGAAAGGTTGGCCAGGTCTAATTTTGTTACTATTTCTGTTTTAGTGTGTTTGGAGAAAGTCATGCAAGATTTCAATCCAGTGACAGTGGAAGACCCTTGTTATTCACCTTTTCCAGATTTTACATTCAGTGACACTGTTTTTTAGTACTGATTACTTCTTTACAATTTGTTGTACAGTAGTAAACATATAAGATATCGATATCATGGCTTGAGACTAAAAGGTGGTGCTTTACAAGATAGATGAAATGAAACGATTTATCCTTGTCTTGTGTATGTCTAGGTATGCCGGCTGGAGAAATGATCGCTCTGGGACCAAAGCGAAGACCAGAGTCTTCCACAGAGGTCTCCAGGTCTGCCACCCCACCTGTTTCATCAGCAGAAAGAAAGAGAGAAGCTCCAGTGGGAATGTCCAGCAGCAGCAACATCTCAATTCCAAAGAAACCTAAGTTGAGTAGTCCAACACCTCTCGGCAAACCTTCTACAGAATTTCCCAAGAGTGGCAAGTTAACCCAGAGCAGTGGGAGTACCAGCTCAGTGCCCAGACCCACTTCAAGGAGTTTAGACGGTATTTAATTCTTTATATTACAAAGGGTGTGTTGCAGTATGGAGATATGAACAGTATATATATTTGGTTTTTGATACCATGCTGAATGCAAAAGGATCATTGTGCTACCAGTGGCATGTGTATGATGCCTTGGCTTGTAAGCTTACAAAATAAAGAAATAATAGGTTGGTTTAAATTATTGAGTTCAAGAACCCTATTTAATTGATGGAGTTCAAAGGTCATTTGAGGTCAACAGAGGTATAAGTCTGATAACCATGGAACACAAACATCGAAAGTTAAGCTTAAATGAATTTCAAACTTGGTATGTAGATCTAGCTTAGTGAGTTCCAGAGCTCTAAGCATTTCTGTGAAAATCAAAGGTCATTTGATGTCAACAGAGTTCAAACTCTCCAAACATTGTAAACAAAGATAACTTTAATTGTAATGCTTGAATTAAAATGTTACTTCTTTTTTAGATCCACCTTAGTCAGTACAAGATTCCTATTGCTTTTTGTAAAAGTCATTTGTCATTTGTCAGTTGTAAAAGTCATTTTGTAAAGGTCATTTGAGGTCAACCAAATCAAAAGTGTGAAACCTTTGAAACACAAACATCTGAAAGAATAGCTTAAATGAATTTGGTAGTTGATATGTAAGTCCACAGTTATGCAAGTAACTCACAGATTACTTGAATTGAGTAGTGGTCAACACCTGAAAATCTTATGTGCAGTTGAATGTTCTCTAATATATAACATGTTGGCATGGAACCACTATTAAAGCCATTTGGCCTTTTTATATTTTTAAAAATATATTTTGATAGGAGATGTGATGAGAAGTTTGCTTCAGTTTAGCAGGCCAATCAGATTTTTGTTTGTGATTATCTTTGAAATGGAAAATAACTTGTACTGTGGCACGCTCTCAACTATGTGTTTAGTACAGTAGTTGAATCCACAGTTTGCGGATTGTTGTCTTAATATCTGTGTGACCACCCCTGATGATGATTGTATTGCTTTGCTTCTATGAACATTCTGTGTTTGACAATTTTTTTTCAAGTGTTTGTTTGTTTGTTTTTGCTTTCTCCTCTCTCTGAAGTTTCACCCAGGGATCTGGTGGAAAAAGTCCTTGATGCCGATGCTAAAGAAGACGACAAAAGAATTGATGTTCTGCTGTGCGGTGCTCTCAGTTCTCTTAAAAATAGCCGGGCAAAACCTGATGCAGCTCTCTTCATTGGTCTCATGTATTTGGCCAAAACCAAACCAATGTTATTTGAAACTGAGACAGTAGTAGATGTGAGTGTCTGTACTGTAAATGAAAGTTTGGTTTAAAATAAATTTGCTTATCTCAGAGGAGGGGGGAGAGAGGGGGGAGGCAGCGGTATTGGTAAACTGACAGTTAAGTAATTCCACTGGCAGTATATGTAAGAATTTGCTTCAATTCTTTACACATGTCCAAAGATTTCAATTGACCCACCTTAGCCAAGGAATGATATTGATGTTACCTATTAGGGATGCACCGGATATACGGTCCGGCCGGACTATCCGGCCGGATAGTGAGCAATTATCCGGTTCCGGTTCCAGCCAGATCTTTTTCAAACTTCGGCCGGATCTTTTTCAAAATCTGGCCGGATCTTTTTCAAAATCTGGCCTGAATTATTCCTTAAAAAGGTGTTGGTCAAATCAATGTAAACTATTTCCAAAAATTAATAAAAACATTCAAAGTAAGGAAAATTTAGGTTTAACATGTTTAATTTTATTTTCTCAATGGTCTGACCCACTGTTTCTAAAGATCAACCAAAATAATACTCCTTGTTTCATACTTCTACTTCTTATTGATTTTCTTTTGTGTAATGAAAAAATCCGGTTCTGGCCGGATTTCATCCGGCCGGATTTCATGTACTATCCGGCAAAATCCGGTTCCGGCCGGATCAAAAAATTTGGATCCGGTGCATCCCTATTACCTACTGTATGATGCTGTGCTTGCCAGTATCTCAGCAAATAACAGATCTCTTTCATAGCCATCTAGGCTAATTAAATCAGGATTTTATCTAAGAATTTCTATAGATATCAATTCAGATGTTATCGGATCATCAGAACTCAACTGTGGACCACATTATCTCACTTTTGGGGAGGACAGCCCAACAGCTTGCTACGTCAATAGACCCATTATGTGAAAAACTACTAAGTAACTTTAATATTGCTTTCCACTTCTTGTCTATTACCAGGCGGTTTGTACTTTACTCAGGAGGGATGTCAGTGTCAGCTTCAAGAGTAAAGGAAATCCTCTGGTACCTATCTTAGCAAGTAATATCCTCATGCATGCATTTCTCTATGAAGAAAACTGGCCAGAAATATTTGTCAAGGTAAGGTTGAGTCTACTATTGATAGTTTATTCTGTCTTTTGTGTAGGATGTAGACCTTGCTGAAGAAGATAACTATTCTTATGCCTCGTTCAGTTAGAGGAACAGTGAAAAGCAGAGACAAACCCTTCCATCATGATTGGTCTATGTAAGGGCTGGGCAACCTTTTTGAATGAATGGGCCAGATATAAGTAGTGAAAAATGGACTGGGGCAGCATCTAACCAACAACCTGCTGTTATGTCAAACTTTTGATTCCGAGGACTTTCAAGCAATAGGTGTGTGTACTTAATCTGTATTTGCAAAAACATAATGTCAATACAGTACAGTTGATAATTAATGGGGATAAGAGGCCTACCTGAAAGAATCTTTAGTGCCCATGAATTCTAAGCAGCTAGCTCGTTTTTTGTGATGATGTAAAATAGATTGATTTTTTTTTCTTTCCTTGAGAAATCTACCGGGCCGTAAAAAAAATCACTGGCGGGCTGCATGCGGCCCGTGGGCCATAGGTTGCCCACCCCAGGTCTATGTGATAGAGATGAAAGAGATGAACAACCCTCCTCAAACAGCTGACAATAATCTTATTCCATTTGAGAAATATCACAGATTTAAAGGGATTACGCGCATATCGAAAAAGGAAAAAGCACGAGAGAAATGTTCGATATGTACCACCGTTGTTGTTCATGGTTTTTATATGTCACTTCAATGACTGGAAAATGACAGTGGTAGTTGTTAAAACTAAGGCAAAGGGCGAAAAAAATGTTTTGGCAAAGTTAGCTTGGTGAAACCTCATTTTTCATGGTTTGTCAGATAAGCAGCTTAAACTAATTTGCATTTTTTTTTAAATGAACATTATGTGAACATTAAATGAACATTATGTAATTCCTTTTTGGAAAATGCACAGAATCACTTTAATGTTCCTTGAGACACAAGGGCAAATACTTGATCAAGTCTAAATATGATATCATCAAGCCACATGTGCTTCATATTTTTTTTTTGGACGATTTTCTTTATGTATCTTAAAAGTTGAATTCTGTGATGAAAAATGTTGTTTGTAAATGTTGAATCTAAAATATTTGAGTTCTTAACATGACCTAATGATGACATTGGTTTCAGTGTCAACAGGGTTAACATTAAACCCTCGGAAATATGGGGAAAAAACAAAGAGAAAGTGAAAGGTTTTAGATCCTAGTAGCACTATGTTATCACAGATTTATTTTGCTTTTAAATGTTTCCTGTATTTTAAATGTTTCCTGTATATTGTTTCAATTCCTGTAAAGCGCTTCGAGCAGCGTTGCTGATGAATGCGCTATTTAAGTACTATTTTATGATTATAATTATTATTTACAAAATGACAGCTCTCAGACAAGAAATGTAAACTAGAATATCTACCAAACACAGTAAAGTATTTCTTAGCTGTTTGGTGAGAGGGGGTGGGGGGGGGGTGTTGTTCTTCACAAGGATATCTGTTCTATAAGCTAAAGGTGATAGCTAGGTTTGTGTCACCTATTTTATATGGAATAGTTGACAGAAAGAGATATTAGTATGCAATGGTATAACAGATTCCTATTGATTGATGCTGTTTCCTCGGCATTTATGTAAAATAGCTTTAATCAATGTTTAAAGGATACCCAGTACCTCATTAATTGAAGTTTAAGACAATGCAATTATGAGGGATAAAAAAAAAATTGGATATTTTTTTGTAGGTAATGTACTCAATGGGCTCCATTGTTTTTTTTCCCTTTTTACAGGTTTATGTTGAAGATGCTGTTGCTGAGAGGGTATGGGTCGACCACCCGAAGAATCAAGGATTTGTGGCCAACATCATTACTGCGTTTGGTACCAAACCCATCCCAAAGCACCTATCAGTCATGGTGGACCCATCAAGAGGTGCAAGTACACCAACAGAAGGAGCAGGTGGAGGTGGAGGAGGTATGTGTAGTACAAAGGTGACTCAACTAACATAGGACTGTAGTGACCCATAATGTCCCCATCTCTCTCCCCATTCCTTCTTTTTGGAAGACTGCTTAATAGCTTTAGAACTTCTCTTTGTGTGAGTGCTCATTTCAGGATAAAATCTTACTGCCCCTCTCTGTTTGGTTTGTTTAAAAAAATTCTGGGGGCTTGTGGTAAGTTTCAAATGTCATTTTCTCTCAATGTATAAATCATATATGCAGTGGTCTAACTAGGCCTTTTCAATTGGAGGGGGGGGGCTGATGGGGAGGGGGCAAAGGGTTCGAGTAGGGGAGGCCAGTTTTGCAAGCAACCAGTTCGGTCATTTTAGGTACTTTTACCCTATTCTCAAACACTTAAAACCATGGTAACAATACTGACATTATGAATGCTTCTTTATCCAAATTGAGCAGTTACTGAGTTCCATCTAAAAAATATGAACTCAATATAACTGTAGAGAAAGTCAAGCGCGTATCCAGGATTTCATGTTAGGGGTTTGGGTTCAAGTGTTTGACCAGTCAACAAGAATGCCTTGTGCTCTCTGCGTGGGGTCCAGGGTCCTGCCATAGGGCCCCTTGTGGGGTGCAGGGGTGAAGCCCCTGGAAGCTTTATGATATTGTGGACGTTGTTGTTTGAATTCTGCCCATACTGTATACAACAAGCCTAAAAAGTTGGTAGTTTGCATTCCTTGACCATATGACTTGAGACGCAATTGGTTTCAATTAATTTGTGAATTCCTGTCAATAACGGATTAGCTAACCCTTTTAAATGCATTTTGTAATTTTCATTCAATATTTTTTTCCCCCGCCAATATCAGTTGGAGGGGGGCAAGTTGGTGGGCAAGACATTTGACTGGGGGCTCCCCTATCCCTATACCCCCCCCCCCCCTGCTGGTTATGCAACTGGAGATATATGCTTTGGTGAAGTGTTGTTTTGTATTTTAGGGGTCTATTATCATTAATAATAAAAGAACCCCTGTACAGTTCTTTAACTACTTACCATTTGTTTTTTGGTTTCATTCTTATAGGAAGCCCACTTAGATCTGAAGATATGGACGTGGACATGATTTCTAGCTTTGGATCTGAAGACAAAGGAGACTCACCGACCGACAGTGTCATGAACAGGTATGCAATAAGCATCAGAGTTTTTGTCAATATTTTGACCATACCTACCTAACTGTTGGTTGTTTTCACATGATTGGGTTTGCTGCATCTTTTGGCCTCTGTCTTCAAATATTAGTTTAACATCATCTGCCACAAGAATATCACATTAAATAGAACATTCGCAAATGTTACTTGATCTAGCAGAGGTAGAGACTATAGAAGGAATAACGATATTGTTTGATTTAAAAAATATGTGACGGTCAAACAGTGTAATTAAGCAGATTCGAGCCCATGTTAAACGTTTAAAGTGATGACGGCCGAATGTTTCCGAACAATTGATTTTGAAATACTTTCAGGTTTACTCTGATAAAAGAGCGTGTGGAGACGTACATCGTCAGTAACCTACGAGATCAGCTGACCAGACGGCAGGGTTTGGATATTCCTCGTACTTTATTGCGGCTCCTCGCCACTGCCTGCGGCTTGATTGAAGTTCGACTGATGGCAGCACCAAAGCTGGAGTTGTGGCTTCAGAATCCAAAGGTTGGTCTTGAGATCTAGTAAGCTCCTTTCTCCGTTTATTGATCTTTGGTTTGTATCCATTGACCTTCCTCCCTCATCTCATCTGTCTTCTTCTTGCCTAGAGGCAAATAAGGCCTCCACAGAGCGTCTCCATTCGTCTCGGTCGGCAGCTGGGTTTCTGGCCTCGTTCCAGGATCGCCAACCAGTCCACTCTATCTCTTTGTCCACTGTCCTGCGCCATGTTGTTTTTGGTCGCCCTCTCTTTCTCTTGCCCTCTGGTGCCCAAGTCATGCTGATGTTGCTGTCATTGTTTGGGTTTTGTCGCAATATATACCCAATGAATTTCCATCTTCTTTTCTTAATATCAATGCTTAGTGGGCCCATTTTTCCTTTGTGCTGACCCGTTCTTGCCATCTTATCCCTAGCACTCTCCTGAGCCATTTGTTATGAAAGATATTGACCTTCCTCACACACGCACACAATTCATTGCGAGATAAAAGAACGCACTGACGAAGCGGCCAGTGCTTTTCAGGATTTATCATTCGCTGCTCGGTTTTAAACTGGCATTTAGTCTGGAAGTGTTTCAAAGCTTTTTCCCCCTCTTATTGGGAAAAGGTCTTGGAATTATTATTCTTCGAATTATTGGAAAAATTCCCCCCCAATTGGAAAATAGGAGATGATAGTTTTCAAAAATTGAGGTACATTTATTTGAATTGATTTTGATTACAATGTGTAGCTTTTTGTTGGAGGTTCTCTTCAATTTATTGTACCTCACAGTTAAGACTTTAACATTCTCGAGAAGTGCCAGTTTATATTCAGGTTTCAGGGTGTGCTTATTCAATAGTTTGATTTGAACTGAGAAAATGCTGATATATTAACCATCTACGATACTCTTCTTGAACAATATTTGTATCTCTCTGTAGCTGACCAGACCAGCACAAGAGCTTCTTCTCTCTCTCTGCATCAACTGTTGTACTCACACCTCCAAGGATGTTGAAGTTATCGGTATGCTGATCAAGATGAGGGTGAAGACCAAACCTATCATTAACCATTATTTACTCTCTGTCAGGCAAGTACTCGTGAACAAACCTATCATTAACCATTACATAATCTCTGTCAGGCAAGTACTTGTGAACTATTAATTCCTCGACACTTGGCATAAGTTGAGATTGGTTTTGGATGTAACTGACCAGCAGTGATAAATCATTGTCTTTGTCGATATGTATATGTGCGAATTACACGTAGCTCATTTCCTAGTGTTAATATTGATTTTCATAACTCCGCTTGTAGCTCTTGGGTACAAATCACAGAAGTAACGTAAGCCTCATATTCATGCGAAAGTCTTTCATTGTGTGGTTTTATTTACATTTTGCGAACTTTTTTGAAAAGTCGCAAGCATGAAACTCCCCAACTTCCAACAAAGCACATGCTATGGTTAATAGTGATGTTTACTCTCCTGATATCTCATTCCCATTTGCTCAGAGAGTTGGTGGCTCAACATCCAGAGAACCTGTCCACTTTCTTGAAGCACACCATCTACAATGAATTGTCTACATCGAGGAATCCCAACAACATGCAATTGCTCTCTGCCATCTTTCAGCATAGTCCAGAGAAAGCTGCTAAGGTATGAATGTAAACAAAATAAAATAAAGCTGTTAGCAAACTGCTTATCCACTAGAGAGCCTGTGTAAGAGAATGTGTAAAGGTAAGTTGGCCTGACGTTTCGATCCTAGCAGGATCATCTTCAAAGGCTAAATGACAAGTAACAGTAACAGAAGGGACAAAAACACGCACAGAACACAGACAGGTTAATGAGCATGGTGAACACAAAGAGATAGATGTAAGGGTATTAGTGTACAAAGGTATGAATGTGACGGTTATAACGATGGGTTTTATTCTCTGAGAGACAGGAACGAGTCCCATGTTCAGTCCTGTGTGGGATGTGTTTAATTAACATCCTAAAAGAAAAGACACTCTGGCTGTGGTGTCGGTTTTCTAGTTCCTCTAAGATATTTCCAGCTAAGTATACAACATTTTTGTATTTACACAGTTCATGTAAATAGCGTAATCATTCTAGATTTGGGCTTATTCATCGATAAATTGTGGAGAGTAGGTTTGGTTAAAATTAGTAGACTTTTGAGGTTTAATCATTATGCGGTCACATAAATCATTTCCGGTCACATAAATCATTGCCGGTTACATAAATCATTTTCGATTACATAAACCATTTACGGTCGTATAAATCATTTACGGTCGTATAAATCATTTTTCGGTCACATCATTCATTTACGATCATATTAATTCTTCCGTCTCCGTTTTTCTTACAGGTCCTAGCCACGTCATTTCAGTCTCTGCTGTTACACAAGGATGATTACGTCCGGGCGGTCAGGGCACTTTTCAGAGAGATTGTCAAGACCCTGCGATATGAACTTTGTTTCTCAAAGTTTTGTTTGAGCCTTATGCAGGAGAGGAGCGACAGTGCTTTTGTCGATCTTGATGCAGCAATAAAGGTATCTAAAGTGAAAGTCAACAACCAATGAAAACTTTAAAAGACAGAAATTGTGCAAAACATTTCCTCAAGGAAGTGTGGCAAGATTGGATAAACAAATGTTTTTGTTGTTTATTTAAGGAAACTATTTATATATTTTTGTACCTGAGAAGATTATGCCAAAGCGGTTGTTGAACGCGCAGTATCAGTTCAGTGTCAAACACCACCTTCATGATTTTAGGAAAGGGGTTCAGAAAATTATGAAGCTGGGATATATTCACACTCGTTCCTGCTGCTGCTAGGATGTACTCAGAAGATGAATGAAAGTGTCCATTGCGCCACATGCTGTCGTGATACGGGATATAAAGGCCACCTTTTTAATAAAGTAAAACTCACTGAAAACAATAGACACACCAAAGTGCTGAATAAATTACAAATTAAACAACTTCCAGCTCTACATATAATAGCAACTCTGAAGAGGTCAACAAAACCTAGTTAGTTCCTGCTCGATTTCTTAAACCAGGAAATTTATCAGAAGGGGGAGGTGATGGGACTGGGGGGGTGGGGTGATGGAGAGGGAACATTCGTACTACATTAACTTTTGCTTCTCCATCTGTTGAAATGGCCTTTTATATATAATTGATTTGTGTTTAAGAATCGTTTCACTGTTTGCTTGTTAACCCTTGTGTAAGAATGTGACAGCATCACCAACTTTGTTTTGTGTGTATCAAAAATCCTTCCATCCTTCTTATTAATTATTCTTATTGTTTTAATTAGGATCGTTACCTGAAGGCCAATGTCGATGTGGTGTGTCTGACATCACTCCTCAGTGTCACCCCTCAGGTCAGAGAGGCAGTCAATGCATACACAAGGGGAGACAAAAAAGGTATTTCAAATTCGTTAAGCATTTTTCACCTTTCTCCTTCATTTCCCACTTTTCAGGGAAAACTTGTCTTCGTGCTGTTGGGTGATCCTCTTTTTGCATAAATTTTAAATTTTCCTTTATATGTCGTAAAATTTTTCTGTACTGTTCTGATCCATGGAATTGTCTATAACTTAACAGATGTTTCAATATCATAAATCAGTTTTTTATCTCGAAAGCAATTTGACACGAAAGCTGACAGTGAATGGGGAGAACGACCAATCATAGGTCTTGAAGATATTAATGATTTTATTGACAGATTTAAATATAACGTGACAAATTGAGACATATAGTCATGTTATTACAGACAGAGGTTAAAATAACCTGTTACCTAATACCTTGGTTGCATGGGAATCTTCTCTGCATGTCAGAATTTAAGGTTGAGAATTGTATTAAAACTTTATACATTTTATTTTACATGAATGCATCAAATTAAAAATATTTAGAGCTTTAATTAAAAATACTTGATATGATTTGATGTAAGATAGTTTGAAAAGAATTATCTGTTGAATAACTCTCTAGAACAAAAACGTTAAAGACGATCAATTTGAGTTGTATCATAGTTTTAGTTAAACTCCTTTGTTCTGTCTGGTATATCTATATCTCTTTCAGAAATGCTTTGTATTAGCTCCTATAAAAAGACTCATATAATTCTGGTTTCAAGTTTTGTCCACTGTAACATAAATTTGAGCTGTCGTTTGAACCAATATAAGATCAATATTTGATTTATTCTTATTACTTTCTGAGAATTGCTTCATTTTAGTCACATATCTCTTGACTACCTATACTGGGAAAAATTTCAATTTTCAACCACCTTTAAATTATTTTTATCTCAATACATTACATGTATAGAGATATTGTAACAGTAAGTGGGACTTTCTCTTCTCTTAAAAATTTTTCAGCGTCTTCAAACAAAGTTCTTTTTCTCTGGAATTTCCAGAGCAAGAATATATCATATAGACCAACAAAAGTTACTATTTTTTATTCCAGAATTGTATCTCATTCTGTGACTTTTTCACCGATTTATGTCCAAATCGGGCCAATTTGGACTGAAAACACACTTTGGCAGACCTGTTTTGCACACGCTCCAAAACTGATGTTTTATGAAAGAATAGAATAGAACTGTCTTTCAACAGTGGTATCGTCTAAGATAGGGTCCTATGTATTATATATTTTATTAAAATTTTAAACTTTCATTTGTTGTTTACAGGTAGGTATTAATAAGAATTTTACTACATGTATATGACATTTAATGGCTTTTATTTGCTTTATTTGATGTTTAAATGATTTTTCTTTCTTAAAACAACACTGAGCTGCCGCCCCTACTTTTAGTAAAAAGGTCCGTTTTTGATGATTAAGCCCCACCCCCAAGTCTGTTTTGTAGCAGATTGGCTATGACTCATAACAGCTACATGTTAGATATACGAAAATGGCTACCCTTGCGAACAATTTTCTGTTCTGTAGTTAGGTACGCGAGGTGTTAGTGTATTGCATGCTAATTACATTCTGTACTGCTGAATTCTACGTAGGCCTAGTGCATTTAATTTAAATTAGGCCTTCGTTTTTGTAACATCCATTTAAGGATAGTACTGGTGTTCAGGTAGCTTTTCAGAGCAAGGGCCATGATAAGTTTGTTTGATTGCCCTTCATGTATTTTGTATAATTATGTATACACATTCTTGTATTTCTGAAGGCTACTTACTGTAGGCCTAGTGCATTTAAAAATATATATATATATAGGCCTAGGCCCCTAG
Organism: Apostichopus japonicus; assembly: GCF_037975245.1. NCBI lineage: Eukaryota > Metazoa > Echinodermata > Holothuroidea > Aspidochirotida > Stichopodidae > Apostichopus > Apostichopus japonicus. The sequence goes on from NC_092579.1 coordinate 3,684,181, forward strand.
GCCTATTAGGCTTTCAGTGATAGCCACATTAGCATCACACTGGTGTTCAGACAGCTTTTCCTAGGAAGGACCAGGGTAAGTTTGTTTGATGGGTACGTATAAAAGAGGAGCCGGCCATAGCATCACAACTTTGATAAGACTATAAAAATTGTATAAGGTTATGTTTTATTTATAAGGATATAAGGTTATAAGAAGTATGTTTAGCTTTCTTTTGAACCTGTAATGTTTGACATCAAATGTACAAAGAATTAAAATAAAATAACAAAATGGAGAGGAACTGAGGTGGCTATTAGGGGAAGAGGAGGCCACCCATCACTTGCATATAAAAACTTGTAATCTTCTTTTACATTATTTTTTCCAAGTCATAAATCCATGAAATCTTCATGTCCGAAAAATTGAGATGGAAAAACGTGGGTTGTTTTGATATCTAGAAGTGGACACAGTTTTGATGGTAGTCACCACTACAGTCTACAGTAACATACAGTAGGTCAATAGGCCTAGCTCTCAAGGCAGGCATCAAGAATATGGTCGAGTTGTTCGCCTCTTCTAATTTGGCTGTTGTCATTGACGTCAAACTATATGACCAAAAAGTCCAACAGAGACTGACCTAAGATGAAGGATACCACATAAAAAACAAGTTCTTAAATATTCTATGACATTACTAAACCTTGCAACGTCGTTCTTTCGACTAACAGGCAATGAGCGCTAAAGGCAAGACTAGCAGGATAAAGTGTAACCTGCAGAGACTATTCGTGGCAAAGTAGCAAAAATGCAAGTTATATATTTGTTGTACCATGATTGATATTGATAATTGTAGAGACAGAGCAAAGATTTGAAATTAGGAATCAAAATTAAAACTTCCAGTATTGAGATACTGCATCATTGATGCTCTTGTATTTAAATGATTTATGTTAAATATAATGTATTTAACTATTTAATGTGGTAACCTTTTTTTTGGTTAATTTCTGTCTTAAGAGTAGTACTATCGTTTTATTTATTCATTCCCACAAAATTCTGTAGATATCGCGGTGATTCGTAAATTCCAGCGTCAATCTTCCCTGATTCAGAGAGACAGTGTTTGGTGGATGCACACGATTGTACCCAAGATGTTTCCCGTTGCTCAGAAAGATTTCCAAGACTTGTGAGGAATCTTTGCTATCTTCTTTCACCAGAATATGAATCCTCCCCCCCCCCTTCATTTTAATTATTATATTATATCACGTGTTGTCAGAAAATAGAATTATTGCCTTTAGACCACTCGTATATAGTAACTTTTATGATTGTTTGGTTGAAGAATATTGTACCCCATTAATCTCTGCTCTGATGATGGGTTTTAATTGTACAAGTTTTTAGTGTGACCATTACAGCATGGGTTAGAGCTTCTCTTAGAATCGTAACAAAGTATGACTTGTTTAGTTCCAGAATATTGTTATGTATGGAATGTTGTAATTGTACAGGCTTTTAGCCTGAGTGTCACATTACATTTTGTTTTGGCCATTATAGGTTACAGAAGCTGCTCTTTATGAAACCTGTGGATGCCTATTGCAGTAAAGACAACTGGCCTCCAGAGAATGACAGGAGGTGGGTTCTTCGGATACTTCTAACCTTGAACACAAATCCCCTCTCACCTCTATTTGCTTTGTTTCTTTTTGCAGTAATATAGGGATTAATTTGGAGCTAATGGATGTGTTTCAAATTCATAAATTTGACATTTTATATTTGATTTGATATATAGTTCTATTTGATTTGATTTTTTTTTTGTTGATGATGATTTGATGATTTGATTATTTGATATTTTTTGATTTTTTGATTTGACTTTTTTTGATTTTTGATTGGCTTTTTTGATGATTATTTGATATTTTTTGATATGATTTGATTTGATATATAGTTCTTTTATATAGTTGTAATTATTTTCCTGTCAGATGTTTGCTATGGCATTTTTATTTTTTTCTTCTTATTTATTTAAATATAAGTCTTTTCTGTTTTTCGCTGGTGACTGTTACAATGATCATCAAGTTTGACACTCTTTTTCAGTTTGTTGATGTCTCTCTTGTCGGAGGTCCCAGTCGAAGAGGACAGTCTTATCCGCATCCTCATCATGGGACTGACCAGAGAAATCCATCTGAATCCGGGAGATGCTATTGACCTGGTGGATAAGATGGTCAAGAGAGCAGCCGTTCTCCATACGGATGATACAGACAGTAAGCTCACAATAAAGATTGCTTATATGCAGCTGAAGATGTTAAAGCGAGGTCCTCTTGTGTCTTGAGGGAAGGGAGGGGAGGGGGGTGGTGATGGACTTCTCTACGGAGGGAAGAAAATCACATGTTGTGGGAGGGAGGGAGGGGAGGAGGAAAGATTTTGTGAGATTGAATTTGAATTTATTGTCCACAATCGGAAATTTGGCGTACACAGGTCGTAAACGAAAAAAGAAAAGAAAAAAGAAAAGCAATAGTATAAGTATCAATAGACTGCGATACACATACAGTAATACAACAAATATACAGCAAGTCCTACAAATAAGAAACTTATCTTCTCACTTGTGAATTAAATATATGGATAGAGTTAGGTTCAAATGAGTATCTGTAGCGGGCCCTAAGTGTACGTGGTAGGCATAAACGCAGTCCAGAGCGGTTGTAAATGTAGTGCTCAAACAAAGGGTGTGTTTGGTCTTGCATGATTTGTTTCAATTTATTTGATGATAGTTATCTATGTTAAGGTGAAGATAAGAGGGAGTGGATAGGGTGGGAGGAGGGGGGGGGGGAAGAGACTGGTTTGGTCTCCTCAGACTGGGGCTGAATTGTAAAGCAGAAGGAGGTTTGTGTCTTTGTTAGATATGTGACTAACACTCACTGTGTATATGGGGACACTCAGGAGGCTGAGGTGTATAACTTTAAGGAGGTGACAGACATCTTTCACCCAGCTCTATTTGTGATAAGGTTTGGGTGGGGGAGGGGGTAAAGGCATGTTTTAAGGGAAATACCTGGTTTGGTTGGTTGCATTGTCACCTAGTTTACTTGATCTGTCTTTAAATAACCTAATCATTTGACCTCTATGTTAGAGTGTACTAAAGTAAATATTTTTAAATGATTAAAATCATCATTTATTTATCAGATTTTAAGGTTTTGTGTCCTCATTGTATCAACAAATTATCAGTACAAATTTGCATACCCAGACCTTGCGATAATTATAAATTTTTATTGTGTCGGCTCTGTATGTTGTGATTTACCCCTTCAAAACAAAGTATGTGTAAACAAACCTTCCTAATATTACCACTTTTCTGTAAGGTCTATTAAGCTGTGTGATGAAATAATTTTCTTTTTATCTTGAGGTTTTCCTGTCCTGAGAATTGAACGTTTGCAGTTGATTGACGCTCTGCTCAACTCCTGTTCCTATCACCATCCTGAAAATATCTCCTTACCAGAAGGGTCAGTCATTTTAAGAATCATTCATGCTGGATATTGAGTTTGAATGAGACTAGAATAATAAACTCAGTATTGTGTTTATATGTGGTATTAGTACTACTATAAAGCTGTATATTGAGTTTGAATGAGACTAGAATGATGAACTCAGTATTGTGTTGATATGTGATAGTACTAGTTACTATTGAGTTTACGATGAACTCAGTATTGTGTTGATATGTGGCAGTACTACAATAAAGTTGTATATTGAGTTTGAAGGAGACTAGAATGATGAACTCAGTAATATTATCGAGATATGCACATCATCTCATAGGTATAAAACCCTGAGTCCTATCTCTTCAGTTTCTCAACAATTAAGGACAGGTCTGATCTAAATATCAAGTCAGCATAACATAGATGAACACTGTGTGTAATTGTGTTCTTGTCATCTCTGGTGTAGTAAAGATATATGTAGTGGAGTGAAGCTGACAAGATGTGCAACTTATCCAAGTGTACTTTCAACTGTTTTTTTTCATCAATTATTTTGTAGGTACAAACCTCCATCCTTGGCCATCCTAAACCTCTACTGGAAGAGCTGGGTGATTCTTCTCATCTTAGCAGCTTTCAATCCAGATAATATCGGTAATTTACTGTGTTATACTTACACATTGTTACTACAATAGCCATAGGTAATTTACTGTGTTACACTTACACATTGTTACTACAATAGCCATAGGTAATTTACTGTGTTACACTTATACATTGCTACTACAATTGCCATAGGTAATTTACTGTGTTACACTTATACATTGTTATTACAATAGCCATAGTTAATTTACTCTGTTACACTTATACATTGCTACTACAAATAGCCTTAGGTAATTTACTATGTTACACTTATACATTGCTACTACAATATATAATTATTTCATGTCTTACGGTAGAAGGGTCTGTCTCAATCAACTGTCCATCTGATGAGAATATACTTTGGTGAAGTGTTGTTGTGTTTTCTTCCTGATTATCTATTAATTAAAAAAAAAAAAGAGCAAGCTCTGAACCATTTTATAGACTGCTTGTGTTAATCACTGTTACTCACATTCAATACACTGGTGTATAACTCTAATATAAGTTAAGGGAAAATATCCAACACAGGTTTATAAGTGTAACCTAGCTACTAAACTAGTACTTTGAATATTATTATTTCACTGTAATGAAATTTACATTACCGTCTTGACTTTCTATAGTTAATGACCCTGCTGTGTATGTTTTTCCTAACCTTGATCCATATACTATGTTACCTTTAAAAGCAATGAAGGTGTTTCCTTATTTTGATATAGGACTGTGTTACCTAGCCTATAATCATACTAATTACTTTGTTTTAATTACTCTGTAATGGTTTATTGCCTTCCTAGGTAAAACTGGCTGGGAGCACTATCCAACCCTTCGTTGCATGATGGAGATGGTCATGACAAAGTGAGTAAAATGTGGTGAAGTAACTAGGCTCCCTATTGTTTCAGTAGAGGACACTGTTGTATCTTAGTCTTGACAAGCATGGGCAAACACCTGGTGAATTTGTATCTAGACTTGCTCGACAGGTTCGTTTTGTGCAGATTCGCCAAACAAAGGAACGTGTAGGAAAGACAAATTGAGTTGCTAAACCAGTTTCAGTTAAAATGTTTCAAAACATATCATTTAAAAATGAACTTGTATGGACTGCTAATGATCAACTCATGGTACCACAGTGGTATTGCTGATGGTTCCATGTTGACAGTGCTAAAACACATAGCAACAGCTTGTCAAGTTTCACCGATATGACACCGCCCGCTTTTGATTTTGTTTGAAACTGGAGAGCGCCATCGCAAGTTTTACTTTTTACGTCATTGGCATCATATTGTGTAGTAATTGCTTGACTTCTATTACTGATGAATTACTACAAGTTATACATACAGTGATAATGTTTCAAACAAAACATTGGGCCAGAAAGTGATACAAATTAATTTGTTTTTCATAATTCCTCGCTCTCTCTTCCTAAAATCCACTATGTCTGGCAGAGTCCCAGCAATGTGTCTACTTGCTGTTCCAGTATATACAGAGTACCATCTTGTTAGATTCTGACAGGATCATATTTCATCTTGATTTGTCACCTTTCATATCTTGTTCGTTGATAACATTTATGATTCTCATTTCCCCCACCAGCAACTTCAAGTTCCCTCCGGCAAGTATTGCATCGACAGAAGAAGCCACGGAGGAATTCAGGACTAGTGAGAGACAGGTGAGTCCGCAAACATATGTATTTTTTATTTAAATCCTCCTGCAAGCAGGAACTCGCGAAGAAGCCTCATTTGCTTATCAAAGTCGCAAGCCGACCGAAGTCAGTCTCTTACATTCATATTTAACGTCCATGATTATGAACTGTCAACACCTCTGTAACTGGACGACATACATTAATCTGGGAGTGACTCGAACCGGGGACCTTATGATTGACAGGCACCGGCGTTAACCACTGAGCTAACACTCCTTAACATATAGGCATATGAATAGCTTGTTAAGTTTAAGTTTGTGATGTAACATAATATACGACAATGTAAGTCTAGTAATGGCTTCAACATCAGCATTGCACATAGTAGAAAGTAGATCAAAGAATCTTGTCACAGGAAAGAGAGATGGGGGTGGGGGTGGGGGGTTTATTGCTCCGTGTCAGTAGAGAAGTAGATTACCAATACTTCATCAATGGTGAGGTTACATGTTATGCATTGTACCAGTCACAATGTAAATTGCAGCACTGTTGAAAATTAAAAACTTTGTACTAATATTGATAGCATTTTCTTTTTCAGCAAGGTAAACTATAGCAATTCACCATTAATGTTGAATGATATCACTAGTCTGGTTAATTATAGCAGTGTATTAGTTGGCGGTCACTTATAGCAGAAAACCAGTTGTGATTAAGTACCGCACTGGTCAGTGAAAGCAGTTACGATGTATTTATTAAAGTCAAATTATAGAATTGTTCAAGTCAGGTATGGTAGCAAGATAGCATTGTACAAGTCGTGAGGTCATATTATAGCATTGTTGAATTTGTTAGTATAGTACTGTACAAGATTTGTACAGTAGTGAGGTAGATTTTGTTTAGATATTTATTAACATATTATAAAACCCTGTCATTATTTTGTCTATCACCTTGGTTACCTGTTAATTGTATATTTGATATTAGATGAGCCAGCTGGAGAAAGAGGAGATCTTAGCCTTTGAGAACCATCTTGCATCTGTTAACATCACAGAGAAAAACAGTCTCCTTCTTGCTCAGCTTGTTCACCTAAATCCAAGGTAACTATTAAATCTCTCTTCTGATTGATTGGTCTATCAGTTTTTAAGCTGTGCTCTGAGAAAGTCCCTTTTATCCGTGGTAAACTCTATGCCCATCAGTGACATTTCATAGCCATCATCCCCAAGAACTAAGTGTATGATGTTTGTGATGTCTCAACAATGTAGATTTGACTGATTTATTCAACCATTGTTTCCAACGTTTATTTGAAACCTTTAGCAAATTTTACAAGTGTTAGCTATTTTTCAATGATGGATGGTGGATTTTAAGTTCGCTCTCGCATATTGAATTTTAAGGAGATTGATAATTAGGCAGAGAAGTCTTATGGATTCAGAATGTAATGCAATGGACACCAAGGTTGTCAAAAAGTTGTGGAGTGACCGATACAAATATTTCTTTTTTAAATAGTAATCATTTTCTTCATTGAAAAGAAAGAAACAAAAATTGGGCCTTTTTTCACATTGTCTTTAAAACTCTTTGAAACTTAAAAATGGGACGTAGTTTCAAACACAGAGTGCATTTTTTGGGGGTTTTTACTTGTGAGTTACCATCTCAGAGTAGATCTTGAAAAGGACAATTTCTGAGGAAGGAAGCCGAGGTTGGACCTGAAAGGGAATCCAAACTCATGAGGATAATTTTCAATTTCTTGCCACACTTGAAAGACTTCAAAGACAGTGGCTTTATGTTGACAATTCTGTTTGTTTGATTTGATTTGTCACTACCATTTTGAGTATTAATGTACTGAACACAATATAAAATGGTTTTGTTTTCTATTTTTTTGCTTTGTTTTTCTAGGGGCTTGGCAAGACGTCCTCCAGTACAAGTCATAGAACAACTGCAGCAGCTGAATAAAGTCATCAAGCTCGGCCACATGTTCTGTAAGAGTCGGGATCCTGATTTCTTGTTAGACGTAATCCATCAGCAGGTAATCTGGCATTTGAGGTTTATAGTATAATTGGTCACTCATGTCAAGACTTGTGTTAGTAGTACAGAAGCATGAGTACGAGTACTAAAGAAGAAGTTTCCTTGGTTTGAGTACAAGACTGTGAGAAGGAGTACCTAATTACAAGTGAAATATTTCCTGTACTGCTATTGAAATGCCTAGAGAACCACTATGAGTACAATGCTCCCATAGTGAGTATGGGTACTCAAGTAGTGTGAGAACAAGTCTGAGTACAAGGCTGTGAGAATGAGTACCTAATTACAAGTACATTATTTCCTGTACTGCTATTGAATTTCCCGAGTACCAGTCTGGGTAAAAGGCTCCAAGAGTGAGTATGAGTACTCAAGTAGTATGAGTATTAGTCTGAGTACAAGCCTGTAAGAACGAGTACCTAATTACAAGGGCATTATTTCCTGTACTGCTATTGAAATGCCCACAGTACCAGTATGAGTAAAAGGCTCCAATAGTGAGTATGAGTACTCAAGTAGTATGAGTACCAGTATGAGTACAAGGCTGTAAGAATGTGGACCTAATTACAAGTGAATTATTTCCTGTACTGCTATTGAAATGCCCACAGTACCAGTATGAGTAAAAGGCTCCAATAGTGAGTATGGGTACTCAAGTAGAATGAGTACCAGTCTGAGTACGAGGCTGTGAGAATGAGTACCTAATTACAAGGGTATTATTTCATGTACTGCTATTGAAATGCCCACAGTACCAGTATGAGTACAAGGCTCCAAGAGTGAGTATGAGTACTGAAGTAGTATGAGTACCAGTATGAGTGCAAGACTGTAAGAATGAGTACCTAATTACAAGGGTATTATTTCCTGTACTGCTATTGAAATTCCCGAGTACCAGTCTGCGTTAAAGGCTCCAAGAGTGAGTATGAGTACTCAAGTAGTATGAGTATTAGTCTGAGTACAGGACTGTAAGAACGAGTACCTAATTACAAGTGCATTATTTCTTGTACTGCTACTGAAATGCCCAAATTACCAGTCGGAGTACAAGGCTCCAAGAGTGAATATGAGTACTTAATTTTGTACTAGTGTATCTATACTAGGTTCCTTAATGTCCCAAGTTTGAGTATTGATCCTAAGGTGGAGTTAGAGTACAGAATACGAGTACCAGTACAGACTCAATACAAGTTTGCTTTTGACGTAAACTTTCAACCAACACATTAAAATAATATTGAAATATCTGAAAATAAAAATATATTCAGATAACAATGACACCAGATCATATTTGATCATATATTTATTACATATTTGAAAATGCAAACATGAACATGTCATCATATTCAGTTATCTGAGTATCTAGAGTTTAGAGATGTTTAAAACTATTATCTTTGTTTCCCAATTATCTCAATTTGTATACCTTCAAAATATTTCAGTGAGGCTATCATCTCTCATATGTAACAATTTCTAGCCAAGTAAACATTAAGAACTTGAGATATTTATCTCAATTTCTCAGTATTTTGAAAGTCACCTTATAATCTCTCTGGTAACCACATGTATCGATCCGATAGTTAGATCGATGGGTGTGAAACATGTATTTGAATATTTCATGTCTTGTTCAGAGTGACAGCAAGAAACCAACCAAACGAAATTATCATCTTCATCAGTTCGCTTTGATTACTACCTGTTTTCTGTTCTTTGTTTTAATTTCTAGGGCACTTCCCAGTCCATGTCTTGGCTATCTGAGCTTGTCAATTCCTCTGATACATCCCTAGACATGCTTCCAGTACAATGCCTTTGTGAGTTCCTAATGAATGCTCATCCTGAGAGTATGGAAGATGCTTCCACTAGTAGCAGTACCAACAGTGAAGAAAAACAGGTAAATATCATACTTTACATTGTGTGTGGTTATTGCATGCATGATATTTAATACTACAGGAGAGTCCGGTTGTCACGTAGAAGAAAGAATGAAAAAGAAGAAGCAAACAAGCCAAAATTATTTTTGATGTTATCTGTCTGGCTCTCAAAATTGATTAAAGTGATCCTGATTTGTTGGAAGTAGTTAATCATTGGTAGATGTAATGCGCTATATATATACATGGTTGGTTTCTATCGGCAAGAAACACACAAAACTGGTTAGGAAGGGGGAAGTTTGGCTGAAATTTGCAACATATCGTTCAAAAGCCAACACAAAGTTAACAGTGGCTACCATTTCCACAGAATGGATAAATCAACTTCCAAATTTTACAATTGTAATTGTTCAGTAGATCCCATGTAGGGATAAAATTTATCGATACTTTTGCATGAAAATTCCACTCTCAGATTTCAGATATTAAGATGAGGGGCTGAAGTTCGAAGTGATTGTTACCTTGTTGCTCTGAGAAGCTTTTAATCCTTACAAATTTATCTTTCTAGTTTCATATTTGATTTATGTTTTTCTTTCATTTGCTTTCATAAAGAGAGAGAAACAGTCTCAGCTCTGCAGTCGAATTCAAGCAATTCTTTACAACACTGAAGGTAAACCAGAGACGACTTGTGAGGTGCTGGCATACTTCTTAAAGAAGTTGGTATTGCTACATGCAGGTCAAAGGTCAAGAAGTTTGGAGGTAATCAGTGGTTGGCAATTCTATTCTCCAGTATCACTATGATGAAATTTGTAGATTTTTTTATTCATTTAAATCTTCTGAAAAAGGTCATAGAATCGATCGGTATCACAATAAAAGTAAGAAAGTTACTAAGAGAGTTTCAGAGGCCTGTATCAGTAAAAATATAAAATAAGTCACAGGGCTTAACTTCTATGCGCTACAACAACAATGATTATGCTGATAAGTTGCTATATCAAAGACCTTTGTGTGTATTGAAGAAGTGAATAAGTCAAGATAGCCCGACGTTATGATCCTTACAGTTTCAATCCCAGCTATATGCTGACAAAGGCTTAGGAAATCAATTAATTTTAGACACACACAAAGCGCAAAAAGAGACAGAAAAGAAAAATGGATGGCTTATGAAAACTAGAATGTTTGATGCAGATATTGTACTTCAAATATATACAAAGGATTTCACTTTAATATCATGTTTTCTTCTCCTTTTTCTTTTTACAAATAGCATTGAAGCATTTTTATTCTTTACCAACCTTCCATTTAATTGTAGTTTGTAATTACAACAGTGTCATCAGACTGAGTAATGTCAGTAAAGTTATTGCTTGTGTTTATACTTGAAAAATACTCCAGGAAATAATTAAAGATATGCATACCAAAGCACTGTAAACAAAAACATGTTGTTATATGCTAGCAACTGCTATAGCCACAGGAAAAAGCAGTACTGTATATTTTTTCAATTTCTTTTTTTAATTGTAATTTTTTTAATTTTTAATTTTTAATTTTTAATTTTTAATTTCTTTTTTCTAATTTAATTTTTAATTTTTTAATTTCTAAATTTCTAAATTTCTATTTTTTTTTATTTCCTTTTTTTTACAAAGATATACAGATTCTGCTTTTTCCTGTCAGTTAACAGTTGCTGGCAAATAACAGCATTTTTGTGGAATTATACCTCAACATCAGAAACCATTATAAGCTTAATTGTATCATCCCCTGAGGAGTGTTTTTTGTTGATAATTCTAGGTACTTGCCATGGTCATCTCTAGACCCTCAGAGGAGAACAGAGGCAAGGATGAGGAACCAAATGTTCCATCTCATATACTAGAGAGCCATTCCTGGCTTCTGAGAGATCTGCCTTCTCTACCTAATTATGATGCGGCCAAGAAACTTGTGGTTGATTCCCTTCGAAAGGTTAGAGCAATATTTTGCAATTACATGTGTTTACTAGAAGATGTTAGAGGCATCTCCTACAAAGACTTCATCAAACAACCGAGACTACATTGTATTTAACGTACCTCACAGGACAACTTTCTTTAAAGTGGATGTTGGCCTTGGATTCAATTTTCAGCTGAATGATGTATCAGCAATGCAACGTTACATTTATCCTGTCCCGAGAAATGTGTTCAGTAGCTTGTAACTTTCATTAAGGCTACTTTTTGAGGTTTTGCACATGGGTGGTTCCCACGTTGCAAATATCGGTTTTGACAGTCCGCACTCACGTTTGGATAAACCCTGCCAATAGAATGCCTGCTGAACACTAGTCACACAGAAATAACTCCAAACTGTAAGGCCTGCATAATGAGCTACATAGGTTATTTTGAATGTTAATCTTATGAATTTTAATAACTTTTGTTGTCACTGTGGAATTTGATAAATTTCTCAAACTTAGACTTGGCAACCGCCTTTAAATGTCTGTGTTTATTGATTAATTTTCAGGCCATGCTTATTGAGACTTGGCAACCCCCTTTTAAATGTCTATTGTGTTTCATTATTTTTCAGGCCATGCTTGTTGAGACACCCATTTAAATGTCTTTCATCATGTTTCATCGTATTTCATTATTTTTTCAGGCCATGCTGGTTGAGACAGACCCTTCTACCGTCAGTGCGTACATCGCCTACTTGGCCTACCATTTTGGTCCCACAGAATTATCAGATCTTGTACAGGTCAGTTCATTTCTTTTCCTATCTATATTTATCTATTGTCTATAATTTGTTCAACACAATGTTGTGCTGATCACCTTTAACTGATAACTTTGAATCATTTTATATCCAGTTGAAAAGGGGGTACAAACACCCCCCCCCCCCCTCGCCCTGCATCCTATCTGGGAAACGTGACGCACATCCTTGTTTGTTGAATTTCCAGCAATGAATATAAAAAGAAAAAATGTTAAATTGCACAACACATAGCATTAATATTTAAAAAGAAAACAAAAGCCTTTTGAAAAAACATGTTTCTCTCCCATGCTCTGTTTTCTTTCTTAGGACCTTGCTCAGCTCGTGGTGGAAAGATTGACTTTGTTGACATTCCTCCTGCCTAAGAATGGAGTCAGTGGCCCTCTCACCGACTGTAACCTCTTCAACATGTTACACATTTTCTCCTGCTACCTCCAGAGGGCTACCAGCTCTCAGAGCGAAGGCTACAGCTGGGTAAGCAGCGACACGTCCGGCCCATTCCTAGTCGATTTTCGTAGCAGATTGATTACAATTATATCTGAAGAGAAACAGAAATATACCAGACATCATCATAGAGCAGAGATAGATTGCAATTTGGCAAAATGTAAATGAATCAGTAACTAGATTCTAGATAAAATCAAGTTGGTCAATGTTATACTGATTTTTTAGACCGATTTGAACAGATTCACAATTTTGGAAAATTGCGAGGGTCTTAGTTTGTCCTGTAAGGCCTTTGTCTTTGTTTGGAGATGATATTGTTGAATGAAAGATTTCGTGAGAAAATTTGACAGCTTGAATGTGGGGTGATAATGTTTTTCACAAAGTTTTCGCATTTTCCTCGTCAAGAAACTGCCATGACGTGTACACACACCTTCATTGCTTGTGGATGAATCCCTAGTAATGTCACAGGTACTACCCAAGACTAAACCAAATTATTTGGGCTCTGTATTTCTACACTGGATGTAGCTTTCATTTTATGAGACTCGACAAAGTTAAACAAGAAAGGATTGATTGGAATATTTTGCCACATTTTTAAATCTCAATATTGATGAATTATATAGTTTGATAATTACTTTCTTATCTTGTCACACATCTTGTATATACTGGTGTAATTCATCAAGCTTTCGGAATCAGTTTCTGTAAACTGTGGTCAAATTATCTGCAGAGGAAGTGATGAATATTCATGATGTTTAAAGTCACTTTAATGTTTCCTTTCTTTTCTTACCCTTGTACTTTTTTCCTCTTTTAGTCTGATACCCAGGATCAAGTGTTTCTACAGTGGGAGAGTGGTCTATCAGCTACCATGCATATACTTGTGGTTCATGCTATGGCTATACTTCTGACCTATGGGCCACCTAAAGGTACCTAATATCAGTGTCACCATCATCTGAAAATAACCTGTAGATAGACTGTTGAATGTAGCATTAATAATCACCATCTTCAAGTAACCTGTAGATAGACTGTTGGGTGTAGCATTAATAATCACCATGTACAAGTAACCTGTAGATAGGGAGGCTGTTGAGTGTAGCATTAATAATTCACCATCTTCAAGTAACCTGTAGATAGACTGTTGAGTGTAGCGTTACTAATTCACCATCTTCAAGTAATCTGTAGATAGACTGTTGAGTGTAGTATTAATAATCACCATCTACAAGTAACCTGTAGATAGACTTTTGAGTGTGGTATTAATCATTTTTCTTGAGCTATTTAGTCCTAATTATGCTTTCTAATACTTTCATATGAGTGGCAACTGTCCATATCTGTTGCAGAGTAAGTTGTGTCCATTTCATTTAATGGGTGACATGTGTACATACCTGTTAGTGAATGATGTATGTATTTTAGATCCTCCTGCAAGCAGGAACTCGCGAAGAAGCCATCAATGGCTTATCAAAGCTGCAAGCTGACCGAAGTCAGTCTCTTAGATTCATATTTGACGTCCATGATTATGAATTGTCAACAACTCTGTCACTGGACGATATACATTAATCTTGGAGTGACTCGAACTTGGGACCTTATGATTAAAAGGCATCGGCTTTAACCACTGAGCTAACACTCCTTGAATGATGTGAGTGATATGATTGATGTATGTGTGTCCTTACCTATTTAACAGTGAATGACCTGTTCCCATTCCTGTTGTGAATGACAAGCTATTATTTGAGTGACCAGTCTGTATCTATTAGTGAGTGACAAGCTTCCTGAGTGTTAGGGCCTGTGCCAGTTCCTGTTAACTAGTGATGTGTGACCTGTACCTGCCAGTGATTGACATTCTCCGTGTCTGTGAAGGGGTTCACACCTGTCACACCAATGTGTGACATATGTCTGTGGAAAGCTTCAGAAATAATCAGCGGAATCTAGGCAAATACTTAAATGACGATTTATCAGTCACTTTCAGCTTGATGAAGACAACATTGAAGATATGAATATTCATCCTTGCATGTACGTGAAATGTAAATGTCTGCAAACGCACAAATCTATGTCATTCACTTATCTTGTTTCCTCTTTAGATGCGACTAATTTCAACATCCTCTTAAATACTTGGTTTCCCGACAAAAGTCAGCCACCGTCTGCATTCCTGGTCGACACTTCCGAAGAAGCGCTTCTCTTCCCTGATTGGCTTAAACTCAGGATGATACGGTCTGCTGTCCCTAAGTTAGTAGATGCAGGTGAGTTGACATAAGATTTCCACCACATTTCAAATAGCTGTATATGCAGATTATGCAGATTATGAAGATATATGCAGATTCGTAAGTTTGTCGAGATGGTGTAGTCCGCGCAACACATCAGTGAATAAATAAACTCTTTGTAAGCTTCTGACAGCAAAGGTGTTTGAGTTCTGGTTTTGATCAGTTCTGTGTTGTTTCTTTTATTTTGGTTGTTTCTATTTTGTTGTATATTTATCTTTTGCTTGTATATAAGCAGGAGTAAAAGGACTTGTATCAATTCTTATAGATTGATGAAGTGAAAATAGACTAAAACGGTTTATTCTGAGATGTTGGATAAACTGATCATACAGAAACCCTAACTTGCAGAAGGTTCTGTGAGGAAGATATTAAACAATCATTCCAATATCATGAAATTCAGTGCCAACTTGAAGATACATTATCATTTTAACTAGAATCTTCTGTCAAGTTTCGAATTGAATTTTCAAATTTTCGCATTGAATAGTTAGTTGAAATGTTGGTCCTTATCCTGATATGCCTAGTATATTTGGGATAAACTTCATATGAATAGTGGCGGTCTGGAAATCAACCCAGAACAAGTATATTGAAATTACCTAGTATACCTGAACACTTGCCAATACCAACTCAGTAACCACGTCAACTGATGCTGGATCATACAGTTACTAACCTAACAATACCGATAAAACCGCTAAATAATAACCACAGTTAGGCTGGTTTTTGGTCATACCAACCGACATTAATTTGTATAGGGGTAAACATTAGGTATGTAATGAGATTTGAAAATTTCATTTTATGTTTAAATATGTGGAATAAATTTACTGTGTTCTCCTCTGTAAATTGATTTACTTGGTATCTGTCTGGTTTTGTTTCCTCTGTTAATTTTGATGTCTTTTTCATTTCCTTTTCTAGCCTTGGTTGAATTGGAGCCTGCTCAGCTTGTTCTGTTTGTCCAGTCGTTTGGAATTCCCGTCCAGAGTGTAAGGTCAGTGACACTGAGATAACCTTTGACCTGACCAGGTTTTGTGATTTAGATCAGTACTTAGCATACTATATTACCCAATATGTCTGTTGTTCCATGGCACTGAGAATGATTTTATAACTCTTTATAGTGGGAACGAAAGTCAACAAAACTAATAGTTAATAGATGTGAAAAAGTTATAACTGAATATTTCATCTCATTTCCAAGAGCATGTAATATAAAGACATAATAATTATACCAAGATATATAGAATGACTTTGAGCAAAGTGTATTTTACTTATCAAGGCCCCAAAACTTCAGGCTATTTACTGGCTAAGCCCGAGTTGAGTTTGTCATTTGCCAGTGGAAAGAAAAGAGTACTTTTAATTTTCTGCCAGTAGACACATAGTAAGGTTGTAGACAATCCCCACTCAAAGAATCAGCACGGTTTCCGTACCTAACATAAGCCACCTTGTATTACTGCTTATCATCAGCAAATATCATTGGGTTGCTTGCAAAGTCCTGTACAGTAACTGATATGTGTTGTATTTTCATGAAAAAAAGGCCTGTGAGAATTTGGCTTTAGCCAGTAGATTTTTTTTCCAAGCACTGGCATTTTTAAGCAAGTGGTTAAATAGGAAAATTCTAGGCCCTGTTTTATGATGCAGTAGTCCACAAATAGAAAACCATAGAGGGCAATGTAGTTTTGTTTCAAAGATTTGTTTGCTTCTGAAGATATTCACCCTTGAAAGTATGTAATATATTTGGAATGCTCCTTTACATATAATGTAGATAAGGTTATCTGAACATTGTTATCTGAACATTGTTAATGTTAAATTCATTGGGATTTAACTTTATATTCATAGCTTCAACAACACACTTCATAACAAGACACCAAAAGTTGAAAATTAAACATATATGTTCTTCATTGACTCGTTCTTTTGTGTTGTTGAGTCAAAGAGTGTGTAAGCTAAATATGCAATAAGTAACCCACTTCCCCCCCCCCCACCCCTCTCCTGTCTGGTTCATTACCACCATTTAATTTCATTCATTTCAAAATGGTAATATTTTTGTTATTTTACAGTAAGTTACTGGTCCACCTTGATGCTGCTGTGGATCAGATGCCATCTGCTTTAGAACGAGCTGTCGCATCTAAGGCATACATGGCCCGGCTGGTAGAGGTCCAGCACATGAGGGGGGCTACAGGGGGGAGCACTTTTAAAGGCCTTTTGATCTCAGAAGAGCCAAAGAAAGAACCAGAGGATAAAAAAGAAAAAGGTATTGTATTTTGTTTTTGTCACCCATGGTTTATTTGTTGGTTTCGTCTTTGTTGTGTGTACGCATAAATGAATGAGGAACTAATTGGGATACGTGGCAATATGAAATTAAATTGTAGTAAGTGAGAATTTGATTAACAGTAATCAGCTGTTATTTATAAGTCACAATGGTCCCTCTGTTCCTGGTATAAATTTGGAACATATTTTCTAAATACCAGCAGTCCAGCTGAGATTCATCATTTATTTTTATATCCATTCTGCTCCTTCCTCTTTGTCAGGTGTCCTAGATCATATTTGATTAATTAATTTATTGAATGGAGATCTGGAAGTTTACCAGAATTATATTCTATAATTTTATCTGTGTTTCAGCAAAAAGTACTCTATTCTTTTTGTTATTTAATGTTCAGAACCATCGACTTCCAAACCATCTGACAGGGATGTTGAGATGAAGGAGGTCAAGCCCTCTGGACAACAGAAACAAGAGCCATGGACTAGGGCAGTGTGCTATGGACACCTAAGAAAGGTATTATACTAGCCTCTCTTCACTTTCAATGGTTTGAGTTTGACAGCTGTTGGATATAGTATGCGATGTATGTATGTATTTTAGATCCTCCTGCAAAGCAGGAACTCGCGAAGAAGCCATCATTGGCTTATTAAAGCCGCAAGCTGACCGAAGTCAGCCTCTTAGATTCATATTTTAAAGTCCATTATTATGAATTGTCATTTGTCAACAACTCTGTAACTGGACGACATACATTAATCTTGGAGTGACTCAAACTCAAATGATGCTAGGCAGGTTATGAAATTCGCAATATTTTCACCTGCAACATTTGAACTGTGATATTTAAAACGACTGTTCTATCAAGTTTACTATTTTGTTTAAACATTGAAAATAAAGTGCCGTACTCTCCATGCAATCTAAGAATAGAAGGATCAGTGCATCTGACTTTGCCATGAAATTGTATGTAGACATGTAGGAGAACTAATATGTAAAGGTAATTAGTGGAATGTACTAGAGATGCATTTAATTAACATAACGAGCATCTAGCCGACGAATCCCAACGCCGTATTTGCATAAACTATTGAAGGGCCGATGTATACTTTGTTTATATTTCTCCTACTCTTGTAGATATGAAACTGATTTGTCTACTTTAAATTTATGTAAATTTATTCCTCTTCTGGTTTTACTCTAATCTTGATCTTCTTTGGTCTTCAGTTGCTGATTGAGTCTCAGGTCAAACCTGCTGAAAAGCAAAAGATTTGCAGACAGTTACAGAAGGTTGGTAAAATTCTCTTGTTTGACAACTTGCATTACTTATGTTAGATCACATCACACTTATGCTTAAAATGAATTTGAAAATTGACGACTAACACGCAGGGAAATGGTTTTTACGCCTTCATTAAACAGAGAATAGACCCTACTTATGATTCAAATAAGTCCTACCAAATGTCATCCAGGGATAAAAGTAGTTCCACTTAGCTCCTTCACATTGGTTGACATCAAATCTAATGTAAGATTTTGAAATGAAGCAGTATTCTCTGTTTAATAAAAGCAGTTTTTGTATATTAGAGGTATTTTTGTAACATTTTCATATTGAACATTTTGGTGTTTTCCTCAAGTTGATAGAGTCATGATCGGGTGTTTCAGTGTTTAAAGTGTCAATCCCAGAATCCTTTGAGAAGTACCCAAGTTTTCTCCCAGCAAGTAGTGGGGGGGGGGGTGGTAGAGGGAGGGGAATGGGAGTGGGGATGAAGGAAATCTCCTTTACAGAGTAAGGTTGATCACGTCACATTTGTGAATTGTCTACGTTAGTTTCTCTTGCTTCGTTTGTTGGTATTGCACCAACTGACCGTTCTGTTTCATATCAAACAGTACAGCAACATTAAGAGGTTACTTTTTCCAACCCTGGCATATTTGGTCTTCTCCGCAAACAGGTCCTGATGCAGGAGCACAAGTCATCAAGTACCCATGGTGATGGAGTCTTCAGTTGGTTAGTGGAGGCTCTGAGAGGATTCACAGAGGATGATGATGGTCGGGCTAGCATGATCATCTCTCTCAACGCTAACAGTAACTTACTTCTGGCTCTCTTCAGAGTCATTCTTCAACTTGGGGTAACGCTTCACCATTCATCCTTCTTCCAACATTGAAAGAAACTCTGTTGAGTGATTAACTTGTAGTTTGTTTATATGCAATAATCCAAACAGTGGTTATCAGTAATAAACATTCTATAAATGACACCACATTGATGGCCATTCTCTCTCTTTCCCCCGCCCCCTCCCCCACCCCCATCTTGTAACACAATCCAGTGCATGCATCTGTATGGTGCTTGTTTGTCTACTAGTACTTCCAAAACTGAAGTAATTCTTGCCAGTAATGTTACTGATCAAATGGAATGTCATTAAAATTGAAGGTTCTGTATGAACACTGGTACTAACAAAGTTACTATTCTTCATTCTGTTATTTTATTTTCTTTTCTTTTGGTTGACAATTTATCGAACAGATTAAGAGTAACCATCAGAGAACTTTACTTGAAGTTATTACAGCCCTCCAGGATACTCACTGCATCGTAGATTCATCCTTCAACAAACTGTTAAACCACTACAAAGCAAAACTAAAGGCTGTGTTGCCAGGTAAAGTAATAACTAGGACAATGGGGAATCTTCAGCCACACCCTAACTCAACAGAGGGGGGCTGCCATAACGGTCCTTTCTAGTTCTGTGAAACTTGACGAGCTACAGTCTCTGAAAAGTACTGGGAATTCCTTTGAATCCCTGAGGAAACTTTCTGGGCAAACTACCTGCACATTACCTAAACACATAGTGTGACACATTCGAAGTAACATGTTGGTTTTACCATTCATAGATAGCACAATTTAGCAACGAAATGTAAACTGTTGCACCTTGTTTTTTTGTTTGGCTATTTTACACATGTCTGGTTGCCGTCAACCAATGAGAAAGCTTCTCTCCCCGCCCCCCATCCCCTGCTCTACTGGCATATGATATTACAAAAGTTCCTAGTGCACAGTACATGAATATATATCAGTTATAAACAGTTGAGAAATTATTCAACATTGTTTCAAAAGTTACAAAAAATAGCACCAGTTTGCATCTAAACTCCCTCCATTTTATCAAGATTTCTCAAAGGTGAGTAGAACCCCTCACCCCCCTCCCTTTCCAGTACAAAACAGTGGTTGCACCCCTGGTCCAAACCACTCACAATCTGTTACCATTCATCTTGTTCATGTTCTTGGTACTGTTCATTTGTTCTGACTGTCCTAACTGATTATACTATTCATCTGTATCTATGTACATTTTGTTTACAAATGGGATGACGGGTAAATAATGTTTTAAGGTCTGATGGACTTTGGATATGTCATTTCATATGTCATGAAAGGTTCTCCAGACGCAAGATTTTGTTAACTTTTTACATAGTAAATTATTATATATAAAGCTTATTGTGTTTTTCGACCAGTTTCTGTTAAAGCTTGCATAGCTTAATATACACTCTGTACAGAAGTACATTCTAAGCTTAACAAAATGGAAAACTCTCTCATTAGTCTTCGATAGTTGACAGCTTTCTTTAAAATATCCTGTGTTAATATTTTATTTCCAGGATCCGATTCTCAATCTGGTGACAAGATGACGAAATTGAACGAAGAAAAAAAGTCACAGTGAGTGCAAACATTGAGTTTTGGATTGTCTTATCAAATTTCTATCGACTATATTCCTTAAAATGAGTGTAATATCAAAAAAATTTAAACCCATCATTCCGTTCATCAGTCAGTCAGTCAGTCTGCTAGTACTTTCCACTTTTTGTGAGGTAATAGCGTAACTAGGGAACATGTAACCCATTTGTGGATGCAATGAAAACCAGGTATTCTCCAACAGATACTGAGTTTGTACAGAATACAAGATGTTACAATTGATAAGATATGTAGCAAGGCTGACTACCGGTCTATACAGTGTGTATGCTGGCTGGATGTGTATCTTCTGACAATAGCAGTGTTAGGACACAACGTTGGACATATATCCATAACTTAATCATTCAGTTAGAACCATCATATTCTTTGAGTATAT
The DNA here is from genome assembly GCF_037975245.1 of Apostichopus japonicus. NCBI lineage: Eukaryota > Metazoa > Echinodermata > Holothuroidea > Aspidochirotida > Stichopodidae > Apostichopus > Apostichopus japonicus. The sequence continues at coordinate 3,705,344 of NC_092579.1, forward strand.
ACCTAACTAAATTTTAAAACTGTTTCTATTATTGTATAACTACATATAAGACAAACAGCATATAAAACACTTGATGCATGATACCACGTGTATGGTTGTGACATTCCATTAGACATATCTGTAGTTTAATGAGGTGGCGGGCGATGGGTGGGGGGGGGGGGAGGGCAATGGGTGAAATAGCAACAACTGAAACTTTCATTTACAAACAAGATGGTAATTTTGTCTCATAAAAATTGAATTTTTCCCAAGAACATGATAAGCATTATTCTGTCTTATGTCTGTTCCTGTTATCTTGCTTTGTCTGGTAGGTCCGTCCCGAGTGACGTTCATCGTCGTTTGCTGGCTAATCCAGAGTCTCTCTTCACCAAGTCGGCTGGTCTGGACTCTAAGAGTGTCAAGGAGAGCATCTATCCGCTAACGTTACTTGCCCATCAGACAGACTGGACGGTCCTACACAGATGTATTCATCAATTGCTCGGACCAAACATTGAAAGGTAACCAGGGGGAATATGTGTTAAAGGCCATGTACAATAGCCTACATTTCAAAGAAGGGTTTTTTCCACTCCCTCGGTCATGAATGTTACCACTCCATGCCCTCATTTTTTTTTTTTGGTGGATATCAAGCGATGATGGTCTCTTTTTGGGTGTAAATGCAAGAACATCAATAAATATTAAAATTTGAAATTAAGGGAGATAATGATGTTTAAAACTCAGCCTGATCTACTAAAATAGCCAATTGATACAAAAGTGTTTACTGATTGGAAGGGTTTGATGTTTCTTTCCATGAAGGATTTACATAAAATACAGCCTAGTTTATACCTTTAACTTCCTTTCTTAACTTTCATCCTATTGGCCCTTTCTTAACTTCCATTCTATTGGCCATTTCTTAAGATCCTATTAACATAACTTCTAACATATTAAAAGTTTACTGGTTCTCTGTGCAAGAAGCCAGTGTGGTTCTGAAATGACCTCGGATGCTGGTCAGGCTGGTGTGGTGATGAAACCATCTCAGATAATATCAAGGACATATCACATATATATCATATCACAATATATATATATATATATCAAGGACATTTCAGATATTTTCAAGGACATTCCCATCCTCCATTAAATCATCATTTAATCTTAATCCTCAGAAGTCACTGATAGAAATTAAAGTAACTACGTTCCACTCTCCTCTGTGTCATTGCTCCTTACACTATTCAGTCTTGGTATGTTGAATTTCTATGCAGGTACAACCCTTCCACAGTTTTGGACTTTCTCTGGGCTTGCTTGCACAATCCCAAACTTTGGCAGGGACGTGATACAAAAGCATCAAAGGTAAGTTCAATATCTCAGCAAAATGACCATAAACTGATATTTTTCATATTGGCTATCTTCCCTGCAATTAGAAATATTTAAGGGAACTTGACATTGGACTTCAAAATTGTTTGTCAAGAGAGTGAAAATGCTCATTTGTTTTTGTGAAATTGAGGTGTTTTAGGCATTTTTAAGGTTTCTCATCACTAACAGTCAGACAAAGCAACAGAAAATAATATGCAATTGAAATATTGGTAGTTTCATTGTGGTGTGGAATTAAAGAGTATATGTAAAGCTTTCAGTATGATATAGCATTGATTCTTTGCATAAAAGATGTATTTCCCCACGCAAAAATAAACACATATTTACTTGGTACTGGCTATGACAGAATTTTGTAATATTTATGCATAAACATATTTTACTTAGTCTCATGCAAACTTTCCTCTTGCCTGCAGAGGCACGGAGAGGAGGATATCTTGTCTCTGGCTCCGGACCAGTCTTGCTGCATCGCATCTTACATCGCCATGGAAGCATCAAGCCTGCCCTCACTCGGTGACGACGATAGCGCCATGCTCTCCAAGATACAGCAGAGGCTCGGTCTCCTGATCCGCTGCTGTAGCGACAACAAAGATGCCCTGTCTAGAGTCGGGGAATTCTTGAATGATCAGATAAATACTGACAGGTAAGGGGAATTCTTGAATGATCAGATAAATACTGACAGGTAAGGGGAATTCTTGAATGATCAGATAAATACTGACAGGGTAAGGGGAATTCTTGAATGATCAGATAAATACTGACAGGGTAAGGGGAATTCTTGAATGATCAGATAAATACTGACAGGTAAGGAGAATTCTTGAATGATCTGATAAATATGACAGGTAAGGGGAATTTTTGAATGATCTGATAAATATGACAGGTAAGGGGAATTTTTGAATGATCTGATAAAAACTGACAGGTAAGGGGAATACTTGAATAATCTGATAAATATGACAGGTAAGGGGAATTTTTGAATGATCTGATAAAAACTGACAGGTAAGGGGAATACTTGAATAATCAGATAAATACTGACAGGTAAGGGGAATTCTTGAGCGATCAGATAAATACTGACAGGTAAGGGGAATTCTTGAATGATCAGATAAAAACTGACAGGTAAGGGGAATTCTTGAATGATCAGATAAATACTGACTGGTAAGGGGAATTCTTGAATGATCAGATAAATACTGACAGGTAAGGGGAATTCTTGAATAGTCAGATAAATACTGACAGGTAAGGGGAATTCTTGAATGATCAGATAAATACTGACAGGTAAGAAGAGTTCTTGAATGATCAGATAAATACTGACAGGTAAGGGGAATTCTTGAATGATCAGATAAATACTGACATGAGGAGAATATTGGAATGATCAGATAAAATTCTGACATATAACAGAAAATTTATTAATTACTAAGTTAAGTTAAATGACAGCCAAGGGAACTCTTGGATGGTCAGATAAATGCTGATTTGAGGAGACTATTTGAATGATCTGATTAATAATCTGTTTCCATGATCTACATTCAGCCCTAGGTCCAAGTGGTATCGAATACTGCTGACAGAGTTGTACCTACAAATCCCAGAGGTGATTCACTACGTGCCCAACATCCCACCACAGACCTTGACAGCAGAACATTCCAGCCTGCCATCAGGAATAGATTCATTCTCCCATAGGTATGTTTTTAAAGTTTTTATCTGATCATACTCTCTGTCTGTCATACCGTCTCAAAGGAAAAATGATGCTTTGGTCAGAGCTGAAAACTGTATTCTTTGTAGTTTATTTTGAGCAGCTGTTAAGTCTGATATAAATCCAAAGCTTTTGCTCTCAAAGAGGTGTTATTTTAACTTATGAGTGTTTAAGAGGAATCATTAAAGTGTAACAATTGATTTGTAAGCATATTTGACACACTTAGGCAGTTAAGTTTCAGCTCGCAGAGTTGTGCGTTTTTACTACCAAATCCAGTTGAGTGATTTTATCCTGTTGAGTTTGGAAAAATTTAGGACAAGGGTTGTCAATTTTTTCACATATTTGAAAGTGGTAAATTAAGTGGAGGATCAATTCATTTCAAACGTGAAAGGGAGCATGAAGTTTTTGAAGTGTTTGTTTGCCAAGGGATATGATCTTATTTTAGTGAAAGTTTCTCAGACAATTTTCAAGTGGAAGGGGGGTGGGCAGCTGGGTGGAATGGGGTTAAGAGGAACATTAATGTGAGGTCAATTCTGTACCTGGTACCCCAACAAAGAAGATAAGTTGTACAACCCATATCGATGAGTTGGTACACGTCCATATGTCGAAGGGGAGGATGCAATGGTGGGGGGGGGGGATTAAATGTTTTTTCATGATAGCCAATAAAGGATTTATATTTACAGAAAAAAATAGAAAAAAACAGAAAAAATAATTTCACTGCACAAGATACAAAAGCTTGACAGTATCGGTATTGTATGAAGTTATGTTTCCACCAACCATTTCTCATCCTCTCTTTAGGCTTCTAACTCTCCTAGCATCTCAAGTCACCAGTGTGGCTGGTCGTCAGAGGAAATTGGATGCCCTCGCAGCTCTTCGTACTCTGGCAACCTCTCACCCCTCCCTCCTGATGAGGTAAGCTAAAGAAAGGCATAGGTTGCCTTTAAGAGGATGAGGTTGTAATGAGTGGTGCGAAAAGTTGCAGATGTGGCAAGAAGCACGAAAGTCAGCTTTAAGTTAATATAAACCAGCTATGGTCAACATGTATGTTCACATAGCCATAGTGAAATATACTGCGGCTGGGTTTGCAGATGTTAGTTTTAAGCATGCAATATACTCTGTCTCATCTTAGCTCATAGATAAATCTAATCGAGGCTGGCTTTGAACAGTGTTGATGTGTTCCTAGTTTACGGTTGATCCCTCCTTTCATGATCCCGATCCACCTACCTTACTAATTAACCTACATTTTTACACCCCTTCTGCCCACTTTATCTCCCTAGCCCTTTCACAGTGTGATCTGTGTCTTCTTCATTAATTGCTCAGTCTATTATTACTCAGCTTTTCATCATTTCATTGCTGTTTGGTAAAAATTTAGTCTTCTACCCTTCCGTCTAGTATTTTTATGGTCTCTTTAGTCTGTTTCAGTTTGCCTTTGTAACCCATAAACCCTTGCGAGCTTCTCCCACATTCGTGGTCGCTTAAGGGTCGTAGATAAAAAATAAAATAATAATAACGAATTAAAAAACCAAATTATTATTATTATTGAAGAAGATCCTGCTAGAATCAAGTGTCAGACCATTTAAGTTTGTTTGTTGTTTTCTCATTGTTCTCAGATTGTGTTACTTTGTTTGTTTCCTTCTTCTTCTTCTTCCTCCTCTTCTCACAGGCAGTTACCTCTGTTTGCGGTCCTTCTTCAAGGTCGGACTCACCTCAACTTACGAGACTTCAAGGGTAAAGGTCACATAAACTTCTTTAATCACATCTTGACTATCCTCCAGTTGCTTCAGCCTCACCTCTACCAAGCAAACCCAACGGATCTAGAAGCCATCTTTAAATCGTACTTTGATCTACTTCAGGTTAGATAACATTTTTGTTTTTTCTCTTACGTTGGTCTAAAATTTTGCTTCAAACACCACCAAGAAACTGACTTTTCATTGCTCACTTATTTATAATGATATTTTCTTATTGAAACTTTGATTAACATTGATGACATGATCAATTGATTGGTGGGACTGCCAGTTAAAAATTTACTTGTAACATCAGGGGCAGAGCCAGGATTTTACAAAGGAGGGGGAACTTGGGGTGGCCAAGAAAAACAGTTACAATTTTAGACCTGAAATGGAGTAGTCTGAGGCATATAGGCTATAAATAAGCTCAAATAATTAGATCTACATACAAGGTAAGGATAAGTACTTTTAATTTTCGTGGGAAATGGGGGGGGGGGGGAGTATATGCCCCCTGGATCAGTGCCTTATCATTTCATGTGAAGTATTACTGATTTAAGATATATAGATAAGAAAGTAAAGCTTGTGTGAGTAGAGCCCCTGTGAAATAGCAAAATGAGCAACAAAAATAAAATAAATAATTTAAACATGAGTGTTTATACAGAAGCACACACAAAAAAACATAAATAATCTATTTCCTTTGTGTTTATATTTATATTCATGCTTATATTTATGTTTATGTTTGTGTTTATATTTATATTTATATTTATGTTTGTGTTTGTGTTTATATTTATATTTATATTTATGTTTGTGTTTTATATTTATGTTTATACTTATATCAAGCAAGAACATTTCCTATGGATATTTGGCAGCATAGCTGAGGATAACTGGGTGTAGCACACTGAGGCATGATGCATAATTCATAACTTCGATCAGAAATAGGAGTTCCCCTACCTTATAATTATTATATATCTATCAGTGATTTTTTTACTGCAGTTACTTTTGTAAACAGAATAGTGAGTCCTACACCAAGAACATAGAAAATGAGTCTTTGTGAATGGCTAAAACATTGCTGGTATGTATTAGTAATTGTTTTACACGTTGTACTATTTTGGTAACATTTTTCCTTCTCTTGACAGCGTTACGGCCCAAACAAGTCCATTCTGGATTTCATCGTCACTAAATTTGTGGACATTCTCTGCCAGTTCTACCAGGCAAACAGCAGCAATGCCAAATCAGTCTTACACAACTACATTAATGCTTTAAAGTAAGTCAGTTACATCAAAATTAGGTGGATTGGTTCTAACAGGCTATCATCTGTTCACTGGTCGAATCCCCATTCTAGCCATCAATTTCTTTGCTCTTTTCCATTAAGTGAAAGATTAAATGGAAATTAATCAGGATATGGCAAAACATACTTTTGGTATAACTAAGAGACTGTACGGAGCCCCTACTGAAAGTGGTATTCCTAAATTTGCTCGGGCCATAAATTGGAGGACAACTTTGGAAGTGTGCATTGCCCGAGATGACCAAAAAGTTTTAATTGATAAGTTCTGAAGCAGTCAAAAAGTTATCAAATTCCATTTCTTGTTAATTATTTAAATATTCCATGGAAGTATCTTTGCTACTGCTGAGTGACAAAATGCACTGTGAGGGAAGAGTATATGTAGAGTAAAATAATGTTATTACTACAAAGAACTCCATGATAGAGCATTATTTTGAAAGCAATTTATACACAATGTCAATGAAATGGAAAATATCCATGTTACTTTGTGCATGTATCAATGTCAATAAGGTACTGGACACTCAGCTTTTAGAATCTTACTAAAATCATTATTTACTTGCAAATTAACCTTCCTTTTGTAGAAAAAAAAACATCTCTAGGAGGATGCATGAATTTAATTAATTGCCATTTTTTCCCTCGAGTAATTTCAGGAGAAGTTGGTTCATTTGGAGATCTATTTTAAAGATTGTTTCTTCATTTTCTGGTGTAGTTTCATTGCTCAGTCTCGATCAGACCTTCCGGCTATCAAGTCTCTCTTAGCCAGTCTCAGTCTAGCCGAGGAGACAAAGGAACCGGAAGAAGATGACCCAACTGCAGGCCCCCCAGGAGGGGGGCTTCCATTCAGAGAGGAGATTCCGGGTGTAGGGGGACGAGAAGATACTGCCTCTCCCATCCCAGGCATCCTTCAGTCCGATGTTAAACCAATGACACCAGAAGATATAGCCTCCTTCCAGGAGAGATTGCACAAAGGCAACGATCCAGAGAGTAAGAGAAATTAGCTCTAGTATGGATTTAATTTACAATTAAACTCAGTAGCAGACGAAACTAGGGATGGCGACAGGATTAATGTCTGTCTGTCTGTCAGTCTCTGTGTATAATTGAGGACGTAATCTTTCAGTACTAGAAGAGATTACAAATGCTAACAGGATGTCTGTCCATCTGTCTGTGTGTATAATGGAGGATGTTGTTGATCAATACTAAAGAGGTTAGAAATGCTGACAGGGTGTATGTCTATCTGTATGTATAGCAGAGGACATACTCACACTAACTCAGACTAGTTTACAATAAGCCCTTCTTTGGCAAAATAACAAGACAGATGTTTGGATGTCAGCTCCATTTTCTTTTTGCCAACTCTCAACCTCCCCAATCAATAGATAAAGAGAGTGTTCACTAGAATCTGACTAGGTGGGAGATGCAGCTATTAAGTGAATTATGTCTCCCCTAGTAGAAATGATTTATCGTATTTACTCTTGTTTCTTAATGTTGTATTTCTTTTCTACAGGTATTACTGACGCTTTAAATGAACTAGACAGTCGTTGCATCGGCAAGACGGAGTTCCTCCTAGACTTCATAGTGAGTCTTGTTTTTTAAATTTTCATTATTTATAGCTGGTTGGGGATGTAGATAAGAGTCCTATTAGCATAAGAGCGTAATATTTAAAAGCCAGAGTCGGGTACCACGTATGTCAGTACTGGGAGTCACGGTAGTTTACTCACCATGTTCACCCCAAAATTTCTTCTGGAATATCTTCATTTGTACCGTCATCAATCTCTTCAGGTTTCATTCCTTTTCTTTTAATTTTTTATTTTATATATTTAATTATTTTTCTAGACTGAAATTTCAAATTTGATTTTCAGAGTCGGGTACCATGTAATGTCAGTACTGGGAGCCACGGTAGTGTACTCACCATGTTTGCTCTAAAATTTCTTCGATAATATCTTCATTTTTACCGTCATCAATCTCTTCAAGTTTAATTCCCTTTCTTTTTGTTTTTTTATTTATTTTATATTTATTTTCTCTAGACTGAAATTTCAAATTTGATGATGTCACCGGACGAAGAGTGCAGAGTTCGAGCTTTCTCATTGGCCATCAGACTCTGCAAGCAACAGCCAAGGTAGTCTGCTTGCTTTCATCTTTATACTGTAATGCAACGTCACAGTGAGCTTTGCTTAATTGTCTAGCACAGCTAGGTGACTATAAAATATGTACGCTTGAAAGGATTTTCTGGTGGCTGCAATTTGATTTTCTGAATCTTCAGGTGAAAACCACATCCTTATAGCATTTTGTATCTTAAAGATATGAAAGTTGTTCAGTTTTGGTATTATTTTTGCAAATGCATTTGGTCACAGCAGAATAGATGTCGTCATCACATCAAGTTAGCTGAAAATGTTGTTTTTCTGTATGATTTGTCAATCTTAAGTCCAAATTGCAAAAGAATATTTCTACGACATGAAAATCATGAAATTCTAGTACTGAGAACATTGACAGCTAAGCAAACATTCTAAAATGTGATAGGTTTCAAGAAGAAATCAACAAGAAGAATAAAATAGCCGAAGTACAGCTTTTGTAGGGTTTTTGCCTAGATGACATCATAGAGGCATTTGCCCAGATGACATCACACAGGCATTCACCTATATGACATCAAAGACATACTACTGTGATCCAATTTCCTTGCATGTAGCCAGTCCAAATAGATTGCATTCAAGCAGTCATAGCTCTAGTTAGGGTCTTTCAACTAGCAGTGTGGAATACTTTCCACATTATTTAATCTTTTAGAACTGATCCTATCAAGCAGATGGAGATATTGTGTTATGTGAATGTGACTAGCATCTCGCAAGCCTTTCACTCATAATGAAATTTGAAAATTGTTTGATGTGTCCATAATTACTGATAAGAAATTCTGGAAGTGAGTCAAAGGTCTACTTCTTTCATGAAATTTGTTACCCACACCTTGGAGGAAAAACAAAAGGACTGTCGGTTCCATATCGACATCCTCTGCTTTAATGAATGCCCTGTAATGTTTTGATTAGTATACATCAATCTAAAAGTAAATACTGCCCTCTGCAATATGAAGTAAATAAATGTCATGCATCATATACCAGATATAGATTGGTTGACAACAAAGAGTAACAGAATAAATCCATCGTTATCGTAACCATCGCTAATCTGTTTACTATCTTAAAACATCACATGCCCTTCAGGGTTTTAACAGACAAGAGTCAATAATTAAATATCAGAATATCTTGAAATGGTCACTGTGTGTTTTACATCATTTCTTTTAAAGTTTTCTATGCTTTGACATGATTTTCTTTCCATTCGCTCAAAAGTGTTTCCAGCAGCTTCTTGTCTTCCTTCGTGGCGGTTCTACAGAGTGATGACGGTACAATTGTACAGAGCGCCCTCCATCACCTTCCTGACTTTTGTCTTTTGTCACAAGGTCTGTTCATCACTTTGCTTCATTACTCTGAAGCAGTTTATTTCGCTTCTCTTCTTGTTCTTTATTTTTGTGCATCCTACGACATCAATTAACTGGACACACACTCGTTTATCTGTAGTGTTTCGTATTTATTCTTTTCAAATCTACCACAATGTTGTGTTATGTTTTACCAAGTTAATTTATTTTCAAAGAAATGATACAAAAGTAGTACAAACATACAAAGACAATGTCTTGATTTCACTTACAGGTCATGCACCTCTTCTATTGAAGACGGCGTTTAGTCGAGGATTGGTAAGCAACCTTGACACGGCACCAGCCATATCTGAGACAATGCAACTACTCAACATGGAAGCTGCCTCTGTCAGTGCAGTTTAATCCTTGTTTCTATGGGAGAGGAATCATGTGATACAACACCAGACATATCTGAGACAATGCAACTACTCAACATGGAAGCTGCCTCTGTCAGTGCAGTTTAATCCTTGTTGCTATGGGAGAGGAATCATGTGATACAACACCAGACATATCTGAGACAATGCAACTACTCAACATGGAAGCTGCCTCAGTCAGTGCAGTTTAATCCTTGTTGCTATGGGAGAGGAATCTTGTGATACAACACCAGACATATCTGAGACAATGCAACTACTCAACATGGAAGCTGCCTCAGTCAGTGCAGTTTAATCCTTGTTGCTATGGGAGAGGAATCTTGTGATACAACACCAGACATATCTGAGACAATGCAACTACTCAACATGGAAGCTGCCTCAGTCAGTGCAGTTTAATCCTTGTTGCTATGGGAGAGGAATCATGTGATACAACACCAGACATATCTGAGACAATGCAACTACTCAACATGGAAGCTGCCTCTGTCAGTGCAGTTTAATCCTTGTTGCTATGGGAGAGGAATCTTGTGATACAACACCAGACATATATGAGACAATGCAACTACTCAACATGGAAGCTGCCTCTGTCAGTGCAGTTTAATCCTTGTTGCTATGGGAGAGGAATCTTGTGATACAACACCAGACATATCTGAGACAATGCAACTACTCAACATGGAAGCTGCCTCTGTCAGTGCAGTTTAATCCTTGTTGCTATGGGAGAGGAATCTTGTGATACAACACCAGACATATCTGAGACAATCCAACTACTCAACATGGAAGCTGCTTCTGTCAGTGCAGTTTAATCCTTGTTGCTATGGGAGAGCAATCATGTGATACAACACCAGACATATCTGAGACAATGCAACTACTCAACATGGAAGCTGCCTCTGTCAGTGCAGTTTAATCCTTGTTGCTATGGGAGAGGAATCATGTGATACAACACCAGACATATCTGAGACAATCCAACTACTCAGCATGGAAGCTGTCAGTGCAGTTTAATCCTTGTTGCTATGGGAGAGGAATCTTGTGATACAACACCATACATATCTGAGACAATGCAACTACTCGACATGGAAGCTGCCTCTGTCAGTGCAGTTTAGTCCTTGTTGCTATGGGAGAGGAATCATGTGACACAACACCAGCCATATCTGAGACAATCCAACTACTCAGCATGGAAGCTGCCTCTGTCAGTGCAGTTTAATCCTTGTTGCTATGGGAGAGGAATCATGTGATACAACACCAGACATATCTGAGACAATGCAACTACTCAACATGGAAGCTGCCTCAGTCAGTGCAGTTTAATCCTTGTTGCTATGGGAGAGGAATCTTGTGATACAACACCAGACATATCTGAGACAATGCAACTACTCAACATGGAAGCTGCCTCAGTCAGTGCAGTTTAATCCTTGTTGCTATGGGAGAGGAATCATGTGACACAACACCAGACATATCTGAGACAATGCAACTACTCAACATGGAAGCTGCCTCTGTCAGTGCAGTTTAATCCTTGTTGTTATGGGAGAGGAATCATGTGACACAACACCAGATATATCTGAGACAATGCAACTACTCAACATGGAAGCTGCCTCTGTCAGTGCAGTTTAATCCTTGTTGCTATGGGAGAGGAATCATGTGATACAACACCAGACATATCTGAGACAATGCAACTACTCGACATGGGAGCTGCCTCTGTCAGTGCAGTTTAATCCTTGTTGCTATGGGAGAGGAATCTTGTGATACAACACCAGCCATATCTGAGACAATGCAACTACTCAACATGGAAGCTGTAGTTTAGTTCATGTATTTATTGCACAATAGTATTTTGTATACTTACCACATGTAGTTATTTTGAGAAGGGCATCAATTATAATGGTTTGTGCAGAGATCGAGTACCTATCTGTCACCTTCTTCCACTCCCCCCTTAGCTCTCACCCTCTGCCTGCTCCTAACCCCTTTCACCTCCCCTTCTTCCAATCCCATCTTCCTTAATCCTCTCCCCCATCCCTCAAGAATGGATCACTCTTCCTCAAGCAGACAAGCAGACACTCCAGTATGTTTGTAACAATACTCTTGTGTTAATTGCATTCATGTGAATTAAACAGATTGTTTGTTTTTTCTGTCTTTGGAAGTATTTCATACAAGAGAGCATTGTTCAATTTTGAAAAGTAATGAGGGTTTTAATAGTGCTTATGAAAGAATGACTCCAGTCAGCCCTTTGGAGTACATTTTGATAGGGAAGTAAGGATTAACACCAGGTGTTTTACACAAAAATAACCTTCTTTTGTTGCTAGGACAGAAATGATATTCATTGGGGAAGTTTAGAATTAATGTTGTGTGTTTAAAGTAACAGCTTCCTTTATCCTTATCTTCCTTATCAGGGACAGATAATTAAGGAAGTTTTGAATTGTGACTTTGAAGTTTTAGTACGGATGCAGTGAATGTTGCTTCATCTTAGTAGACAGGTGAATGAAAATACTGTCAAAAGTGTCAAGAAATTGTGAAATGTTGACATCACAAAATCATGATCACAAGACCAGTGGCCATTACTTTTATTGTGATACATTTGCAACATTAAATGCAGTCTACAGTGCGGACGGATTAAATCAAGTGTTTTTTTCAATGAAATTTGAAACAATCGTGAAGACAAGAAATGGGGAGGCAATGTGAGTTTGGGCATATTTCGATTTGATTGTTTATCAAAACGAGTGGAAATAAGACACCCCTGAGGTACCCATCCTTGATTTTAACTGGGCTTGTTGATATAATAGGAGGAGAGAAAAGAGGTCAAGATTGCCAAGTAAGTGTGGTTTACTTCTACCATATCAGGTTCACCATTCTTTGATATATTTTTTACCAATTAAGATTTTTTTATGAATACACAGTGTGCTTATGAGTCATCACTTGAAGGGAACTATGGAAAATAGCACAATAGGTTATAACCTAGGTTATGTCACGAGAAAGGTGTTGTATAACTAACCTAGAACTCAAACGTATGAATGAAGGATCACAAAAGGACAAAGAGGGGGGGGGGGGGACAAAGCAATAGGTTATAACCTCCACTTCTATAAAGACCGTCATGTGAAACGAATGTACAACTTACCAAACACTTAGATTTGAAATGCTGGAAAGAAAAAAAGAACTAACCACAGTAGGTGTAGGCTATGACATGACAGTGTTAGTATAGCACTGTCATGTGAAATGAATTGTACAATTAACCAGTGGTGTGCACAGGATTTCAAAGGTGCGGGAGGGAGAGGTGCAAGTTTTTATTTTCCCCAAAGTGATTTACATAGAGGTATGAACCCAGAGGCGAATCAAAGAGTTCATAAAGGAGAGTATGTCAGCCTGGAGTCATTGAAGCTGTTTGCCATTTCCTCATAAAGTAGAAAAGTTTTACATGTGAGTGACTTGGAATGCAGGTTCCACATGGAATTTTGTGGTCATTCGGAAATGGTTAAGTGTTACACTTGATGAAAGCGTGCCATGTGAGAAGAGAAACACAGTTGTATTGTAGATAGCAGGAGTCCTGAATACAGGTTAAAGCAGTGTTGACAGCTGTGTTCGGTAGTACTCACTGACCTCTACCACCATAGAGTATGGTGGTAGAGGTCAGTGGTAGCATTTCTTAATCTGAGAGATTAATGTAAATAAAGTAACAAACAAGGAGATGTACATTGTTGAGAGGTTAAGTGTATAATAAAATGGAAGTACATACTGTCAGTTTCATTGGTGTCCTTACAACTTCTCAGATTCATTCATTTCATGTTGAGGAGGAAACATTATTAACAATTTTAGCAGAGCCTTTTTAATAAGAACCTGGAAATTGACAGAGAGGATACCATTGTATCCCTTGTTATTGTAGACCAGTATTGCAATAACAAATGGTCTGAAAGTTGTAAACCTGTAAAGATTTGCTGTTCCCCACACTTCCCACTCAGCCACCTTCCTCTCAGAGGAAAATTGTGACAAACGCCCACAGGGGAATTACGTCCTTCCTTACCGCTTTCGAACCTCTGGACATACAATCAGCATCCATAGCCTAGTGGTTATAGGGTTGTCTCCTGTGTCGAACAATACCAGTGCTGTTTTGGTGACATATTTGCCTTACTCTAGAAATCAAACATGATGCTAACCAACTCTAAATAATTTGTGATATTTATATATATATATATATATATATATATATATATATATATATATATATATATATATATATATATAGATAGGAATAATATATAGGAATAACGGAAAAACTGTTAAACGACTATGCTGCATTTAGAGAAAGGCTGGATCTCGAGTGAGATACAATAATTAAATTAGGTAAGTGATTGGAAGTAAACAGCCAATGTTTGGTTTTTGCAGAGCTTTGTATGTATATGTATATATTATATTTATATATATATATATATATATATATATATATGTATCTATGTATATATGTATATATATATGTATATATGTATATATGTATCTTAACGATATCTATTGATGAAGGTCCAATGATAATACGTGGAAATAAAATATGGTGAAAACTATACTACTACAGAACTCACAGAGAATCCATTTTGATGGGGTTTGCATGTGATTTTATTGCTTAAGTTTCCCACAAATCAAAGTCAAATGTTACATTGCCCTTGATGCATGTGATGGTGGTGGTTTCAAGCAGTTACATTCTAGGATGCTCTGGCTTATTTTCTTCTTGGAAGTGTTTTATCTTTGTTGAAAGGAGAGGGGAAGGAGATATTCTACCCCACCCCAACATACAGCCCGGTCGACATCTTGTTCCTTTTATTGGGATCCATGCATGTCAGGCACAGTGGTAGCAATTGTCCCCAACCCCTAACTTGAACCCCGTGGTGTTGTAATCCATACAGGCATATCACCCGCAATCAATCATGTATATTTTTGTCTCCAGTCAGTCACTTCCGGTATATTACGTAAAGTAAAGTTGTCTGCACCCGAGCCTGCTCAGCTCAGCTGACTCCCTGCTCAAACAATCAATAAACCAAAGCACATGATTTGCGAAGTAACACTAGATCAATTGCCGACTGATGAATACTATGGTAATAGGGTATCAAGTTTTTACTCTATCCAGTGAAGTATCCACAGGTATATATGTCATTATTTCAGTATCACACAAATATTTTGGTAAATTTATTTACGTAAAACCAACGACAAAGCTGTCTTTTTATTAGTAGTCACGAAATAAACTTAGGCCTACATATGAAATACTAATAAGTAATAGTACTATACTATTCGTCGCTGTGGTATACCGTATCCAGACTTGTGCTCCGTTGTTCAAACGTCAGTTTATAATTTGCGCGGCATGCTTCTATATCGTAGGTTATAGGACTACGGTCATTTTGGACATGAATATTGAGGAATCGTTGTCAACATAGTGTCATTAGGCTCTGGCCTAGGCCATATATAGTATGTGGAAATACCTACAGTGGGCCCAGGGTATAGCTAGCATTGTAAGTAGCACATAGGAGCATTGCATCCCAGTGTGCCTAACTAAGCTTAGCCTATAGGCTTCCCTATTAGTATTACCATCAAGAATGGATGCCATTTAGCAACAATTTCAAACAGTAAGGTGAAGTGGCATAGAATTTGCACATCAGTCATGGAACATGTGCTTTTAGAACAACACAACACTGAGTTAATCCTTGTTTGGGATACTTTGCCAAATATTTCTAGCTAGTTGTATTTTTGAATATATCTTTGAATCGGGTTGTGGGAGGGTGCTGACAACATGCAATGTGAGCTTGTAAACATCTGCATTTGTCTAACCTCTGTGTAAGGCAACTTAATTGAAAGTCAATTGATATCATGAACAAATACTGTTACAGGATAGAATCGAACAAGAATAATTCTTAATTATTTTTTTAATTATAATTTTGGTCTAGCAAAGAAGGATCTCTGTGACATTTGCACATAATTTCCATGTACCATTAACCAGGCATAGCAGGTTGAAGTTGTCACACTTTGTTTGATTGATTCATATATAGTCAGTATTGCGAAGTTCGGCATACTGCGAAAGTTCGGACACCCTAAGAAATACACGATTTCACCATGAAAATCTACAGGAAGAGTCAAATTTCACCAAAAAGTACGAAGCTACAGTTATTTTCTCTCCAAAATGACCCGTGTGCAAGAAATTACTTACATATTTGTCAATAAAATGACGAAGATCTATGAAGTCTGTTATAATTACTGAAAAAGCAACTGCGCCACCAATTTTATCACCAGCGCCACACTGTGGGTTGCGTGTCCGAACTTCGCAATACTCTAGCAAGAAATACCAGTTCCACAATCACGAAGAATCTTCTTGGAAAACAACGTGAAAACAGTTTGCAGGAAAGAAAGTTTGGCCGTGTATCGTACTATAACAAAATTTCTCCCACCATATGAAGTATATTTTCAAATGATTTATACCAGAAGATTTAGTTTTGGGGTGTTTTAAGTCTTAAGTGGCCGAACTTCGAAGTCACCATCCTACTATGTAGATAAATGAAATCTAGTGCTTTGACCTTGGATTTGTTAATAAAGGGGTTGCAAAGTGTGCAAGATTTTTAGTCATAGTGTATTCTGATTCTAATGCACTTATGTTTAAGGTAGAAAATTGAATTCACAATTTGAAACAAACAAACTTTTGGTAATACCATCTATGACATCGCTCTTGTTTTCTTAATGTTCTCTTTTAATACCAAAATATATAAACTGCAAATGAGAGTAATGAGCACATGTATCTTCGATCTCAAAACTGGCATGTGGTATTTGCACCAGGTTACTTCTTATACATGTCCATAGAAAATAAATGAAGCTATTTTAGTTGTGGTGATTCCTTTTGAACTGCCTTGAGAGAGTACTGGTAGCCCAAAGCTATTGCACTTTGCCTACCATATGTAACTGACATCTCCCTCCACTATTACTTGATCCAACCTAGAGAGCAGTGTTCATTTAAGGATTTGATTTCAAGAGAAATGTGGAGCCTGCTAAGTATAAAGCTTCATCATAGGCCAACTGACACAGAATATAGTTCAAGTTTTAAAGAGGCAAGAGAAAAGAAATTGTTGGGATAGAAAGTTGGTCAAGATTTTAATGTTGTGATTGACTCAAGGTAGGCTTTTGTATGACTCAAGGTACTCCCATTCCACAATGCCTTTTTTTGGCTGTGATGATTGGTCCCCATGGCAACAGCTTCCTTTTTACATGAATACCATTGATGAGTATGCCAAAGATTTTAGTCAACTAATTTCAATCACACTAATTAGGTGACAGTTCTTTATGCTCAGGATGCAAATAACTGAAATGATGATGGTAATATCAACCTTTATATTTTGAAGTATAGCTTCATTCTTCAGCCTTGCAACTTCTAGGTCATATCCCACCTAAATGGTAATTAAATGGTAACCTTGCACGAATGTAATTATATTGCCCTTGAATGAAATGATGCTAAGCATGATAAAATAGTTATGGAAACAAATTTTGATTTCCCCTTGTTGTACTGTTATACAGTAAGTACAGTATACTGTACTGTACATGAACTGTGACAACAACTGGTTACAATACTATACAAGGCAGCTACACTGCAGACATATACATCGTGTACGTAAATACAAAGCTCTTCATATGCATATAAACTGTATGGGTAACCATGGAACAGGAAAAGATACAGTAGAGTGACTGAGCATGCAATTTAAACCATGTTATGAACCATCTAACAGTTGGATTCAAATTCATATTTACTTGATTAAAATTCATTGGCAAATTCATACTGTTTTATTTTCATAAATGTTATTAAACCATGCATATTGTTGAGACAGTCAAAGTATAGATGTCTCTGTAAGGTTAAAATTAGCTGACTTGCAAGTCTCTTGTTTATATAATTTCTTTTGCAGAGCATAGAAGCTTTTACTCTCAATTTCATTATGGAACTAACATAAGAGATCTGAAAGCAGAAGCCTAGCATAAATTAATAGTTTAGAACCTCACTATTTTTCATGCAGTAACTTCTGCTGGTTGTGCTTTACAAATCTGTCTTTGGCAACTCTTCACTAGAAATCAACTTAGGAAAACACAGGTTACAGTGTAAATATGTTAATTATATTCAAAGTTCATTGATTGATAAGGCTGCCATTCATTTATATACAGAACGTTTGAGTAAGATTGCATCATAGTATGCAGCGTACTACAGTAATTGTGTTGGTTTTGTAAGATATGTTATATATAGCTCTTGTTGTAATTTTAGTACTTAGTACTATCTACAGTGTGCTTGTGTAACTACAGACAAGGAGTGATATCGAGTTTGGTACATGTATGTGTAGTGCAGTAAAATGGCTGTGTTATGATTAAAGTGCCATTCAAAACAAGTATTTAAAGTGTGTGAGGGCGTATGTCCATGTTGTAGGTGAAGTTACCCAGAAAATCATGTTAATGTTTCTTTCTTTATCAACAGGCTCTGTATGTAGGAAAGGATTCAAGATGGAAATATAAACAGAAATGTCTTACAGCAAATCACAAGCAAATAAACAGGAAAACTGAAAACAGGTTTCTACTTCAAAACTTCGACACATAGCAGATTTTTCTTCCAAAAGAAAATCGAAGCAACTTTGTTATTAATTTGGAGGTCATCAAATTCAAATCAAGATGGGGCGTTCTTCTTCACAGTTTTCCCTTCTCATGTGGAAAAATTTTGTCCTTCAGAAACGCAAAATTTTGCAGACGTGTTTCGAACTGGGACTACCCATCCTGTTTGCTTGTTTATTGATGATCATTCGTGCTAAAGCTACATTCACAGTCTACCCAAATGTTACTTCATACCAGAGCTATTCCTTGAAACATCTGCCTTATAATTTAACGTACTTACATTTGGGACTCCCGACTATATGGCAGATGGCTTATTCTCCAAACACTTCGGAAGTCACAGACATCATTCAAAAGATGGAGAAAAATCTAAAACCTCTTCCCTTTACATGGGTGTCTATTGGCAATTGTAAGTATATGAAAAATTCTCAAAGTGGTTTATTGTATCAAACTGTTGATGCTGTGCATGTTGTACTTAAAGCAGAAAACTATGTTAAACTAATATTTGTACTACAATCTATTGTTCTTAAATTAGAATATTATAGTTAATTCTTGATATTGCAGTAAAATTTGTGGCAAGTCTCGTAAAGAAATTGTAAATGAATAACTTTATACAATATTTAAAGCAGTGTACATGTACACTTAACTGTTGGTACATCAGTATATTGTACTTAACTATCAATACTGTGCAGTATATTATACTTAAAACAGTATTTTGTGTTCAGCCTACAGTATTGTAAAGAATTGTTGTACATAATTATATAATACTTAAAGCAGTATAGTGTACACTTAACTGTTGGTACAGCAGTATATTGTACTTTAACTCTTGATAATGTGCAGTATATTATACTGAAAACAGTATCTTAGATTAGAAGCATTCAGTAGCCTTCTATGTATTGTAAAGAACTGGTATCTACTAAAAGCAGTCTATTAAGGCCTAACTGTTGGTACACCAGTATATTGTACTTAGCTTTTGTACTTAAAAGATTCTGGTGGCTAACGATGATTGCTGAAGAAATATGCTGATAATTTTCTGCATCTAACTGTTACAGCATTTTGTATTGCAGATATATATGATTTTTTAAACTTTAGTGATATTAGCGTGTGGCAACAGCAGAATGGATGATGACATCATGGCACTTCAGCTGGAAATGTCTTTGTTTTTCTTTTTATGATATCAATCATTTATTGACAAACAAAAAGAATATTTCTACAAAAAGATGCACTTTGATGAAATTCTAAGTACAGAAGTACAGAGAACTTTGACAGCTATGCAATCATTCCAAAGGAATCAGCAAGGATAAATCAACAAGAAGATTACGTAAAGCTACCAAAGAGCATTTGCCAAGATGACATAACAGACCCCCTACTGTGCTCCCAACTTCCAGGAGTAGTTGAGGGTTTAGCCAGTCAAAAAATGGTCACATTCAATCAAATATATATCTCAAGTAAGGGGCATGATATTGAGATGGGGTTTTCAACTAGCAGTGTGGAATAATTTTCTCTTCAATAGAAGTTTCACATTGTCTGTCACCAGAATACCCTTTTTACTGCAGTATGGGTTATATACAGTACTGTTGTAAACAGTAGCTCAGCACGCTCATACTAACTTGTTTTTAAGATGTTTTAAGGTTTGAAAAGCAAATTGCACAGAGCTTGTTTATGGCTGTAATGTTAAAGGTTATTTCAATCATCAATAATGAAGAGTTGTTACATTAATTTTGTGGATGTTCGTTCTCCCACAAGCATCTTTATTTACATTATTAAGGTCACTGATTTGTGAGAATTTTACCAATTTATCTGCTTAGTATAACTCAGAATGAAATGCCGAAGATGTTACAGAGCTGTTAGGTATTTTCAGGAAAGAAAGTCAATTTAACTACATAGTTAATGGTTCTGTTCAGTTGTGACTAAGTTTTTCTCTTCTCATTTAATTTAGAGGAAATGGAAATTTTCAAGTTGTTGGATGTTGTTACTTAAATCTAAAGTTGTACAAGTAAATAATTGACTGTATCATTGTAGGATTTTTTTGTCTCAAACTAAAATTTTCCATAACCTAGGTGAACAGCCACTCTGACAAGTTAAGGGACGTGCAGAAATTTTTTGGAAACGACTACCGGTAATTCTTCCATTTTATCTTCTTAACAACAGCTCAGGGATTTGACACGGAAGAAGAAATGACATCGTTTCTCGGAGAACAGCTGGTGTCCAATACTACATTCCTGGGAGGGATAGCGTTTCATAGGAATACGTCTGCTCCAGATTATAACCCAAAGAACTACACTTATAGCATTCGATTAAGCTCCAGTCCCAGGAACACTTTCTACACAGAGAGCCAGTTCAGTCAGCTACAGAGTGAATGGAGCACAGATCGGCTGTATTCTCCATTATTAATCAGTATTCCCCGCTACGTCACTCAACCCTGGGGAGGAACACCAAGTTAGTATGCTCTCCGTTATTAATCTGTTTCCCCTGCTGCGTCACTCAACCCTGGGGAGGAACACCAAGTTAGTATGCTCTCCGTTATTAATCAGTATTCCCCGCTACGTCACCCAACCCTGGGGAGGAACACTGAGTTTATTTCTTGGTTCATTAGCGTGAAGTGTGAAGCAATGTTTCTATGTAGGAATGTACCCAAAAAAATATATATATATTTTTTGCTCTTTTTTCTTGTATCGTTGCTGATGACAGAACAAAGCTACTGTGTCTGCAAATAAAGATGAGGAACCCATTGAAACTGCTAATTCAGTGGGTTTCACTCCTGTATCCATGCTCTAAAATGTATCATAAAATTTACTGCAGTAATGAACTAACAGGCCCTTTACATGTACAGTACACTTGTGCTGGGTAAAACAGTATTAGTGAAGATGTGTTGGCCAGTAAGTATTGCATGGTTACTTAAATTGGCAGTTAAAAATGTGCACAGTACACTGATGCACATTTCTCTAAAGAAAGTCCTGTTTCATTGTGTGCTGTTGACTCAACCATTACCTCACTGTAACTGGTTGATGGCTTTACAGTGCAGTAGCTGCTGTTTTCAACACCAAACCCAACATGTCACCTTGACACTGTTTAGCTGACATTTACCTTGACACTGTTCGCCTGTTAGTTGTTGACCTTGACACTGTTCACCTGTTAGTTTGTACAATGTACAACCCTATTGGGTGTGGGATGTATTTCTTACCTCACTGTCATATATGACCCTTCACAGCATCCAGTGACTGATCTGTTAAATTTGATGAAAGTTATCCATGGGTGAGATATCATCTTATATGATGATGTGCCCTTTCACACATCCAGGGGATACTGAACATTAAAAGTTGACCATTTATCTAGCGGTTACGTTCAGTTTAGATGATCTCTGATACATCCCTTTCACAGCATTCCGGGGATACTGTTTAAGTTTGACCATATATATCTAGCGATTACTATCATTTCAGATGATCTCTGATATATATCCCTTTCCCAGCATCCAGAGGATACCATGAAATGTTGACCATTAATCTAGCGGTTACTATCATTTCAGATGATCTCTGATATATCCCAGAGGATACCGTGAAAGGTTGACCATTTATCTAGCGGTAACTATCATTTCAGATGATCTCTGACATATATCCCTATCCCAGCATCCAGAGGATACCATGAAATGTTGACCATTAATCTAGTGGTTACTATCATTTCAGATGATCTCTGATATATCCCTTTCCCAGCATCCAGAGGATACCGTGAAAGGTTGACCATTTATCTAGCGGTAACTATCATTTCAGGTGATCTCTGATATATATCCTTTTCCCAGCATCCAGAGGATACCATGAAAGGTTGACCATTTATCTAGCAGTAACTGTCATTTCAGATGATCTCTGATACATCCCTTTCACAGCATCAAGGGGATACCGTGAAAGGTTGACCATTTATCTAGCGGTAACTATCATTTCAGATGATCTCTGATATATATCCCTTTCCCAGCATCCAGAGGATACCATGAAATGTTGACCATTAATCTAGCGGTTACTATCATTTCAGATGATCTCTGATATATCCCTTTCCCAGCATCCAGAGGATACCGTGAAAGGTTGACCATTTATCTAGCGGTAACTATCATTTCAGGTGATCTCTGATATACTGTATATCCCTATCCCAGCATCCAGAGAATACCATGAAATGTTGACCATTAATCTAGCGGTTACTATCATTTCAGATGATCTCTGTTATATCCCTTTCCCAGCATCCTGAGGATACCGTGAAAGGTTGACCATTTATCTAGCGGTTACTATCATTTCAGATGATCTCTGATATATCCCTTTCCCAGCATCCAGAGGATACCATGAAATGTTGACCATTAATCTAGCGGTTACTATCATTTCAGATGATCTCTGATATATCCCTTTCCCAGCATCCAGAGGATACCGTGAAAGGTTGACCATTTATCTAGCGGTAACTATCATTTCAGGTGATCTCTGATATATATCCCTTTCCTAGCATCCAGAGGCTACCATGAAATGTTGACCATTAATCTAGCGGTTACTATCGTTTCAGATGATCTCTGACATATATCCCTTTTCCAGCATCCAGAGGATACCGTGAAAGGTCTACCATTTATCTAGCAGTTACTATCGTTTCAGATGATATCTGACATATATCCCTTCCCCAGCATCCAGAGGATACCGTGAAAGGTTTACCATTTATCTAGCGGTTACTATCGTTTCAGACGATCTCTGACATATATCCCTTTCCCAGCATCCAGAGGATACTGTGAAAGGTCTACCATTTATCTAGCGGTTACTATCGATTCAGATGATCTCTGACATATATCCCTTTCCCAGCATCCAGAGGATACTGTGAAAGGTCTACCATTTATCTAGCGGTTACTAGCGGTTACTATCGATTCAGATGATCTCTGACATATATCCCTTATCCAGGGGATAATCATATCATGATTTTTTTGCTTTGTATGCTCTTGTAGATTACATGGAAGAAGGCTTCTTACCATTGCAACATGCCTTAGATAAAGCTATCATGCAGTGTAACGACATCTCTACCGATGGATTTGAAGTGGAGATGCAGAGATACCCGTACCCCCCGTACAACGATGACCTCTTCCTCATAGCCATACAGACCCAGTTACCTCTCATAATACTCCTATCATTGGTGTATCCAATCCTCAACATCGCAAGGAGTCTGGTCTATGAGAAAGAGAAAAGACTAAAGGTAAAGTCCTTTGTGATGAAAGATATCTCCGGTAATATAATTTCTAACATTTTCTAAGCATATTTTAAGCTTCCCACATTTAAGTGATATATATCTTTTTGTGGCCATTGAGACAGTTTATTGATTCAAGTCAAAACTTGTAGTACTTGATTGGACTGAAAAATCAAATTCAATTTCTTTCAAACTCAATAAAAATGCAATCTAAAAACAAGAACCAAAATTCCTTTCAAGTTCTACTAGATACACAAACAGTACCATGAGTCCATTACTCTTTCCTTCCTCATTATCTAGGATTTCAGTTAGCAATCAACTCTGTAGCCTTGCAACTCGATAACTTCAACTCATCATCTAAGATTTAAGTTAGCAATTAACTCTTTGGCCTTGCAACTCGTTAACTTCAACTCAACATCTAAGATTTAAGTTAGCAATCAACTCTGTAGCCTTGCAACTCGTTAACTTTAACTCAACATCTAAGATTTCAGTTAGCAATCAACTCTGTAGCCTTGCAACTCGTTAACTTCGACTCAACATCTAAGATTTAAGTTAGCAATTAACTCTTTGGCCTTGCAACTCGTTAACTTCAACTCAACATCTAAGATTTAAGTTAGCAATCAACTCTGTAGCCTTGCAACTCGTTAACTTCAACTCAACATCTAAGATTTAAGTTAGCAATTAACTTGTTAGCCTTGCAACTCGTTAACTTGCCTCAAAATGTGCCTGATTTTGTTGTGCAGCAACCTGCGGTGAAAATGTAATCAAGGAAGCTGTGTGCAGACATCTGCGGTAATTTTCGAAAGAGTTTATATTTTGACTTTCTTTTAAGCATTGTGCAGATTATACACAGGGTGACATCAATTGAAATTAAAATTAAACCTAACCTTCTTTGGAAGTTTTTTTTTTTAACTTTTATGGGTTTATAGAGTTTCACTTTAGTTTAAGGTATGACTTGTCTACATATAGCCCATACTTCAATTTCAATTTTCAATTTCAAATTTATTCCTCATGTTCAAGATGAATACAATGTAACATAACAGTAGCAAGGTTAACGTATGAAGGACACTAGATAAACAGCAGGGCTGTTATCTCAACTAGTGACCAAGTGTATATAAAAACAATGAAACACTTAAATTAAATTCAGAAGGGGAAAAAAAGACATCGAGAAAAGCAAAGAAGATGAGAAAAACAAGATAAAAGAACCGAAAAATATTGTACTATTGTAAGGGGCCGGGCATTAATCTGCATTTCATTACAGCTGTTATACTTGTGTCATAGTATCCTATGTATATTGCAAGGGCTGCTGTATTAAGAGGCAATTATGAAAAATTGTCCATTCTGTACAAAAGGTAAATCACTTGGGTTCATTTGATTAAGACTTTTGCTGTTTTCTTTTTTAAAACTTCAAATTGTGTTTGTAAACTACGTGTAAAGTTTCTCGATACTTCAGTGAAAAAAATTATACCATTGCATAACAAATAATATTTGTAATTATGCAAGCAAGGCCAGTAATCACCTTTGCACTTCCTAAGACTAATACCAATTAGAGAATTAATATTTATCACTTATCTGATTCACTGAACAAATAAACACATCTTGATGACAAAATAGCCATCCATTGGTGTACAGTAATTAACAAGATGATGTGTAATAACGTATGATACAAACTGCAGTACCTCCCTATCATATGATAGCAGCCATTTAGTTTAGAAAATTTGCTGGTAAGAATGAAGAACTTTAAGAAACTGCCCTGATGTGGTTATAGGAGATAGGACAAACATAATTTAAGCTTTCCTCCTTTAACTTCAGGCTTTGTTAGCTAAGCTTGATGGGAGATGGGTGTGGTGGTCAGAGAGGACCACAGTCCTTATGCCAAGGGTCAATTAGCCATCCTGGCAAAATATGCGATAAAGAATTGTATGTTCTCATTTCATAATAAACTTAGGTGCAATAATGGTACCCAGGGCCCTACCTGTAATTTTCCCAGGGCCCTACCTGGCTTCAGAAAGGCTATTTGGCTCTTCACATTAGTTTGTGTTTACCTTGAAAGTGTGACCTACCCCATATAGAAGTGGTTCCGTCCTTCAGCTTTCACCCCTTTGCAATGAGATGCAATAGCTATGGCCAGCTTATAAGAGTAAAGAGATATGCCTTCAAGTATATAATGAGATCTTTTAGTAAAAAATAGATTTACATGACATGTAAGTTTAGTCCATTTGCAATCAGTACCAATCAAAATGTGACTTAAACACCTGTTGGATAGTGAGAGATAAATTGAAATTTGAGGTGATAAAAAGTACGGAGTCCTTTGCCATGTAGATGTTCTCAAATGTTTTGGTGAAGCAAATAGTGCATGAACCGAGTCACTGAATCCTTCGATTCGTGTTGTAAAATAGGGCAGCATCACATTGTATCCGCAGTTCATGTCACATAAAATCGGTTTGGAGTTTGTTTATTGACTCACATAGAAAATTTCACATTCTAGTCAGATCCTTCACTGGGAACTCTGCCTTGTTTTTTTTTCTCCTCTTCCCCTGTTGGTTTCTTTTATTCTTCTCTCCATCCCTTGTCTACTAATCCCCTTACATCTATCTCTTTGTGTTCACCATGCTCATTAACCTGTCTGTGTTCTGTGCATGTTTTTGTCCCTTCTGTTACTATTACTTGTCATTTAGCCTTTGAAGAAGATCCTGCTAGGATCGAAACATCAGGCCAACTTACTTGTACACATTCTCCTACACAGGCTCTCTAGTGGATAAGCAGTTTGCTAACAGTTTTATTTTTTTAATTTATTTTTTTGTCGTCTTTAGGAATCGATGAAGATGATGGGACTACATAACTGGCTTCATTGGACGGCATGGTTCTTCCGTTATTGGTTACAGCTGACCTTATCCGTCTTGGTGATGACTGTCCTCTTCTCCATCTCCTTGGGTGACCAAGGAGCGGTCCTCAAAAACAGCGACCCCGTCCTAATCTTCATCTATCTGGAACTTTATGCCATGGCCTCAATTTCTCTTGCTTTCTTGCTCTCAACCTTCTTCAAAAAAGGTATTTATAATTTCGGTCAAGTTTTAGCTATTGTTGTGAATATTGAGAATTTATAAAAAGTGTTTCAATAATTAGTTTACAGGAAAGAGCTCAGAATCGTTGTTGGTATTTACTTGGTATAACCACGACGAAATCCAAGGGAATTTTTCCACAAGAAATCCGTGCGACGACACTTTTAATGGTAGAATGAGCTTAGGTTGTGAGGAGTAGGGCTGTAACGGTTAAACGGTTAACCGGTTAACCGACCGAACGGCCGGATAAACGTCCGCCGTACATCGTATAAGTTTAACCGTTTTTGTAATGCCAATTACGCAGTCGCAACGCGCGTCTTCACATCACTTTATTCCCGAAATAGACCGCAACATTTGCTTGCCCAAAATCACGTAACAATCGCAAACTTTATCACGCATCCATACAAAAGATTTGTAAGATCGGCGGTGTATACGATTGAAGGGATTACCAAGCGGTATGTGACCCGTGAAGCGCCTATTGTTACCCCGTTCGACAACGTTGTGAGTCTGCATCTAATCCTTTCAAATTTATAGTGTATTTAAGCAGTAAACGTTTCCTTTATTATGATGTAATTTCAGTTCAGTGTTCCCTCTAAGGTGCGGGATTCCATTCAACTGACTCAGTAATCCCACAAAGAAAACATTTGTCTGCTGGAAATCCCCGCATCGTTTTCTTGCATTCGCGATAAGTTTATACTAAAAATGCACAACCTATACACTTGGCTGTTAAATAAACTCTGAAGATCAGTAGAGAAATAACCAATTGTGTATGAAAAGTAAGTTGGTACACCTTTCAAATTTTACGAAAAATCAAGCAAAAAACTTTCGAAAAATTCACGCGAAACAGGCATATCGTGCTAAATGCAACTAATGTCATGTAAACAATGCTCTAGTACACCCAATTATGAATAAAACGTAAGAACACATCTGGTGTTCAGCGGCGAAGAAAGTATTTTCTAGAATTTCCAAAATTACGGAGAAAATAATATCCTACCATAGTTAAGTGTATAGCAAATAGCCTAACCACCTCGTCGGTTACGGATCTCACGTAACTACAAAACACAACTAATTGTATATTGCGAAGTTAACGTTTTCTACAAGAACATGGAAACAATATTAAGCATTTAGTTAATCATGCCAAGTGGCCTTAAACATGTGATTACAAGGCTTACTTTCATGTAATATGTATCATGGGGAATATATTGTTTTGTTCTGTTACAGGGATCATATATTACCTACTTTTCTTAAACGTCTAAGATAATAATTCGCATAACTTTACCGAACCTTTACTGACTGACCTTATTAATTCTAGACCATGAAACGTTCCTTGGCAACATGCCAAAAAATGTTAACAACAGGTGTTAGAAAGGGGATGAGCTCACAGTTGTTTGGCAAGGTAGTTGGAAAATGTAGCCTTCCGTAGTTGTAGTATAGTGCAAGCTATTCATTGTTAGGCAGTCTAGAAACGGGGCTTTGCCGAACGTTGTTTGTTTCATAATATCGCATGTATTTTAAGTTAAACTTTTTAAAGATTGTAAGACAGATAGATCTTTCATTTCATAAAAAAATATGGCTACTCTAACTTGTCATTTCAAAATTTTCATCAGTTTCGTGACAATTTAAATTAAAAAAGTTGTCAGTATTTTGCATCCACAGCTGCGAATATTTTATCGTCAGACACGCCAAATTTTCCGGGGCGTTAACCCCTGGACCCCCACAAAGGGTTCCACCACATGACCCCACCGGGGGACTACCCCACACCATTATGCTACGCGTGCTAATTGTGTTCGCTGCGCGAACTCCGACGGGAAATCGACAGGGTGGTCGCGGGAAATTTAACAATGTTTTCCACACTGCCCCCCTACCCTCTGCCTACCCTGCCACAATGCACGAATTCAATATATTTGTGACCCATTGTTGTACTTGTAATTGCGTAGGCCTAGCCCTACTACCGTACACTTCTGTAGTAATCGCTTCCTAACAACCTACTTTCCTAACCTTGGCCTAGCTGGTGAACAACCTTGTAGTCTTACACTCCATATGATCGCGAACTTCAATACACAATGCCAATATTAAGTAGGCCTAGTAATATAAGGCTTATAACTGCCATACAATGCCTGCACTATTACAGTAGGGGCTACGCAATTAACGAAGAAATATTTGCTTCAAAAATCTCTGTAACAGTTACCGATGAACTGAAAAGAGAAAAAAAAATCTGTTAAAAACTTCATGAAAACGTGCGATTCGTCTTTTTCAATGTAACGATCGTCAAAACTAAGCAAATACAACCAAATTCTTGACATGTATACGCGTTACGAAAAAACGATACTTGCAGCGCTGTTTTGAGAATGTACTTCCGCATCAAAGTGGTGGCGCTCTTTCGGAATTATAATCTGAGCTATATAACTCTGATTTTCGGCTTTTATTTTGAGGCAACAACACGGGTTACGTTTAAACGTTAACCGTTCGGTTAATAGAAACGGTTAACCGGTTAGTGAATTAACCGGAATGACACAGCCCTAGTGAGGAGACAGGTAAGTTTGTCACTAGTAAATATCGAAACCAGTAAGTTTTGAAATATATGCCATTGTTCCCGAGAACAGTCGATGAATCCTTCTGAAGTTTTTACTCAACTTTAAACAAGTTATTGTCCAGTCTTAGGAGAAAGGGTAAGGATGAAGCTATAAAAAATATCATTAAAATCTCTGATATCAATAGGGTTGTAGTAATCCTTATGTAATTTTACATCTTTTAATCCTTAAATATGTAAGTGTCTTAATATGTTCAATCTGATTCATTTACCTTATTAATTTATTGAAATTTACCTCTTGTCATCACATACATCACTGCTGAAGACAATTATTGTTGCCAAGCAGCATGTTTGGCAATGATTTTGGTAAACAGTCAGTCTTGCATGAAATTTTTGACACCCGATAACACAGTGCGTGAACATGGAAATGTTTTACCTGTGATTGTTTTAATATCAGTCCTAGTTGTTTTTAACCTTGGCTCATATAATATATAGTTCAATACCTTTAAAGATGTGTGGGTTCAAATTGATGGACAGGTTCGTTCATGTATGGTAAACGTTCTTGAGTATACAATGACTTGCCTCATAACAGATAAAGTTGTCTTCAAAAGCTCTTCATTGAATGCATTACGATGCTCTAATGCCAGAAAACATTTAAAGGTCGTATAAACTGCATCAAACCACAGTATGTTTGTGACTTAATGAAAGTGAATATTGTTATGCACAATTTATCTCCACTTTCCATGAGTGCAATGTACTTGTTTCAGCGATATCATCATAAATGAGCGATTATGATTAACTTGAAAGTATCCATGTCAAGGAGGGTGGGATGAAGGGCGAAAGGGAGAAGATTTAACTCCTTCAGAACACGAAACATTGTAACTTTTTTGCTAAATTAAATATTAATGTTGTCACATGATGAGTTGTAAAATGTTCTAGCTTATGTACTCTCTTAACTACTTCACTAGTTGTATCATTCTCTGCTATTACAATCCTCCTTAATCTATATAATATCGGAGTTTTCTTTTAGTCTTGTATGAAAAGTAGCAAACAGTTAAACAGTAGCAAACAGTGTAAGCCATCAATATTGGAGAACAGTGGAGGATGGATGGGTTTGATTTGGTTGAGTTGGTGGGTTAGAGATGATTACTGGCCATTATTGTTTCAAATTCTATATGAATCCCTTTCCAATTGTTCAAATATTATGTAATTTTAAAAGGTGTTATGATTTTGTCAGTGATGACAATGATGGTGATTTCTGTTATATTTTTGATGAAGAATGACCCTCCCTGTTTGATATATTCCCAGGTTTAATCTCCTTTGTCATTATTTCATACCTTTTTCCTTCTTTCTCACTTTCTCTACAATTCAGCTAATTCATCCACTGCTGGCTCTGGCGTGATTTGGTTTCTCACATACTCACCGTTCTTCTTCCTCTCCCCTCGATATTCCAGTCTCTCGAGGGGTGTCAAGATGGTGACGTGTTTGCTCTCGAATGACGCAATGGCATTTGGGTCGTACCTCATCAGTATGTACGAAGGAACCGGTAAGAAAGAAAAGGCAACAAGACTTCCTCCCCCCTCCCCCCTCCCAGTTGTTTGGTTGATCTTTTTGATCATCACGAGAATACCACATCTGGGAGCCCAGGGGCTTTTTCTTTTGTCTTTGGTTCATAGTATCAAGCCGATCAGAAAGAAGTTTTTGTATTTAATATGCACGGTATTAGTGATTACTGGAATATGAATATCACTATTATCAATATGTCTGTCCCTTGATGGGTTAACCTGGCCCTTATACATGAAACGCGTGGCAAATATAAATGCATTTATTTCATAAGGAAATAGACGTTGGCTAATTAGAAATATGATTTGTCCTGTTAGAGGGTGTTTCAGTTTTAACTCAGCAATATGTATTCCACAATTATGGCATGGACAAGAACAGTCAGTATCAAGTTAGAACGAAGAAGAAAAAGAAGGTATAAAAAACACATTTATGAGCCCAAATATCAGTGAAACTATTACATTACCGTACTTACTCTACGTTTCGCAATTCGGTCATTACTAACTTTGAACAAAAACTGCAAATTGTGATAACAATACTCCCTTTCTGTTAAAATGAAACTGATAATTTTACTGGTCTTGTACTGCGCCATTTAATTGTTTGTACAGTTCATTCACAAAGCTCCCTTGAAAGTTTAGGCATGACATAGGTAATAAAGATACTATGAAGAGCGACACATTTGAAAATTTTCCAAAATTGTTTCATTTGGAAACAGTCCCATCTGATTCTCATTTATCCTACCCACCCCTTCCCCCACCCCCATCTATCCTCCTACCCAGGAGGCAACCACAGCAAAGTAACACATCGTTCACCGTCAAAGGATTTGGAATTCAAACTAGGATAATTCCTGCTTCATTGTTTGAAACTTTGCAACAGCGTGAACATTTTCTTTCCCAACAGCTGCTGGCATTACCTTTGATAACTTTTACCAGCCCGTGTCTGATGACGATAATTTGAGTATGTTGGACATATACATCATGCTCTTCATTGATACTATTTTTTACCTAACTCTTACTTGGTATATTGAAGCTGTCTTTCCAGGGGAGTTTGGAATTCCGAGACCTTGGTATTTCCCACTCTCGGTAAGTTCCTTGTTTTATTTTGGGGGTCTGTTTACCTGACTCTCTCTGCACAACAAAAGATATATAAACAATTTTCCTTGTTTTTCTTTGATTCAAGGATGTTTATTCTACTTATCTAATAATGGGAAGGTTCCCCTGTTTTGGGCCGTTTTGCCATTTTCTGTCATTTTGTTTCCAAACTTGGGAAATTAAGGGAAGGGTGGTAAACCGGTGGAGAAAAGGACAAGTTTAATTAACATAGGAGTAGATTGAAGAACTTAAAATCAGAGTTGTAGTAAGTTAATCACATTTTGTTGCCCAGTGAGGTCATTTCAGTGACATTGTTAGAAGGGGGGGGGGGCGGGGGAGGTGTGTCCGATTGGAGAAATGATTTTAACTGAGAAAAGCATTTGATACTGTTTGTGGTGTAACACACACTGTAGCTGTTAAATCCTGCTTTGTGCAATAGGTTTATGGACAAGACAGTCTTGCGTGGTAGATGCTATAAATGACCGGCACCTCCATGAGTGTAGCCAGATTTCATGTTTCTGAGCTCTTAACTTGAATTTGTCAAAAGGCCCTGAACAATTTAAATTTTAGACTAATGGCTTGTTTATGGTAGATTTATGACAGGGATGGGGCATTTGACCGTCAACCTTAATAAAATGTATTTCCGCAAAGTGCTGAGATGCGATGAACATTACTTTAGCTCTACCGAGGGGGGGGGGTACTAATGAAATTAGAGGAAATGATTTCACTTTTGACAAGTGACTAAAGTTTATTACTAGCTCAAGAAACAGATTTCAGCATTTTTAATGATTTTTTTTCCCGTGCATAATGGTTTCCTTCATCAGAAATCCTATTGGTGTGGTCATATCATGGAGGACGAGAATGACGAAGAAACAGAAGCATCTCCGCTCTTACGTCCATGTGACAGCGACAGCTCTGATTTCATGGAGAATGAGCCTGTCGGGATGCATGCTGGGATTAGGATACAAAACTTGAGAAAGGTGAGAATGTATCTAAAGAGTTGAAATGCACAGCAGAAGGACTCTGAATAAAAGTTTTTGAAAATTATCAGTTTACAATTTCATAATGTCTGTGTTAGATGGTTTAAATTATGCTATTCCATTGCCATGGATGCATGCATTCTCATTTTGGACAGTCATTACTTTGTGCAATAAGTTGTTGTTGCCAAGAATGGAATGACTTTTTAAATGGGTTAGGCTGTATATATTGTATTGATATATTGTGATAGGCTAGTGTTAAACATTTCTACAGATGTAAATCTCACAGAATTTATTTCGAAACAATGTAAATTCTTAGCTTTCCTGCATTTATGGCTTCATTTTTCTCCCAAAATTGGCAAGTTTTACTCAAAACTTTAACAGCTTGTTATATTCTGTCTGGACATTTTCTTTATAAATCTTTTCTGTTATTGTAAAGTGAAATCATTGAATATAAATTTGTAGTACTGAAACATTTTAGAAACATTCTTTCTTTTTCTTTTTTTTCCCATTTAAAAGGTTTACAAAGGAAATAACGTTGCTGTTAACAACATGTGTTTGAACATGTATGAGGGGCAGATCACAGCTTTGCTGGGTCACAACGGAGCAGGAAAGACGACCACTCTCTCTATGTTAACAGGACTTTTCCCACCTAGCAAAGGAACAGCTATTGTGAATGGCCACGATATTCGTACCGACATTGATGGCGTTCACACTCAGCTTGGTTTATGTCCACAACATGATGTACTCTACGACAATCTTACAGTGGAAGAACATTTATACTTCTTTGCCAAGGTATAGTATTCTTGTAGTTGTACAAGATAAGAGAGAGAAGTAGGGTTTGGCACACAAGTAGACCCTTACTAAGCAGGGAATGTGCATACGAAAAGGGTCTATGCGATGGTGATCGCACCTATGTGTGTGTGTGTGGATGTATGTCACACTTGGCTTGTAAACACGATAACTCAAAAGTGCATCATTGATCAACTGATTTCACTCTTGGTATGTATATTAAAGGTCATGTGAGGTCCACAGAGTTGAAACTGTGGAAACCTTGTTAACCCAGTAACTGGAAATGTAAAACTTAAATTTACTTCATAATTATTAACTAGAACAAGGATCCCTTTGTTGTTCTGTGAGGGTCAGAGTTCATTTGATATAAACAAGAATACAAAAATCAGAAAACCTTGAAACACAAACGACTAGAGTAAAGCATGAATGAAGTTTGATAGTTGATATCAAAATCCACATTAATTCAAGGACCTCACAGATTACTGGAAGTGAGTTAATGGTCAGCACATTAAAATCTTGTGTGACTGTTGAATGTTTCTCATCTAAGATAATGTGGTTAGGGAACACTAAGCTACTTGGCGTTCTGATTGAAGTAAGTTGTCAGATGTACCATTAGAAAGTCAACATTCTCTTTCTGGAGTTGTTTGTTTCAGTTTATGGGAATATTTCATACATCTGGTTTCTACCATCTTGAAGGATTACTTCAAACTGCAATTTGTGTTTATTTTGGCCATAACATAGATTTATCAAACTCAACCATTGAAGGAACTACTGAGTACCTAGAAAAAATAATAATAAATGTATAACGGGAACCTTTTTTTTTTTTAAATGATGTTTTTAAAGGTTAAATTAAGTTTGCAGGACATAGAGTTTTCTATCAGATCAAACAGTAAATTATAAGTCTTATTTAATTAAAACAACCAATTGGTCATAAGGTAGATTGCTTAGTAAGGTTGACTGATATCCAATGATGTGTAATAATCACATTGCTTAGAGTGACAAGAACTCACAAACTTTGCAGTATTAAAATCTAAAAGTTGATGTCATTATTGAGGTAATATTAATTATTCAATAAAACATACTGACCTATCCTTTACGTTCCTTTACGTTCAGCTTAAAGGTTACCCAAGTGATAAAGTCGCGCTGGAGATAGACTTTTACATCAAATCACTTCAGCTGGAGGACAAACGGCACGTTCCTATCAAGGCCCTGTCTGGCGGGATGAAGAGAAAATTGTCTGTGGGAATCGCCCTCATCGCAGATTCGAAGGTAACCATTCTCCAAAAGAAGCAAACTCTAGAAGCTTAGCTTACTAAGTATGTTTGATGTGTCGATGTGACCTTTCTGCTCTCCATCAGAACAACAATGTATCTTTGATTTAAACTCAAGAATCAGCCTGGTTTATTTTACCTAACTAAAATTCAAGGAGACGCAAACCCAACCACCATTATTGATATCTTTGATAGAGATACCTGCCATGGACAACTTGGACAAACATTTTAGGAAAATGT
The DNA here is from genome assembly GCF_037975245.1 of Apostichopus japonicus. Classification (NCBI taxonomy): domain Eukaryota; kingdom Metazoa; phylum Echinodermata; class Holothuroidea; order Aspidochirotida; family Stichopodidae; genus Apostichopus; species Apostichopus japonicus. Next base: position 3,740,493 of record NC_092579.1, read on the forward strand.
TATTTTCATTTATGGGAGGTATGACAGACTTAATTTAACTTCACACACAGGGCTGAAGACTTGATCAAGTCCAAAACATGACACCATCTAGCCACATGTGCTTCAATGTCTGATGGTTTTCATTTTTTATTTATTAATTACAATCAGCTTTTTCGTTGTTGCTGTAATAGTGATGGGTTTTGCCAATGCTGAATATGAAACACTGAAGCTGTTTACAGTGACCTAATGATGGTATTAAATATCAAAAAATTTCAAAAGAAAAAAAAAAAGAAACTACAAGGTTTTCAATCCTATAGTGGCACTATGACATCACAGATTTACAAAATGGCAGCTCACAGACGTGATTCATACTAATCTCCCTACGGAACAAGTTTTTTTGTTAGCCGTTTGGGCGAGATATTCTTCACAAAAAAAACCTGTTTTATAAGCTAAAGGTGATGTTTGGGTTTGTGTCCCCGTTTGATTAGGAATTGACTTGTGGCAAGTGTAATCAGCAGTGTAAGGTAAAAGTGTGTTCAATTTGAAATAAACCTTGCTAAGTCTTGGAGCTTTTAGTATTACTATACTAGTTTTGGTATACTACTTTTGATACTTTTGATAGTTTATTTTAGTATTACAGTTGACTACTACTACTACTATTTGATACTGTTGATACCATTGATACTATACTTTGATACTATTGATACTTTTGATACTATATTTTAGTATTACTATTGACTACTACCACTACTACTTTTTGATACTATTGATACTATACTTTGATACTTTTGATACTATATTTTAGTATTACTATTGACTACTACTACTTTTTGATATGATTGATACTATACTTTGATACTATTGATACTTTGATACTATATTTTCGTATTACTATTGACTACTACTACCACTTTTTGATACTATTGATACTATACTTTGATAATATTGATACTTTTGATACTATATTTTAGTATTACTATTGACTACTACTACTTTTTGATATTATTGATACTATACTTTGATACTATTGATACTATATTTTAGTATTACTATTGACTACTACTACCACTATTTGATACTATTGATACTATACTTTGATACTATTGATACTTTGATACTATATTTTAGTATTACTATTGACTACTACTACCACTATTTGATACTATTGATACTATACTTTGATACTATTGATACTTTTGATACTATATTTTAGTAGTACTATTGACTACTACTACTACTTTTTGATATTATTGATACAATACTTTGATACTATTGATACTTTTGATACTATATTTTAGTATTATTATTGACTACTACTACTACTTGGTTCAACTCATGCAGTCATCATTGATTGTTTTGCTCTTGAAAACTAAACACAGAAATTTGCTTCATTGGGGAGACAATCCTCTACTGTAATACCTGTGATTTTCCTCACCGCCTCTATCGACACAATTTGTCAGCTATTTCTGTCCTTATTTCCTTGTTTAATCCTGATGAAGTAAAGAGTGGATCAGATCTGACAAACATGACACAATGTACCTTGCTACAACTGTGTAGTCTTCCCGAAGTTATGTCAGGATTTCATGTTACATGTCTAGGCATTTGTTAAGTTACTTTCCCTTTCGGTTTAGAACGATGTCCTTGAAATATATTTTATATCCCTGGAAGCCATTTACTGAATTGAATATAGTAGAGTTTGTTTCAGTAGTGGAGCAGCCAATTAAAAACATTCATATTTAAAAGTCTTTACCTTTTAGTTTCTCTTTGTTATTAATAACAGGACTGTTGTAATCTTTTTTTAATTGTTTTTGTCGTGTCTGTTTAATGGAAAGAGGAAGATTGTTGCATAAGAGTCATAAGAGCAGCATCAAATTTAATTTTTTTTTTCCTATGCTGCTTAAGTTATTTTAGTCTAGAATACTGGATTTTGAAAAATTTGTAGATGACTAATTCATATGAACATTGATTCTTTGTCACAGACTAATCAATCGATAGATGGATAGGTACAAACTTATTAATTAAAGAAATAGCAATCGTTGAATTGTTATGAGAGTGTTTCAAATTTTTGTTTGTAAATTAAACTTTTACCTCATTAGCATATGTCTAACTTGAGTGGAGACAAAAAAGTATTTTTGAGTATCAAGTATTACTCAGAAACATACAAGTATTTATGTATTTTTTTTTATTCAAAATAAAATAAAATTGTTAGCTTACTGCTTATCCACTAGAGAGCCTGTGAAGGAGAATGTGTTTTTTTATCTTTTTATTGATGTATTTATGTATTTATTTTTGATGTATTTATGTATTTATTTTTGATGTATTTATTTATTTATTTATGTATTAATGTATTTATTTTTGTGAATAGATTATCATGTTAGATGAGCCAACCTCTGGTATGGACCCCTCGGCTAGGAGGTTCACTTGGGATATATTACAGAAACACAGAAAGGGACGCACCATCCTCCTCACGACGCATTACATGGACGAGGCAGATCTCCTTGGAGACCGGATAGCCATCATGGCAGATGGACAACTGCAGTGTGTCGGCTCTTCCCTCTTCTTAAAGAGGAAATATGGTAAAATGATCAAGCATTGCACTTAGTTGAATTCTTAGCCTGTTCTTCTTTCACCCAGCATATCAATTAGCATGTGGACTACTTGTCAGAAGCCCCCAAAAGTTGTTGAAATTTCATTTAATTTAAAAAAAAAAAAATTAATTGATTTGTTTTTCCACAACAGTATAACTTATAATCATACACTTCATTAATGAAAAAAAATGTAATATAACATAGTTGTGATAGGAAGTCTTTTAGGCAGCCTTCAGGCTCCCATAATGAAAAGGAGGAAACAAGAATAAATCAAAGTTCACACAGGTCTAGATTTTCATAAGTTTAGCAAGTGGCTAGCATATTACTAAACCTCTCAAATATATTAGATATATAATCGCTAAATTCTATTCCAGTCTGGATTTAGCCGTTAACAAATACAGCAAACTCTGCCAGAGAGACAGACTATTAATAAGCACTGCTATAAAACTAGTTAGTTGCTGGCAAAAGTGAAGTTGGGGCTTGAAAAACTTGATGGGAATGAGTAGAATTGTGGAAAATTAAGTGGATCATTTACCGGAAAGAAATGAGTGGGAATTGGACAAGGTTTCCTATTTAGGCATATGAAACACACCAGCACTATTTTACCCTAGTCTCACTCAGCATGTGGTTGTGCTTTTGTTATTTTTTGCCTTGTAGGTGTCAGCTATCATATGAGCACCTAGCCTAGCCTACCCTTATCCTAGCCTACCCTAACCGCTCAGCATGTGGTTGCTTTTGTTTTTTATTCCTTGTAGGTGTCGGCTATCATATGAGCATAGCCAAAGCGCCCGACTGCCCCGTTGCAGAAGTTGCTTCACTTGTGAAGAGACACGTGCCAAGCTCGGTTCTCGAGAATAATGTAGGAGCGGAACTTTCTTTCATCCTGCCTCAAGAGGAGGTCGGTAAATTTGAGGCTCTCTTTGATGAGATGGAGAAGAAGAAGATTGAGCTGGGTATCGACAGTTACGGTGCATCTGTGACCACCATGGAGGAAGTATTTATCAAGTAAGTTACAAATATAATTCATGTGCATCTTCAACATTTTCAGTGACTGTACCCCCCAGTAGATATTGTTGGTTTAATTTGTAATAATCAATATATCGCCCTTTTTTACCAATCCTTTCCCTTATGTCGACAAATGTGTTGTTAATATTTGTATATACATCCGTATATTTTCCCTGTTAGGTAGTGCTGTACCCCATCATAAGCCTGCAGGTTTCTTTGAACAATACCTTTGAACATGTTTTTATTCAATTTCAAAGTTACAGTCAAAGGTATTTTGCTTATTCCCTTTATGTATCAAGCAAAAACCAGTGAATAGCAGCAACGTTCGCCTTACGTACTTCGAAGTAAACTAGTCGCAAGCATCACAGTGGTTGTAACCACCGGTTACATGACCATTGGTTATATGGCAGTATTAACCACATTGTAGTAACCCTTGGTTACATGACAAATGGTCACACAGCAGTAGTAACCATTGGTTTAAAGATAATCATAGGTCGCTTGCAAGTGGTCAAGATTTGTTTCGCTCTCGGATATTTCTCTCTCTCTCTCTGTCTTTGTTTCCCGCTATGGTTTTGATGACTCTCGAGAACCATTCGTATCTTTGCACTGCACAATCTCTGAACTCTTTCCAGCTTTAAAGTTTGTTCATACCAAATTTCTGGTCACAAATCATCTTGCTTATGAAGATTGTTCTATGTTTGTTTTGCATTAGTCTGCATTTCACAACCTCAGCGATGTGCCTTTCTATGACGTACCCGCTTCCGCAGAACTGATATGAATTCGGGAAGCGATTTGCTCAACCCTCAGTAGTTTGTTTTATTGATGTGATTTAACTCTCCCGTGTATACTTTGGACTTTTCTCTTCAGAGTGGGTGACGGTAATCGTGACACCAAAGCGTTACCTGACGGATATGGTTCGTCCACGGAGAATCAGGCGATTGAGAATAGACAGTCTGCAGCCAATGGAAGTATGTCGTATCAGGAGGAAGACCTAGAAGAACAAACGAGTAAGAAAACTGTTAGAGAGAGCTAGAGAATACACATGAGACAGCTGAGTATATTACAGCCTGTTGCTGCACACAACTAGTTCTTTCTATAAGAGTATAACAGAGACTGAGGAAAAACTGCTTATTTGTAAATGTCGAAACCTTTACTTTCCAACATTTACTGATGTGTTAAATATGGTCACTTATATCCTCCCCGAAACAAGCTTTTGTTGTGTAAAAGTAAGTTGGCCTGAAGTTTCGATCCTAGCAGGACCTTTTTGTTTTTGTTGTTAGTTTTTCTTTATCCCTATGAATTTATAATTTATATGAACTTTCTGCATAATTAATCATACCATAATCATTTCATAAGACCATTGTTTTTTTTTTGGAACTGTTCCATACATTCAATATTTGATTCATTGATGATGAAACCTTTTTTTCCCCCCTTTCTTTCCTTCCCAGATCATCTCTATGAGGAAAACCCAATCAGGAATACTGGGTTAATGCTGTACTGCCAGCAGTTTCGCGCCCTCTTCATCAAGCGCTTCCTCCACAGTTTGCGTAATTGGTTGTTGATGATATTCCAATTGTTGATTCCTATACAGTGCACTCTGGTGTCCCTTCTAGCCGCTATAATGTTTCCGGCCGTGTCGAACTCTCCGCCTTTAAGCATGAATATCTCAGTCTATGGGGACACTTACATTCCATACCAGGTAAAGTCAATAGATTATAATACGTCCACGCAATCTGATCATTGAGAAACACCAATAGCGATTTTTTAGTTCTTTGGCAAAAAATTTTCAAGCCCTGTGGTGATCTTAAGGAGCTTTCAGAATTGTAAAACAAAAGGACCTACTTTTTCATCACGGTTTCTCTACAAAATGTGGTCAATTTCTTGTATATTGTTCATAACGAAATGAAGAAAAATATTAATCCTTTCACTTCTTTTATTGAACTCGACAAGCATTTGAATTTGTGAAGTTATTATCAGAAATTAGGAGGTTCACTTCACTGTTTGATAGTTTTATGATATTGCAGTAATTTTACCAGCTGGTTTTTTTTCAAAAGATTTCTTGAGATTTGTAAGCAAAGCCGAAAAAGAAGACTGACTGGAGAATTGTAAGCTAAGTTGGGAGAGATAAACATGAAAGAGGATATTTCCTAGAAATCTATTGGTGACACACTTAATTCTATTCCATCGTTATTTGCAACCCGATCGTTATCCATTTTCAGGTGACGAATTCGTCCACTGCGATCGGTTTGGGAGAAGTTTATGCATCACAGTTTAATGGGACTCGGACCGGCACTGAATTTGTGAACACGTCATACCCAGATTTATCTATGGCCGATTTCTTGCTGGACAGAAATGAAAATACCACAGTGTCTTTCAACTTTGATAACCTAATGGCATCCACTTTCAATCTCGCGACGGGCGAAGCGGACAAAATTATGAGCGTCGCCCACTTCAACAACCAGCCGTATCATTCAGCCCCCATGTCCCTCAGTGCCGTTGACAACGCTTTTCTGAAATATTATTCAAACGACAAGTTTTCAGTGCACACAATCAACCATCCTCTGCCCCGGACTGTCAAGGAACAGGCGAGCGATCAGGTCAACAAGGGAGTGCAAACGGGATTTGCAATAGCGTACAATATGCTCTTCGGGATGTCTTTCTTAGCTGCTAGTTTCGTCGTCTTCCTCATTAAGGAGAACACTACCAAATCGAAGCACCTTCAGTTTATCAGTGGCGTCAGGTCCTCCAACTTCTGGTTGTCGGCTTACACCTGGGATCTCTTGAACTACACCATACCCTGCGTGTTATCCTGCGCCCTGTTCGCAGCTTTCAATGTGGAAGCGTTTTCTGACGACGGCAGATTCCTCTACATCTTCCTGCTGCTGTTCCTCCACGGATGGGCGATCATTCCTCTCATGTACCTGGCGTCTTTTCTCTTCACGGTTCCGTCGACCGGGTTCGTCACGATGACAATGTTCAATGTCGTGTTTGGGTCCACCACCTTCCTGGCGGTGGAAGTCCTACTTGTTCCCGAGTTGAACTTGGTGAACGTTGGCCACATCTTAGACTGGGTGTTTGTATTCTCGCCGTCGTATTTGTTGGGAAAGGCGATGGCAGATTTCTACAACAACTTTCAGATACTTTCAGTGTGTGACTCATCACCTCTTGCCAAAAAATTCTGTGAAGAAAACGAAGGTAATAATCATCACTCATATATATAATTGAAATCGTAGTGAGTTGAAAATCCAGAACGGTGAAAAATCTTCCAGCCTCCACTGGGATTCGAACCCGGGCCACCCTAACCACTAGGCTATGGACACTGATTGTATGTCCAGAGGTTCGAAACCAGTAAGGAAAATGTCGTAATTCCACTGTAGGCGTTTGTCACCTGTATCGAACAATACTAGTTCTGCTTTGGTGACATATTTACCTTACTCTAGAGATCAAACATGATGCTAACCAACTCGAAATAATTTCTGATTCCTAAAGCCGGATCTCAAAAGAGATACTTTGAACAGACTTTGTTAATGAAATAAAGGTAAACTACAAAGGCAATATATAAATTTAGATGTATATGTATATGGTGATGTTGTGTATGTAAGTACAAGAACCCTATTGTGTCCTGTGAAGTTCAATGGTCATTTGAGGTGGAGAGAAGCCAGTGAATGAGTACAAGAACCTTGCTGATCATGTGGATTTAGCAGCACTTAAAACAAAACATGATCTTGTGTCTGCAGTGTTCAATTAGGTATTTCACTGGAAATGTGACAGGAATTACTGAACTTATTGGCTTGTGCTTTATAGTGAGGGGGGGGGGAGTGGGCAGGGAGGTGAGGAGGAGCGAGATTAGGAGGGAGGTGGTTGATGCGGTGGAGGTGAGAGATATGGTAAATTGCACATAGTATCCTGCAGACTTCCATGTCATTATGGACAACATCTCTACGGTAAGCAATATTTGCTGAATCCATGTTTTGGTTTTGTTTTCCAGATTTAAAATTCCAAGAGAACTACCTGGCCTGGGAGTATCCCGGGATCGGCCGATCAGTGGTCTTTCTATTCGCCGAAGGATTTATCTACTTCGGTATCGTCCTCCTTGTAGAGATGGGAGTATTCAGAAAGATGAAATATCTATGGAAGGGGAGAAAAAATAAGAAACCATCACAGTATGAACCAGTTAACAATGCTGAAGAGGTAGGGATGTCTAGTCAGTTTGCTCTTACTATGTTGCCTCCTTTCTTCTACCTTGTACCTCTCTATCTCCTTTCCACTTAGTCCCCCCACCCCCCCCCCCCAACGGCAGCAGCTTTTTTTCACCATCTCACTTGTTGTTAAGAATCAAGCATGTAGGCGGCATATAGTACAGAATTTAACCAACTCACTTGCATATCAGGCCTAGAATTCTCACTGAAATTGTCATTGAATTACAGCACACACCAGTCTTATTATTGTCGGCTTATGGTAGCAGATCATTAATTACATTTATGGATAATAGTAAGTAGTAATCCGGGACTTATACTAAGTAAAAACTCATGACAATTGTGCCCCAAATTGTCACGTGTTTATCTTCTTATTGTTTACTGAATGGCTGACAGAAAAATGCAACTGCGTTTTTATGTTACAGGTAAACGAGATCCAATGGCATTCAGCTAGTATATAGCCTAAATTTCGAGGCCTGCACATGTTTTCAATTAAATATGAGATAAATTACCTATTTGCTGAGAGAGCATCATTTCCTTTTATGGTGTTTTTCACAGCAATAATATATATAAACATATACTTGGAGCGTAAATCAGTACAACATAGTTGTGAAAGGAAGTGTTCTGGGAAGCCTTCCCTCCTTAACAAAGTAGAACACTACCGTAAAAGGGAAGAATTGAAAGAAACAGCAACATAAAACAAAACCAAAAAATTTCATGTACCTAACTGCAATAACTTACAGAAAATTATTTAGAAAAAATAAGACATTACTATAACATAATTTGAAATTGATATAATAATAAACCAGATAATAATTTATATTTGGGGCTAAAATGTCTAATATTCTGTGGTATCGTTTTTCATGACCCTTTCCTTAAAAGATGGTCGATTGAGATATATTTAGGTATAATTGCCTTTCTTCTTCAACACCCCTCGTGCCCCTCCCCCCCGCCCCTGCCCCCTTTGGTTTCAATTTGATATTGATATGCTTTTTCTTACCCGTCTCTTCCCCTTTTAGGAGGATGAGGATGTCTGAACAGAGAGAACAATTTCAGAGATCTGCCCCATCCCCTCCCCACCCCCACCCCCTTTGCTTTTTATTCATTCCGTTCAAGATGTTGACAGTGTTCCATATAAGATATTGATATGCTTTCTCTTACCCGTCTCTTCCTCTTTCAGGAGGATGAGGATGTCCGAACGGAGAGAGAACAAATCGAGAGATCTCCCCTGGAGCGGTTGTCTCGATCGTTTGTACTCGTCCTTAAAGGTCTTCGCAAGGTCTACCCAGGTAGAGGAGGGAGAGCTCCTGTTGTGGCCGTTGAAGGCTCCACACTCGGCGTACCGTCGAAGGAGTGCTTCGGTCTGCTGGGAGTAAACGGTGCGGGTAAGACGACAACCTTCAAGATGCTGACAGGGGACGAGGCGCTGAGCGAAGGGGACGCCTACGTAGAAGGGTTTAGCGTCAAGAGCGATACAAGGAAGGTAAAACACTCTCTTGAAGTTTGTGTTTTTGCAAAAGTTAGGACAGATTGTTTATCTATTTGTTTTTTTTATTCCTAGAAATTTTGGCTGAAGGTAACGTTTTTTTTCAATATGTGTAGCTTCATAATATTTGAATGACTGTCTATGTTTGCATCGCATGTTGGTCACTGAGGTTAGAGCTGTCAAGGGTGAAAAGATGATAGAGAATTATTTAAACCTCGTGTGTGTAAATCATGTAGAGTACTTAGTACTTATATCAACAAGGGTGGATGGAAGTGCAATGGAAGCTCCCCTCCTAACTTGGCCGAATGAGACCAGTGTAGGTCAGTATATTGTCCTCTCTGTAAAGTTATGCTGCAAGAGTCATTCACAGCAGGTTTTTGTGTTAATATTGATAAAAACATTTGGATGCTTGGATTCTAAACTGCTGTGTAGTGAGAAATCTTGACTATTTATTGTGTATCCTCTATTTAATATATTTTGAGTGAATTTTAACATTTTTTGGGGAAAGTGTTCACTATGCTCTTTGCATATAAACAATATGGATAAGAAACATGTCTGGTTGATGAAATGTTAAGAATGTGATGAAATTGTACAAATCACTCGCTCGTTAACATTCAGTTGAGCAGTGGTGTCTTTTGTGCAATCTTACTCTGAATATATGTCAGATTGGTAAAATTGTACACCAAGTGCAAAAGTTGCTCTAATTTCATGAAATGGTTACCCTGTTGTCGCTGAATTCTCGGTTCCTACTGACGTGAATTCACCTTCTCTGACTTAAATTGGAATATAGATATGGTTAAAGATAGGTAGAATAAGAAGAATTGGAAAAAGGAACTTCTTGAGTAACCACGACAGAAGTTCTCAACAGGCAGTCTGCGGGTCAACTTTGGTGCATAAGAAAGTTAAAATGCAAATTGTCCAGAATCTTGCACTAGTCTGTTATGCAGGCGTTAACGAAGGCAGGGATCAAAGATAACTTGTATTATTCAGTATCCTCAAAGCTCTCTAATATTCATTTTTAAGTGAACCGCTCCCTGTTTGACTGAATACACTCGCTTTGAAAATTGGCTCCTACGCCCTCACCACAGTACACAGTAAGCTGCCATTAATTACGTAATACGCTTTTTCAGGCTTGGGCATCCTGTTGGCTACCCTGTACATTACTTATACTAGGTATGGTGAGATTTTTGTTTGTTTTAGAGTTTTGTTTCCATCCACTTTATTTTTCTCTCTGGTCCTGTTAGATAAAATTAATTTGAGGAGCCTAAAATTGGGATGGTCGATGTATTAAATGTACTTTAAACGGTTGTTTTGACAGGTGCAACAGCGGATAGGATACTGCCCTCAATTTGATGGTTTGGTGGACCAACTGACAGGGAGGGAAACTCTCTTCATGTATGCACGTTTAAGAGGCGTCCCAGAGAAGAGGATCGCCCTCAAGGTGGACTGTTTACTGAGAGTATTTAACATGGAGGAACATGCTGATAAACAGGCTAAGGCATACAGGTAAATTACACCATGAATAAAACATTAACAGCAACTGAATATTCATAGAAGTAAAATCTGCACTATTTTAAATTGAGATAGTTTGAACCAGTATGGAAGGTTGTAGTTCAGAAGCAATCTGCCCTCCTTTCTAATATTATATTACACTGTTTATTGAACTTGTTTATTTATTCAGTGGTGGAAACAAGAGGAAGTTAAGTACAGCTGTAGCTTTGATTGGTGATCCACCCCTAGTCTTATTGGACGAGCCCACTACCGGGATGGACCCTGTCACCAGGAGGTTACTATGGAAGGCCCTTTGTGAAATAAGGAATGCTGGGCGATCAATAGTACTAACGTCTCATAGGTTTGTGAATTACCTTGGCATTCTTAATTCTTATATAACTTTCAATTTTACATTTATAATCATTTCCCAGTGGGGATCTTCAGGCATGCCTTAAATTAACAGACGGCGCTCTCATATCGGTCCGATCTAGTTCCACGAAACTCGACAAGCTGCAGTCTCCGAAATCATTGAGAATGCCTTTGAGGAACCTCTGACGGACACTTCTGGGCAAAGTACCTAATTGACCTATAGTGTGACATTACTCAAGCTAACATATGGTTTTTAACACTCATAACAAGTACATATCGTCTGGCTACTTTTCACAGGTCTGATAATCGACCAGTCAGAAAGCTTCTTTGACCTACTCTCAATCATGTCCGGTAATCTAAGTTTCAGCTTTGAGCATCGTTAAACATTTTATCAAAGTCTCTGGAATATACTGGACTTATGCCTGCTATTCCTACTTGATCACTGGTGGTATATACAATTTCATTTTGTAAATAATGAAAAACAAGCTTTTTTGAAACACAATTTTCTCGACCAGCATGTAGATTAAGATCTACGAGATCAAGTCAACGGTATGGATCATACCAAAGTAGGACTGACATAATGGCACCCTCGGTAAAAAACATTGAAGATCCCCATATGGCATTTAAATTTTATGAATATAAGGTTATCAAATTATTCAAAGTTAAAATATCATTGCTTCATTCATAAATTGCCGGAGGGATTGTGTAAGCCAGTGGCGTTTGATAGCAGAAGAGCTTGTTTGAATGACAACCAGATTACAAAATATTTGATAGATTATAGTTGGAATGAATACCCAAGGTTTGTAATGTTGACAGGAATTATATTCATAAATGTTTATCAAAGTCTTATTATAAATGACAGTAAACATCTTATAGTCATAGATATCACCATTCTTTTTCTTTTTTGTTGTTGCTAGTTTTTGATATCATTTTATTCAGTAGATATTACACACTATTTTAGATAGTATCTGTTTTTAGTTCTATTTTAGTATTTGTCTAAAGCCATGGCATTCAAACTGTTGTGCGAACAATGGTGCTTGGTTTCGAAATCGTGTTACATATTTGCAACTTGTGGTTTTATAATAATAGATTTGCAACATTTTCCATAAATATCCAAAAATTGTTTTTTTACCTTCCAAAATTTTTTAGCACTCCTAAGCAGGATCAAGACCCCCACTTTGAATACCAGTGTGTCAATCACCGACCCGTGTAATTTTAACTAATGCTGATTTTAAGTACGTAGTTTAATATGAAAATAGATCAACCCGTTACTTTCCAGCATATATGATATATGTGTTAATTTTTAAAGTTCGCAATTTCTTTTTGTGTTTGATAAAATTAATGAACTCAGCATCCTTTCCAAATAGACTGTTGTTCTGTCTGTCAAGTCATCTGTGTTTAATAATGACTATATTTTGGTTTAAAGTTTGCCATTTTCCTTGATTCCACCAGCATGGAGGAATGTGAAGCTCTCTGTACCAGACTGGCCATCATGGTGAACGGGATAGTCAAATGCCTCGGTAGTACGCAGCATCTCAAGAGCAGGTTCGGCGAGGGATTCACTCTCTTGATTAAGGCCTCACCCGGCCCAGACGGTCAGCCACGGGACATGCAACATATAAAGGACTTTATTACTCGAGAGTTTAGAGGTAAGCCAAAACAGCGAAGATGTGTTAGGCGAGACGCCTTATAGGAAGTAACCACCCAGTTGGGACAATTTTTTCTGTACTTAAGTGTTATTTCCTGCTTTCAGAGCACTCCTATTGTCAGTACAGGCAGTATGAATATCATGTTTCTATCAGATCAAGGTTAGGACCTGTTTGTACTGTCAGTACCAGTGCTTTGAGAGCATGATATTGGAGTAGAGTTTAGAGTGGTATGAGCATTAGGAAATTGTCCCAACTGGCTGAAGAACACAACATTTTATCAAACATAGGCCAAAGACTCAACAAAAAATATTTAAGTGACTTCACAGATCATGAATATGCATGAAACTTCATTAGACAATAGAAGCTTAAAATTAGACTGCTACTCTACTTCAGTACCTGGCCCCATCACCCCCCACCACCCGCAACAACCCTTCACTCTCCTGTTTGCAAAATCCTCTATATATTATTTATTTTAGTCGTTTATATTTGTAAGTGACTGGCATATGGAGCTACATGCAGTAGAAAGCTGTAAGAAACATTTAGATCCCTCTTTAATTTTTTATGATGGAATATGAAGATCTGACCTTTTCTCTCATACCTTTCTGATTTCAAACATGGTCTGTATCTGTTTTAATTATGGTTTTCTGTAGGATGCCAGTTGAAGGATGAACACCAAGGCATGGTCCATTACCATATAACAGACACCAGTATAGCATGGGCCACCATCTTTGGTACTCTGGAGAGAGCCAAGGATCAGTACGGCATCCAGGATTACTCTGTCAGTCAAACCAGCCTGGAACAAGTCTTTCTTAATTTTGCCCGGATGCAACGGGAAGAGGACGAAGCGCCTATTGCATAGCGCCCTTGCTAAGCTTTACAATGTTCATTGCTTCTTATGATGGATCATTTTTCCCTCACCGTCGAGTGACTTCAATTGTCCAGTTTCATTTTGTCTTGACACATATTGGACGCATCGATCTGTGGAAGCGGTCACTACCTCCCTGTTGACCTGGGAATCTTGGCGGTCACTCATCATTCTATAATGACTCCTTACCCTCAATCTCTTTCATTTAAATGGATACATGCAGTGATGGATTGTATGTACCAATCGTTCAGAAATCATATGAATATTAGATTCAGTTAGCTGGAGTTAATTGATAATAGAGATATATTAAAAATTAAGGTACTAAATTCTTTTTTTCTACTGTAGAGTTTTATAGTTATATACTGGGCAATAACCTGATAAATTATTTTGATCTTAAAAATGACTCTTTATAGCAAGAGGCGTGCAGTGGGGTTTGGACACGAAGTTGAGACCTAGGGCTGCTGGGAAACATTACCCCAAATCTACATCTACAACAACTAAAGATGTACAAACTCTTTTCACACACTTTGTGTGTCTTTAAATGGGCAGCAACATATGATATATTTTACATGTTATTCATCTGTTAAGTCAAAAAGTGTCATCGGAGCAGGAGCTTTGCAAACTCTCCAGATTTTACATATTTCAGATCTTTCCTCACTGTCGTCTAAATAAGTTCTGTCGGGCCCACCAGTATGTTTCTTAACATCTGTTCTAACGGGCTGAAATAAACTTTCTCGAGGGCCACAATCGGCCTTTAGGCGGCACTTGAACCTGCATGTGCTTCAAAGCAACAAATTCAGATTGCTGTTGTGCCCTTTAAAATCCCTGTTGTGCCCTTCAGAGTTGCTGTTGTGCCCTTCAAAATCGCTGTTGTGCCCTTCAAGTTTGCCATCATGCAGAATAAAAGTTTCATGATTATGAATGGTGAACATGACACTTGTTTTGGCCTTTCAAAGTCTTTAACATAATTTTGCTAACTGTCGATCGTGGTGTTTTACCCGTACAAGCTTTGGTTGGGTGACAAGTAGCAGCTTGGATGAATACTATGTTATTTTAGACATTTTAAGCAGTCGAATATGCAAATGAGAAGAGTCATGTGCAAATGAGAAGAGTCACATATGTAAATGAGAAAAGTCACATATGTAAATGAGACTGACCCCTTACCTCCCTGATGTTAGATATAATTGCTCCAAAATGAACTGTTTATTTGATTTGAAGATGTGGAGTTCAAAGTTATGAATGTAGTTATTCCTGAAATATCTCTGAAAGCCCTTATTAGTTACTCAGACACTGACTGTAATGCAATAATAGTCGTTTTAATTAAACATACATTTCTCTTGTTTAACCCAAAATTTGCCACAAAATACGGAGGAAATATCATCACCAGAGATCTTTTTTTATTTTCTTGAATGACGAAAAATGAAGACATTCATAAACACAATGGTAAATTTGTTATTTAAATTTCTACAGGCTTTTGTCAAGATTGCAATGTTTAACAGTTGATGTGTCATCTACGAGAAGCAAACTTAAAGTTATGCTGCCGAGATGCACTTCAAAAAGATAGTCTTTCGTTTTCCTTTCAAAATGCCAATATGTTGACATTCAGTGACATTTTGTGAATTACACGACTGAGTGAATGTTGAAGCCCTACGCAAATCCATCATGAACACAATATAGTAAAAATAAAGCAAAATGAACCGCTTTTTAATTTTTTTTTTTAAATCAGTTTGCAACTATGACTAAGCACCATTACATGTTTGCCTCAAACTCACTCTTTGTTGTACAAAAGTTGCAACTATCAATATCTCAAAAGTGGTATGTAGGAATTAAATGATAATTTCATAAGAATGCTTCGATTATGTTCATCTTTTATCCTTGGCAAACAAATGTATCTCTGGGATGTACTTTCAATTTTGAGAGCATCCTGTCTCTTAAGCAGCTTGAGTAGGTTTATAACGGGGATGAAAAAGAAGCATTTTTCAAACCTGCTACAAGTTAATTGAATTTGATGAAGTCTATACATTGTCCTTGACTGGATCGTGTGTCATAACTGGTTCTGCTCTCATATATAAGCATAGACATAGAGATAAGTTTGGGCCTGCAATATCAATGTGATCTCCCATTGCTACCTGTCTGTTATTAAAATATGCTGGTTGATGTAACATTATCAGCGTTTAGCTGAAACATCAGCGTTTAGCTGACACTTGATTTAGTTTGTGCCATCTTTTGCAATTTAAAAGTGTCTTTGATGAAGGTTAACATTGTATAGATATACAAGCAGAAGGATAGTATTCATATATAAAGAGTGCTTTCTTTATTACGAGGAAATATATTAAACCATATTATTTGCTATTCGATAAAGTATTAAGCAATAACTATGCAATTCATAGAAGGGAGAGGTATACATGGTAAAAGTTTCAGACACTTATGTATGGCATAAACATAGATATGTTTGTGAAATTATTTTTGCAATATTTCAAATACAATGATGGGAGGGGGCTTTCAGTTGGGTGCAAAAAAAAAAAGGTTTTTATTACATGAAATCAAACTTTACAAATTTTATGTCATCAGTAATAAATAAATATGAATTTCCTTTGCTTTTCATAATATACATATATCTTGCCTTGCCATTGTGAAGTATGATATTATAAAGCAGGGCTATAAAGATTTTTTACAAAGTTTGTGAATTTGAAGAATGTGTATCTTATTGGGTTTCGATAATTCTGTGAACCATGTATTTAAATTTCATGCTAATTTGAATTTGCATATGGTTGACTATTCATCTTCCAGAGGAAGGAGATGATCTAACACTCTTCCAAAGATGAAGTAAGATATTTAAAGTAAAGGACAATGGCCCATCTGTAATGAAAACAAGCAAAGGCTACCAAACAAATTATTTTTAAGACTGTTGTTTGAAGCTTTAATGATATAGCTATGTCGTAACGTTTATGCTAGAGCATAACGTTTAAACATCAGGTTAAGGACAATGGCCATCTCTTAATGACAACAAGCAAAGGCTACCAAACAAATTATTTTTAAGACTGTTGTTTGAAGCTTTAATGATATAGCTATTTCGTAACGTTTATGCTAGAGTATAAAGGTTAAACATTAGGTAAAGGACAATGGCCCATCCCTTTATGACAACAAGCAAAGGCTACCAAACAAATTATTTTTAGGACTGCTGTTTGAAGCTTTAATGATATAGCTATTTTGTAACGTTTATGCTAGAGTATAAAGGTTAAACATTAGGTAAAGGACAATGGCCCATCTGTAATGACAACAAGCAAAGGCTACCAAACAAATTATTTTTAAGACTGTTGTTTGAAGCTTTAATGATATAACTATTTTGTAACGTTTATGCTAGAGTATAAAGTTTAAAGATCAGGTAAAGGACAATGGCCCATCTCTTAATGACAACAAGCAAAAGCTACCAAACAAATTATTTTTAAGACTGTTGTTTGCAGCTTCAATGATATAGCTTTTTCGTAACATTTATGCTAGAGTATAAACTTTAAACATGTCCCAAGATTTGGCATTTGCTTTCCTCTTTGTTTTGATTTTTTTTTTAATTATGCTAGTGTCATCATTGCTTTGATAACTTAATTTTAATCAGTAGAAATTTATTATTGGGATTTTTATGCATTCATCATTACTTTTTAATGTAAAAACTTCCAATCTGTAACATACATGAAGAAGCAAGATCTATGGCCTGTGTTCTTATGCATGGTTTACTTTTCCTACTACCCTTTCTTTAAGTTGTGGTCTGTTTCATATTCAGTGTTTTGAACGGAATAAATCTTTTTGTTACGTCTCTTGTATTTTAACACATGTTTTTTTTTTCTTTCTTTACATAGAAAGTAGCTATATAAGTTTAAGCATAGCTATTATATTTCATATCTGTTATATGTGACTGCTAGTTATCTATAAGAAGGATTCAAACACTCAAGATTAACCAACAGTCACGAACATGAAAGAAGAGACGGGAAAGGAGAATTTGTTCTGTTGAACTATAATTAAAACAAACATTACATTATTAAACACATTTCAAATTAATTTCAATTACTTGCAATAGAATTAAGTCTCTGAGAGCAGGGCGTGGTTCCTGGTAGGTCGGCGAAAGATCTTCTGTAGAGTTGGCTAGTCAGGTCTTCGGTTTTGAAATTGACCAATATAAATAATTTGTAGAAAATTTCCTTGTAAGAACATATGAAAAGGTTCCAAGTAAAAGTTATGCACAACATAGTCCAAATCAAGAATATCCAAATGAACGAGAATATCCTCCAGGTAAATGGATTGAAGGAAAGTAAGTTCAACTAGTGAGAGAGATAAATCAGCATAGGCACTTTTAAGAAAAGGCACCCAGGAAAGAACCTGGGCACGAAAAATCAAACAACCGAACAACTGATCCGCTCTCACCCCAGTCCCCTTGCATCAAGACTGTGACTGTGCTCATCGTCGGGTGTATATCACCATTTCCCTCAAAAGGGAACATATACTATACACATGATCTTAGCCAAAAGGCCGAGAAGCAGATCATGAAAAGATAGGCAACATGTGTAGTAAAGAGAAGACACCCTTCTTGTTGGGTGGGGGGGGGGGGGGTTAATAGAACCCAATTTAATTAAAGTACTGCCAAAGAGGAGCTAGTACTGCGTAGCGACTACGTACCACTTTAATTGTATGAACACATTCCTAAGGTTTACACAATGAAATAAACTTAACTATGTATGTTGTATAAATGTTTTAATACATTCCTAAGGTACACAATTAAACTACGTACGACAGATGTATAATCCTTGAAAAGAATGCACAGACCTCATAACAATATCTCACATGTGATGAATACTATGTAAAATTGTTTCCACCAATAATGTAAGTTTTAGGAAACTTAACCTTTCCAATTTTTTAAACTGTCTTAATTACTAAGTACAGAAAGCATTCGTGCTTCAATCAATCAGTCAGAAATATTTATATAGCGCCAAAATCAACAAAAGTTGTCCAGTGGCGCTATGAGACATTTACATGAAATTAACCGATGCACGCTTGTTCAAACAGGTAATATCATAAGCAGTTTCTTGAAAATAACTTTTTTCAAGTTGTGTTGTTTATACTTCGATCATTTGTTGTAAAATCTTGTTACCTTTCACCTGGAAATGTTTACTCTTTCTTTCCTTTAGAAGATAGTAACTATCGATTTCGCTACGTCCTATTATTTACTTTTTCAAGTTAGCATATATTACAAATGGAAGTGTAGAAAATGAGCTGGCATTGACAATTAGAGTTATATTTTTGGTAAACGTCTGCAATAAATAGTATACTTGTTAATGGTAATCATATTATATTTGTGTCCGACAGTATAACATAATTTTGTTTAACTATAGATAAAGTGTTAAAAGAAGACGACCGCGAAGGGACTCGAACCCCCAATCTTCCGATCCGAAGTCGGATGCCTTATCCATTAGGCTACGCGGCCGGACGGTATATGGATAGTTAATACAGTATATATACTACAATTATCCCGAGCAGTGACTTTCAGTAAATCTATATTGTAATAATGTCATTGAGTTAACGTTAAGTCAGACTTAGCGTTTTTGGTATAGCGGTCGTATCTGCGATATAAGCTACTTGCCACTGGCAGAAGATTAAATTAAGCCACCCAGTTAGGTACCCCAATGAATAGTCACCATGATACAGTTGTCCGATTAATGCCTGCGTGATTACTGGGAGTGGAACTGTAAGTACTGTAAAAACATGTATCAATTAATCATTACGTTGCCCATCATTACTACTAGGATTAAGCCTAGGCCTGTAGTGTATTCAGTATAGTAGTTAGTCGCGTTGTGTCGTTAATTTTTATACATAGGAAGTTAGGGCCTAACTTAGGCGCAGCCTATGCCCAATTAAGACGCAGACTACTTTACAAGAGCGAAAATCACTTACATCATCTTATATGAGTTAACATACAATCGTTTGATTTAATTTCAATATAATAAGTACAACTTACAAGAAAGTTCTTAGTGTACAAAAAGAACGAATATTTTGGGGACTGTGTAGGCTAGGCCTAATTCTTTCATTATTTCCTAGGCTAGGCCTATCCGGCATTGGAGTCGGACACAAACAAACAACAGAATCATTGAAGGCTTATTGATTGATATATTGGCCAAAGTTTCTTTCTAAAATAGCAGTTTTCTATGGCAAACTTGGTCACAATTGGCAAACTAGGTTAAGATATTTAAAATCCGGATACGGTGGGCAATATAAATCTGCCTGGATGCCAGCGTAAGCCAGTAAGAAGAGGACATATCCATCGTAACCCTATGTGTTTGCAAGCCAAATTATATTAGCAAAGTTCTGTTTCAAACACAATTAGGCCAGTCTAGGTCCTAGCCTAGGCATACAAAACCTCTTATAAGTTGTTTAACTTTTCTAAGGCTAACATTGTCAATCGAACATTCACCTGAATTACACAACAAGATTTAACACACATACAAAATGTTCAAAGTTAGGGGAAATTGTTCTTACATGGAACATTTTGACTGTAGTTTTATGTATGAAAAGTAAAAGTAGCCGAAAGTAGCTAAATTCATGTCCTGTCCATGTAGGTAGTAGCATAGATAGACATGTAAAGTGCTTTTGAATTGTGTTAATTAATCAATTTGATTTTCACAGTGTCAACCTTAGAACTTAAGTTTAATTTTATCCTACACAGCTATCAAAAATGTTTAAAATTGCTACCCTACAGTGGATAAAAGGAAGCATAAATTTGACTGTTTTTAGTTTTTTCACTGATTTATCATCTGAGTTAATATGTACAGTAACCTTCAATTCAAGGTGTTAGGGAAATTTGACTCATGACTGACCTTCTGCTACATTGGGGCGGGATCTGCCTAGATAATCCATGATCAAATGACATAGTTCAAGGGTCAAATTTAGTAAACCAAATTTGGAGTGATCAACATTCCTGTTTTGCTTTTAAGAGAGAATGTTGTGCTCTTAGCATTACTACTAGTCACATGTTGCATTTTGGCTTAATCAATGAGCAATGGTTGAATGTTTGTAATTGTCAACATGAGCAATCACATCTTGAGAACAAGTTGACTCTATGAATGATAGACCAAACAGGTGACATTGAGATTATTCAGGGCCTGTTTACAAATGCACTACAAATGTCTACTGAAGATTTGGCCCAACCAAGTTTGGACGATAGATTGAAAAAAAATAGTTTAGTTATATTTTCAGTGCGTCTAGGTAATAAACGGTTCATAAACACCACTTTGCTAGATTGTTTTACAAATTGCAATAATTTTAAAGCAAAATTTGACTTATTACATCTTTACAGGTGGCTGCAGACCAGGTGATCAGTATTGTCAAAGCTTTCATTGAGCCGTTACAACATGGAGGTCCTCCTCACCCTATCAGTATTACAGTTGCTACTTTTGGGACTTTGTATAGGAAAGGTAGGTTATTACTGCATATTTCCATTTTTTTTTTCAACAAAAGTGCAAAATTTCTACTTTTCGGGTTGTGTTTGTGTTTATTCTTAAATAAATATGTATTTTGTTAAATTATCTCAATTGCTTAAATCAGTAACTCAACTTTTCAGCATTCTCAACTTGTTTCTCAATTATTTTTATTCACCCCCCCCTTTTTTTTTTGGTTGCAAATGTTGTGAGGAATAATTTTATATAATTGGTTGCACTGAACTGATTATCACTTGCCGTTAGTGAGCCTTACTCTAGTATACATGGTTTACGTCACAACTTTTTTATATTCATGCTGTTATAATATTCTCCCTTTGACTATTTCTTCTCGCAAGGTTATTCCACAATGTGCTAATTCACCGAAGACAACTAGATGTCATCAAGAAGGGTAGGTAACTCCTTTAAAAGGTGTGAAGACTCGCGCAAAAAGAAACATCTAATGCCGGTTATTTGACCTAGCTTCGAATGAGGTGTAACAGAAGTGTTAAACACCACCATCGATCCCAGAAAATACACACACAGCTTGCTACCGTCGGTAAAAAGACACTAGTGTACAGTCAGTACATACAGCTGCGGTCAATACCCACAGCACAGTATACAAACGATACAGCGATGGACATCTCAGGTCCAGCTAAAGATAACAATTAAGGTATCACGTTTCATTACTGTCTGCATTTGTAGTGGCACGAACAAAACGCCACTTGCAAGCAACAGAAAGTTACCTTTCTTAAATGGCCGCACGCGGTTTGTGGCGAGTCTTCAATGCCTTTAACAGTTTGAAAATGTAATTGTCTGTTATGCAATGTCAATATCTTTTGGGTATTTCCTATCAGAATCTATTGCAGAAGTAATTTTTGGTCTTCATAATTTGAAAATGGTTTTATCACTTTCAAGCTAATGTGTACATTGGAAGTTTGATTTTTATATCCCCATCAAGTTCCAGCTATAAGCAAAGAGAAAATGAAAGTCATTCATCAATTAGTATATACTGCAGATATGTGCTACTTCATTGGATGCCTAGGGTCCTATGTTTAAAATATGTTTCAGTTTCAATTTGAAATGGTCACGTACACCTGGTTAATGTTTAACAAGCGACAGAAATCTGTCTGTGTAAGATACTCAAGCTTTCAAATTGCTTTGACTGCTACTATCAGAGCTTTTTGAACTAGAGGGACGGTGGAGCATGGGGTGGGGGGGGGGGTGGTGGAGGGAAGTGAAGGACATTGTCTCAAAATGATATTGTAGTTTGAGGTGGAAAGATGGAGCCTCCACTAAAGTACTTCAAAGTACTTGCAAATTTTAAGGATGTCAAGGTTAAGAGGACCTGTAGATTACTCTTAAGAACTGTCAGAAAAACTCTGTATAATCCGCCTTTTCTGTTAGACCCCACACCCCCCACACCCCCACACCTCAGGTTATGAGCTCACATGTCCTGTTCTCACTACATCCGTTCTTGGTTTACTCAATTTATGTTAAAACTGTGCCTGTTAAGACCCTCCATGAACAAGGGTTACGCACTAAACAAATAGACGGAAACTCCCTAATAAAAGCATAGTGCCTCGTGGGTTTCCAATGAAGAAACTGATAGGACGAACCACAGTGTATATGTGAAGAGAAAATGTAATTATTCAAAGTGATCAGATTTGGCATATTTGTTGGAGCTCAGGAAAAAAGCTATTAAGATAAAAAACCACCCATATAGGTCTGCTGTTATTTCGTTCACAGAAATGCCTGATGTCTCAGTTTTCTTTGTAGGCACCTGTGCCCTAAATGCATAGACTGCTTCAGTTTTCATAATGATCATGTGATAATGTAACAAAATGATTGTAGAGGCATAATATGTTTGGCTAATCAGTACCATTATATAAAGTAAATGGAAACTTGATAGTGGTTAAAAGCTGTTCCCCCCCCCCTCCCCCCACACAAAAAGAAAAAAAAAAAAGTGTCCATCAAGTAGGAAAATTGCTCTAGTGAAACATTTTGTAAACTGCAAAGCAGATCTGCATAGCTTCACACAGAACATTAACAGAAACACAAAATAAGACTGCGTAAGTGACGCATTGCATTGTCGGAGCAACCTGTATCATATCTGATCTAGGTTTGTGAAGTTGTGGTCCCTCTTAAAGTAAAGTAAATGTACTTAAGCATAACTCCAAATATGCGTTTGACCATAATTCCAAATATTCAAATACATAGAGGGAGAGGAGAGGATGAGGGAGGGGTCGAGGCCAGTTGGGGGGTGGGGTGCAACGCAAGAGTGATGATTGAAGGACCCAGAAACTTCTTTTTAGTGTTGAGTTTAATTTGTAGCTCCTTTTCCAGATCTTTTTGACTATGCATTTAGTTTTTATGTTTCATTAATTTTTTAATTTCATTATATTTCATGAATGTTATGTTGGATTTACATGTCAGGTATTTCCTGTTTCTATTGGTTTCAACAATTTGGAACTTTGAAATTAATCATCTGTTTAATAATGTTGAAATAAATCATCTGTTTAATAATGTTGAAATAAATCATCTGTTTAATAAGGTTGTCATTTAGCGAGTCTATGAATTCCTTGAGCAATCTGGATTCATGGTGTGCTATCATTGACGACAATTATTCCGGCATCATTAACATCACGGTATTAACTCTCAGTCATCTTTATGTTCTCCTCTGTCAGATGTTACTTGGAACGTATTAACGGAATATGTAAGCCATGTCAGAATTGTTCGGAACAGGATCTGAGGGAGACAAGCCATCCAAGAGAGTGTCGTGCAATGAGTTATCCACAGTTCTGTAAATACCCTGCAAGAAACGATAAGGACGTACCAACAAAGATGGTTGAAGTACAATGTGAGTAGTTAAACCAGAGATAAACCATTAACCTTGTTCCCAATACAGATCCTTGTAGTGGGAAGTATAAGGCCCTGATATTCAACTATTTTGGCTTGGTGACTCCCCCTCCCACCCCCCCCCCAATTTCCATCTTCATCATCTTGGTGACCTTCCAGTGGTGGTGGTTGTGCCTTGGGGATGGCTTTACAGTGGCATACAGTGACCTTCAAGTAGTGGTTGTTGTGCCTTGGGGATGGCTTTACAGTGGCATATATCGACCTTTAAGTAGTGGTTGTTGTGCCTTGCGGATGGCTTTTCACTGCATACATTCAGTATTTTCAAGGGGCGGTGTACAGTAGATTTAATTTTAGAGCAACTAGTTTTTTGGGACAGACGTGCATAATTACCATGAGGTCATCACCATGAGTCTATGCAATAAATACAAATTATATTGATTATTGAAGAGATGTTCTTTTCAAACATAGTTTGGCAGTTTCAAGTCCAAAGCTATTGTTTTAAACACCTTTACTAGTGTTCTATCAAGCCCCTTTTCATTGTTTGCCCAAACTGCACAAGGGGAACATTTAACTAGCCAATCACCCAGCAATTCTTTATGCAAGTTCATCCTGGGTGTTAGCATGCCAGTGAGCGCTTTCTCGCAAATGTGTCACACTGATTCAGAGATCTTTAAACAGTGCAGGTTATGCACATTAGGATAGGCATGACAGCTTCCTCTGTAGGGGGAAACCCCCCCAAAAAAACCTGGAGATGCCCTTGCTAGCAATGAAAGGCTGGCTACATTCGATTATGAGATAGTCAATGTGCAGGGCTGTAGACTTAAGATCTGTGATTTGACATTTTCACGGCATAGTTAGCACGATGGGACAGATTGAACAGTCTGCTTGCAGTTTATGGGTACAATAAGATAACTGATGCTTCTGGCATGAAAGACCTCAAAAGAGTTGTTTTCAAATTTTTTCATCACAGTGGACAGTCCACTTTTAGGGAATTTCAGTCAGAAGAACGGCAAGTGGGAGGTGTTCTTTTACAACGAACTTGCAGAAGAAGGAAAACAGGTAGGTTTGCAGTACCGTTCTATCAATCTTTGCTAGCTTTGCCTGATGCTAGTAAAGCAAATCTTCTGCTGAGATGGTTTGATGGTAAAGAGATTTGCAGTGTGTTCATCTGGCATTAAATAAGGTCATCCAATGAACCTACAACAAATGGTAGTTTAGGTTGCTCGAAAGCCGAGATCGAAACATCTCAGAAGAGAAGAACAGTGTGTTTGTATGTTTGGAAAGAACACCAGAAATGAATTGTTAAATATTTATCATAGAGCCATTCCTGGTAGTACCAAGAGCGTATTAAAGTGAGTTCGATTTAATATCATGGTGTCTAGAAATATAATAGGCCTGACTACTTGGTCTCGAAGAAAGAAGTTTTACAAAGAAAAAGAAAAAAAACAGCCTAGCATTGGGGTTATATTTGGGATTAGAATACTGGCTATGTGTTTCTGTCTGTCTGCAAAATAAACAGGCATTTCTAGTTAGCTCATTCAAGACACATTACACTTCTGAAAATGGAATGTGTCAAATTATATCGGTTTTAGAAAGTTGTTACTTTACTAACTATTTAAATGAATTTTCACTTCTGAAAAATCAAGTTTAACCTAACAAAGCTCCTTTGTTTATAGCCTAGTGTCAGTTTGCGGCAGGGGTGTTACATTTGTTTTTGAAGGGCACAAACAAAAGCTAGAAGATGGAGACCTGGAACTGTGTTTACCTCACAATTGTGGAGGACGTCTAAAATGCAGTAGCCCACCCACTAGTGGTTGCATCTGTTATGCTTTATTCCCATATACCGATCAGATAGACTCAAGTAAACTATAGGGTAACATTCTTCAGCATCAAGTCTGTATTATTGCTCGTACAAGCTAACGACCGGCAACTTTGTCCCTGGGTTATATACAAAAAATTGTCTTCATTTATAAAGCAAAGACACATCTCAAATGTTTTTTTTTAATTTTTTTTAATGTAACTGTTGAAGTTTTCAATCATCTGCTGTGACATTAGCAGAACAAAGTTGACACTTTATTTTGTTAAATAACATGTGGGTGGGAAACTCTCCTCATCAGTGAAGGTTATATTGCACAACCCAGTCAACTACTATTTTCATTAGTACTGACAGAAAGTGAAATGCCAATCGTTCATTGTCCTCTAATGACTTCCTATTGTATCCTTTGTTTTACAAATTATGTTCACGTCTTGCATTTGTGGCTCATATATCAAATAGTCCTTCACACAGTTCGAAACGATTAATCGAAAGTGATTTTAAAGTCATTGTGTATGAACTAATTGTCTGTAATTGATGTAACTCATCTATGTTATTGTATTACACTAGTTGGTCCTCCTGCATGATTGTCACTCATGATCTAATAATTGAATTCTTGCAGTTTTAACAGATTTCATGCTTAGCAGTCACATTACTAGCTAATTTTTCTCTTTTTAATAAAAGTTTCACTGGTCCCCTGACCAACAAGGGAATAGTGCTAACTTTGTTAATTTAGGCGAGGATAACAGCTAGGTACTTGACATCATACAGAACTCGGACATGTGGGTGTATAGAACAGAGAAATATATTGATACAATTGCCGACTGAAACACCCCTTCATGTAAATCACACCCTTCACGTAAATCACACCCTTCACGTAAATCACACCCTTCATGTAAATCACAAATTAGGGAATGATGGAATTATAACATTAGGAAATTATACATGTAAGACCCTTGATGACTTTTCACATGTCTTCTGATACTTAAAGTTCATTGATAGTTCAGATGATAATTCAATCCAAAAGTTTAAGATAGTTCAATATTGATAGTTCCAAATTGATAGTCCAATATTGATGATTCAAAATTGATAGTTCAATATTGATGATTCAAAATTGATAGTTCACTCCGCGAATTGATACACTGTTAACTCTGGTGTATACTCATGATTTTGTATCCAAACTTTATTGTTCAGTGAGCTTTAGGTCACGCGATGGTTTCACCAACTCCCGTCTTTTTGGGCACGCCCTCTTTATGCTAGCACCCCTTTGTCTCCCAGTCTCCGCTGATGATGGTCGAGAACTGCAGGGTACAAAATACGTTATCTAGTATTTTGTCTACAAATGCTCTTGAAATTATCCCGAGCGAATTTGTAATACGAACCCTAACCACAGTGAATCTTCCTGCAGATGTGAATTTTCCTTTGGGATATTGAAGTGCATATCACATAATAACAAAATCCACCACCAAGTCCTAAATAATCACAAACCCACCACCAAGTCTTAAATAATCATAAGGCTCCCAATTCTACAATGCCCCAATATTATAATGCCCCCACTAACTGCTCCAATACAACACTTGCTATATAGATACTATCTCAACCCCTAGAGCAGCTTCACATGACCATGATTATTCTAGAACATAATTAGTTTAACAAGCTAACTCTCGGTATCCAAAATATATCATGCCATACCCCAAGACACCTTTCTCCTCTCTAAAGTGATCCCTGATTGCATTATCTTGTAACACATTTTATTAAGTATTATTGACATATCCCCAAGGCTAGAGCCAAA
Source organism: Apostichopus japonicus (assembly GCF_037975245.1). Taxonomy (NCBI): domain Eukaryota; kingdom Metazoa; phylum Echinodermata; class Holothuroidea; order Aspidochirotida; family Stichopodidae; genus Apostichopus; species Apostichopus japonicus. Next base: position 3,768,042 of record NC_092579.1, read on the forward strand.
GTTACCTAGGTTGGGATACGACCCCCCCCCCACCCCCACAATAACAGGGACACCTCAATAGGCAATGAATAGAATAAATACATTCTAATACCTTGAAACATCAGTCCCCACATGTTCTTAACAAGGATAAATAATGTGACTTACTTCATACTGGGCTTTGACTTGCTCCTGCTCTCCAGGTGCAGACTGGCGCCACGATACTTCCACACAGAACCGGTTACTGGTCAAATTAACTCAGGTGGTGACAATAATTAATATATGGTTTTTGCTTATAAAATGTTGGCCTCGCAGACTAAGCTTCAAGCATCTCAACAAGCCTGAAGTACCCTCACAGGGTCTTACCACAACAGTAAAAATAACCAACACACCACACCCACAGAGGACACAGCCAGTCTTGTACAACTGTACCTTTCAAACCCTGGTAGTCAAGTGAGGAATATTCTCCAACTCTGAAATGAATGCATACCATGTACCGCTCAAAACATTACATAACACAAAACAAGACACAAACAAGACAAATATGCAGGACACAGAGGGATAAAGCTACTACTTTCAAGCCAGGTTCAATCTAGCTCGTGCCATTCAGAGTCACTCAAGTGACTCTGAATGGCTTATACAATAGGGACTAGTATCTGCTGTGACAAAAAGTCATCAACATTTAGTTGATAAAGACCAGCTTCACTGCATTCTTACACCCGTTTGTCCAAACTGTTGCGTGTTTAACACATTGAAGCAGGTTTAGATCAAATTAAGTGTTTGCGGGCTGTTGAATGCACACTCTAAAAATTCCAAACACACACCTTTTTACCAATGCTCTTCATTCAAAATGCCCATTAATTTTATTTTTTCCATTTTTCCCCTCCCCTACACCCCCCCACACCTGCACAGGAGAATTATGCCAGAGTGGGTAAGGTATGTTCACAAGAATGGCAGAGAGACAAATCCCAATGGAACACCTTTCAGAAGGCAAGATTACTCTGCATATCGGGTGACGAGGAGTTCAATTATCTTAGTAAGTATTGGGTTAAATACTTTTGAATTTGACTTTTCTCATCACTCACAAGAGAATATTTTACAAAGTTTTACTGAAGTATAGAGATGGATTAAAAAATATTGTGTTGTGGAGATGGGAGAGGGGAAAGCTGGGGGTAACATGTTTGCACTTGTTTGAAATTATACTTCCCCAATAAAGTTTCCTTCTGCAACTTTTTCTGACTACATTTGAAACTGAAATCGCAATTGACATGCATTTTAACTCAGTTGCCCTTGTAGGACAGTTTCATAGCAAAGAGGCTCAATGTTGGAGAAATCATGGACAGATGCTGATTTTTTTATGAAGCCAATCAATTTCCATCTGTGAATTAAAAAACTTTGTCTACAATATGTAAAGGGAATGGTTAACACATAAAGAAGCAAATCTTACATCAGACAGTAAATTGTGGCTAAAGCATTAAATGATGATGAACTATTCTAAATGGTATTCCTAAGACACATGAGTTTGCTTCAATATTTTATCAGTTGTTGATTTTAAGTAAAAAAAAAATGAAATTATAGGAAATATCAAAGAAAGCATAAAATGTGTCCTCTTCATTTTGTTTTTTCATATCTCTCTTGATTACAGCTGATATCAAAAGTATCGATGAGGATATATCACGATATTATGGTATCTTTTCACAAAGACGGTAAGTCTGTCTCTTTTTCTTCCCATCCTCTTCCACGGCTTATCACCGTTCTTCTATTTCCCATCACCTCCCCTTGCAACATCTGTCATCACCCCTTCCACCACCCATCTGCTCTCCTCCCCCTTCTCTCCTCCCCTCCCCCCATCTACCCTGTTACTTTCTCTGAAGTAAAATGAATGATTGGTCTAGTTATTTAATTGTAAGATTATTATAAGATAAGAATTATGTTGTTAACATTAGCCCACAGAGTATATTACTCAAACTGAATAGGTATGCTGTATTGGCCCCCAAATATGCTAGATATTCAAATAAGGTCACCTTTGGTCGAAATTCTCAGACTTTTTCTATTACAACTTTTGAGGAAATTTGCCTCACTGGGACATTCAGTCATCTTGTGTGTTCCTTAAAATTGTCTGAGAACAATTTGGAGAGTAAAGACCTCCAGGAAAGTTCTTTTTAAAAATTTCTAGCAATAATAGTGCGCTTTAATTTGGGGCCTATACTTGACTACCTTTACTCAGAGAGTTTGCTACTGTAGGCCTGACTTAGGACTTTAGTAGATGTCGTAAGTATATAAACCGTATGCTGGAAACCATTCTGGCACAGGTACATTTCCCACAACCCATCGAAAAAACAAACGTTTTGACATCTGAACAAGGTGTAGAAATTCTCAAAATTTCTGTCTGTTTTTTTGAGGACTATATGTCTTTGGTCTTGGACGATTGTATTTTTCTCCAAGAATTTTCAAAGCAATGCAGGTCTCTTGTTTTTTCATAAATTTCAGAAAAGGGAGTACACGCAGCGCTGTTTGCAGTTTCACTCCTGGGAGCATTGTAAATGCTTTTTCCAATGGGAATTACTGTGATCCTGGAGCCTTTGACTATGCTGATGGTGTGCATCAACTGCAAGACAGGAGTTTACCAAAGATAAAGGTTGACTTAGGTTTAATACTCTCAGTTAGCATGTATTGTGAAACTATACTCTCAGTTAGCATGTATTGTGAAACTATACTCTCAGTTAGCATGTATTGTGAAACTATACTCTCAGTTAGCATGTATTGTGAAACTATACTCTCAGGGTAGCATGTATTGTGAAACTATACTCTCAGTAAGTATTTATTGTGAAACTGTGAAAAAAATTGTGAAACATATTCGAATAATGGAATTGAAACGAAATGGAAATTTTTTCAATTATCTTATTTCGAGGGAGTGTTGGGGTTGGTTTTGTTACAAGTATTTCTATGTGCTGGTCAATTTCATACTGTTCAAAGGCAGTGGTGTAACACAGTTTTTAAAAGAAAATAAGGTTTATGGAATATTTTTTGCCAGTACTGTCTTTTACCGTGAGTAGGTAGATATTGCAGAAAGTGGTTGATTTCTGTGAATGGATATTGTTTAAATATTTCTGTCTTCTGTCTTGGAAGTAACAATTGGAATGATTCTTCAATCTCTTGTTGGTTAATGAACATCCTGGCATTGTTAAATAGAGAAAGTTTTTGCTTGTAAAACACCTTTCGCTAGGTTAAACAGGATTTCCCTTTTTTTCATACCTATTTATTTTCATCTCATAGAAACTCTTCGTTACTGTCCTTCCATGTTATGAGATTACAGTTTGTTCTTAGACAGTATATTAGTTCTTTTGAAGATCATCGCCTGTTTTCGTTACAAATCTTTGACTTCTGTTGATTATTCAACAGTGCAATGGCAAAAACCTCACCGATTGGGAAACAGCTTTCATCAGGACACATTCGCTGATGGCTGCGGTCGTAACAGATGACGCACCTCTGCTCATTGCTGACAGACATTTGACAAAGGCTGCGTACCACACAAAGAGATCTAAGGATGGACTGTCTTATACAGTGTTCTTTGTGGGGACAGGTTAGTACACTTCAACCCACAGTTAATATACTAAAGATGTCATATTGCTTTCCCTGTGGTGTCAAACTGTCCATGGTTTTAGTAAAATACACAGAGAATTTTGAAAGTGCCAAGTAATTTGGGGCTAAAACCAGGACTAAGGAGAGATGTTCTCAGGATTGCAAGTCTATCCTGTGCTCAACCAACTGAAATATTTGCAGGACTGAGTCGCAGGCAGTCGCAGTAAACCACTTCCTTCTTTGCTTGGGCTGCATAATACCGTGCATGTAAAAAGAAAAACAAAAACTGTGTTAACCAGGGATGGAAACCCCTGTGTCATTGGTAACAATCCGGAACGCAGAATGGGAGAAGTGTTTTAAAGGGAACCTCAGCTTCATGATATATAGATGTATTATACCGTAGGTGACATAAATTAAAAACAGACTGTTCTGTCAGTTTCTTTTCCATTCATGAGTATTGTTTAAGAGGTGTACATAAAGGAGGCAAGCCGTGTCGCATAGTTTTGGTTGCGGGTTGTCGTTTGGTCTGTACCATTCCATGTTATTGTTTCACTGTGTCCATACAGAAATTTTGAGCATCAAATCCTGACAAGAGCGAAATACTAAAAGCAGTCTCTTACAGCAACTGACAATACAAAGAGAATATATTTAATTCCAACCACCCCACCCCCCCCCTCCCCATTTATATCGTAGAAGACAGTGTCTTTTCTCTCTGTGTCCATGTTTTCAATTCATTTTCTTCATTGCAGAAGAGGGCAAGATACTGAAATTCCTCGAAACAAAGAGGGGTCAACTCAACATCCTAGAGGAAGTAACATTGATACCAGAGGTGGGAGAGGTTGTCGCCATGGAGATGACAAAGAATGGATCAGCCCTGCAGGTCATCTCGTCTAACCAAAACGATCCATTTCTCCTCCCACTTCACAGATGCAGTCAAATGTCAAAGTGGTGAGTGTGTTATGTATTTCAAGACGCAAAAAACTTGATGTCTTTTCATAGGATCAATTTGAGAAATTTCTTGGCTGAGATGCAGAATTGAGAGGGGTAGAGAGAGAAACAGGTAAAAAATAATAAATCGGTGAAACAGTTCTAGGCTCTGCAGACAGCAATTGATTGATTGATCAAGCAGTTAATCTATCGACCTACGCATCTATCTGTCTTCTCACCAACTTTCCTTCCAGCCAAGAATTGATTGATTGATTGATCAAGCAGTCGATCTATCGACCTACACATCTTTTTATCTTCTCACCCACAAACTTCCTTCCAGCCAAGAATTAATTGATTTGTTGATTGATTGATCAAGCAGTCGATCTATCAACCTACGCATCTATCTCTCTTCTCACCAACTTTCCTTCCATCCAAGAATTGATAAAGGTCTAACATTAGTACCACTTGTAGAAAGTTTAGACTTTTGAAAGAGATGATTCCATGTTGTTTTTTGTTGTGTTTGTTTTCTCCAATCACAACACTCTTCTTTATTCTTGCAGCTCTTGTCCTCAAGATCCCTTCTGTATTTGGAACGTAGAGGAAAGTGAATGCCAGGAATATGATGGCCTTAACAGGTAAAAAAAAATCTTGCCTCGACTTAAACATTTCCACAGAGCACTAAATTTGTTTTAATTTCATCGATAAACTCTTCAACCCTTTATTAATGTGAAGATTCTAAGCATCATCCATTACCCTGCACATGTAGTAAGTTAAAAAATTTGAAATCACATCAGTCATATTTATTTATTTATTTCTTGCAGTGGGGAAGGCTTTAACCAGTCTGTGGAAGCTGTGGACCTTTGCCTAAGTAAGTTTTCTTTGGCACTATTTGTGCGCATTTTTTAGCTCATTTTAGCTCATGATAGCATATGCGAGAAGAGTGTTGAGGAATCAGAGGTTGAAAATATCTTACAAGGGTATTAGGGACATTCTCTGAAAACAAGCAAATTGCTTTATTCTTTCTACTAAATTGTGCCAGGATAGCCAGCAAATTTCTGTGCCAATACCCACCCTTCACTAGTGAACCATAAACAGAATTGTTTGAAGAAATAACTTAAAGTTATGTTTAGTAGAAACCAGTGAATTTGGTGGAAAGCAAACATAGCATATATACATATACACATTCACACATACCACATATGTACACATGCACACATACACACATCCCACATATTGAAACATAGCACAAACACACATCCCGCTTACAATTCACATATGCACACACCATACACATACACACTTTCCACAAATATGTACACATGTATTTATACATATACACATACACACATCCCACAGCATACACACATATACACAAAGCACATACACAAAGCACATACATAAGCACAAACACAGCAAGCTGTGGTAAGTAAGAGTTAAGTATGTTGGTTCTGTTAAGGTATGTCTCTCTATTCCCATGTTCCAAACAACCCCGTCTCATAATATTTTCCAGAGGATGTCAGACAGGTTCCTACTGTTGTCAGATAGTTACCGGGTACATGGAACATCCAGACACAGACATAGAATTTGTAATGTTTTCTTATCTCTGCTGAACTTCCTTGATTGAGTTCAACTCGATGACTGATGTATAAGCAATGTACATTCAGCATTTCCCTGATAATGGTTTGTACTCTTAGAGGAAGTGAATGGCAGGAAAAGGCGCGTTACCAAGAACAATAACAGCTTTCCATGAATACAACACTCATATGTCGTGGGACACTGTAATATATTTTACTTCACTTTAAAGTGTCAGTTGTATTAAGAATTCAATCCTAGCTGTTATTGATTGACTACTGTCATTGAATTTCGTCCCTATGATCAGCTTTGATTTGTTACACCATATCATTCATATTTTCACTCTTAAGGTATCTAAGGTGGTTCACCCCTTGCATAATATTTTTTTTTTTAAAGTGTATCAACATTAAGCCAAAATTCCCTTGCCTATGTACATGAGCAAACATAGAACCAAGTTTGATATTAAAATTCCTTGTAAAATTGTCAAAGTTAAGAAACAGATTTCCCTAAAGAGGCTTGAATGCTCCATTTCTAAACTTGTAGAACAGGATTAAATATATAACGGAAAGTGTGAATATTTAGTGGCTGTCCCTTGTCCTGCAATGCCTCAAGTCATCTCACACCATCCTTGATTATGTTTAGTTTCAAGTTAGCGTGAGTTTATATATATGCTACTTTTTCCATCATCTTTCAACATGTCAGAAAATCAGGTAATGGATAAGCAAAAGCAATCAACAGAATTTGTTGCTGACATGATATTTTAATGAAATATCTTTTAAGAACGATTTAACAATACAACTTGCCAAACAAGGTAAATAATTGGCATGCAGTAGAAACCTTGTTCTTCCGACCATTAATCTGAAAATTGCATTTCTTACAATTGCAGAAACAACAAATTAGAAAAAAGGAAAAATTCACAAAATTTCATCTTGCATTGTTTGAATTGAGAGGCTTCACTGGTCCAAGCTATCGATGCGCTACTTTAGTAATTCAAGAGATCTTCAAGTTTCCAATAGCATTGGTTATTCAAAATGGCCAATATCGACTAGAAAAATTACATTATTAAAATAAAAATATATTAAAAATGTTTTACAAAAATTCATTTAAAAATTGTTGATTTTTTTTTAAATTAATTTTTGTTTTTAAATGTTTAAAAACAATTTTTTTCTGCGATACCTTCAATGGCAGGAAAGGAAATTGGTGAGCCTTTGCTAATGTCAACTTACAGTTTGTTGCAACCTACCACCACAGTGGAGGATATTATGGGCGCCCCAAAGGGAGCAGAGTCTAAGTCTAATCCGAAAGAAGGTAAGAAAAAAAAACAGGGTGAAACAAGTTTGTTCTTTTCTTAAAAAATATAATTGAACAAGGAGAATAGTGCCCGCTCTATCAAGCAAAACAAAAATATTTATTTCCATGGTAACTATTTACTGTATACTTCAAGAGTGTGAATGCATTACTAAAGCATATAAAGTAAGGGTCCTCGAGTAAATTTCTTTTGAAGGCCGGAGGGGAAAAAATTATTGGGACGTGGAGAAAAGGGTCTCAGAGAGAGCAAAAGTGTCACTATTCACCTAGAATGAGCCACTTGCAGCAGTACTAGTAGGCTGATAGGTGGCTCTAGCATGTAAGGCCTTAAATCTCTGCATATTTGATTAGTGTTTAAATTGTGGCCAATTTATTGACTTGTGTTTTTGATAGATGCTAGATTCAGGGATGCATTATAAGGTATGGTCAAATTTTACCTTTCCATATATGTCATAAAGTATGGACCTAATTTAAGGGCGGGATTTTTGATGTTGTCCTAACTAATGGTATTTAACATATAACTGGCCTTGTACAAAGAACAGAGATAATGAAAGGTGGTGCTCACATTGGTTTGTAATTAGTGGGGGGTGTACAAAGAACAGATAATGTAAGATGGTGCCAACATTGGTTTGTAATTACTGGGGGGGGTGTACAAAGAACAGATATAATGTATGATGGTGCTAACATTGATTTTTAATTAGTGGGGGGTGTACAAAGAACAGATAATGTAAGATGGTGCCAACATTGGTTTGTAATTACTGGGGGGGGGGGTGTACAAAGAACAGATATAATGTATGATGGTGCTAACATTGATTTTTAATTAGTGGGGGGTGTACAAAGAACAGATAATGTAAGATGGTGCCAACATTGGTTTGTAATTACTGGGGGGGGGTGTACAAAGAACAGATATAATGTATGATGGTGCTAACATTGATTTTTAATTAGTGGGGGTGTACAAAGAACAGAGATAATGTAAGATGGTGCTAACATTGATTTGTAATTAGTGCGGGGGAGGGGGGGGGGTTGAGGGGATTAATGTAAGCTTTCAGCTTCAAACATATTCATGACAGAGTATCATCACTGCATGCTCACTCAGAAGAACCAAAGACACCCAATACAGGTAGGGTCCTCCTAGATTGGAACTTAGGCAGTGAATGTTCAGCTCTGGGTGGAGAGGTATATAAGAGGTGCAAGATAGCAGGGTCAACCCTCACTACCCAATGAGTATCCTGTCAGTAGAAGCTAATGGGAGAGAATGGAATTGTTTATGTTAGATCAACATTTAATGTGATAGCAAAACCACACTTCTGCCGAACAAAAGAGAAAGATGAACAAGTGTAAAGCAAACATGTAAGTTCATGTAATACTAGTGTATGCAGGGCCAACAACATCTTGCTTTTAAAGTTGCACAGAACATTCATAGTTAATGGGATAGTGAAGCTGTTAGTCGTCAGCGTTGTATCAAAGGATAACCTTAGGCAGATTTTTAGTCTTGATATGTTATAGTACAACCAAAAGCTATAAAATAAATTAGTGTTACTAACAATTCTGTAAACTTTTCCCATTTTAAAATATGATAAATCATTGGAATGCTTCTTTAAGGCTGAAATGATGATGACATCTGCTCTTCAGAGCAGGCCTAAATGTTAATGTTTATCCATCATTGTTTTCATAAATCCCAATAACGCAACCAAACCATGTTCTTTTAACTTGATATTAAAAACAAAGCACACAATAACTCAATCAAACCATGTTCCTTTAACATGACATTCCACTCCAATTGTTCTTGACAAATATGCACTACATTGTAAAATATCATTTAGCTGAGGAAGTGACGTAATTTTCTGTGCGTTAGACTATCTAGTCCAGCCACTTTGAGTAATGATCCTCAGATGTTTAAAGGATCATTTTCTCAAAACTGAAAAATGTTATAGAAATACAAACTAGACTGATAGCAGGGTGTGTTTTATCGGTCTTCAACATATCAAAATTAATCTTATTGCCAAAAGTCATCCAGTGATATCACAATATATGATGACATCACCACCTTTCGATGTCTCCCTCTGGCTTGTATGAGGCTCAACGGACCTTCGACAAACATCGTCCGCGGCAATGATATACAGTGCACTGCTTGTGAATGTTCACCTGTCGATACTTCACATAACTTGTGTCTTTTATTTGAACTTTTCATCAACAGATCCAAGTGTTGTCTCTTTGGGAATTATTGGGGTAATAGTTGTGTTAATAATAGCAGGAATTTTGACAGTGGGTTTTTTTGTTTATCAGAAGTGGATCAAACCACACCACCAAGGTAAGTGTAACACTCAAATACTCCATAATGCATATTCCTTGGCAAACCACTACAGAGTCTGTACTACTGTACTGGTGCATAGTGTATGCATGTGTGTGTGTGTGTGAGATGAATAAATTAAAAAACCAGGGTTGCATATGGGCCCTGGAAACTCAGGGAAAACTTGAATTAATTTTTGAAATTAAATTAATTCTTGAATTAAAAAAACCACCTTGCCACCATATTACCCACTCTGTGTCACCAGTTTTATTTATACAAGAAAATGTTACAAGATTGTTTATTCCTTGCCGATGGCAAAAGGAGTCTTGCCATTGTGATGGCATGTTTGTGCATGTGTTGAGTACAATATCCCTGTATAGTCATGTCTGTGATGTTCAAAGGTCAACATCTGAATGGAAGAACCTTGTCATTTTCTGCAAAGCATAAAGGTCATTTGAGTTCAGCAGAGGTCAAAGTCTGAAAACTATGTGAACAAAATAACTCAAGAAGCAAAACTTGGAAGGTCTTTGTAGTTGGTGTGCATTATTATTATTATTATTTTTAACTAATATAAGAACTGTCTGTGCAGTTTGCATTAAATGTTCTCATATTTTGGAAGTGTTGTGCCAAGAAATCACCATCAGCCTGTGCAATGGCTTCCTGGGTTATGCTAATTATAAATGAGGCAGGTTGTAGACTTTTCGGTGATCCTGCTCGACCTATTGAGACGAGAATACATAATTATCTCTTCCCTACAGTCTCAAACCACAAAACTACCTCCACCTGGAATTCTATCGAGATAACCCCCGGTAGTAGATGGCGGTTACAGGGGGTCAACGCCGAGACAGACAAAGTCAGAAACTGCTGGGGAAAGCTTGTCAAGTTGAAATTTAAAGGTTTATCACCGATGACCTCTTACACTATCACGAGGTATAATGAGCAGACAGAAAAAATAAGCACGAAAGGTATCAATTTATTTCCCTTTTTGTAATACTGCCGTAAATCCTCCTGATTAATGATTTCTTTGCTTGCTTTCATGCCAAAAGAAGGATGCCTTTATTTTGTGGTTTCAAACGTCTCTTCTGCTGTTTCTTCCTGTTCGCCTGGTTTCAGTTCGTTGCTACATTACATTCTTCACTTGTGCATCCTTTTGTTCATGTAGCCTCTGACATATTCCTTTCCATTCAGAGAGTCAGCTGTATGTCTGATGTATTATAAACAATAACAAGAAATGCCTCCACCCTTGTTAATCAAAGTACCTCAACGATCACCGTTTGACCTGTGTGAAAGAAAGAAATGTGATGATATAACTTCTTGAAACATCTAAGAAAAATCTCAGTCCTTTTGTGAGATATCAATTTTCCTTAACACACAAGTCTGAATGTATGATCAAGTCTAAATATGACATTGTTGTGCCACATGTTCTTCAATTTCTTATTTTGTTTTTCTTTTGATTTATTTATTACAAGAATTATCTTCCTACAATGGAGATGGGTTTGTAAATGCTGACTCTAAATTACTGAAGCTCTTAACGAGAGCTAATGAGGACATTTGTTTAAGTGTGGACACCAATAACTCTACCTTACAAATATATAAACAAAACAAAAAAAACAGATAATAGAAAAAGGTTTCAGATTCCAGTGATGACATTATGACATGTCAGAATAGACAGAAACGACAACATCAACAAAACATGAAATCTCATTGGAGATGGCTGTAGAGACAATGATTCTACGCCACACACATGTCATTTGAATAATCAATATGCCAGGTATAGCCTAACTTAATAGTTAGGCTACTGTACTACTTTGTATAAAAGATGAATTTATCTTAGATGTTTCAAGAAGTTATATTATCAAACTTGTCATTTAGATTGAAGAAGATCCTGCTAGGATCGAAACGTCATGCCAACTTACATATGTATAAAAGCTACCAGTAACTGTTGTTGTGTGTAAGCTTAACAACAAGGTTAGGCTGCTGAGATTATCCTAGCCTACATTTATCTCAGAGGGAGGCGGATGGGGTTGGGTTGAGAGGCAGGAGGGCAGTGGCTAGTGTAGGTAAAGTATAACATTTCTTCTCAGTAATGCATTAGGCAAATTTCAATTGTTTTTCAAAGGTCCGTCCATAGAAATCTTGTCCGATTCTTTAAGCAAGACATCGGTGGAAGTACGTGTCAGTAATATGGATCAAGGTTTCGAGGGTGAGATCCTAATGACGCCTCTCCCCGAGGCCCTGAGTTCTCATGTGCAAATGAAGCCGATCCCTACCGATGGAGAAGTCATCAGGATGGACAGTTTATTTCCAAATGTCAACTACAATTTGCAAATTAAGCTGGAGGAAAAGAACATGGACAAGGAAAGACAACGACAGCCATTCATTAAGGATGTTCAGTCTGTTAGGACAGAAGGTGAGCAATGTTGTCATACTAAGTTTAAAAAATTCAGGCTTTTGTGATGGCTGTGAAACATTAAAACCAACACTGCAAGCTCGTTAACCAACAGTTAAAGATTCTCGTCTCTTCTGTGCTCAGTGTCAAGCTCTTATCGTCCTCCATGCTAACTTCAAAGAGCATCTTTTTCAACTTGTGAGATAATTGGCAAAATTTATAGAGGATCATTCTGGTCGCAGAAAATGTGTCGTTATATTAACGAGAAATATATTCCATCCCTGTTGGTTGAAAACCTCATCTCGTCCATCTGCTTGTCACTCTCTGGTGGACTTTGCTGATTGAATGTAATCTTTTTCGGTCGGCTAGTGTTAACACCAGTCGGTACTCCAGGAGGAAGTGGATCTAATTACTATAAATTGATCTGTGATGTCAGATGTTATTTTTCCCAATAGTTTACATTCCTATTATCATTTGTTCTTGTTGATTTTTTGTCCTACAAATGTGATACATTGTCCAAAGTTTGCTTGATTTGTTTTAGTGTGTTTTAGAATCTCATCAAAATGCAACTTTTTTCGTTGAAATACTAAATTTCCGCCTTGGATGAATGATTTAAATATAAAGAAAAACAAAGACGCTTTCAGATTAATTGCCATGTATGACATCAATCTGCTCTTCTCAGATCACCAAATTTTGAACAAACAGAAAAAGGTCATATTTTCACCATACAATATTATGATATGAGGAGTTATTATGCAAAGACTTTTGAGCAATCTTCTTCTTAAGAAATCAACTTCGGCCACCTGAATATTACCTGAAAGCAGATTGTAACTGTCTACTCCTGGGGGGGGAGGAGGGGGGTGCATACATGTCTTGCTGGTGAAGTTTCCAACTGAATTACCTGGCCCATTGCAGATCTACCATGTAACCAACATATTCACCCAATTGCAAATGATGGTCTAGAATTTCAGGCCTGTATTTAATTGAGCATTGAAGAAAGATTTTGACTTTCCATCAAGCATTTAGCATGCTAAAACTGACTGCATCATGTAACTTAAACCGTTGGTTGCTCTAGTTTATATTTACTTTGTAAGTTTATGAGGATGTTTTTTTCTTTTTTTCTTTAATTCCTTGCCAAAGGCCAACTTGGTATCTATGTGATGATGTGGGTGACTGTAAGTGTGTGTGTAGGCTTGTAAAGACTGTAACACCAAAATTAGGTGTGGATTAAGTACATGCTTTACATGCAAGTATAAAAACCGTATACTTTTCTGTGAAGGTGAAATGTCATTTGAGGTCAACAAAGGTCAAACTCTGAAAACCTTATATACACCGTAGCTACAAAATGAAGGTTGGGTAAACTGCATACTTTGTATGTGGATCCACTTTGTACAAGAACCCTGTCCTTTCTGTGGAGGTCAAATGTCATTTGAGGTTAAGGGAGGTCAAACTCTGAAGATGTGGTAAACACTGTAATTCCCAAAAGGAAAAGTTGCATAAACTTCATACTTTGCATGTGGACCCACTATAGTAAGTAAAAAAGCTTTATTATTTGCCTTATTTGATGTCACCAGAGGTCAAAGGCTGAAAGCTGGTACTTACGATAAATCAAGAAGATTGCTTCAATCTCAGTTTGCAGCAGAGCAAAAGAAAATTGGATCTTATAATTTTTAATTGAACATTTTGTTTACACAGGAGAGAAATTTACAATCCAGAGTGAGGAACATGGGGGCAGTTTCCTGGTGTGGGACAAGAACGACATAGATACAAGGATAAGTGAGGTGATTTTCAGTGGATGTTGCCTAGATCCGGTATCAGGAAGTCCAGGCAATGGTTCTCTATATCTGGGAAAACTGCCTGAAACAGAGAACATGAAGTTTGAAGTTAAAGCCAAGATGAAGGACGGGGACTCGTGCGTGGAATATGAAGTTGCAAAGACAGTCTGTGATCAAAGAAACAGAGGTTGGTGAAGAACAAGCATTGTTTAGTTACTTTAATCAAAATAAAATAAAATAAAACTGCTTATCCACTAGAGAGCCTGTGTAAGAGAATGTGTAAAAGTAAGTTGGCGTGAGGTTTCGATCCTAGCAGGATCTTCTACAAAGGCTAAATGACAAGTAACAGTAACAGAAGGGACAAAAACACGCAGAGAAGACAGAGAGGTTAATGAGCATGGTGAACACAAAGAGATAGATGTAAGGGGATTAGTAGACAAGGGATGGAGAGAAGAAAGAAAGAAACCAACAGGGGAAGAGGAGAGGTAGGAGATAAACAGTTACTTTAATAACAGAATTAGAGTCAGTTTGCTCTGTTGGTATCTCTGAGGTTGGTGAAGAACAAGAACGGTTTTTTATTTTAATGAGAGTTAGTTTGCTTTGTGGGTATCTCTATTCGAGAGAACAAAGGTAAACATAATGATTAGTATCAAAAGAAAGATTATTCTTTAAGAGTGACTTAAGATGCAACTCAGTTTAGCTGACCATTACAAAATACTGCCATTATTCCAGGTTAAGACTGCTATATACCACTTTTGATATTTGAAAAATGTGCCTTTAAACATCTGAGGCTGATCAACGAAAGTGGTTTACTCGGTCTGAACACAGAGACACGTCAGGTCAGCTTGGTCTGAACACAGAGACTGTTAGGTCAGCTCGGTCTGAACACAGAGACCGTCCGGTCAGCTCGGTACACAGAGACCGTCAGGTCAGCTCGGTCTGAACACAGAGACTGTTAGGTCAGCTCGGTCTGAACGCAGAGACTGCTTGGTCTGAACAAAGAGACCGTTAGGTCAGCTTGGTCTGAACACAGAGACCGTCAGGTCAGCGCGGTCTGAACACAGAGACCGTTAGGTCACTTTCTCAGGTGGGGCAAAAAAAGGGATACGCTGAAGATTTTTATGGCCTCAGATGACATGTTTACATAGCTGTACACATGGTGTTGAATGTCACTAAAAGGTGTTCTGTTGTTTGCACATACCTGAAAGAACATGTTTTAGTTGGTTTAAGAATTTATCCCCCACCCCCCCTACCCAAAAAATGGTTACATCAAAGCATGTTTGCCTACACTGAGAAGCTGATAAAGTCATCATCAAGTTAGCCTTAACGGTACATTCCAAAGACAAGCATCATGCTACCGGGCGAGAGGATAGTATAAAACCATTTTTTTCGAAACATTTACGTGGAATTGCATTTGTTAGTCAAATTGAAAGAACTTTGGTAAAATGGATGTTTGTTTACTTCAGGATTAAAAATATTGTGCAGTTATAAAAATTTAAAGAAACAATTGCAATGCATTAGCTTATAGCTTATAGCTTATAGCACAAACTAATGATTGCAACCTTTTTGTGCAAATCACTTTGAATAAAAATGTAGGAAAACATCAATGTTCATTCACTGTTAAGGCAAATCACATGAAGCAATTATTGTCACTAGGACTTGATCAGTATATAACTTCATTTGCCATTTTTCTTGCAGAATCTTTTGGCTTTGAGCGAGACTGTGTGAAGACCTTTAGCTTTCTCACAGCTCTGAGACCAGATGTCAGAAGACCACTGGTGAATGAGGTTGTAATAAAGAAGGCTGTTTACAAGGCATACTGCCAAGCTCTCGGACATAAGGAGGTAAAGGCTGATGTTTTTTGGGTGACCGTTCATGACGTAGATGATAAGTTCCTTAAACCTCTAAGAGAAATCCATGTGGACAAACCGATAAAAGAGTTGACGAAAGGATTGTATAAATCTTTCATCGATCTATCTAAACACGAAACGAGAGAAACAAGAGAAAGGAGAGAAACTCTGGAAGATTGTCGACAGATTTATAGAGTGATGCAAACACTGGTCGATCGTCATCGTGACTGTCCGGCCTGCAGTGTGATATACAGCAGATTGAGGCATGAATGGGTGTGTTCTGGCCTCAAGTCAGAATAACAAAGACATCTTCTTGCAAATAGAATCCGGGAAGTGCCAGAAATTGCTGTATAATTGAGAACTCTATATTATATGACCAGAGGAGGATTTCCCTGAAGCTACGAAGAGGATGATATCCATCAACCAATGGATAGGTCAATGGTCATATTTTTTTTCTTGGGAGACTCAGTGTGCACCCTGTCTGTTTGAAACCAAAGTCATGATCTGTGGAGTCCCTGTAAAGACAGCTCTGTCCATAGAATGTTGGACATGTAAGAGGTAGACAAAGTCATCTTCTTTTTCTTTTTTTTGATCTGTGAAACAATTTATTCTGAGTTAAATATCGTTTTGAAAGTGCTTCTGTCTAAAGAGTATTTTGCCTGACTATATTTAAGTTTTCAGATGGTGAAGGGTTGCTCGGGTGGATCGATTGGTTAATCGTGATCCCTCAAAATATATCGACAAATTCTGTCGGAATACTACTTCACAGAGTGATGTCAAGGAAATCGACAACAGAATTGACCGCGAAATGCATTGGGGATCATTTTGAGCATAATATATGGCAAGCTTGGGAACTTGAGACTTCAGTTTCTCTGTAGAGTTGTAAATAGATTGGAGATTTCTGAACAGAAAGTACACGTGTACAATTGGTTGTGATTTCTCTTTATTATGTCACATACTTATTTAAAGCACTTGTCTTTATGCACAAGCCTTTATATTGGAGTGTGTTACATCATTGGATGTCCTATGAGTTTTAAACACTGTAACACTTGGAGGTCCAGTAGTGGTATATTTTGGTTGTTCTTGGTGGAGGTGTGTATATTGCCACGTACAGTAGACTGACCTACAGGTGTTAATCATGGCAAAGTGTAATTGACCATCAAAAGAGTGGTTCAGGACATTAACATTGTAAGAGCTACTTCTGGTGAACAAGCAGAAGTCTAGTCTAACGATGTCATCAAAGCCTCAATGCATGTTTGCATTCTGGTTTATCTGATAGACCCAAAATGACAAAACCCCCCCCCCCCTTCCCCCCATTATGTCACCATTGGAATTTTTTTTTTTTCAATTTGATTTTTAATCTTTGTTTCTGTATTTTGAATTATCAAATCAATTATTTACGATTTGTTGTTTGGTACACAGGTTTTGGGAATGACTGCATGTTATCTGCAATCGCTAAAATTGAGAATCCTTTGCAGTTTGAGGTATTTGATTGAAGTTATAATAGAATGTAAGCAATTAAAGTAAAATTAGTCATAATATTCATCCATCTAAACATTTCATGTGCCATTCCCTATAGCATTGTTCACATTTGAATATGCAAAGGGGATCTGACTCCGCAAGGACAATCCCGAATGTAGTTTAAACGCTGACGTACCCTTGCGTCAGACCCTATAATAACGATCCCCCTCATAGGGAGGATCCTGACCCTAGAAGATTTAGGGGGTGGGGGGGGGGTGATGGAGCACTGGAGATCTCTGGTTACGTGACCTCGTCACCTCTGCATTATCTGACACAGATTTATACAAACAAAGAGAACAAAGCCCACCATCCGTGGATCGTAATTTAATCATTGTGGCCTTAACGTGATTGCATAATGCACCTTCGTTTGTTGTTGATCCACCTTTGTCTTCTCCAAAGTTACAACAAGTGTATCTTTAGAAGGCTAGTCCAGATTATTAAGTAAACTAAGAAGAGTATGATCTAAAGCGCCCTGGTGTAATTTTCTTGCCAATTCCTAACATGCGGCATTTCTTGAGATACGATCACTTGAAGTTAATTTGTCCTCAACCATAATCTTAGGCTGTGACGTCATCCAATGCCCTAGTTTCTGCATTTTATGTCGATTCAAGCCGGTGCCAGCCTCATATTCATGTTCATAAGGTGTTTTGATACGGTTTGGGACAGTTTCTAGGTTTTTGCCTTTTTGACCATTTTGTGAGTAATTTTGTTTTTTTCTTCTTCAAACTGAAATACTTGAGCCTTCTCTCATTTTTCTGAAATTTTAAAATCGATGTACTTCGTTCGAAGGTCCTGAAAGCCAAAACCAAATCACAGGAATCACGAAATTGTTAATTCTTCCTTAAAAGCAATTACTTATAATTTCTGATTTTTTTTGTTTTTTTTGTGGCCATTTACTGCATAGTGAAATATTATATTCTTTTATTGCTTACTGAATGGTATTGACATTTTTTTGAGAGGAAAAGTCATTTTGTGTATTCAGAGTATGCACAGGCAATTTAAATTTTTCAAAACTGGAATTTAAAAACCACGCATCTCATACTATATGGATTGAGTTGTTTTTTTATATCACTCAATTCTGCAGGCTGTTGAGTTATTATGATCTTCCTGGTTGAAAATGTTGTCAAAATTTGTACCTAATAAAGTTGAAATTTGCAGATTAAAGATGGTTAAGTTTAGGCATTTAAAAAGAAATATGAACCTTATGCATAACAGAAGTCAGTGGAGGTGCTTTAATCTTGATAAGAGAGTTTGTGGGGGGGGGGGGCAGGTGGTTTGGTAGTGCTGTGTTACCCCAATGGCTTTTATCCTCCTCCGTAAGTAATCACAGCTTCACATAGTAGTCTGACAGGAATTGCAGTGTAGAGTTTATAAGTTATTAATTGAACTGAATACCATAGAAGGTTAACAACTTATTGGGAAAATAATATTCATTCCTGGTGAGAGATCTTCCATCCCCCCTCCCCCTCCCACCCCTTCTGCTGTTGCCAAAATTAGCCCAAATTTCATCTACATAAACCTCAGCCCAAGAAAATTTGAAAAAAAAAAAAAAAAAAATCTACTTCTCTTCTGTTGTTTAACATTTTGATAAAGGCTGTAGGACATGCTTTTTTTTTGTGTGTAAAATGTTTACTCAAATCTGGTTTGGATCTAACCCTGGTGTCTGGTATCAAAAGAAAAAGAAAAATGTTGTAAATAATTGATTTGCATTCATCCATTTCTCTAGTATGTAACATAGTAGAACCTGTAAATGAACTTTTCTATGCAATTGCCCTGAATCAGCCGCACCGTTTTCAAACATTTCAATCCATTTTATGAAATGTAGTCTTTGACATTTTTATTTTAAATGCCCTTTATACCCCCCCCCCCCCCCTCCACTGCTTTCACAGCTACAGCAAACTTAAGAGCATGTTAAGTCTTTCAGTGAAGTTTGGCAACCTGTTTCTTTCTTCCTTTTACAACTTTTACAATCTTCTGGGGTTTTCATCATGGCTTATTTTTCGGATAACATCAGGGAAGTTGTTTTCAGGCTTTTCAATAATTTTCGAAGAGTGCATGCAAGGCTTTTTCAATTATATATTGTTTTTTCACTGGATGGTTTGTTTCTTTTTGTGTGTGTCTGTTTAACATACCACCTTTAATTAAATCGTTGTGTTGTGTTGCTTTAATTAGACGATCCTATTGCCTTCAGGTGGAAGCTTAGCAGCTGTAGAACTTACATGTATGTATGTTAATAAGAGTCAGGAAAACAGAAAAGTTATTTTTGAGGCTGGTTGTAGAGGGAATGTGCAAGAGAGAAGGGGTTGTTGGGGGGGGGTGGGGTCATATATGCCGTTATGGAACCCCTGAAGCGTAATTTAGTAATGAGTAAATCTACAGTAATTCTATTTTTTTTCCTGATAGATGTTTCATTTCTTTTTACGTGCGTAAATCATTCCACTTTAATTAACTCATCATGAAATTTGTTGCCTTAATTAGACGATATTATTGCCTTTGGGCTGATACGTAGCAGCTGCTACCATGTTATATAAAAAAAAAGATATAGTTATGTTGATAAAAGTCATAAAACAGAATACTTGTTTGTGAGGTTAGTTGTAGAGGGAACGTACAAAGGAGGAGGTGGGGGGGGGGGAGGGTGGGGAGGGAGGGAAAATAGATATTGTTATGAAACCCCTGAAACTAATCAAATTTTGAGTAAATCGATGGTTAACTTGTTGCCCATTAGGGAAAATAAAATAAAAACCAGTAGATTTTTACAAGCCTTTGATGCTTGCCTAGAAATGAAAACAACAGGGAAGTATGTAAAATGAACAGAATCGTGTTCAGTGACGTCCAAACGTTGAAATCAAATGAACAATGTTAAACATTGTGTAGAGACTGTATATTGTAAATGTAAATAGTAAGACATGTTGTTATATATGTATCATGCCATCGTATCTGACTTTTGTTTAGTAGTATATTTGGAGAGTATGTTTTTGCAATACTATAAATTTGCAGTTTTTTTCTTTAGAGTAAAAATATTGTTTTTCATCTTTTGTTTTAATGTACTCGAGGAAAGGAAATACACCGAGCCATCTCAGTCCACGAATCACTGAATGGGATGGATAAATACGAAAATGATTAGGACAATTCTCTCTAACAGAGAAAGCAAGCCTCACATAATCATTGTTGAAAACTAAAACAAAGCTTACACAACATTGTTCTCTACATTGATCCACAGACTATCTCAATTACTGTATTACACAGAGGGGCTTGATCCACTGCTGACCACCTCTCCTCGAACCAACACACCCCCTGTTCCCTCCATTCCTCATTTCTTCCCTTGTTCCCTCCCTTCCTCTGTTCAGGCCCTCTTGAACAGACAGCAATGTCTTTAAATGTCAGCGTCTGTCAGTAACAGTATATTCCGATAGTTAATTTAATCGTTGTGTGGTTTGATACTCCTCAGATACTCTGCCAAAGTAGGTTCTGCTTTAAGAACATCACTTTCAGATTCTGAATGCTCGATGCATCGTTTTACTTCTTTGATAACAATACCAAGCCGTCTGTTCAACGCGTCATAATGTGGCTCATAAAGGACTGGTGCTATTGGATCCAAAGACAATGACTCACGCATGACGTCACCTAATTTATACTCATCCTTATCCAAGAGCAGCAGTCTCTGATACGTAGAATTTCGTAATCTGTTGGAGCAGTAAAAATCAGACGTTAGTGTCAAGTGAGTGGGTGAGATATGTGCCCTAGCCACGTGTCTGCTTTAACATCTTGTTTGAATAAAGATAAAATAAATATAAAAAAATATGTCTAAACTATTGGCATATCGTTTAAGCAGTCCATCTGAACAATTAAGGTAAATAAACAAACTTCGGGAAAGCTATCCTGCGAATGCTTTCCAATTTTCATCAACTTAACGACCAAAAGTGGAAAATCGATAAAATGTGGTAAAAAATACATAGAACGTAATAGTACATAGTTACTCATCAGTGAGTCATGTACAACGTTTTGGATCCCAATATAGGAAGTTATAGGTTTGTATCGCCTAACAAGTATTTTTACCTAAACATTTTAGCAAAACGAATCTTGAAGCAGAACCCCCCCCCCCCCCATTTCAAACCCCTCCTTGTTAATCCTGCTACGTCAAGTTCCCGCCCCCTCCGCCGCCTGACAATGATTGATGTTGCTGCAGTTGACAATGCCGTTTCTTTCACCCATTTGTGACAGTTTTCTAATGCTACTGTAATACCTCTTTAAACTGTCTTCTCATATCGTGCTTCAAAGCATTCTAACTGACAGTATGAACAGTTCCTAACCTGATATATACATGATATTCCTATTGCTCAAACTGACAATACCAGTGCTTTTGAAAGCGGGACATGAAATTACAGTATAGAAAACATTGTCCCAACTTTGCGCTGGCGTAGATTTGTAAATCAAAAACTTACATACAACACTGTTTCAGTGCAGCTAAAGCCAGTATATCGTCTTCCTTATATCGGCCAAACCTGTGTAGATATACAAAGAAGTGTGAAAAACGTGAAATGCGTCGAATTGATAGCCATATAATACATTCTCGAAGAAAATACCCGTAATGTTTGACGGGTATCTTGTGTTGAGGGGAGATGAGGAGGGTGCGGAGGGGTGGCTACCACTATAAAAGCCTATCTCAGTGAGATATCAATAAAACATCATATTAAATTACCTCTTTAAAGAAGCTGACTATCAGTAAAATGATATAAAAGCTACTAGGCAAGTTGATGAACTTATGTGCAGTTTCTTAACGGAGGAGGGGATGTGCAAGGCGAGAAACGCCTTTCACAACTTAACCCCTCAAAACTGATCAATTAAACATTATGTTCAGTAATGAACATTATTATATCAGCCCATGATGACCAATCCGACAAGGGCGTAGGAACCGGGGGCTGGGGGGCGCCAGCCCCCCCCCCCAGTGAAAAATAGGGGGGCGGAAGTATCATTCCGCCCCCCCGCTCAGCAAGTCAGAAAACCCCTTTTTCATTTCCAAATCAGAAAAAAATCTCATTTGGAGCACCAAATTGCATCTAAGGCCAGGTGAAAATGCAAAATTATTTACAAAATGGAGTGGGTGTTGAAGTGTGCTATATTGCACCAAATTGCATCTGAGGCCACCTGGAAATGCCAAAAAAATCCAAAGGGGGAGGGGGACACCCCCTCCCCTTAGACCCCTCCCCCAGGCCGGCCATCAGTCTTCAGCCCCCCCCCCCACTCAAAAGTACCTTCCTACGCCACTGCAATCCGATTTTCCTAACCAAATTATAACTGCAAACATTAACTAGTTATACTTACGCTCTTCCGTGATCGTAATGAATTGTGCTCGTAAAATTATTAAAAATCCTTAAAGTGTTATAGTTATGTCTATCAAAGTTATCTGAGGAATAAGAAAACAATAATATATAGATTATGACGTCAATTTATCTCTTCTCGTGAAATGTGGTCACTACGTTTCATTGTATGGTCAATCTATCACGCATGCGCATTTATATAATATTTTATGTTATACGCAAGTTTATAAGGGACCTCGTACAATGAACAGCCTGGAGATCGGAAGACTCCCCATTGCCATAAAGCTACATGGCTATTGGCACCAACAAAAATATATCGATTCCGACGAAAGTAAATGAAAGGCCGCAGGGATTTGACATAGAATGCTAAAGTTCAAGTCAATATTTTCTTTTAGGTATTTTAAATAACGATTCACACTATTATGTATGTATATATTAGATCCTCCTGCAAGCAGGAACTCGCGAAGAAGCCTAATTGGCTTATCAAAGCCGCAAGCTGACCGAAGTCAGTCTCTCACATTCATATTTAACGTCCATGATTAGGAATTGTAAATTGTCAACAACTCTGTAACTGGACGACATACATTAATCTGGGAGTGACTCGAACCGGGGACCTTATGATTGAAAGGCACCGGTGTTAACCACTGAGCTAACACTCCACAACAATTATGGTTTTCAGAATTCAATGGTTGCCGTGTCCTCAGGACAGGGAAGAGGGGGGGGGGGTACTCCAGCAACATTTTCTTCGATATAGCTTGCATTAAACAACGAACGGTAGAAAATAAAGTTTGCACTACACAAGTGTATGGTTAAAATGATGGAAATTATATCATTATTCTGCATCGAAACCTTGGTACTTATATTTCTCATTTGGGGGAATGGACAGGCCCCTAGTCATTACGAACACCAGTCGACATTTATGCACCCCCCCCCCTTCCCCTCTCTAACATTCAAACTCTGGTTACGAGCAAAGTCGTCCCATTATACCCCACCCTTCCTTTAGCGACCACCGCAACATATCTGATTCCAGCATCAAGAGTAGTAACTTCCCCAATTAGTACTTCGTAAGTGCTCCATATATCAGCCATTATCGATTTTTTTTTTATCATAAGTACAAAGAAATTATCAAATTAGTAGTAACAACTTATTACATCTTCCACCACCCTATTACATATTACATCTTCCACCGACAAATATCCATTACCCATTTGCAATCTTTCACACATCGGGCGTTTTTAACACCCTCCCCTCTCCTCCCCCAATCTCCAAAACTGCTCCCTAGAAAACATTTTTTTGTTCTCACAAAAAACTAATAATTGAAAATCTGTCTCGGAAATAGGTTCCCTACCGCTTCACTTCCACCCCCCCCCCCCACCTCCCAAACCGTCGTCCATTTCCTCTCCGTCCCATATACCTTAACCTGGAGATTAAACTTACCTATAAGGAAATCAAAGATGGCCAGATCGACAATATCCAGTAGTCTTCTGCCTCTGTTAAAGGGAGGTTTCTGCATCACCACTGTATGGCAATATGAAGGATCATCTTCCCATCTGTAAACATACAAGATAAGCAGAATTAATCGTCATCGGTATTCCTACTAATTTTGCTTGTCGCCATAGTAATTACACTGAACAATAGACGTTGTATTTGCTGCTGTCAAATCAAAACTCGTTTGTCTACCCTTGCCTAACGTATTGAATACAGTCTTGTTTTTCTTCTTCTTCTTATACTTATATGAACTTATTATATTGCGGCATAATAAACTACAAACTTTACGTACATTGCCCCTCCGCGGGCTAATCGGTAAGCCCTCTTAAAGGGATTAATCCAAGTTTTCCTGTGGCCAACTTCTAATTCAAAAGGAAGATAACTCTGAACGCTTCCCTCCACACGATCTGGTTTACCGCAGACTGGTGTCTTCGATAGTTCACAATACTGTCTACATTCAGTCATAAAACATGTGTTATTAGCTAAGAGACAGAAAAAAGAAGGGTGAGAAAACGACAAAAAACACTCAGTTATGGAGCATAACATTGCTATCCTTTGTTTGTCTGGCTAACAGCAATTCTTTCAAAGCATGGTAAAGCCGTTATTACTGATATGGTAAAATATAAAATGCCTACGAATGTACGTTATATTATCAACATGAAGTTATTATGAGTATATTGTGTTGTAATAAACTTACATATACTACTGTTATGTGTAATTTTATTAAAGTTTAAATTTAGATTCCATATTGGTATCTTGTGTGAGAGGCACGCATCTGCCTCGACATAGGGTTTCGATAGAACACATGCGCATGTGATGGAATGGAATAGAGGGAAAGTTTATGCTAATGAATATAATATTCAACCAATTTACTGGGATAATCATATATGTGCAACAAAAGGGGAATATATATATTTATATAATATATATAAATGAAAACCGTAACGAGTTGGAAAATCAAGAAACAGTGAAAAAACTTCCAGCCTCCACCGGGATTCGAACCCGGGCCTATATATATATATATATATATTTATATATATAAATATATATATAAATATATATATATATATATATATATATAGCCTAGCTGTTATATATATATATTTAGCCTAGCAGCCTAGCGGTTAGGGTGTCCGCATATATAGCAGGAGGCCCGGGTTCGAGCCCCGGTATATATATATATATATATATATATATATATATATATATATATATATATATATAGTCTCATCTAGTATCAACATATATTCCGCTCTGTCCAATGGACATAGAGCACTCTGCGCCAAGATAGACGCCAACCTACTCTATATATATATATATATATATATATATATATATATATATATATATATATATATATATAAATGTATGAAATTGTCTGAGTACTTTGTACGACATATGGCAATCATTAAACGATATCAAGCTCCACAAAAACCTCTTTGTTTTTCTGGAGAGCACTGACACGTTACTATTCTAGGACAACATTCAACACTCTTAAATCGATTAAAATTTAAAGCAATTATTGATTTTGTAGTTTTGATTATATAAACAGCTGCAAATGTTGATATTAGTAAGTGCTATGTGTTATGATATTTAGTTACGGGAATTTGAGAATACGTAATGAATTGTTCCTGTTTGTTATCTCATATTAGTATAGGCCTATATATTATACGTGTCGCACTTTTTTGAAATAGTATGCAAACATCAACAAAAGTGGTAGTCGCACAATATATATATATATATATATATATATATATATATATATATATATATATATATATATATATATATTAACACGCAATACAGGTAATCAGGAATTATGTAGTGATGAAGGGGTCGGGCAGGGGAGGGGAAGTGTAGATTACAAAATATAATCTTCCTGACACTGAATCTTTACCTCACCACATATACTGCCTATTTGTTTAGCTGAAGTAGGAACAGGAGAAGGGGAGAGGAATTCATTCCTCACACCGTGGACATTTCAATAGCTTACGTAACTTTCTGTTAAACTTAAATATTATCAGATTTTCAGTTTACTCACCGGGTGATTTGAAGAAAGATTTCTTGAATGCTTTACCGTTAGCATGAGGACGAATTTCTGAAGTTATGTTAAAAATACGGCCAAAAGTTGGTGGCACTCGACGGAAATCTAAGATTCTATTATAATTTTAACAGGAAAAAGAAAGAAAGACATAACGTCGTCTAACAATATTGGAATAAACATATCAAACTTAGTGCGGAATAAGACGGTGAAACCACCCAAAAGGTGTTCATGGTTCTCTTTTTACCCCCGTCTTTAGCAACCATGACCGTTGTATAGGGTACATACAAGAAGCAGCAGTGGCGGAGCGTCCATACAGTCAGGGGGCGGATGCACCCCCCCCCCCCTGACGGACTCAAATGGACTTCTGGCGCCCTTTTCAGCTTTTTACCACTTTATACTTATTCGCGATTATTGACTTCTTTATTGCGCTCTCATCTACTTATTGACATTTGTTACATTATCTGCAAATTAGCGGCCCGGAAAGGGTTCCGGGTCATTTCCGGCGATCTAGGGAATATCTTTACTCAACAAATTTCTGTACGCTCCGCGCCAACATGTGGTGGTGCTCCGCTTAGATAGTGTCGAAGCACCCCTTTAGACCATTTTCGCCCCCCCCCCCCCCGACCAATACCCCTAGCTCCGCCACTGAGAAGCAGATAAGTAAATCCTCGTAGTGCAAAATGTGTCAAAAATTTCTTGATAATAATTAGATGCATATATGCATCAGATGCCTTGAATGCCTTTAATGTACATTGCAGTTAGCAGCGCAGGGCAATAAGGTTTCCGCTATAGATATGTATGTCTATACACATATATATGAAAGCCCATACATATACTGAGAGGTCGAAGGCAAATCTTGTCCTTATTCGAAACATCTCAGTCACAAACCTGTAGTTATATGTTTGTCGGCGAACACATAACTGCAGTTCATATATAGACGTGTTGGTCTAAATTAAGCAATGCTTTTTTTGTACCTCCTGAAATACACTTTGGCTGATAATGAAAATCATTCCATCATAAGTATACTGAATATCCCGGATAGCAACTCTCGAGGTCTATTATACGAAATAATTAATGAACTTAATTTAACGACTCATTAATATTTGAAATTCAGTCGTTACCTGTCTAAATGGAAAGCTGCTATTTCCGATGTGTGCCTTTCTATGTCTGCGAAAAAGTAATGGTTGGGAAGGGTCTCAAATTCTCGTGGAACTCTGCAAGGAATACAATAACCAAATTTGGTAATTAACTGGTGAAGTAAAAACGGCTAATAAATTTACATTTTTTGATGCAATAATTAGAACCAAGGCTCCTACACACCTCTATTCCTTTTTACCTCTATACATTGAGGGGAGGTGAGGGGAGCAGGAGCGTAGCTAGACTCTGATTTTATATTTCAAAGGGGGAGGGGAAAATATCTTTCTAGGAGGGCAAACATGACCTATTGTTTGAATAAAAAACTTTTTTTCTGGGGGGTGACAGATATTTGGGGGAGGGGGGACGGCTGCCCCTGTGCTCTTGCTACTGGGTCGGTGATAAGAGATGGCGTGATTTACGTATATTCAATGCCCTAAAAGATTATGCAATTTATATCACTCACCGCCAGGGTTTCATCAATGCCTGACCTCCATCTTGAAATGTTATATTCAATTTTATTTGCGTACCTCCTGGCATCTGTTCTGAAAGCAAGAATATGCAGACAAAAGTTACTTGATACCCAGTGAAGGGACGGAGAGAAAACAAAAGGAAAAGGAAGAAATGAAAACGCAAATAATGCCAAAATACATCTTAAGTCAGTTGGTTATCATTTTGTTTTGTTATAAGACTACCTCTCTAGCAGAGCAAATAAGATGTGAAAAATCGTATGTTGTTAATATTGTTGGATTATCAGAATATTGTAAGAGATATTTGGAGGCTCTGTTAGTGTCCAAAAACCAATTTCATCACCAATTATAGGATTTAGACAAGTTCGTAACAACTTTATATATAGACATATACTTTGTATGAAACAAGTATACACATATACTTCAGTGAGCCTCATACTGTCATATGCCTACTGGGAATTTTAAAGCTGTGAAAGCCACGGATATTTATTTTCGAATCAAACATTAGCTTAACAACGAGAATACACGGCATGAGAAGACCGAATACAGTTAAACAATATAATTAAATGAAAATCTAAGTGGCAGTGGGAGGAGGGACGGTGGGGGAGTGGGGGGGGGGCAAGTAAGTTCATCGCAAGAAATGACAAATTTTTGCTTCCAGTAGTTCCCGATACTAATTAAATTGTCCGGTGAATAGTATACAAATAATAAATGGTAATGAGTGCAATAGTGCAAATATTTTATGAGTTGAAAGATGGAATGTTCCATTCGACTCGGCTGCGCCTCGTTGAATGGAACAAATGAAATATTTGCACTATTGCACGAATGGAAACCATTCGTTATTTGTTTTATACAACACTTTCAAATTTGGATATAATTGGATGTAAAATGCACTCATGCGACAGATTGTTTAGAACAGACAGGTTTCTCTGCTGTCTTACCATTGAAAAAAAGTGCTATCAAAAAAGTATAACACATGGTTCTATTTCATAGAGTGAAATAGAGCGGATTTTGCATGCAATCGACCAGCAATTGACCAATCAAATGAATGGCCGGAACATAATCAGGTGTTGTATAATGAATAATACGCCACGTATATAGCTTACGACAGATTTTGATTGGAGCCTCATTGAGATACGTCATTAATGACGTCATCATCTCTGTATTGTTATAAGAGTAGAGCTGGTATCGATTGATATCTCGATGGAATCTTTCCCACGGTTTATAAGTTTTATTCCTGAGAAAAGAAAGCGGAAAGATAGAAAATATTTGATTAATTATTCAGTGAATAAATAGGAAGACCCCCATGGTGTTAACAACATTCATTTGACAATAACCATGCTTAGTTTGCATCACCAAATTATCTGTCTTAAAAATGAGAAATAATATGTAAAACGGTAATATAAAACTGTTACAAAGATCATACATAAAAAATATATATATATTGAAGCCTTTTGGAAATTTGCGGCCATTTCTGTACTTATTTTCGTGTCATAATTGTTTAGCTCAATCAGACACTTTATTACATTTTTAATGATTCTATCAAATGTGCCATTTTACATTTCGGTAATCGACAGGAGACCAAATAATGCTGAAATCTAACATTAGGCTGAGATAAATCAAAATACGTTGCCAATCATCTATAGGTCACTTAGCAATACCACAAAACCGTACGTGATTCGCCTTCTATTTGTTTGGACGTGGGGCAACTTCCGGGATTCAGTGGCCTTAACTCGTTCTCAGGTTACTTACGACGAGCCCCCCCCCCCCACCCCAACATGTTCCACATCATGACCCTATGGCATCGAGAGGCAGGTCGGCTATATGGGTCTATATCACTATGCAGTATAACTTAGATTAATGGTAGAGTGGCCTTATCCTCATATATTATCATTTTCAAATAGCGAATGATATATACAAAAGTTATTAACGATGAATCTTTTACCTGAACAAAATTATACTCACGCATCATGACTTTTAAACAGTTCATCTCTGGAAGAAAAATCTTCGGGAAGTTTATTTGAACTTTCGTGATCCCGAAATAAAGCTTCAAATTTATTTCTGTTTCTCACAAAAACAAAAGGTATTAATTCGGATCGTGAAACTTTATACTGTTGAGAAGATCCCCCAATCTTTTCCATGGTTTCTTCATTTCGAAAATTGAGTCCTCTCTCAGCCCTCTCCTCTTCTGTGCATATATCGTGCCATATGTTAATATGCAATAAATATTGCCCTGGTATCCAAATAAGGAAAACTAAAGTTAACCAAATGAATAACGCAAAAGTTGTCCTCTCCCTGCAAACTGGTTTCATTTCCAAAGAAACCTTTGTGCAAATGCGCACGCCGCAATTTGCTCAAAGACTCCAATGATACCTTATCAATATAACCTACAATGTATATTGCTCACGTGACCGTGCTGATTAAGGACCATACAAACCAAAAAGTGGAACAGAAACCAAAAGTATTCTGTGTAGTTTGGTAGTCCTAGACGTCCAAGCTGTGGATTGTACACAACCAGAATGACACATGAACACTAATACAATTTTAGTATTGTGTCTATGTAAGGGGAAGACTAACGGCGTCCGGCGTGTTCTAAAAGAAGGCTAGCGCCATCGAACTACTTATTGATGTTACGAAATGGAAATTAGTTAACAATGAGAAGGTATATAATTGTATTAAAAATATAAAGTAACACTTTTTGGAAAATATTTGCTATAAATGTTTATTAATTGTTAAAATGTTACAAAATAACAAGGAATAAGTTAACTAAAACGCTTCAATATAAGTTACTTTTTTGTCACATGGCAAACTTTGTCGTCTGCAATGCATATTACAGAAAGCTACTTACAGACCTGAAATCAAAACCATAATTCTCTTCCGAAGTTTGCCGTTGGCACTACAGCACCAACCCACATCTAGAAACATGAAGTTAAAAGAGTTTGAATCCTATTTGCAACAGCTCGAAACTTTTACGAATCCAAAGATACTCCTAGAACAATATGCAACCCCACCACACATCGCAGGTTTGCATGTCACTGCATAGCCTAACGTTAGGTCTAAGTTAGTCCTATGTGTTTAGTGTCAAGTCTAACGTTAGGCCCCTGCATTCACATAGTCACTAACGCTTTGTGTTGGGCTTGCATTGTAAACGAATAGTATTGCTATTCGGTTTATATTAAGTTAGGCCACTTTTCTCTTTACCCTGATGTTGCATATCATGCTCTGATCTGTCAGGACTCAGGGTGTAATGTGTGCATTAGATTGCCACCCTTACCTTAATTTCTATTAATAAAGACCTAGTCTTAGTCTTATGAGAAATGCAAATTAAATGGGACAGTGACATGGCAAGCATCAGTAAGTTTTCTAAATCTGATGAATGTAGAGCTGTGTATTAGTATTTTCTAACATACTTAGTGGTCTGAAGTTTTTAAGTTTCATTTGAGCTGGAATTCATGTTCCTTTTGCTAGGAATATTAACTTTCATACTTACACAGTCAAATGATAAATTCTTTGAGTGCATAGTTTGCACATCCCTATATGCATGATTTAGAAGTAAAGAGAGCAAGTGAGCCTAGCCAGGGACATTGATATTTTATAACCTTCAAAGATCAGCTTTAAATCATGTGTCAGTGACCTGCCATTTTGTTATCATGTAATGTAATAGTGCCATTAGGAGCCAGAGGAGAACATCGGTACTTTCACTCTGT
Source organism: Apostichopus japonicus (assembly GCF_037975245.1). Taxonomy (NCBI): domain Eukaryota; kingdom Metazoa; phylum Echinodermata; class Holothuroidea; order Aspidochirotida; family Stichopodidae; genus Apostichopus; species Apostichopus japonicus. Next base: position 3,799,393 of record NC_092579.1, read on the forward strand.
TTTTCTTTTCTATAACTGTGTTGACACAAAATGATTCCTAGTATTAGGTCATCACTATTTTAGATTCAGCATTTGCAACACTCATCTCTATTTGAGGATATAACACTATAATAACACACTGATATAACACAATTAATAAAGAAATCTATTAAGAATTAAAATACACGCTGGTCAATGATGTCTCATTTAGACAAGTGGCTCAACTTTTCAGAAGTCTGATATGTGCAGGAATACTAAAACTGTCATATCTCCTATTAAAGTGGGACAAGATTTATCTTAGCTTTAAGACTTAATTCTAAATTGTTATTAAACACCTATACCTCTCTTACTTATACCAATGATGTTTCTTGCATTTGCTCCTCCTTTTCTACATATAACAAGTTTCATGTTAATAGTAATGTTACAGTATGTGCACTTTCTTTACATTCAGCTCGGATGTTACACACAATCAACGCTAGCTATGGAGATATCGAAGGAAAGCTAGTTGGTGACCTGGGTTGTGGCTGTGGAATCCTAACAATTGGTGCTGCCATGCTTGGAGCAGGGTGAGGAGCTACTTTAAGCTATTTGATCGTTATGAAAATGTTTTACAGTGATGAACTTTACGAATGGTTTGTCTTCAATTGAAAGGAAACCTTTAAATAGGTCAACTTGGAATGGAGTCAGCAGGAAAGGTCTATTAACACTTATTTACAGTTTCAGAAGGTTCCATGTAAATTAGAACACTCAGTTTAAAACCCTCCTGTTCAATGTTACTGATCAGTGTAAGTAGCTGGCTTGTGGGTTGGGAATTTGTGCTGTCACTTCGTTGTTGGTGTTTAAAGGCATTGAAGACTCGCCCCAAACCGTGTGCGGCCATCTGAAAAAGTTAACTTTCTGTTGCTTGCCAGTGACATTTTGCTTTTGTCGCTACAAAATGCAGACAGTAATGAAACGTGATACCTTGTTGTCTTTAGCTGGACCTGAGATGTCCATCGCTGTATCGTTTATACACTGTGCTGTGGGTATTGACCACAGCTGTATGTACCACTATACACTAGTGTCTAATTACAGACGGACGCAAGGTGTGTGTATTTCCTGGGATTGATGGTGGTGTCTAACACTTCTGTTACATCTCATTCAAAACTAGGTCAGATTACCGGCACTAGCCTTTTTTTGGCGTGAGTCTTCACACCCTTTAATCACCAAAGCCATCCCCCCCATCCCATCTTAAACCCTTCCACTCAGTGTCTGATAAATATGGTAGGATCGTAGAGTGTAATCTCTCATTTATTGGACAAAGTTGTTTTGTGACAGCTCAGAAAATATGACAAAGAAAAAGAAACACAACAGCTTCTAGTTCCATGAACAATTTACAAAACAATAGGATTAGTAAAAACTGGTGTTTGTTCATGATAATCATACAAAATGTTTGCAAATGAGCCAATTTATGGTGTTCTAATTCTTCAGTCCATTATGAAAACTAACATAATATCTTTTTCATGTCAACTTTTCTTAGGTTGCATAAAGATTAGTTCTATGTTCGTTGTTGAGTTATAAAGTAATGATCATATCTTCTAATGGAAGGTTGAGTTCTTTATTAGTTCATAATAAAAATCACTGTTTCCATTGCTCGTACAGCTGCTGTGTTGGTTTCGATATTGACGAAGATGCTCTCTCAAATGCCTTGGAAAATATGGACGAATTTGAAATTGAAAATGTAGATTTTGTGAATGTGGATCTGTCAGGCGACGGTGATTACATATCGAAATGGAAAAACAACTTTGACACCGTGATAATGAATCCCCCGTTTGGCACAAAGAAGAATAAAGGTATGATGTCTTGAAACTTTGAAGCTGTCTGAGAGCAGATTCAGTCCCTGATGGAAAAATTTACTTGTCATGAAATTCATTTAATGTTGGAATAGGTCTCTTGTGTACATAGCTCCTGTAGGTCATTAGTGTGGTACAAGATTTGATTTAACTAAATAACATACTATATAGGTAGTGCTGGGTAAGAAAGCAAAATAATGTCAACACAAAAGAGTAATTAATGTAGAAATATATCTAATTCCAAATAACAGGATGAAGAAATAAACACTGAAATTCTGAAGGAGGATGCAGGAGAATAGTATGACAAATAACCTAGTCAAAAAAATACACCAAAACTTTACACACCTGTTAGCAACGTAATGTACACTGAACCGAAAGGTACAGGGATCAGGGGACGAGTAGGTAGCTCTGTCAGACTGTGAACTAAACTAAAAAAACAAGACAAGATGATGGGACAGAGATACCCTGGGAAACAGAAAGAGACAAGTATCTCAGCTAAAAATCTTACGCCAGAATTGTAAAAAAAACGTTGCTATTAATAGCTCCAACAGTTCTTTTGTTTGGGTCTGTACCCTCACAAATACTTCCCGGATACTGACAATGGAATTGTTGACAATTGTTGAATGAATGACTTTCTCACTGTAAATTAAGGAAATTAAGGACATTTTGCATAACTAGAATTTCTTACACTTAATGATCCATATTGTTGTTACTGTATGGCAGTACCATTTTCTATGATGATGTCTTTTTCATTATAATAAAAAGGAATTTGGAAGTTGATATCATCTTTCTTACTTTTTATGATGACTTACTGTAGATAACATTGTTCATTCTCTGATATGCTGTAGGACGATATGTTAACAACTGACGTCTCATGCTAAAAGAGAGAGTTTCACACGTGCAAAACTTTTCATCAGGTGTGACCATTTATAAATTTGTAGTATATATATTTGGGTAATACAGGGACTAATTTAGTGCTGATGTTTTGTGTAGCAGTTTTGAAGGCTGTGAATTTGATCTCATATCAAATAATATGGTTCTTGTGTAAAACCAAAATGCCATACATTTTTCAATTGCATATTGTCATATCAAATACTACGGTTCCTCTGTAAAAATTACATAGCAATTTGACCATTCCACATACTGGATGCTCACTTCAATAATGATGATCAAATTGCAAATATGTTGCTGTCATTCCATAGAAAGCTAGAGAGCACCATCATTTGCTATTCCTATGACCTGATTGATTTCTTAAACACTGCCATCATGTTTTGTCATATTAATATCCTTTAGTATGAACTAAAATGAGAATATAAACATGAAGTGAAAGTAAAATAATCATAATAATAAACCAAGAATGTGAGACAAACATATTCCCACCGACCTCTAAGAAGGAAAGAGAGAAGAAGAGTAGAAAGCGAGGGAACTGTCCTTTATTTCTCTTCATTCCTCACTTACAAATGCACTCAGGTCTATCATGGCCACAAATGTTTAAGATTCTTGCACTGCGCCCTCAATGACTGGGGTACATCCTTCAGGAGACTGATAAGCTGCAGATACAGTAGTCCGGCCAAACTCTCCATTTTTCACCGGAGTGTGTTCTGTTGCTAAAGGCAATCCTGACTTTTATTTACTAATCTCCCAGCGAAACTTGATGTCTGATGTTTTATTTTTACTTGCTCTCAGAAATTGTTCTGTCCTTTATCTTATACTTGTGTCCAGCAGGTTGGAGAAAATTAAGTTTGTTTTCTCTGCTAATGCCACAGTGTACAACCTGAGTTGCATCATGAATAACATGTCTTTGTACGTATTAACAGGCATGGATATGACGTTTCTGAGGATTGCTCTCGATCTGGCCAGGACTTCAGTCTACTCGCTGCACAAGACATCGACCAGAGACGTGAGTACATCCTCAAAAAGTGTTAGCAAGGTAGCTCTTTCACAATTACAACCATGCATGGGTTACTTTCTATCCTTTGCTATAGTCTCAGCTTATCTAAACCTGTTGATGCTCATTGGTTTAAGAGGTACTTGACCGTTTTAGAAAAGAATAATTTAGCGTTTAAAAGTTTGTATAGCTGATTTGAAGCCTTTGAACTTTGTCTCTAATAATATACTTTGTTACTGTGCATAAAAACTGCTGTCCATCTGTGCACTTATATAGCTAGTTGCCCATTTTTGCATAGCATTGTGTTCTTTTTGGATAAATTATTACAGGGGGTTGGAGGGGTATGATCCAGAGGTTGTTCCAGTCCCCCCCCTCCACCCCCACACACTAATTTAAATTTTAGATTTAAAATGGATCATTTTGAGGCCTAGTTTGCTATAAATTAAGTCTACACCCAAGGTGGAGCTAGAAATTTAAATTACTTTGGTGGGGTTCCGCATCTGGCAGTAAACCAAGCATGTGATTTATATTCAGGTGAACTTGCATTGGAATTGTACACTACATATGGTTATACATGCAAGCTGCCTATACTGTATTAATAAATGCCACAGTTAAATACAAGATGTTGAATGCTAGAATCACCAACAGTTTCAAATTTTACAGCAGGATTTAAGAAGCATTAATAATGTTAATAGTATCTATTTGTATGGTATTCTAATAATAATAACTACTGTAGTCTTACAGTATATAGCGCAGACTCCAACAAAGGTTGTTCAATGCGGTTGCTGAATGTGTAAAAACCAATAGAGTTGAGAGAAAAGAAAAGTTTAAGACAGCGCTTGAATTGAATCTTAGAATCTGCAAAAGACCTAATTTCAACCGGGAGGGAGTTCCATAAACATGGTGCAGCGTTCAGAAAGCTACGGTCAACGAAAGATCTTGTACGTGACATTGGAACCTGAAGTTAAAATTGATAATATGAACGTATTGGTCTACATTTAGCTTGCTGATGTAAGAGAACATCAAGGTAGGTTGGGATACCAGTTTTAATGGCCTGATAAGCTAGAATGAGGATTTTTTAGTCAATTCATAGCTTTGTTTGAACCATTTTATGTTTCACTAATGTCTGAGTCAAGCATACTTAGCAGTGTTTACTTCCCTGCTACTGAAACTTACTAGCTTGTGACGTTACTTTGATCACTTTCTTGTTTTATATCATAGCATGCTTTAATGTATCTTATCTTTATACACAAACCAAAACTTTTCATTTCTCTTGATCAGCATATCCAGAGAAAATCAAAAGAATGGGGCATAAAAATGGAGACTGTCGCTGGTAAGTTGGTTATTGCTGAGTCATTTGAGCTATAATTTTGGACTTTCTTTGTGGAGAAAAGAAGTGGTCTTTACACTGAAATCTAGACTCATATAGATCTTTGGGATGAATCATACTTTCAGGATGGGAAATTTTGCAAGTTACCTTTTGTCCTTGATTTTATACAGCCACAGTTTGTACATTTGTACAACAGTTTCTCAGGACATTGAAGGACCACTTTATAATTGAGATTAATATTTGTCAGAAGACTTAAAATAAATATTATTGATCAAAAATGCTCACTTCCACATTTGGACCTCCCTCTCTGTTCTCCTATCTTTTAAATATAATTCCAAACATTGAAATTTACTGTGCTGTACAAGGATATTAAATCTATTTATGTGAAATGAAATTACTGCTTAAGCTTTAGGAGGCCCTATACAGGTTACTCCTTTCCTTTAATAGCTGCTTTTCCCTAAAAAACAAGTAATTTTTACAGCTGAATTCCACATGATGAAACATTAATGTTAGAACACGAGTTACCAAATAGAGGTTGAGAATTGGTGTCATTGTTACATTTGTGGATAAATTCTGCCAAGATTTTGAGCTATTCTGAACGGTTATTATGTGAGGATACAGTTCTGAAGGGGTTGGGTGTGTTATTGAATACTGTAGCATATGGTAGTACAAACTGTAAGTTGTGCAAAACTAATATACAAATATTAGTACTAATTGATACTCCTTCCCTCTTAGGTTCTGTTGGATATTATTTTATTTGTTTACTGAAAGCCTCATACTAAACTATTGAAAGTTTGATTTTTATATGTGTATATTATAAATTATACAGGAGACTGGATAGAGCGTTTGTACCAGAATTGGATGTAAAATGTGTATGTTCATTGTTAAATAAGGCGATAATTTATCTTGCTTTCTTTTACCACAGAATTACGATTTAACTTGCCTGCGTCTTACAAATTTCATAAACAAAAATCGGTATGTATAGAAAAAGTTTGAATTCTATTTTTGTTAAGTCATCATGCAAACTTTGAAGGAAAGAATAAATATTAAGAGGTGTTGTGTTTAAGCAAGGATATACAAAGAGCTTTGTTCAGAATAAGCAACAGTGATACCTTACTGCATTCTGGTACAATCTGAAATAATTTCCTTGTACAAAAGTAATTTCATGGTCAAAAATGAATTAAATGGTGAAAAAATAATTTTACAGCCAAGTTGTCTTTGAAAGAATATCACATTTATTTGTAGTAGTTGCATCTTTTTATGAAATTATTGAGTAAGGAAAAGGGGATATGGAGGTTGGGGGGGGGGGGGGGATGAGGGCCAGGGTTTGAAAAAGGAAGGGGTATGGCCCTGTGGTATCTTATACCAGTGTAGGTGGGTCTGGGGGTTCCCCTCCCCCCAAAAAAGTTAATTTTCAACTACCACAGCTTGATGGAGTCGAAAAATTATTTGTTGAGCAGCAGTTAACTTTTAAATGAGGCATAAACCCAACATTCATTGTAATGATGATAACCATGGGCTCTACTCTCCCTCTCCCCCCCCCCTCTCCCTCGTAATTTCTGTCTTGTTCCATTTATGCAAGACATCAAATATTAACAACTCAAAAGTCAAGAAGTTTCCAGAAACCTTCGACTCTGAGATCTTGCTGAAGACTCTGTGAAGTCATCCATAATGTATATGAATTGAGAATCACCTTGGTACATTGACGGGAAAATCTTGCGGAAGAAATGTTATTCTTGTTCTTCATGTCCTTGAAGTTATTTCTATCGCAAGCTATATGTGCAGTTGGTGTCTGACTTCTTTAAATTAAAAATTTATTTTCTTTAAATTTAGTTTGCCATACGTCATTCTGAGAGTAATTTAATGTGCCTTTTTTCCTTTCCATATCAAAGGTTGACATTGAAGTAGACCTTCTCAGATTTAGTTTTCATGAGAAGAAGAACCAATCAGGTGCTGCATCTTCCATCGGTAGGTGATATGCCTCACTCAGTCGGTGCATACCTTGAGTGACTGCACCATCGGTTGCAGCTGTTTCAGATGAATGTCTGTCTTGAGGGTCCTGCTGATCAGCCAGAGGTCAAAGAAATTGCTCCAGATGAGGCAGGGATCTATTCCTTCAATGGCAAGGCTTTTGTCATCTCAGATATATTAATGGAGGTATAAGATAGTGAGACAAGCTTGGCAAGATAAATCCAGGCAAAGGCAATCATTGTCGCCTTTTGAATGATATTTTGTACGACATATCCAAATGGTCATGTATACTCAGAATGAGAGACTTTAAATACCACATGCAACGTACTGCCAAGGCAATATCATGCCTTATGTCGCCAACATATATGGCTAGTGCTGAGGTTATTGATAGTAATACTTAAAATCAATTTCTTAAAGGGTGTGAAGACTTGTGCACAAAGAAACGTCTCATGCCGGTAATCTGACCTAGTTTCGAATGAGGTGTAACAGAAGTGTTAGACACCACCATGTATCCCAGAAAATACACACACAGCTTGCTACTGTCAGTAATTAGACACTAATGTACAGTTAATACATACAGCTGCGGTCAATACCCACAACACAGTGTACATAACAACGATGAACATCTCAGGTCTAGATAAAATATATCAAGGTATCATGTTTCATTACTGTCTGCATTTTGTAGCGACAAGAAGAAAACTTCACTTGCAAGCAACTGAAAGTTAACTTTTTCAGAGGGCAGCACGTGGTTTGGGGAGAGTCTTCAATGCCTTTAAGTGATGCATTTTCTAATAATACCACTACAATCTCTCTTCCAATGACTGTAGTGCATGCTTCATGTCTTTTTTGTTGCCATGGCAATTATATCACTGTTAGAGGTTATTTATGCTAGGTACTTTGCTGACAAAATATGCTGTCAGAATTGTTAAATATGTAGCATGTCTATTTGATATCGTGTAGATAGACGGTGATTTTATGTTATACAGTAGTGATGTGTGGCCAAGACAATTTTATTGTAATTGGATTGAAAACACTGATGGATTGTTTTCATCCTCACAGGATAACCATATGTCCAGTTTTCTGGCTACTTTTTATTGCTTAAGCTTATGGTTTGAGTCTTTTGTGTAAAGTCCTAGGAACCATTTGCCATTGGTTCAACTTCCTAAACTCTTCTTTTAAATTTGATCAGGTCTGTTAATATGTACTCAATAAGGTTGGCAAAAGAGGAGCTAGGGACTGGATCAGATGTGTGCAACCTGTACTGGTAAAGCCCAAGTGGTCCCTGGTTCCAAATGGCTTTGAAACAGGAGCCACTTTTCACACAAAGAGTGGTCCTAGGTCTTGAAGACAGCAACTTCACCCAGGGTACTGGATGAATGAAATGTATACAAGAGACTGAATAAAAATAAACAGAAAGTACAAGTGTTATTAAACTATTATCAGGTTGTTTCTTTATTTTGTAATTTAACAATTAGCATACATTGAGCAAGAAACTTAACCAAACCAGAAAGCCAGTTGGCTTTGTGATTCCCTGCTATACAATTGCCATAAGTTCCACATAAACTCCAAACCATGGACGTTTGTGAGAAGCTTTGCAACGGCTTTTAGAAATTGACACACTGAAATGGTATTCATTATAAATTGGTTTAATAGCACAATATACATGGTCCCGAATTAATGGTAACATTTGATAATTTTCAACAAAATTTTTAACAATGGCTTTTAAGTTCCACATAAACTTCAAGCCATGGACGTATGCAAAAAGTTTGGAACAGATTTTAAAAACTGGCACACTGACATGAAATTCATTATAAATTGGTTTAATAGCACAATATACATGGTCCCGAATTTGTGGTAACATTCGATATTTTTCAACAAATTTTTTTAACAATTGCTTTTAGTTCCACATAAATTCCAAACCATGGACATTTGTGATAAGCTTTGCAAGGGATTTTAAAAACTGACACACTGACATGGTATTCATTATAAAATGGTTTAGCACAATATACATGGTCCTGAATTTGTACATTCGATATTTTTCGCAAATATCTCCCTGCTGTGATAAAGAAAAGTAAAGGATAAAAGAACTACATAACTGAGGAAACCTTTGCAGTTATTTTGAATCCCAAATAATTCTTACAAAGAAATAGAACAAGTGAATCAAACCTAGATTGTTAAAGGAGAATACTACTATCTATTTCAGCTACTTAAACTTCTTTTCTGACCCATAAAGAACCTGGATAGATGGTACCATCTTTTCAAACATTTTCAATGCTTTTCTTCAAGAGCTTCTACCACTATTACAGAAAGCCTAACAGTACACATTGTCATAGTACAGGTAAAAGAGAAAACCACTTTTCCAGGTATTCACAAAACGTTTGGTATTTAGTGTTGCTATCAGGTTGCACTCCTAAGAGTTTCCATAACTTGTGACACGATTAATAGTAACATGACACAATCATCAATGCATTGTCTAACGAAGCAAAGGCTTCAGAAAAGGAAAATATCTATTGCACAAACGCTAAAATAATTTTTTAACTTTGAAAAGAGGTTTCCATAAAATAGCACACATTATAGCAAAAACAAATAATGAAATATGGCAAACCTGGATAAATTAATTGAAGATCAAAAATGGAAGAAGTTGATAGAGATGAGACATCTGAGGATTCTTAAGAGGATATTAAAGGCTTTCGGAGGTTTAATATTTACTGTTATTTATCTCGTATTGATTCTTGTTATTTAATGCCAAGTATGTTCCAAAATTGGTGGGGGGATATGAAAACTACAACATAGAAGTAATAATATGGATATTTGTTAACTTAATCATTGCTATTTGACATATTAACGGATGTACCTGTGTAGAGGTTAGTTTGTCAATTCTGGGTATTAGAAAGAAAAGAATTGTTAATATCATTTCTGATTTGGAAGCCCCAACACTACTACTAGTGTACAAACACCTGTACTGAATATAGATTACTATTACAGTGTTACTCTTGGACTGTTCATTTCAGGGTTAGCATGAATTTTAGGTAAGGAAATTACCCTTCAGTGAGATCAACTGGAGGATCACCCCTCCATCCCCTTGATTGAGCCTTAGCTTGATTTACCCTAACAGCTTAAGTACATTACTTACAGATTACAATGTTAACACCAATAGAAAAAAAAGTCATTTGCTCCATCCTCCCACTGTATAAACAACATAAATTTATTGCAGGATTTCCCCAACAGATGCTTGTTTATGAGAACATCAAAACTGCAATGGTCCCTAGGAGCTTTTTCAAGGCTTATTTAAATGAATCATAGGTTAAAATGTTAAGGCACAGAAAACATACAAAGTGTAGAATACACTCTGATAGCCTGATAACAAGGCAGAGCAGGGGTAAAAGGTGGGGGGAGTGTTAAAGGCAAAATTATAGTTCATTTACCTAAAAAATGATGCATGATAAAATTATGGAGGTGCAAACAATCAAAAGATGATACATTTTGTTTCCCACTCCATCCTCACACAACCCCCCCCCCCCACCTCCTGTGTCCATATTATCTTTTGGACTATCAATTCATGATAAATACAAGTGTCCAAAGCAAGAAGTCACATTCACTTGATATATATTAATAAAGTAACCTCTAGGCCAAAGCTATTTCCAAACTTGTGTTTCTGTCCAGTCTTTTACGACAGACTAAGCTATTCTAACCAAAAATGTATACAAGGCACTTTTTTCTAAGGTTTCTTAACTCTCTCCTTCCCCTCCCTGCCCATTAATGAAACAGTCCCGTCTAACTGTTCCACACAATTATGATGTCTTAGATATTATTGTATAATCAGTTCTGAGGAAAACATACATACCTTTAAAAAATATCATCACTTAATACCAATAAGGAAAAAGTTTAAACTTAAAGCAGGAAGATTATTTCTGTTTTTTTGGAAAGCTAGCTTAAAACACAATATAAACAAAACACTAAACTCTATAAAAAATATTGCATGTTTCTAAGGGAATAAACACATAAATCTTTTCGAGACACATAAATCTTTTTGAGACTGGAATATTCGATTTACGTTAAGTTGAGGTAAACTTGATAGTAAAGCAGCTTCCTTGGAAGTCATAGCTGTTTGATAATTAAATCCTTTCATAAGTTTAGGACTAAGTACATCAAATAATAAAATACTATTTTACAAACAATCTTTAAAATATCGATTATACAATGATAAAGCAGCTGACTAAATTTTGACAGTAAAATTTAAATAAATATCATATTCCTATCAATTTCATCTAGTGAATGTTTGGTATTTAGCAATTTTCTATAAAGGGTTTCATCTTCTCTACAAAGGTACAATTAGCTATTCATTACCTTGAACGGTCCAGGGATGTAGCCATATGTTTTAGGGGGCCCAATACTTTTCTGGGGGAGGGGGAGGCAGGCAGAGTACTGCTTGAACTTATTTTTTCAAAAAAGCACCAGAATATCTATGTCACTGTACAAGTATTGAGATTCGACAGCATTACTGCTCTAGTCAATTGTAAAGTACGAAAATTTAATTTTGGATGCAATGTTAAATCCTTTATGAAGATGATCATTATATAATAATAATTGAGAGAATCTTATCAGAAGATAAATCATTATGACAAAATATTTTGCCTTTTAATTCCACATCCTCTTCTGATTATTTAAATCAGATAAATTAATCCGATTTTATAGTGAATGAATGAACGAACGAATCAATCAATCTTCAGAATGATAAAACTGTGTCAAGTTTAATTTACTGCTGCCATAGACAAACTTATGTTCCATTGTGTTTTCACAAAAGGCATTAATGCTGTAATGGAACAGCTATGGAAGATAGGAACATATCTGGCTGACACTTATCATCCAACAATCGTCGATGTCATTTGCTCAGGTACCAGAGGCTTACTACAAAGGCAACAACTCCATTTGCGATGCAGATTACATAGCTTGAGTGGAAGGTATGTCCAGAGCGCTTCCTGCAAAAAAGGAGGTCAAGAAAAAAAAAAATGTTTAGAGCAGCAACATGAGGTCAAGATTCTGTGTCAGTTCCATCACATAATGACATGAAGAGAGGTAGCTATCAGATGGTCTGATGAGTATCTTTACAATTCAAAGCAATTCCAATTATCACTTGTTTGGATATGTGACTTATGTGATGTGAACTGAAGCAACGTTCAGAAGGGACTGAGAAGTATGTTTAGAATACAGAGAGAGTCTGAAGCTCATTTTTTTTGGACCGAAGCTAATGTTTCAAATTCAACAAAAGGGTAGACCAGACTTGTACTTTTAGTACAAGTAAAAGCAGAGTTGCCCTTTGTATGAGTACAATACAGTATAGAGTGCAAGGCTCCCAATGCAAGTACAGTACTCAACGTTGCAGTAGTATTAGATTATTATAAGAAACTTAAAAAATGCAAAGGGAACAAATCTATGAGGGTAGGGTAACAGTACAGGTAACTATCCCAGAATATAATTGTATACGTAACAGTACTAGTAAGAGTAGAGACCAGGGAATCTTTTAGTGAACACATTTTATAATAGTAGTTTTGACAGCTCTGAGTTTATCTCTGTTATACAATTTACTAAGGTTCCTGTATGCAATACTAATACACATCTTTATACTAATTATTCAGCCATTTTTCATAGCATCTTACAATGATATGATAGATAAATTATCCCCTGCAGACTCACTACAAGTACTGGCATGGACCACTTTAGTAATTGCAGAGTAGAAAATGGACATTTCCTTCAGTATTCTAATATTTGTATTTAAATTACAAAAGACTTTTTGGTCATTTCATTGAGCTTGTAAGTATGTTGAACAAAATTGCAACGGCCAATTCTAAAACCGGAATGAAGTGTTTGCTCAAAAATGTTTAAACTGCCTGCCAGAAAAGGGAATTTACAAACCACCAAGTTTCCTGAGAAGTGTGCAAAGCATGTAAATAGTGACCATGGTCACTGAGTTTCATTTACCAAAACACGATGCAATATCTTAAATTAAATAGTATCAGCATATGTTTAACGAATAACATGATTGTCCCGTTCTTAACGTTAACATCCCCATCCCCTCCCCATTGCTTAGGAAGTAATACAATGCTCGTTTTACAAATTCAAGTGATGACCATAGATGAAAAATAGCTGTTAGGTTGCACCTTCTACTTTTGGTATTTAGACAATTACGCGTACAGTAAGTCATGAATTTTGGCCTTGGAAATCTTGGCCTACCGAGACTCTATATTAGATCTTGGCATCCAAAGGAGAAATGAAAGAGCTAAACAGCTTACTGTTTGTTCAAGGTTAAGTCCTAGTGAATAAAATTGAAGATCTGAGGAATAATGTTTCTGTTTCGTCATGATTATTGATGGTCTGGCATACAAGAAACTATAAATCCCATCAGTCAGTCACATCTATCGGTGGGTCTGAGAATATTTTTGTTTCTTAAGGAAGATAGATATATGAGACATTTCCTAGTGACACCGATGCTATGGCCCAGTGGATGAAGGCGGTGGCATTTGAAGCAATGGGGCTTAGTAATCGGGAGGTTCCAAGTTTTATACCTGGCCGGGTCATAGTAAGGTGGGTTTTAAATCCAAGAGCAAGAGAATTGGAAGCCACCCGACGTGTAAGTTGTAATCCATCAGCCCTCGCTTAAGCGTCGTAAAAATAAATATTATTAATATTAAATTAAACCTCACCTAAATTTTTGAGGTGATATTGGTGATGGTGGGTTTGAGCCAGGCTCCAAGGAATCACTGAATGTTACCATCCACGAAATGACCACGCAGAGCAATCCAAGGAACATCGACTGAATCAAGGGATACAAGATATCTACAGGGGAGAAAAAAAGACACACATTTATATACCATGATGCAATGTTTGCCAGAATCTTGGAATGACTGACAAGCCCGTTTGGTCTCTATGACAAATTTTGGAAAAAAATTCATCTCTTTGATTCTCCATCTACAAACACAAATATGAAAAAAGTCACAAAAGTTCTAGCTTTTGAATGATGACTGTATTACCGTGTGACAGACGAGTCCACACAAAAGAGGTCATGCTGCAGAGTTCAGTTAGAAAATAGAAGCTGTGATAGGTACATTATCATACTAAACTTTGAACACTATGACATGATGTTCCCCTTACACAAATTGTTCAGCCTTGCATCTAATATAATCATTTGAGTCAACAAACCAGTGTCACTGATTTCTGGCTATTGAGTCTTATCTGTCTAGGAAGACAATCTTTCTTTGGAAAAGTACACATAATATTTAATCACTCTGAAAAGAAGCCAACTCTGAAGTCATTCAAGCGTAATAAACAGTAGTCTTGCTTGGCCATGCAGTTTGTGTGTACACAAGGGTGATAAGCATCCAGCTCTACAGCTGAAAGTGTCAACTTCAATGAAAACTTTCTGCTGAAAACCCGACCTGTGGCCCATATATCGGGAATTCAAGAGTGTTTAGTTCTGAAAGGGGCACTTTCATACAATGCAAATAGCGTCACAATGATGTGTAACTTAATGTGACAAACAGTACTGTACTTGCAAGTCAAATTATTACCATTTCATCAAAACACTACTTACAAGAAATAAATCTAGGCTTAGTCGAAGGTCAAAGTCACACCACTGAGCAAAATCGCAATGATATCTTAAGCCCTAGCTAAGTTACAAGCTAAATGACTTAGGCCTAGGCTAGGTAGATATCAAGCATATATAACTAGGTCAAACTTAGCATTTATAAATTATAGGACAAGGTGACCGGATGTCCCAGATTCATGTACCATCCCCAGATTTTATGTACTGTCAAGGGAATATCCCCAAATTGAAACAAGGCCATGAATTATTTCAAATTTGATTAGGCCACGTTAGGCTTCACATTAGGCTTAGGCTATTCTAGTAGTGGTATTACACGGCCTTGGCTAGGAAATTGATTTACAATTTAAGGTCACATACTACTGGTAAGTTACACAGATATAGGGAACAGTTAGGCTAGGTATAGACTAACCGGTTAGTGAGTAAGAAAATAGGTTTTGAATTGTTCTGGAAAAGAGGAAGGAAGTTGCTATCACTGCTAAAATGAAATAAACAGCTTTAGGGAAGACGCCTCCTATTTCCGAAGTGGATTCTGCAGAGTCTGGCCATTCTGTCCTAACGTTATCAATTCCCGTGTCGTTGATACCATGTTCAAATTTCCTCAGACGAGTTGTCCTATGACTGTTACTGTTGTTGACATGTTTAAGACCTTGTCCTCCATTTTCCTCCAGTCCGGCGAAGGAAAGTTTCCTAGCCAACTGGTCCACATCTCTCTTCTTTGGCATCACTATCAAAGTGTTTGCATTGCAAGCAGTTTAAATTTGCAAAAACGAATTGCATTAAACTCGGAGAGATTCCTCTCGATCAGTTCAGTTAAGAGAAGTCGCAGTGAAGCGGCACAATCTCTAGCTCTCAGAACCGATGTGTAGGTTTTGAGCTAGCGTACCTCAGATTATGTTGTTTACTTTTGAGGCTTTAAAACAACAAATCGTAATTCTTTTCAATTTCAAAACACACACTATATTTCTCTGACCATAATTATATTGGGGTCTCCTGCCAGAACAGCAGATGTGTGATTACAGAGGAAGTGTGACTCACTTCAAGGCCCGAAGGAGTGCACTAGTCATTCGCAAACAACTTCCAATCAGGAACGATGATTCCTCTAAAATAACTTAATTTTATGGGCAACATGACATTATGCTTGTATACCACAAAGCTGGTGGCGGCACTTCGGGGGGGGGGGGGGGGTCCACATCCCCCAATTCTTCCCAAACCAAATCTGGATCTTATCCAAAATGTATAATAATAATAATACATAATTTTTATATAGACAAACAAACTATGAAATAATTCTCGTGGCGCTCAACTTGTGTTACAACACACATATACGTTTTAGCAAAAAGATACATCTTGAGAACCGTTTTGAAACCATTCAGTCTTGCACATTTTGACATGTTCTGGAAGCGATTTCCACAAGTAAGGAGATTTATATGTAAATATTCTGCTAACGGTACCGTTTGTATTAGAAACAGCTTCCAATGGCCCAAGTCTGCCAAAGTCGACCGCTAAAATTAATGTTGTAATTGGCTCAACTGAAGCCGCTGGCGCTCAGTTTTGCAAGGCTTTGAAAAACTTCTTGCTCGCCATAAAATTGCAATCTTTTAGGAATATTATCAAAATGATAGCACCATTTTGCGTCTAACTCACTTTACTTGTTGAAAAATTCCCAAAGGAATCACTGTAATCTAGTCCTCCCCCTCCCCCACCAAATTGTTCTTTACCACCTACTTGCTGCCACTTAATTATACAGCGTTATCATTGTCATTGAAGTGGCTACCTCGTTAAAATCCAGTTGTTCAAGAGGATGGGTGGGGTTTGGGTGGCAGATGGATGGCACAGTGTGCCGGGCAACGAGTTGGCCGGAGTATAATGTATAACAAAATATTTCACCTCATCGTCATAGAAATCACATTGCAAAATTGCCTAACAACAGTAATTGAACGAGGATAAATAAGAAGTTACAGGAGAATACAGTGGCGGAGCGTCCATACAGTCAGGGGGGCGGATGCCCCCCCCCCCTGACGGACTCAAATGGACTGCTGGCGCCCTTTTCAGCTATTCACCACTTTTTACTTATTCGCGATTATTTACTTTTTTATTGCGCTCTCATCTACCTATTGACATTTGTCACATTTTGTTGGCGATGACCAGATTCTTTCTTCGTTTATCTGCAATTGAGCAAGGCCCGGAAAGGGTCATTTCCGGCGATATAGGGGGTATCTTTACTCAAAAAAAAATCTGTACGCTCTGCGCCAACCTGTGGTGGCGCTCCGCTTAGATAAAGTCGAAAGCGCCCATACAGACCATTCTCGCCCCCTCTGACCAATACCCTTCGCTCCGCCACTGGGAGAATAGTTTTTTTTAAAATAACAATTAACTGTGCACCATATATACATACGTGGACAGCAATGCTCAGTTCAAGTACATATTAATCCGTTATTAAGAGACGTCTAAAAGAATTTTAACCATTATTTAAATGAAAGGAACATGAAGAAAGGATGTTTAAGGATGGGAGAGAGGAGATATGTTGATACACGTCACTGCTGTCACTGTATGATTTGTTAGGTCATACTTACCAAGATATCATACAGCAATGTCCTACAATTAGGCTAGTTGTGTAAAAGTGTTAAATATGAAAAAGTTTTGACCTATAAGTACTTGACCACAAAAGAATAGTGTTTTAAAATACCAAACCTGAGAGCCCCCAAATTGTTTAACTGGGGGTGGGGGTCTGTGAAGTGATGCCGTGCGGAAGAGGAGTCTAATAGGAGGGGTGGCCCTACCCCTTGAGAAATATTGGTGAAATGGAAGGTGCTTTGATGCAAAACATTGCAATATTTTGCTACGTTTGAACAATCAAGAATTTTTTACTGTTTAGGTTGTACATACATGTTATGCATGTTAGGTTGTACATACAGGTTATGCATGTTCTATACACTACTGTAGGATTTTTGTTGTTGCTGTAATATTGTCTGTCAGTGTAACCCCTGGTGTTAATGGTGAGTTGGAGGGGCGGGGGGGGGGGGGCTAAAGCCCCTCAGAAGTATATATGGTTGCACCCCTGCCAAGGCTTTATAATAACAAATGATGACATGTGAGACCGGTATACGGCTTTCAATTGAACAAACAAGCTTGTCTCTCAATTATGTACGGTCCAATTTATAGATATTATAAATATACTTTTGGGATGAAATTAAAAGAATGATGTGGGACACAAATGTTCAAACCTTAAAGTATACCAAACGTCTCGATTTGGTAAAACAGCATAAGTGTTCCACATGTGTTCCCATTGGTATTTAGTAGGGTCACCGTTCAATCAGTCATGCACACACATGTTTGTATTACATTCAGACCGAAGACACCATTGTATTTTCCATTGTTCAAATCCACGTACCCTAACCTTAACAATACCCCCCATACAATAGAATTCTTCTGAGGACGTGGTGATTCTTTAGAAATCACAACCGAGGACCTGGAATATTTTTGTTCAAGTCCTTGTTCAGAAAACAAAACAAACACACACACACAAGTTTGTTGCTGCCATATCCACGTTGAATAACTCTCCACAACCAAAAAGAAAAGTTGTTAGTTCCAAGTTGCACTTCATTTTTTCAACTAACAAGTTAGAAAATTTTCATTACATAGTTTACCTGTTCATTTGCCTCATTTTCCCTTAAAGTTAAATTCCACTAGTTTCCAAGTGTGAACCAATGCAGATTTCAAGCAGCCTTTCCCATTAAGTTAATTCCCCTATAGTTTTCTAGTATGAACCATTGTAGACTTCAAGCAGCCTTTCCCATTAAGTTAATTCCCCAAAACAATGGCAGACTTCATTTTTATTGGTTGAAATATACTCACTTCTTCAAAAGCATTATCATTGGACATAAAAAGCAACTTTAAAATTTCATCGTTTGTAAGAAAAGTATATGACCAAACACCTTTAAATAATCTTTTCACACACTTTGGAACTGAAGGTTTATGTAATGAAACTACATCCATATATTTTTATTGAGATTGAAACATGTTATAAACTTGTCAGTTCTGACCTCAATTAAATTATTCAATAAATAATTGAATAGAATATTCACTCCATTATTAAAACAGGACAATACCAAAACAAATACAATATATTGCAACATTGCAATAGCCTCAAAATTGAAATAGTTCTTCTGCTTAATATATTTTTAAATAGATAAAGAAATTATTAAAGTTGTTCACAACTGACATAGCTCTATATAAAGTATTAAAAAAAACTCTAATCATTTCCATCTTTGCTGAAACTATAAAACCGTAATGGTTTGAAGTGAGTAAATTGCAAAAGATTCCACCAAATGTTAATGTAAATCACTGTGGCACAGTCACTTATGGAAAGCTTGAATGCATTGAAGACTCGCCCCAAACAGCGTGCCGGGCTCTGAAAAAGTTAACTTTCCGTTGCTTGCAAATGAAGTTTTCTGCTAGTCGCTACAAAATGCAGACAGTAATGAAATGTGATACCTTGTTATCTTTAGCTGGACCTGAGATGTCCATCCCTGTATCGTTTGTACACCGTGCTGTGGGTATTGACCGCAGCTGTATACATGTACTGACTGTACTAGTGTCTAATTACCAAAGGTAGCAATTAAGCTGTGTGCGTATTTTCTGGGATCGATGGTGGTGTCTAACACTTTGGTTACACCTCATTCGAAACTAGGTCAGATTACCGGCATTAGACGTTTCATTTGCACGAGTCTTCACACCTTTTAATATGTTAAAGGGTGACTTTACCGAGAAGTGTAAGCCTTGATATGTCAAAGTTCAAAGGAAAACAAGAGCACTTTCAGTGTTGGTTTATGTTTCTACAGCTATTGCTGTTTCAAACTATTAGAGCTTCTGGAATACTCCTTTAAGGCTAAATTGATGAAGATTCCAACTCCTCAGTGCAAGCCTAATTGTAAATATTAATCCATATTGTCATGCATATTCATAAGTTTACAGAATTTCACCAAAACTGTCCTTTAAACTTCATATGAACAAAAAGAGCTCCCTTGGGTGACATTTCAAACACCATATCTGCTTGACCAGTTTGTTATGCATCGTATACATGTTATTTAAGGCAATACAAGTCTTATATATTTCCTGTTGTGTTGCACATGAGCAAGTAGACTTTAATTTGTGTTGCAGCCATTTTAATTTGGTAAGTCCCAGATATTTAAAGGGGCAAATGTCAACAATTAAATTAGGTGTAGAAATACAACTTAGACTGACAACATAAACTTTGTTAACACATTCAAATTAAATTTCATGCCTTACTGTAAGTCACCATGTTTGGCTTTCGGAGATAGGAAGGGGAAAAAAGGAATAAGGCAGTCCATTCCAACCTTTGAAAGACATAAATGTAGTAAATAAGACTCTTGAGTAGAAATAAGAAACCTAAATTGAAACGTTTCTAGGCAAATAAAATAAGAACTATCGCTGAAATTACTTCCTTGACGATGATAACATGTTTAAAAGATCTAAAACCAAAACACACTACTCAAAATTTTATCTTTCAATTGCATGATTTTCTGCTAACAATTGAAGACAAGCACATCCCAATTTATGGCCAAGACAGATGTTTCCACCAATTTATGGCTGCAGATTCCAAACTATTTTCTCAACTTGGGCTGAAAATCTTTGCTGCAATCAAAGTCACAGAAAGGATTTTCCAGTGGCTAAAGTTGATTGCAAAGCAAAATGCAGAACCGTTTCTGAACCTTCTAAGGCAAAAATCACATCCTCATAGTATTTTGTTTTGAAAAGATAAAAAACTTGTGAATGCATCTGGCAACAGTAATATGAATTTCATCAGATTTAACTTCAGTTGAAAAATGCCTTTGTTTTATACTTTGCAGCCCTCTCAAATAGACTTATTGACTTGAGGCTTAATAATGCCAAGTAAATCAATACAGTTTCCACAGAATCTATTTGGAATGGTACCACTAAAACCATTCACCAGTGAATAATTTTATCCAGTATCGCATCGCAACTCAATAAGGTGTGTACAGAATCTCTTGGGAATGGTTTCACTTAAGCCATTCACCAGTGAATAATTTTATGCAGTATCGCATCGCAATTCAATATTAGCTGTCTACAGAATCTCTGGGGAATGGCATCACTTAAACCATCCACCAGTGAATAATTTTATCAAGTATCGCATCGCAAATAGTCAAATTGTTACACAAGTCCAAAGATGTAGTATAGTAGTATTGGTTTTACATGTGAACCATATAATTTTACATGAGACAAAATTAAGAGTTCCTCATAATTGCCAAACAAATTTTGAACATTAAATTATTCCCTATTAACTGAACTGTTTTTTTTAGTATCTGCATATATATATAATAAGCAATGGAATAAGGTGGGGAAAAATTTCAGAAAGGAAAAAAAAAATTATTTGCACTATCAAATTAGTTATATACTGAAAATTGCAATTTTGGTGTACACCTAGTTATAACATGACTTGGAAATGAGGCTTACAATAACAATGATAGATAGATGGTACATGCATATCTTGAATACAGTTTGCTGGTAAGTAGAATTTGAGGAAAAACCCTGTTTTAAATATATACGAATATTGATATAATCATATAATAATCATTTAATCATATATATCATTGACACCTTCATTGATAAATGAGCTCTAATACTGTGAGATTAGAACTAAGTAATACTAATTTATGGTTTAATATTATTGCATTCGTTTAACAAGAGGGACACTGCATCCCTCCTACCCTCACCATTTGAATAAATTTTTAATTTTACAGAGTACTACGTAGCTTTTCCCAACAAGTTTGTGGGGCTAATATGCAGCCATCGATCATATCTGTGTATTGAATACGATTATATCACGCAAGATTCTAACATAGTCATGTATAGTGATACAAACCACTTGTTAGTTTGCATATTGTAAAAACGTTGATAATCTTGAAGGTCACAGAGACCTTGAGTTTACCACTGCGACAATATATTTTGATTGTAAAATGGGAAGATCCTGATTAATTGAGAGGTATGGTTACCCTGTGCTAAATGAAAATAAGTCCTACAATCAGCCGTGAAACAAAAGACAGAAAATTTATCGAACTTTGCGAACCATGCAAAATAAAAATGTTAACAGATGATTCTCAAATGGAAAGTCCTTTTAGGAGTCCAAAGTCGGTCAGGTCCTTCATTTGTTTAGTTACATATATTATATAATCAAACAAAAGAAGGTTTAATTAGTAATTAGTACTTCAGTTTGGAGAATACAACCTTATAAATTTAATTCTCATTATCACCAGGCATTTGAGGAATCAAATTGATTTTTGTTTACTGGAGCTAAAGCTGAAGGAAGAGACAGTACCATGATTGGGTTGGGGTTTTCATGAGATGGCTATGGCAAGCCAAATGAGCAGAAAAAAACCCATTTAGGCATACACTGATAAACCTGGATTATAAAATGCAAAATAAGTATTAAGAACTGTTAAAATTCAATTATCACAGATAATCCTTGATTATCCATTAGTAATCCAGGTTTCTTGTGACTAATCCTGTTTAACAAATGAAAATCTTGGTTTGCCATGGGATAAAAGTGGATTATCCACTATTTTTGTGAACCTAGCCTTGGAAAGATGTTAAAGGCTATCTACATTTGACTACCATTCAATGGTATTGTTATTGCTGCTTACAATTTCTTCCTAATGCTGTCCCCCCCCCCCTCCCCCATAACTATAGTCTGTATTCATACACCTATATACAGTATTTTTTGTAATATTGGCATCTGATAGGCCAACCACTTTCAGTTTAAGCCCTCTTAATTAACCTTCCAGGATCCACATCAGTCATACAATTCTTGGTAATGACTAATACACCACTCTATCAATTGTCTTTGTTCACCCGTGTGTTACCACTGTCGATCTCGAGATCATTGTGAACACATGCCGTAGACTGTTTCCGGTTTGTTGAAGTTTCCCTTTTGATTGTATCAGGAAGATTTTCTATAAGAAGTTTACTTGAGTTTAATCATTTAAGGACAAGGAACAGGGTTAGGAACTTTTCCCCTTATTCAGAATTTCCCACCTGTGAATACATATGTATGTATCTAAAGACAAACTTTGTAATTAGTCACTCTCTTTCTGATGTCTCAGTGTCAGTTTGTGATGTAACATATTGCTGCAGCTGCCTAGGACTTTTCTTGTTTTTGTTTCTATGGTAATTAATACCCTGAGCTGCTATTGGTTTATTTTCTGCAAACAGTAAGCTTGTGAGCTAATACATTGCTGATGCCACTGTAACAACTGCTTGCATTCAATCTCTATGCAATCAGGAAGATGGCATGGAGATGAATGCTGGCGCAGCTAAATTAACTTAAAAATATACAAATAAACAAACGAAACGTTAGCTTTATTCAGGAGGTTGTTCCTGTTGTGGCGGTTCCCCTTGTTGATGTGGTAGTTGTTGTTGCACTCCCTGTTCTTGTTGTTGTGGCTGTTGTGGCGGTTCCACTTGGTGATGTTGTTGTTGTTGCACTCCCTGTTGCTGTTCTTGTCGTTGTTGTGGCTGCATATCATTGACTGTATAAACTATATCCTTAGGTTGACCGTACAGCTTTATAACTTCATCGTAAGATGGTGGTAGATCGCTTGGACATGCGTGTGTGTATCCAGGTGGAAAGAGTGTTCTACAGGACAAAAAAACACATGGAAAAAAAAGAGAGAAAAAAAAAAATCCATTTGAACATAAGCCAGGCTTGTTTCAACAAATAAATGTAATCAGAAAATTTCAATAAAACAATCCAATTTTAGTTTGTGACATCATCAGTTTTGTCAGTCTCCTGGTTGCTATGCTGTTTTGCATGGTTGCTAAGCTTGAGTCCATTGGATTACATAGTGTTGTGCAACTGATCGGTGCTCCAGTGAAAGCAGCCATGAAGAGAAGGAAAAAGGTTACCATTTACCAAAGCCCAGTAAATTCTTAAATCCCCATCCCATTTTTACTTTGAAGCAATATGCACAAGACATATATATAGCTGACAAATATCTTAGATTCGGGTATGAAATCAAACAAAAAGACACAGTTGCTTTGAAAACTCTTGGACATTAGCAGAGGCACTTTTGGACAGACTCCTGTCAGAAAGTTCTTCTCACAAAATGGTGAATAATTACAAAACCAAGGATTTGAATTTGCTATATTTTGGCTGTCTACACTGTCATCATCATCACCAAAGTATATACTTAAATTGTGAATACTGCAATATTTTGGCAATGAGAAGTTTTGGAGTCCTTTCGAAAAGTTCTCTTTTGACAATTTGAGCTCATAATACAGTACTAGAATTTCATAACATTATTACTGACATGATAGATTAACCAAAATTGAACTGAACTGATGCAACCCAAGAAGTTCCAATTGTAGTCCATGGATAGTATAACATGATAAATCTGCACACTCACCTGTTTTCTGCACTGCTCAAAACTTCATTATCATTCCTGCTGAATATATGATTTACACTGCTAGGAGGGACTGAATTTGCTTCAGGAAATACATGGCTAATGTCCGCTGCACTCAACTGGTTACTGCCCAGATCGCCATTTCTTTGGCCTGCAGCCTGCTGTTCAGTACCTCTCATTGATAATCTATTGAATTGTTCCGCATTTTGTCGGAGGGCATTTTTCCTGGACTGCCATTTTGAAAATTTGACCCAGCTGACTTTGAGCATCAATGGGAAGAGTAAAAACAGGAAAACGACGAAAGATAGAATCAGGTCTCCCCTTCGAAGACATACATAAATAGCCAAAATTATGACGCCATAATAGCCACCGCCTGCAAGCAAAATTAGGCCGCACTTTGTCTGGGTTTCCCAAATGTTACACTCCTGGTCTTCACTTCCTGTAGCATTTTGTCGTCGATCACTCACAGTTGGTTGGTTGTTTGATTGATTGTCTTCCATCATTTTGCAATTGTTAGTTCTCAACGATGGGTTTACAGAATATAACGGACTTAGTCCACACAAAATATCACTTGTGCCTCCTCAACTGTCAAACTAAACCAGGGTTTCTTCATTTTTTTTGTTATTTTGTGAGAAATCCTATGGATGATCCATAATATACCAACCTTGTCAGAAGCAAAAAAAAAGGGAAAGAAAAGAGAAGGCAACTGCATATTAATATATTTTTTAAGTAAAAGTTGCCCAGGAAAGAACCTGGGCACGAAAACCAAACTACCGAACGACTGATCCGCTCTTAACCCCAGTTCCCTTGCATCAGGACTGTGATTGAGATCATCGTCAGGTGTGCATCACCATTCCCCTCAAATGGGAACAAATACTACACATGATCTTAGCCAAAAGGCCGAGAAGTGATCTGCATAATAATATAATTTAGTAACCTATGTGAACAAGCTATTTTAGAAGCCAAGTCATATCTTCAGTATCCAAAAAAAATTAACTGAAAATGGTGAACGATGTTAGTGATTTTTACCAATTTCCGGACAGGGTAGCCCAAGGCTAGTAATTTTGGCACCCAGTGTCCCATCACTATATTTAACTATTCGTAGTTTCTCTTGCCAGATTAAGATATAAATTTCAAAAAATTATATGAGCGATATCTTTATCATTTCAATGGCATTTGCACACATTCGTTCTCTTTTCACTTGGACTTCAAGCGATCAAGCAATGGAAAGTTCGCCAAACTACTTATTCGTGGAACCCAAACACCTATTCGCACAGAAAACTCTGTAGTAAGTGTAAATCATATGCATAGGCCTAGTTCAATTTCTATGGTGTAAATAATGTAAATTGCATAGGCTATGAGGACTTTACGTTAATTTCAACATTAAATGCAAGAACATTTGAAGACATTCAACTAAAGCGATCAAATTCCAAGCCATGGTTGACTTAAACATATTTTCACAAGTTGGTCGGCAAACTAACCGGTAATGTTTTATCAAAAAATATCGTGGAGTGAAAATATTTCCATTTCCCCAGATACTTACGATCGCTAACGAAATCGAGTCATAGTATTATAAATGATTTATATTTAGGCCGATGTCCGTATGGAACGCCATGTTAAATTTATTCAATAACTTGAGAGATATCTTTAATTTAATTCGAGATATCTGCCATTAATTTCCGATATCTTGAATTAAATGAAAGATATCGCTTGTTATTCCAGATATTTTCAATTCAATAAAAATTCAATATTCAATTCAATAAAATTAAAAAAAATCGTCTACGCAATACTCTCCTACAAGAAATAACATTGCAAGAAGGCTTCAACAAAGCAATTTTAGACCTCAGAGAGGAAAATGCCGCATTAAATGCTATGTTTAAACTAAATTGGGGGGGGGGGGGGGCGATGAGGTCAGGAATAATTTTGGGTAAGGATTATGTTCCTAGTGGAGCACTGGCGGATCCAGAGCCTTTGTTTGGGAGGGGCCAAAGTGGCATTAGAGTGATATGGGGGAGGGGTCCTTTGGAAAATTTTCTATTGCTCTATGCCCTCAGATGCAATTTGGTGCGACAAAAGTGTACAATGGTGATGTTAATTTACTTCTAAAAAAAAGGTTTCCCAGGTGTAATTTTCTAAAATATTTATAAAACAAAGTTGGGATCATCTTTCTCAAGAAATTTTATTTCTCATAGGTTATAAATTTCTTACAACCAGCCTGTAACTTCAAAATGGTGTTAAACTGTAAATCCTCATGCTCATACATTTACATAGCTCCCAACTCTTGAGAAGGCAAATGCTGGTCCATGCCACGAATCGCAGTCCTGGGGGAGGGGTATAAGGGGAGGGGGTGTCCCCCTCCTCTTTTGAATTTTTGGGGAATCCTGGTGATGCCTACATGTAAAATGGTGGCACTTAGAAAGGCTTTTGTCACCCAAAATTTTCTGAGAATTATGCATTTTTTTGTGTGTAACATCAATAAATTGAATAGTAGGTGATAATTCATTCTTTCCCGTGGCATGAAAATGTTCGCTGCTCGCCCCAATGAAAAGAAATATAGGCTAATTTGAGGTTCAAATGATGCTGTAAAGGAGGTTTTATACTCTATTATGCTAAATGCTAAAGAAATGATGGTTGCTAAGTCAAAATTTGATGCAATTTTTTTTTATGTATACTTGACAATTACAAAGCGGTTTTTTCGGACGCTTGTGCGGGTCAGCGGGTTTGGGTGTTAGAATGCGGGTCTAATTCCCACGAACTGCGGGTCAGTTGGGAGCTCTGCATTTAATTTTAAACCAGAAAACGAAAAGGTTTAGACTAGTCTACCACTGCTATTCCTCTCGATTTTTTTAATTTCCAATCATATGATTTGGTGGATGTTCCGAAACACTTTTTGGCTCACCTTGGGGGGGGGCATGGCCCCCCTTGGCCCCCTTGGATCCGCCAGTGTAGTGGAGGCGATTATAGGCGTTTTGAAAGCAAGAAAAGTGATAGTCATAGTTCTAACTTTAGGAGGCATGCTAAGGTACATAGTTTAAGGGATAAGCTGAAGATTGTCTTTACCAATTCTAGAAGTATTCGTAAAAATTTTGCTGAATTTATTATGCTTCTTAAGGATCTGAAACCGGATGTGTTTGGTATCACCGAATCTTGGTTAAGGGAGGACATTGATAGTGCTGAGGTTTCTCACCCGGGATATGTTGTGTATCGTCAGGACAGAAGGGATACTCATAATGGGGTTGGTGGGGGAGTTTTACTGTGTGTTAGGGATGACATTGTAAGTGTTGAGAAATCTCAGTTGCAAGGGGCTTTTGTTAATTCTGTCTGGTGCGAGTTGTCCACAAACAACTCCAAGAGGTCCAGGGACGTTATCACTGTGGGTGTTGTTTACCGCTCTCCTAACAGCAGCGATGATAATGATGTCGCGCTGTTTGATTCAATTAGAAAGGCTGCTAAAGGTGATGTTGTTATAATGGGCGACTTTAATTTTCCTGACATTAATTGGATGGATGGTTCTAGTAGTAAGAAGGGTAGTAATTTTCTAGATGTTGTGCAAGATTGCTTTTTACATCAAAATGTTACTTTCCCTACTGGGGGGGGGGGGGATAACATCCTGGATCTTGTTTTGAGTTATAATCCAAGCAATGTTGTTGATTTGACGGGTCTAGGAAAACTAGGAACTAGTGATCATGATATACTAGCTTTTGATGTTGTTTGCAAAGTCGTAAATTCTGTTAGCAATGAAAAAGTCCCTGATTTTTCGAGATCAGATACAGAGGCAATTGAAACTTTACTAAAGGGTACAGATTGGATTAATTTGTTTAGAGATATGAGTGCTTCTCAGTCTTGGATTTGTTTTGCTGATAAATTAAAGGTCATTATGGAAAATCATGTTCCGTGGAAGAATCGCCGTCGTAAAAGCAGTATGCCTCACTGGATGAATAAGAAAGTTAGATGTGCAATTAGGCAAAAACGTAGAATGTGGAAGATGCTTAGGAGGACTGAATCTCTTTTGGCCAAGTTTAAAATTCATCAGCTGAAGGTATAATGCTTAGTCTCTGATGCAAAATTGAATTTCGAAAAAAAAAGCATTTCCCTTAAAATTAAGGATAACCCAAAGGCCTTCTATTCTTATGTCAGGTCAAAGCAGAAAGTTAAAGATGCAATTGTTTCTCTTAGGGCACCACAGTCTGATGATATAGTTACTGATAGTCAGGATCTTGCAGATCTTTTGAACAACTATTTTGTGTCGGTTTTCACAAGGGAAGATACGAGTAGTATTCCAGATTTTCAGGGGGGCAGTGATAGGCCTAAACTGGATACGGTCTTATTTTCGGATGAGGTTGTCTTAAAGGAGCTGCATCGTCTAAATGTTTCTAAAGCTTCTGGACCAGATGCAATCCATCCGTATTTGTTGAAGACTTTTGAACACCATTTCTGCGTTCCACTCTCGTTGGTTTTTAGTAAATTTATGGATGAAGGTTATGTTCCTAGGGACTGGAGATGTGCTAATATTACCCCACTTTTCAAGAAGGGTGATAAGTCTAAGCCCTGTAATTATAGGCCCGTTAGTCTCACTAGTGTAGTCTGTAAGGTCATGGAGTCTATTGTTAAAAAGTCTATGGTCTGTCACTTCAGCAGTCAGTCTTTGATCAAAGAGTCTCAACATGGCTTTTGTCAAAAAAGGTCTTGTCTCACTAATAACCTTGAGTTTATGGAAGATGTAACAAGCTCACTAAATAGGCAGAGGTCTGTAGATGTTGTGTTCCTGGATTTCCAGAAGGCCTTTGATAAAGTTCCCCACCAGTATCTTTTACTTAGGCTGAAGAGCATGGGTATCATAGGGAATTTACTGTCTTGGATCGGGAATTGGCTTGGTAATAGGGAACAGAGGGTGGTAATTAAAGGCTGTGCTCCTTCTTGGCAGAACGTTACTAGTGGGGTTCCACAAGGGTCTGTATTAGATCCAATTGTTGTTTGTTGCCTATATAAATGACATCGACGGAGATATTTTGTGTACAGCTAAGAAGTTTGCTGATGACACCAAATTGTATTCTGAGGTCTTTTCCAAAAGCGATTCTGATAAATTTCAAGCGGATTTGGATAAGATTTTTTCCTGGTCTCAGGGGTGGCAAATGCTTTTTAATATTGATAAATGTAAGGTAATGCACATTGGTAGTAGTAACCAAAGGTTTACATACAATCTTAATGGTGTGGAGTTACAGGAGGTCTCTGTTGAAAGAGACCTATAGGGTATCTACATTGACTCATCTCTGCAAACTTCTAAACATTGTCTTGAAGCTGCTAAAAGAGGTAATAGGGTTTTAGGTATGATCAAGAGGAACTTCAGTTTTCTGAAAGAGGACATCGTAGTTAGGCTTTATAAGCAGTTGGTTAGGCCTCATCTGGAGTATGCTGTGCAGGCTTGGAACCCTTATTTTGCTAAGGATAAGGAAGTACTTGAAAAGGTCCAGAGGAGGGCTACTAGGATGATTAGTTCCTTAAAGAGGGTTCCTTATTATAGGCGGTTACAACTGTTGAATCTCACCACACTGGAGCTTAGGAGGTTACATGGGGACTTGATTCAGGTTTTCAAGATTGTGTATGGTTTCGACAATTTATCCTTTACCGACTTTTTCATGTTTGCTAACAGTAGTTGTTCTAGAGGTCATTGTCTAAAACTCCAAAAGTCGCATAGTAGGATTAATATTCGGCATAAATTTTTTTCTAATAGGGTTGTGAATGAGTGGAATGGTTTGCCTGAGAAAGTTGTACTTGCAAGTAGTGTCAATGGGTTTAAGAATGCTTTGGACAAGCACTTTAAGCATTGTAATCGGGTCTGAGTGTTTGTGTCTTCAGTTTTTTTCCTCTCTTTATAGGGTCCTTGATGGGGACTTAAGTGTCCCTCCTGATACTTTTTTTCTACTAAACTAAACTAAACTTAAAGAGACAGTGTAGCTCGCTTGACAAAAGTACACACCTAGAAGAAACCCAAACCATCCATGCCACCCTGTTAAACAAGCAGGAATGTTTCTCTATAAGGAACAACATCAGAATCGTCGGCATAAAAACATCACCTAAAGAAGACTGCGTTGATATAGCTACCAAGCCTACCATGTAAGGTTTTCGAGGAAGTAGGAGTCAAGTCATGCAAAATTGAACGGGCACATCGAGAAGGTAAAGCCATACCAGGGAGGGACAGACATCTACTGGTTAAAGTATCCTTCTACCAGGACAAAATAGGAATCCTCAGATCTGCCTAGCAGGCTCTTGCTAATCGAAATCACTACATTATAGACGACCTCACCCAAGCTGACCTAAGTGAAAAGAGAAAATGGGGGCCAATAGTATAACACCTCTATCGCAATTGAGTCAGACTAAGATTCTCGGGGGCCACTGGAGAGGTAGCAATGGAAAACCGTAGAAATTTGATTGATGTATCTCCTGGCAGCCCCTGAAATACTTCACCATCTACCATGTAATGTCTCCAATCTGTTCTACAATTAATTTACCATTCCTGCTGTCCAGCAACATTTTTTTTCAACATTGGAATGGATCCCCACAATTGGCCATCGACGGGAGTTTTGTTTACCCAAGTGGATCCCAGACACGTTGCTTCTTTTTTAACAGTTATTTTGGATTTTCTTTGTGTTTTTGTGGACTTTATTTCCATCTCAATTCTGTTTTTCGTCGTAAGTACAACTGCATGCAGAGAATGTATTTCACATTTCGACTCATATATTGATATTTCATGGCCATAGCTGATCTTAAGATTTGCTTCTGTATTGTCAGGGGCTTAAGGCAGAGTTAAAAACGTAGGCAACAATTTACATATTTTCATCGCCATCTTTTAAATATATTTCTTGTCCAGGAAACGCACAGTACCCCTGAGGTGGAGCGCTTCTGGACTAATGAGTGGGGAGGGAAAACCATTTTTCTCATGGTACTGCTTAAAGTAAGGGGGTCGCTATTCTTTTTAACTCCAATCTTTCTGTTGACATTGTTAAAATGCATACTAGCCAGCATAGTAGACTCATTATTGTTGACTTTTACTACAATCATCGGCTCTTTACCATTGTCTGTACCTATGGCCCTAACCAAGATAATCCTGCTTTCTACAATGACGTTTCTCGTAACTAAAATTCGTTCAATACTAATACTATCATTTGGGGTGAGGATTTCAACTTTATAGTTAATCTTGACATTGATAAACTCGGTGGTGACCCTAGAACAAACTTTAGATATCTGGAGAGAGACAAACCCTCTCTTAAAAGATTTCAGCTGGCATTCTAACATTGCCGATATTCATTGCAGATTAGATTTTGTCCTTATATCTCGTAGTCTTGTTGGTGAAATCGTCAACATTGAATTTCAGCCTCCTCTTCAATCTGACCACTCTATGGTGGTTTTATCGATTCAAATTCATGAAGACAATAGAGGTCCAGGGTATTGGAAGTTTAACAACTCTCTTTTAGCTGATTCTGCGTATGACGACCTAATCCAAAATCTAGTTGCTACTGTTACTCGCAACACACGTTCTCTAAACCCTTCCGCAAAGTGGGAGAACCTCAAATATGTCATTCGCTCCAAAACTATTCATTTTGCCAAACAAAAAGCTAAAAGTACACGTAAAAGCGAAATCGAAATTTTACGCAGTATCTCCAACCTGGAAAGAGAGTTGTATGAAAACCACCCTGATGCCATTCGTCAAACTTTAGATAATGCCCTAATAAATCAAATGGTTTTTATCATGACAAGCTTTATGGCATTATTGTTCGGTCGAGAGCTCGTTGGGTTGAGGCTGGTGAAAAAAAAAAACACTAAATAGTTTGTGAATTTAGTTTCTGAGGAATCGGACCCCAGTTCTTGCGACGGTCTTGCGTTGGTTTGGTTTTGATCATCATTCATTATCCTGTGAGCAAAATAGAGGGGTCATTACTCTAATTCCTAAACCGGATAAGGACCATAATGTTAAAGCTAACTATAGCCCTATTAGTCTCCTGACTACAAGACAGGAGCAAAAGCATTAGCTAACCGGTTAAAACGGGTCGTCGACAAAACTGTTGGGGATAACCAGACTGGTTTTATCAAAAATAAGTTTATTGGGGAAAACATTCGTTTTGTGCTTGACCTAATCGATCACACTACCACAAATAACATTCCGGGTCTTTTGTTCTTTATTGATTTTGAAAAAGCCTTTGATTGTATCGATTGCGATTTTATTGACCACACTCTTATTTATTTCAAATTCGGGAACAGTTTTCGTCGTTGGATCAAAACACTCTACACTGGTATTTCTTCCTGTGTTCTAAATAATGGTCATTTGACCGGTTTCTTCCCTATTCAGAGAGGATTAAGGCAAGGTTGTCCCCTTAGCCCGTACCTCTTTATTCTATGTGCAGATATTTTAGCTAGAAAAATTATTTGTGACAACACGGTCAAGGGGATAAACATTTTTGGGCGGGATATTAAAGTACTGCAGTATGCCGACGGCACCACTTTATTTTAGACGGTACCCGCAACAGCACTGTTAAGGTGCTGAATACCTTAGAGAATTTTCGACTAGCATCAGGTCTCAAAATTAATCTCAGCAAATCCCAGTTTCTTCTCCTGATGGGTCCTTTCTGATTTCAAATAACCCATCTCATGTCAGTGAATTCAATATTTTGATTACTAACTCTCCTATTAGGTATCTCGGTATCAACTTCACTCACAATTGTAACGATCTCTTTCGCTTAAACTATGAGCAGGAGCTATCTAGGCTGATACACCAGCTTAGAGTTTGGAATGGGCGTGATCTCACACCTATTGGCAGAAACACAATAGTGAAGTCTTTTGCAATTAGCCAACTCGTTTTCCTTTTTCAGGTTCTGCCTAGACCCCCAAGAGACTTTATTAATAAAATCCAAAGCAATATTTTTGACTTCATTTGAAACGGGAATCCTGGCAAAGTTAAGAGACTTACTATGTATAACCCAATTGAAAAGGGAGGTTTAAAAATAATACATGTTCACAGCTTTGTGGAAGCTCTTAAAACCTCATGGGTCAAGCGTTATTGTAATAATGCCAACACTGGATATTGGAAGCTCTTTTTTCATTCCTCTTTTTCGCCGTTCGGTAAAGAGTTGCTTTTCAAATGTAATTTTCATGTCGAGAATATTTCCTGTATCAAAAAAATCTTCATTAAGCAAATTTGCATGGCTTGGAGTAAAGTTACCTTTAAGAATCCTTCGGATCACTTTGGTGATCAAATCCTTTGGAATAATCATTTTATTAGAATTGATAATACCATTGTTTATGACAAAAAACTTCACGTTGCCGGTTTACTGTTTGTTAAGGATATATTTTTGCCAGATGGGAAGCCATTGTCCTTAATGCTTTTCTAAGCAAATTTAAGATATTAAGGTATCCTTTTACTTGTTTTCATAGGATCATTTTTGCAATTCCTAGAAGTTGGAAAGATTCTGTCAGTTTAGAAAACGGTGTCGAGGAACAGCAAGATCACCTTGTCAATCTTATGTCTAGCATTTCTAAATTGTCACAAGGAGTCTATCCTCGCCTTATAGACTATATTTCACTCCCGCCAAAAGCCTGCTCTACTGTACATGGAGCGTTACCTTTGACTTCTCACAAGACGATTGGTTATTGATATTTAAGGTGCCTTCCCGTACGCTTTTTGAAGCAAAAATACAATATTTCCAATTCAGTACACCGCATCTTAGGAACCAATCGGCTTTTAAATTTAATGAAAATAGAGGCTTCTCCACTCTGTACATTTTGCAATATTAAAGAGGAAACTATTGAACATTTATTCTGGTCCTGTTATGTGACGTCTATTTTCCTTTTAGATGATTGCGAACAGACATTTTTTTGGTGGACAGTTTATCTGCTCAAAAAAAGATCTTTTCTTCGGTAAACTGGTAACAAGTTACGACCGATTGAATTTTTTTATCCTTCACATCAAATACTTTATCTTCAATTGTAAACAAAACAATGTTAAGCTTGACTGCTACAATGCTTCTATAAAATGAAATTCATTATTATCGTCGAGGAGTACATTGCCTCAAAGCGAAACTCTACTAGCTCTGCTCGTAGAAAATATTGGCATTAAGGACTTGTTTTCTCATTCAATCAATGAACTTTGCGACTCTCGACTTAACCTCTGCTTTATCATCTATGTTTTTCTGGATATGTATACATATATTTCGGTATAAGTGGAAAAGAAGAAAAACTAAATTCAGAATCAATTTTCACATTATGTTAATAATTCCTTTGTATCATTCAGATGACATACCTATGTTGTTATCAGAACTCTAAATATAATCGATGTATCACCTAAATGTTTAATAATCGTGAATAAATGAGACGGAAAAAAATTCAATATAAAAAAATATCGTGGAGTGAAAATATTTCCATTTCCCCAGATACTTACGATCGCTAACGAAATCGAGTCATCGCATTATAAATGTTTTATATTTAGGCCGATGTCCGTATGGAACGCCATGTTAAATTTATTCAATAACTGCGATAAAGTGAAATGTTGATGCCAACAACCCTATAACAGCCAAACTTGGTGCAACAGAACAGAGGTGGGTGGCCCAGCTTGCAGCATTTGATCTGGACATTCGTTACCGCCCTAGAAAATCAAACCAATGTGCAGATGCATTAAGTAGATACCCTGGTAATGAAGATAGTTCTCCTGCAAATGATGAGCATGGTGATGTCTGCAGCCTACTACCAGTTGATATTGTCAGAGAGCCGGTTTCTTCAGTTCAGACTGAGTCGACTCTATCCCCATGTGTATTTCTCTCATACTCGTATGAACAACTAGCTACCATTCAGAAGAAAGATGATGCTCTTGGTGTTGTGTGGAGGTATTTGCAATCAGGATGGACGGCAGGTTACAACTTGGATCCTTGTACATCTGAGGTGAAAGGCTGTATGAAAGAATACTCGAAGTTCCGTGAGTTTCAAGGAGTTCCGTATGGTCAGGTGATGGACAAGCATTCTGGGATATCCCATCTATTGGTGCCCCATGAACCTCGAAAACAGCTTCTTCAAATGGCACATGATGAGTGGGGCAATCAGGGTATCAACAGGACTAACGGCATTTTGCAGACACTATGTTTCTGGCCAGGTCTCCACAATGATGTCAAATCTCATGTGAAAAATTGTTTCACATGTGTTACCACTTAGACTCATTCTCCTCAAGTTCGAGCTCCCCAAAGACATTTGTTGGCTTTCAGACCATTGGAGTTAGTGGCAATCGATTTTCTAAAGCTAGACAAAGGTAAAGGCGGCTTTGAAGATGTCCTTGTGGTGACAGATGCGTTTACCAAATTTTCTCCGGCAATTCCCTGCAGGAATCAGATGGCGGTTGAAGTAACTAAGAAGCTTCGAGATAATTGGTTGTCTCAATATGGTGCACCTCTACGAATCCATTCAGACCAAGGTCGTAATTTCGAGTTTCCTCATCCGTGAACTATGCAAGCATATGATGTGGCTAAGTCGCACACCACACCGTATCACACTCAGGGAAATGGACAAACTGAGAGGTTTAACCGTACTCTTTGCGGAATGATCAGATCCATCGAACCAGGACAACGTCGTAAATGGCCAGAATTGTTAAACCATCTTGCATTCTTATACAACTCAACCCCTCACTGTGGCACAGGCATGACCCCATACAAGCTTTTGTTTGGACGTGAGCCATACACTACAATTGATCAACTTTTGGTGAACACCAGTGGCGGAGCTAGGGGTATTGGTCAGAGGGGGCGAGGAATTGTCTGTAAGGGCGCTTTCGACTTTATCTAAGCGGGATGCCACCACGTACAGGTTGGCGCGGAGCGTAAGATTTTTTTTAGTTAAGATACACTTTACGCATTGTAATCGGGTCTGAGTGTTTGTGTCTTCAGTTTTTTTCCCTCTCTCTATAGGGTCCTTGATGGGGACTTAAGTGTCCCTCCTGATCTTTTTTCCTACTAAACTAACTCCCGAGATCGCCGGAAATGACCCATCCGGGCCTTGCTAATTTGCAGATAAACGAAGAATAAATAGGTATCATCGCCAACAAAATGTGACAAATGTCAATAGTTAGATGAGAGCGCAATAAAAAAGTCTATAATCGCGATTAAGTAAAAAGTGGTAAAAAGCTGAAAAGGGCGCCAGCAGTCCATTTGAGTCCGTCGGGGGGGGGGGGGGGATCCGCCCCTGACTGTATGTACGCTCCGCCACTGGTGATCACCAAACAGGAATGGGAAGAAGAGTTTGTAGCAAGTTAAGCAACAGCCCTTCAGGAGGCCCACAAAATTGCTCCAAAAAAAAATGGAGGCGAGTTTGCAAGCGAGTAAGAAGAGAAATGACGTATTACCAATGAGTCTTCCTTTGGCAATTGGCAGCAGAGTACTTCTCAAGCGCTGTGCCTTCACAGACAGACATAAGTTAGAGGATAAATATTTCCGAGAACCTTTTGTTGTTGTACACATCAATGATGAAAATGATGTTTATCAAATCAAACCTATTCTAGGAGGACCTACTCAGACAGTTAATCGCAAACTTTGGATCGAAGATCCTCGCAAAGGTGTCATTACAGATTCTAAAGACAAAACTGAAGTTGACATAAAAGGAAACGAGACGAGAGAAACTGACTTATCGGACTTACCAAACTTGCCTGATTTACCAGACTTTGAAGGTATTTCAGACAGTGATGATTCTGCTGAAGAACAGTTTGATGATGGGGGTACTTGCTATACCATATTGGTTATTTAATCCAAATCGAACTGACACTGCGGTTAGCAATTCCGACATTCTACCGTCCAGAAGATCCAGATGACTTGTTGCAAAACTTGTTTTTTGGGGATGATTTCTTGTTAGTTGCTTTAATTAAAAGTCTTTCGAGGCGATGACATTAATTGGGGGGGGGGGACATTTGATAAAGTGAAATTTTGATAGTACCCCTTTAACTTAGCCCATGCCAACAACCCTATATGTCAAACAGTGTTCTCTTTGTTAATTCATCTGTCCATTGAGATTGAGTAGTTGTAGCAGATATTTATAGACCAGGGGTATGAGTTACTTTTCCTGTCCGTCGTTCACTCAGGTGTTCTTGGGCACAAACTAGTGTAGTGCTTCAATCTTTCCAGTGATTTTGGCATATTTTCTGGTTTGTTTCCAAAATTCAGTGTCCTTTTGCAATACTTTCTATCTTTTCAATGAATAATGTTTTAAGTGGGCAATTTTTTAGTTGCTCACCTGTGGCGAAGCTAGGGGTATTGGTCAGGAGGGGCGAGGATGGTCTGTAGGGACGCTTTCGAGACTATCTAAGCGGAGCGCCACCAAAGGTTGGCGCTCAGCGGCATAATTCTTTTTGAGTAAAGATACTCCCTAGATCGCCGGAAATGACCCTTTCCGGGCCTGGCTAATTTGCAGGTAAACGAAGAATAAATAGGTGTCATCGCCAAATTACACCCCAAAAAAAAGGTGACAAATGTCAATATGTTGATGAGAGCGCAATAAAAAAAGTCAAGAATCGTGAATAAGTAAAAAGTGGTAAAGAGCTGAAAAGGGCGCCAGCAGTCCATTTGAGTCCGTCAGGGAGGGGGGGGGGGATTCTCCCCCTGACTGTATGGACGCTCCGTCACCGTTGCTCCCTATTATCACACTTGTGACCAGTGATTTGTGCGAGGGTATGTTTTGGTCCTTGAGAGGTGATTGTTCCTTTGTTCTGTCTCTTGCCATCGACCGATAGCCGAAGACAAGTGTCAAATTTTAATACTCTTATATGGACGGGCTTTTGAAGTTATTTTGTTAGGAATTCTATTGGTCAGTTCTTTGTTCCGAGCCTATGGTGTGAGACTTACCTGAATATATGCATTTATGACTAGGTCAGATTACCGACAATAGACGTTTCTCTTTTTGCGAGTCTTCACACCCTTTAAATCTGAAATGATAGAATACATAATTCTCTCTTACTCAAACTGTATTTGGGACTGTTCTGTTAACTGTTTTACTGTGTTCACCAACTGCTGTTAATATTGTTGTTACAACATTAAGGGAGCAGTTCTAGTGTTAATTTAGTTGCATGAATTTTGCAGGCTCATTCATTGCCATCAAGTATGACATGATGTTCTTTTTTGGACAGGTTTAAAGGGGATGTTATGCTTAATTTATAGGATCATCGTTAGGGACTAATAATCTGTTTTCCAGAGTTGATTATACATGTTGATTATCCAGAAATAATTTAGGTAACTACTAATGTCATCAACATTTCAGTAATTGAGATTATACTTTCTTTATTATGGTCGCATGGTTTCCATAGTTATTCTATTGTTTACCGCTAACAACAATAAATGCATATTAAAACTGTTTTAATTATCTTAAAGGGAAGGTCGTACTAAATATTAAGTATTGACATTTAAGTGACAGTCTCCCTGAATGTACACTAGGTAATGTAATGATTTCGAGCAACCAAGTTAAAGGGACAGTACTAACTTGTTGCTGTTGTGTGTTAATAATAAAGGAACAGCCTGTTTTACAGTTGGTAGATACATTACAAGGAGCAATCCTATCTTATATGGAGTGTTACAAAGGACTGGTATCATTTCTATTGGAGATATGACACCAATGTGCGTTAAAGGGGTAGTCTCACTGTAAATTGTAGGTATAAATATTTACCACAATGCTAGATTTACTTGAAGAGAAATAATTAATACATTGCTTAAAGTTACTATTTCGTTCAGGATACCAGTATATTTGGGATGCCATATAAATTTACTGTAAGCCACTAACTTAAAAGTGATGATGCGATTTATCTGAATGAATTAAGGTACATAGTTTGTCACGTTAAAGGGATTGTCTACTACATATTTAAATTTGATTAAACAATCTTAAAGGGGACAAATCATTTACAATTATCGTTTCAATAGGGTAACTCTCATTTCGGGCATATGTTTTGGTTTAGCATTAAAGGGATGCTATGTGTTTGAAGTCATGTTTGAGTTACAGTTTCAAGTCGGTAATTATTATCGTATTTTATTCCTAGTTCTTGATCCGAGTCCAAAGGTGTACTCTTCTTCTTTTTCTTACATAGAGCCTTTTTTGGTAGGAGAGCATATTTGGTGCAGGCTTTTCTGGTAGGAGAGCCTACTGAAAGCAGAATACACTACTAAACAGAAATTGATGAGTCGCCTTTCATTTTGGTCAACAACCACCTACAACGTGTAGCCGCAACGGATATCGTCTCCCTTGCCCCGTGGCACCACACTATTCTAAGGCTTATTTAGAGAACTGAGTATAGTATGAAAGTTGGGCCTCAACTAGGCCTAAACATAGAAATTGAAGTAGGGAAAATGACATCATGCGTCAACGGAAGCCACTCATCCAACTGGTGGCGCTTTGCTTGTACGGCAAGAAAGTACCGGCGCGTAATACAATCACATCTTTGACATAACTAAGGTGACATAGTTGGCATAAATCACTCGAAATGGATATATATATATCGTGTGCCGCATTTGGATGCCAAAATCATCCAAAATTTGGCAGTGGACTGCAGTTTCACAGGTAATTTTTAGGAAGCGGTAGTAGAAGCGATTACATAGGAATCTAATGACTTTACTAATGTCGTCTGCTCAGCTGCTGTATTGTTACTAACTGGACTCTGGATATAGTTAGCCTTGGCGCATAGACCGGCTACTGCTGTCCTATTTGTTGTGATATGACTAAAGCCTAATGACAAAGAATATCACCACCTCATTTTACTAAAAAATCTGACGATAGATCCACATGCCAGAATAACTTGGGTTGACGATTATGATGTCCTGGGCTTATGATCACTAACAATTCAATACAAGGCAAATAGGCTTAGCCCAACTTAGGCCTCTGAACGTAGCCTTGCCTTTGGTCTAACTTAGGTTAGCCTAGGTCATATTTCAACCTATAATATTTCAGTCCATTAACATATCTAGAATTGGACAAATATTCAAACACATCCTCTAGTCAGTTTGCAACATATTCCCAACACTGTAATTTGCTGTGTGTTGCTTTTTCACGGCATTTTCCCGGGATAACTATGGCACACTGAGTGGAGAACTGAAATAATACAAGCAAGAAAAATGTTTGCCACGTACTTCTCAGATACCGGAAATGACACTTTTTAGACATTTGAACTTACATAAAACAATCCACTTGCTCAAGTTATTAGAGGCGATAAAAAAGGTTTTCAAAATTGGTTCTTACGTCAGGAGTATAGAACTTACCACCATGGTCGCTATAACATGTTTATGTTGTGAAAGGTACATCTACTCTTTCGAAAAAACGTGTAAAATAAAGTCCAATTGAAAGTGTAACGCGCAATGTATATATATATATATATATATATATATATATATATATATATATATATATATATATATATATATATATATATATATATATGTGTGTGTGTGTGTGTGTGTGTGTATGTGTACAACGCAAAGCGCCCTCACTTTTATCAAGGCTTCACTGCTTAAACACACGGTAATACACTGTTTCAGCATTCTTCATAGTGCAATTTCTATGGGCCCAAATGACCTCCGCTAGGGTCTAGCCCTAGTTTTAAAGTTTACACCTAGATTTTCGGCTAGACCATAGGCTAGGCCTGCGTTTCTTATTTAAATTTGGTGTCTAATACTGACGGCTATTGGGCCTATAGGGAGCACAATTTACAAAAGTCACAACTCCACAAAACTTATGACATATCTCATGTCTTTGTGATATCGTGTCTTCAAGGTTTTCACAATATGGCCCCTAGTGACCCCAATGACCTTTGATCTCACCAAAACCATAGGGATCTTGAACTCAACGTGCCACAACTACATACTAAATATGAAATTGGTCCAAGCTTCCCTTCTTGAGATATCGTGCTTACAAGGTCGTCACAATCTGACCCCTGGTGACCCCAAATGACCTTTGAACTCCTCTAAAAACCAATAGACTTCTTTTAATCAACGTGGTACTCCTACACACCAAATATGAGATTGGTACAAGCTTCCCTTATTGAGATATCATGTTTACAAGCAAGGCGTCACATGCACATACACACGCTCACACTCGTCCGCCTGAATGACTACAATGGTTAAGATTACCATCAGAAACGAAAATTTTTGGTTTTGTAAGACTTCTACAGAAAATTTAATACTGTGATGAAATGAATCAACATGTACAAAAAAACAACAACACTTGAGCGATTTGTTCACCATGTGGCCTGACGAAAAAATATATTGTCAATATATCTGTAATAATGTTACGGCTTAAGCGTAGAAAATGATAGCCTTTCCTATTTCAATCTGTGAATAAATATGTTTGCATACGATGGTGCTAGTTAAGTGCCCACAGCAAAATGTTGACAAGCCAGAACTCCCTCATCATAAATCTATTCTTGACACATTGTTGCTTGAAGTACAGTATTGTTTCTTCTGAAAGTCTTGCACATTCTTCGTTTTCTTTCTTTGTCAGGTCTTTTTCTAATTTTGTGATGTTTGTGAAGAAATCAATGAATTTTGGGTCGGCATCTGTGCAGTTACATCATGATACCAAGATTGAACTGAATCGGACATAGGCTTGAAGAGATTTTGACATTTTACGAGTTTGATATTAAAGCCCGCCCACTCATAAATATTCATTAGATGGGAACCACAGACAATCGGGCACCTATACACATCATGGTGCAACTCCTTACCCAGCATGACAATGACTTAACTTGTGGTTGTTGAGATAGCATGTTTAAAATCTAGCCGTCACATCCACATGCACACACAAGATATCATGACTGCATTGATTATGATTATCATCGAAACCTAAACTTACAGCATACACACACACGCTGACATGAATGTATAAGTTAGTTGTAATTGTTTGCTTATCAAAGCCAAGAATGGAATATATAGTCACATAAGGAATTTACATACATAACCATGTAAAATGGGGAGAAGAATAATGTTTTATAAGTCACTCATACAGGTGTAATTAAGCATATAATCCTGCTTAATAAGCTCCAACTGTAATTAACAGTGATTACAGAAAGACTTACTGACTTCCTCTGCCGAAAAAGACCACGAAATCGTGAGAAAATAGGAAATTATATTTAAAGGAATTTATGTTATGTTTTTATTCAAACTGTTCCGTGTAAGCATGTTGTACAATTATATACTTCCCTATACTGGAGTGCTGTTAATAAACATTCAAAAATGTTTTCTTTATACTTACATTAATAGACGTCTCTGTAAGACAGGTTCAGGTGAGGTACAGCTAATATTCTTCGATAGGTCTTGAATATAACCTTGTTCTTGATATAGTTCGATACGTTGTTTCTTTGTATGCTGAGTTTCTTGCAGGTCAACGAAGCGTGAAGTGATAACACAAATTTCACACAGATGGCCCTTGAGATAACTGAAAAGACAAATGATATGATTTTGATCAGAGTATGAAAAAATTTATTAAAAACTGTAAAAAAAAAACTGAATTTTATATAAAAAACGCTGAACAGCTGAAGTGTGGCGCACGTAAGATGTAGTGGAGGGTTGACTGATAGGGTAAAAGAGGAGAACAGGCTTGATCTGATCTGGTATCTAGCAAATTAATGAAATGATAGAACTAATCTTTGACCTCCAACATATAAACCATATCGCATGATGTTTAAGTCAAAATTGAATTAAAAGCAGTTCGTGTATGTTGTCCTTCTTGTTTAATTGAACATATATGAATCTTACTCGAAAAGTTATGTCGTACCTTACTAAATACATAGAAATTCATTCTCGAAAAGGGAGGGAGAGGAAGGGCGGGACCGGGGAGGGAGGGGTCGGGGGACTGGCTTAATATCAAAACAGGTGGTCTTCCTGTTAATTCTACAGATCATCATTAAGATAATCACATATCCTGAGATATCCCTATCCATCAATCTAACTTCCATTGAGTAAGTGGGCCACCATATTGGTCTATCTAACCAGTCCAACATCAGTCTGCAAAAAGCAAATAACTTTATAGCGTCTGTCATATAGTTACGGCGGACTTGTGACTTGTGTGGTCAACGGTCCCATGGGAAATTATATACGATTTACCGTTATTATTCAAACTAGAAACCTGACAAAGTAAGGAGATGAACTAAGTATTTCACATCAGAGTAAACTGGACATGTTGGTTAGTTGGGGGGGGGGGGGAGTGATGTTGGGGGATTCGGACGGGAGTATGAGTTTGATTTGATTCCCAATAGTTTTTTTTTTCTTTATCCATTACCTTTTTGAAGATTGTCACCAATCACACATCCTGTTCGACCTCATCGCATCTCTTGTAAATGGTGGTCAGGGAATTTTAGAAAATTCAGACACAGTTTATTTATTGGTGTACAAATATTAAAGCAGCACCCGATACTCATAGCTAGTACAGTAACTACTGTTCATGTACCACAATGTCATCAGTTACTACTGCGCTGTATTCCTAACTCGGTGACATGTGTTACAGGTGGCACAGTAATTACTGCAAAGCTGTTACACGTTCCCATGTAAGACAAAGAACTGCGCGACTGGACAAGGAGTCTATGAGTATTTGACGTAGTAAACTATATACTATATTAAGGCCTAATTTAGACGTATAACTACTCATAAGGCTAATCTAGGTT
This sequence comes from Apostichopus japonicus, assembly GCF_037975245.1. Lineage (NCBI taxonomy): Eukaryota > Metazoa > Echinodermata > Holothuroidea > Aspidochirotida > Stichopodidae > Apostichopus > Apostichopus japonicus. The sequence goes on from NC_092579.1 coordinate 3,843,081, forward strand.
CCCCCTCTCCGCCTTAGGTCCCGTTTTGTATATCTGTTTTGTATCTATTTGAGACTTGGACACTATCATCTGTCCGTGAAGAATGTTTCAATCGAATGGATTTACTAATACGATTAGAAAAAATTTAGGCTACCATCTGAATCTCGCATGCAGTATACAATTAGGGAGTAGTCTTCGTCACCCATCCGCCGCGCATTTTCACCTTTCGGACTCTTAGTTCAACGTGTAACAGCTTTTCAGTAGTTACTGTGCCACCTGTAACACATGTTACCGTGTTGCGAACACAAACGAGGCATCAAAATGACAGCATAGAAACAACCTTCAAATGTTCACTTACGTTATCTTAGCGTAAATTCCTAAAACATAATGTATAGGGCGAATGCTCCCGTGGTAGGCTAGGAATGAGCTAAGATTACACGGCATATGAAAGGAAACGGCAAGTCTCTATACCACTCCCTTCGGTTTTTGTCACTCCCCACCCCTCGTTTTTTTTTTGGGGGGGGGAGAGAGGCATATTTCCTGGGCTAGTATAGAACTGCCTTGTGCGGGTTTATATTATGTGTATATGATAAGAACATATTGCAGAATTTATTCCTTTGTTTTAAACTATTTATTTAACTAGGAAGTTCACTAAACTATAACACCAACCTTTAAATTAAAACTATAGCTTAATATTTCATAATATATTTAAATCCAAGTCCAAGTTCAAGTCTTTACAGTGTTGGTTTTTCCATGCATATAGCCTAGGCCCTTTTATGTCGTTTGTTCAACTTTGGACATGGCCATCTCTATACCGTAGAGTCAGGCATGCTGCTATTCGGCAAGACGCGACAGAGCGGAGTCAACATTGATTGTATCAACAGGATACCACGACTATCATCAGCGGTGTGTGTCAGTATAAGGTCAACGAACACACTGTACATTGAATAGGGATTATATCATATAATTATACCTAAATTAGAGAATGAAATACAAAAAAATGTATTCTAGTAACATATTCAGTTAATTTTATCTTCCGGTTGTCCACCTGTGAAATATTTCAAAATAATCTCCAATGAAACACGGGTCCTCAATCACCACCAAGCCGTTTAATGTACAATCAAGAACAGCTAGAATACTATATGAATTAATCCAGTGCAAAACTAAATTATTCAATTCCACAGATCTATATCCCTTGAATTTAAAAGACACGCGTCGGTCCAACACCCGGTGTAGCTCCATATCTGTTAATCAGAACACATGAGCGCCAAACTATTAAATCACTAAACGAGGAGGAGGTCCAGTAGGGAACTCTAGTCATGTCGGTGAAGTCAGCCATTACATCCAGTTGTGAGCAACAACTTATTGGTTGATTAACAGGTCTTTTGTATCTCGAAATCAGTTGCATTTTGTTTCTGGTTTCCTTGGAAACCTACGAGGTTGCGTTTCTAGATGCGAGTTAAATTATCGGAATCGAAAGTACAACTCTATTTCAGCATTGAAATGTCTTACTTTGATTAATAGATGAGTAAACAATGACTGGGATCGCGATAGCTCACAGTGCAGAAGATGTAGAGCTGCTAGAAAACAATACTACGGGACACGTAGGTTAGCTACTTCACTACTACCAAATATATGGTTCATTGTGTGGTGTTTAACACAAAGCTGGAAAGAGCATACCATTAACAACCAAACAGTGTGAAAGTTTTAACGCAGTAATTTAATACATGTGACTCCCGGAGAACTGACACTCGTTTTAATGTTTTGATTTTAACGACAAAAAAAATATCACCACCTCGTTTTATTTAAAACTGTATTACTAACGATATATCCACATGCCAGAATAACATGGGTTGACGATTATGATGTCCTGGGCTTATCATCACTAACAATTCAATACTAGGAAAAAAGGCTTATAGCCTAACTCAGGCCTATGTACGTTGCCTTTCCTTTGGTCTAACTAAGGTTAGCCTAGGTAATAACTCAAGCCTAGAATATTTCAGTCTATGAACATAGCCCTATCTAGAATTATATAGAAATTCATACAAAGGCTCTATTTTGCAACATATTTCCCAACACTATAATTCGGCAAAAGGACATGAGCAGTTGGTATAGGACTAGCCAGTAATCTGAGTTTTAAACATTTGTTAACTAACCCAAAGATATAAAATTATGCAGGCTACTATTTGGTTTGGGCGTTTCTCACTGACAAATACAGTTAGCTGGCGTGACTTATTTGTGTGCCTGATAGCGTTTGGATGTGTTGGTATAGATGGTGCACTAGGCTGGTGACTGGTGACAAATGTAGGGATCCACTAAAAGGAGAGAACGCACTTACGCCTGTTGGTAGGAGGAACAAAGCGGAACCAAGATGCAGCTTGAAACTTGTCAAAATGAAAGAGAAAAGTGTTGAAGTATGCAGATTAATTTTTGACGGTATTAACCAGGACGGTCTACGAAATAGGAACTAACTAGTAAGGTCGGTTACACCCAAACTAAAGCTAGGGTTCGTTGAGCATTTTGAATGAGTTAGCGTTATTGCCGTGAATAGTCATTGTGAGTCATTCCAGGTGAAAAATATGTTTGTTCTACACATGAATAAGGACCACGACAAGCAAAATGCCAAGTCTTTATCATTCAGAGAGTATTCTACACTGCATAGGACATATAAATAATAAAAGCCAACGCGCAATCACATATGCAGGGAGGAAGTAGCAGTAACTGGTCCGAATTGTCGCATTCTACTCACAGCAGTCAACAAATAACACTGCAGTCGCGTGTCGATCAAATGAAAATCTCTTGGTCGGAAAACACGTTTTTTTCACATATACATGTACACTATGTTTGTTTCATACCAGTCTACATTCTCCAAGCGATTGGCTGGCATTACGTCATTGACTGCTGCTTCGTCCTGTATGGTTGTCATCGTCGTCAGATTAATCTGTTTTTGACTCAAATATATAGGGTTGTGTGTCTCCCTGAGGTGAGAATTCGAAATTTGAAAGCTGTTAAGTTTTTGATTGGTAGATGTTTCCAATGATTTAGTCACCACACGTTAAGACAACAAAGAAAAAATAAAGACAGTCCACCATAGAAAAGGATTTGTTTGACTGTATTTCTGCAATGTAAAGTGACGGTGATGACGTCATAACTGTAACCGAGTAACTACGAGAAGAATGTGCGATTACTCGACTACAAAATAAATAGTCGAATATCAGCACTACTCTAACTTTTCTTATTAATATACATATTTCATACATTTCAAAGACTTTTTAAACATTTTTCATTCTGCATGAACGTTAAAATATTAAGAGATGAACTGTAATATGAAAGTTTATTACAAACCTTTGCACTGTCTCTACTATTTGCACTTGAAATTTAAAATTCCTTCCAAAGCATCACAATGTAACTGCATAATTGCCCTAATACTTACTCGAACTAAGTTAAAGTTAGACCACATGCCTAGGCTAACGATCGCCTAGGCCTAACTTACCATAGGCTAGGGCAAATAGGGGAAATAAGTTAGGGCTTGGATACTTAGGCCTAGTAACTTAAACTGTAGCCTAGTTTGCAGGCCTTAGTTCGGCCAACTCAGTTCTAATCCAACTTAAGATTTAAAGTGAGTTGGCTAGTATTACTGGATCAAGTCTCACTCGCATCCGGCCGGGGTGTCATAATTTGCACTATGCAGCTGGATAATAGTTTGGCATCGAGTTAGCATTGGATAATAGTGTGGCATATGTTATGGATTTCAAATGTTGTACTTGTGGATAGTTATTGGTAATTGGTATTTGTATCTGTGTGTACATTTTGTCGTTGCATTTCAATGTTTTATCATCATTTTGATATATGTTGTATTTGTTAATGATTATTGGTAATTATATGTATGGTGATAGTGTAAACGGAGAAGAAAATGATATTCTTCATTTGTCTTTATGTGTTTATTATGTCGCTGCATTTAAATCACGGTTTATTATGACAAATAATAATGGTGATAGTGTAAATGATAGGAATATAAAACATTTCAGTTGTCTCCATGTGTGTCAAAGTGATATTGCTACATATGAACGAAATGAATACCATAAATCATGACAGAGCCTGGTTAGGGAAGCTTTATGCGATTACGATGTTCCTTCCTATTCTGCTAATACTGTAACAAGCCAGAACCTTTATAACGGCAGTGTCTGTATGGGTTTATACGCCAGTCGGGTCCATTAATGTGTTCCCATAAAGCATATGTAATTAACAATATGAAAAGCGAAGGTTCATTCTGCCAATAACTTGGACCAGTGGCATGTGTATTTGCCATACGTCAACAGCTGGGCTTTATCAATCAGCTATCAACCAATCACTAAGCAATACAGCGACCATATCCCTTCAAATATACTGGTCTTAATCAGAGAGCAGTATTAAGTGTGAGGTCAACGGGCAATGAGTGAGAACAATAGCTTTTAAAGGCCATCAAATTCTCAGGAAAGGGAATTCGTTCCTCCCCTCAAAAATGCCAAATGAAAATATTACTCTGAAAATGTAGAAATTAGTTTTATTACCCACATTTACATATCCACACACGAGCAACAGTGTGCACAACCCACAACCACACATTGCAACAGAAGCAATTCAGTAAAACTGCTGTGTGAGGTACACACAAACTATACAACCAACACACTATAAGACACATCCCTGTCTAATTCTAATGAGGCATGATCCTTTTCCTAGCATTTGGCCTAGGGTATCCCGCAGAATTATCCTTGAATCCATGACCTTACGTTAGACAGCTAAAGCTTATGAAGGCATAACCTAACAGACTAAACTTAACGCTACATGTAGCATACGCCCATTAAAAGCCGCATTGACTTACACAGTATATCACAAAAGAAATATGATCTTTATGTGGTCTCTATGTGGTCTGTATTTGGTCTTTATGTGGTAATGTGGTCTCTATGTGTTTACAAAGAAGTTTTCATTAGCTAAACGCTACCCATTTGTGGATAACTGACAAGTTGGCCTTTCAGGCACCATCAATCTTCTGTACCATGACCGCGCAATTTTTTTGCTATTTTGTCACTTGTAAACAAACCGCTTCACTCAGTAGTAAACAATTTTTTGAAATTAAAATAGTCAACTTGAAAGAAATCAATACAGGTCAATGGTGGTCAACCTGAGGTCAAACGTCGCCCAAATGCAGGTCGACTTTTGGATTACAGTAGTGTAACTCCCAACATTGATGGACATTTGGTTCTCAAGTAATTGCAAAAATACTAGTTTTTGACCACTTATTGACCTTTGTCGTCCTTGGATCGAATGACCGTTATGTTTGGAAACGATCCCTGACCCCATTCACAAATACTCCCAAAATATCAACCATTTCGGACCCTGTCAATGGGAGTTGTTGCATTTTTAATATTTTCCATTTTTTACCCTAAATGACCTTTGGAGACCTTTGTGGGCACGAAAAACGATAGAGATCTTCCTCTCACTATGGGCTATCCACACACCAAGTTTGGTAATGATACATCATATCCTTATTGAGATATCGTGTACACAAACCAAGCGTCACAAACACACTCTCGCCAAGTTGAATGCATAGGTTCCTTGCTTTGCAAAAAGCAAGGAACCAAAAATGAATCGCCCTACCCTTGGCTTAAATAGCAGTAGGCCTACCGAACAATTTCTGTGATTTTAGTCCTAGCCCATGCCTCTCCATCCTCCTAAATTATTTCAATATGCCTTATCACATCGTTAAGCCATTCTGCTTTCTCCTCCCCCCCCCCCCCAACAAACGGTATTTTCCGCTGACAAGGCGTTGTTTTCCGCTGACAAATTTGGTGTGCCGCGGAGAGCACCGTTTTTTGTCTGCGGGAAGTACCATGCGCGGAAAATAACGGTACCCGGCCAAAGCCTACTCAGCATAGCCAGGTATATTCTGGACAGTAATTTTATAGGCTATTTATCTAAATTTACTCAACTATGACTTTAAGACCTAATGATATTCACTAATTAGTTCAATTTCTATGAGCCCAAATGACCTACGCTAGGGTCCAGCCCTAGTTTTATAGTTTACACCTAGATGTTTGGCTGGACCATAGGCTAGGCCTGCGTTTCTTATTTGAATTTGGTGTCTAATACTGATGGCCATTGGGCCTATGGAGCACAATTTACAAAAGTCACAACTCCACAAAACGTATGACATATCTCGTGTCTTCGTAATATCGTGTTTTCAAGGTTTTCACAATTTGGCCCCTAGTGACCCCCAATGACCTTTGACCTCACCAAACCATAGGGATCTTGAACTCAACGTGCCACAACTACATACTAAATATGAAATTGGTCCAAGCTTCCCTTCTTGAGATATCGTGTTTACAAGGTTTCACAATCTGACCCCTGGTGACCCCAATGACCTTTGAACTCCTCTAAAAACCAATAGACTTCTTTTACTCAATGTGGTATTCCTACACACCAAATATGAGATTGGTACAAGCTCCCCTTATTGAGATACCATGTTTAAAAGCAAGGCGTCACATGCACATATACACACTCATCCGCCTGAGTGACTACAAAGTTACGATTACCATCAGAAACGAAAATGTTTGGTTTTGTAAGACTTCTACAGAAAATTTAATACTGTCCTGAAATGAATTAACATGTCCAAAAAAAAAACACTTGAGCGATTTGTTCACCATGTGGCCTGACGAAAAATATATTGTCAATATATCTGTCATAATGATACGGCTTAAGCGTAGAAAATGATAGCTTTTCCTATTCCAATCTGTGAATAAATATGTTTGCGTACGAAGGTGCTAATTAAGTGCCCACAGCAAAATTTTGACAAGCCATAAATATATTCCTGACACATTGTTGCTTGAACTACAGTTTTGTTTCTTCTGAAATCTCTGACAAGTCTTGCACATCCTTCATTTTCTTTCTCTGTCAGGGCTTTTTCTAGTTTTGTGATGTTTGTGAAGAAATCAGTGAATTTTCGGTCGGCATCTGTGTAGTTACATCATGATACCAAGATTGAACTGAATCGGACATAGGGTTGAAGAGATATTGAAATTTTATGAGTTTGATATTAAAGCCCGCCCACTCATAAATATTCATTAGATGGGAACCACAAACAATCGGGCACATATACACATCATGGTGCAACTCCCTACCCAGCATAACAATGACTTAACTTGTGGTTGTTGAGATAGCATGTTTACAATTGAGCCGTCACATCCACACACACGCACACAAGTCATCATGACTGCATTGATTATGATTCTAATCGAAACCAAAACTTACAGCATACACACACGCACGCTGACATGAATGTATAAGTTACTTGTAATTGTTTGCTTATCAAAGCCAAGAATAGAGTATACAGTCACATAAAGTATTTACATACATAACCATGTAAGAGGGGGAGTAGAATATAAGTCACTCATACTGGTGTAATTAAGCATATAATGCTGTTTAATCAGCTCGAACTGTAATTAACAGTGATTACAGAAAGATTTACTGCCTTCCTCTGCCCCTCTCAAGTGAACAAGTTCCTGGTTAGTGTTACATCACCATTGGTGATATGTTCATATCAATACTTGTCTACAATAACCCACAATATGATTTCAGTCATTATTCTGGGCACAATGCTGCTTGAACTACAGGATTTTTCCATCTAAATTCTCTGACAAGTTTTCCACATTCTTCATTTCCTTGTTCTGTTAAGGCATTTTCCAATGTTGTGACATTTGTAGGAGATATCAGTAAACTTTTGGTCAGCTTCTCTAACAAAAGAGTTCCTGGTGTTTTGTGCTTCTTGATTTCAGTAACTCCTTCTTCAGGAAGTTGGAAAATATTTGCCAGCAGGGTAGATTGGTCTACATCAAGATGTTCTGATATGTTTTGCTTTAGCTGATCAAATGATTTCATGATGGCTGTAAGGTTGAAAGAAAAGTAAATTGTGGCTCTACATAAAGTGCATTAAACTGATCCTGTTTTAAGCAAATAATATCCAGAAATGTGAGACAACATAGATGTGTTTCTTACACTCAGGGGCAAAATAAACCTGAAAGCTCAGAGTTTTCAATGAGACTAAAATGGAAATCTGATTTAAATCCCAGAGTGCATATTTAAAGCAGGTGGCTGAATTTCAGTAATTGTTGTTTTCCACTGCAATGTGACTCGAATACAGTATCAATACTCAGTCTAAGTGTGTTGCTTTGGTATCAATACTTATGTTTAAAACCTAAGCACACATCAATACTTAACATAATTTAGGTGCAATCCTTTTATATAAGATGTATATGTAATCTTGCTATTCATGCATCCGCATTTTACATACTGCCGACAATTCCTTACATTTGAGATGTGTACACCTGATCGTACTTTGCAAAGAGGAGTCCCGACTGCAGTTGTCAACTATTTGCAAAACTTGATATTGAAGAAACTGTTTTAGTTTAGAAATCTGTTAGTGAGTGCAACATGGTAATGAAACATCTTCAGCTGCATTAACATGCTAAAGTAATTAATTACTCACATTCAGGTAGAATGAGCTGGAATGGAGATGTGATTTGGTCAATGTGTCGTAACTTTTCAATCTGTGAAGAGGAAACAGGGGAAAGCTGTATGATTGCCCTAGAAAATTACTTTGTGCATATTTCACCTCTATCAATTAAGAAGCAGTTTAACTAATACTTTAAAGATATGTTAATTAGGAATTAATGTTTATACAGTATATTTTCTATACATTTGTAGCTAGTCATAACATTTCTTCTGACATTTTAAAATTATATTTCAAACCTTTATAATAAATGTCAGTTCATCAACTAAGACCGACAGAGCAGAGACTTTGATAGAAACGGAACCAGGAAACGAAAACGTTTGGTGGTTCTGATGCCTTAACATATACATAGTGTGGTAAGCCATACATGTTAATATTCACAAACTTGTGCACAGCCAAATGCAGAGGATTATCTATTGACTAATGCTGCAACATATAAAGGAAGGTACCAGGGATAAGTCATCATGTTGAGACATATTATAAAACAGATACATGCATGAATTTTAATGTGGTCAAATTTTATGATCTCATAAGCATGTATCTGTACTTAACATATCATCCAAGTACTCATGTGAAGCTAATCAGACATACTATTTCAGATTAAGAATTTTATGTTCACAGATTACAGTTCATGATACGCACACAAAAAACAACACAGTTGATTGTATGAATGTAGTGTGACAAACCTAATATGTCAAGGATGAAAATCATAAAACATTTGGTTGTTGTCATGTGTTTAACAGCCATTTCTTGCAATTTGATGAATATTAATGACATGAAGTTGGAGATGTAATGAAAATGTGCTTTTTGTGCACCAACATCACCATACCAGTATGAAAAAAGTTTACTTTAAGCCCTGTCCACTCATTAACTTTCATGAGATGAGAACCAAGAACAATGTGGCATAAATACTCATCATGGGGATCTATCTCTCAAGTACAACATTGATTCAACTTGTGGTTGTTGAGATATTGTGTTTACAAGCTGTTTTTGACAATGTTCAATTAAGCTCCACCCAATCATGAATATCACTGATGTAAAATTGTTGTTGCAAAGACTACGTAATTACATAACCATACCATGTATCTGACAAAATTCTACAAACGGTTGCAGAGATATTGACATTTTAAGAAATCTCTCTGTTACACCCTGCCAATTTCAATAATATTGAAGAGATGGGAACCACAAGCACTTAGGCACATCTACACAGCATGGGGCATCTACCTACCAAGTACAACGTTGATTCAAATTGTGCTTGTTGATATATCATGTTTAAAAGCTGTTTTCCACGATTTTCCATTAAGCCCCACCCACTCATGAATATTAATGAGGTTAAAGTTGTTCTTGCAAAGAAAAAAACAGGCACTTACTATGTAGTTAAATCACCATACCAAGTATGAACTAAATCAAACATACGGTTGAAGACATTGCCATATTAAGAATTTTATGTTAAGGCCCACCCACTCATTAATATTCATGAGATGGGAACGACAAATAATAGCAAACATCTACACATCATGGGGCATCTACCTACCACACATGACATTTGCCTCATCTTGCGGTTGTTGAAATATCGTGTTTACAAGCTAGCCGTCACATCAACACACACACACACATGAACATACATGATTGTATTACATTCAGACCGAGGACCCCATTGTATTTTCCATTGTTCAAATCCACGTACCCTTACCTTAACAATACCCCAAACAATAGAATTCTTCCGAGGACGTGGTGATTCTTTAGAAATCACAACCAAGGACCTGGAATTCTTTTGTTCAAGTCCTCGGTCAGCTGGCAAAACAAACGCACACACACACCTATATGCACGACAGCATGATCGCAAAGGTTACTGAGCCTTTGGCAAGATAACCAGAAATGACTTTCTAAGAGAATGTTAAAAGGGTAAATAATCATCAAACAAGGTAAATATAAAAGAAGTTGCAGTATCTAAGATAAATCCAAAGTAAATTGTTAAACTCCTCATATTCAAATCTTTCTTTCTGTTAAGTCAAAATCGAGTTACCTGCAACTGAATACTAAACTGGAAAAGATTCCTTTTAAGTAACATCCCATATCTTGCTTCTATTTCCAGATTGACAGTATCTTTGATCCCACTATACTGAAGATGGAATTCTATCTTGTGTCTGTTCTTTAACCATAAGGTTTCCATGGCAACATCCTGTAGAGAAGAATAATCAGAGGGTCTTTAATTATTATTTCATAAAACTTTAGACTTGAAAGCATTTAATATGACATTGAAGTGGTTAAAGTTAATGTGCTGACAGCTAAGCAATACAGGTTCTAGTCCTGCACAGATTTTTAATCTGTGACCTTGGGCAAGGCACTTGATCTAAACAGCCCCTCTTCACCCAGATGTATAAATTTAAACCTGCAAGGTAACTTTCACTGTACTATATGATACTCTCATTGAGTCTCTTTACAAATTGAGAAAAAAACAGTTTCAACATTACATATGATACACTGATTTTTAATCAATGTATGATATAAACAACAGTTATCAATATGACAACATATGCTAGCATTATTACATACTATTCAACAGATGCATAAACCTATTCTTCCAACAAATGAAAATTACCTGTGGAACAAAGAATTACCTGCTTTCTTTACATGTTGACATAAAATAAATAAGAACATTTGACAGACATTACTAACCACTCTTCTTGGGTTACATTGTGATGTACTGGAGTTAGTGCTAACATGTAAAGTTGAAGTCATAGACCGGAGTTGAACAGACACAGGAGCATGAATTATGGTTCCCTTTTGCTGATAGATTTCTTCATTGATAAGGCTCTATTAAAATAGAAATGAAACAATATTATAATTAATGTTTATTTTAAAAACATTACCATCAAGGCATACACCCATTGCATTGTCTCATGTATGATCAGGAAGCAATAACAGCTCCCTAGTATGACCCTCTCATTAAAACTGGTGTGACCATTAATTGGTAGAACAAGCAGCTACTATAATTATATGATACATGGAGTGCATGAGTTCTAACTCTCTGTACAGATTTTCTACCTAATCTCTTGTCTGGCTGATTAACTGGACCAACTAATGTGTTATCAACACTGAACTCTGTTATACAACACAAGCCTGTGACTTGAATCCCCACGTAATGAGGGGAATATAAACTGCAATCAGGGAGTTGTTATTATTATAGTATTATACATTGATTGTCTGCAAGATACATTATCAAACACCATTCATAGTCTTGTGGCCTATGTTCTGAAATATAATCTCTCCACTCTCTAATATTGGACAAGATGTGTTTACAAATGTGTCTCTTACAACAATTGTTGTTAGATGTCAATGACCACAGACAAAAAATATTGAACATGCATTTTTTGTCGTGGGACATCTGGTCAGTGTGTTTTGTCCACTTCAAAGTTTATTTTCAACCATCAATGACCACAGACAGCCTGAACCAGCTACTGTAATCTCACATGACCCCTCGCTTGACTATATGATTACAAATTGACTTTCAGTGAGGTTTCAGCCTGTAGGGCATCAAGTTAAACTTTATTGTTCCACCGGTGCTGTGGCCGAGTGACTAAAGGCAGTGGCATTTGAAGCAACGAGGCTTACCAATTGAGGGGAACAAGCCTGTGACTTAAATCCCCGCGTAATGAGGGGAATATAAACTGAAATCAGGGAGCTGTTATTATTATTATTATTATATTATACATTGATTGTCTGTATGATGCATTATCAAAGACCATTCATAGTCACTTGTAATCCATAAGCCCTTGAAAATTTCTCCCAAATTTGTGGTTGCTTAATCATCGTACTGCTGAATCCTATTGTTAAGTTGTTGTAACTCTTACATCAATTAAGGCAGATAACTGGAATCTGTGAGATAAATTTCAATACCACTTGAGCTGACAAAATCTACTACTTACTTTATGTTCCAGTGAGTCATCATTATGAAACCAAAGATGAATTGTCAATTGATCCCCCAATTCAGAAACTTTGTTTACAATCGGTAAGACGCAGACACGCTTCAACATCTTGGGTATGAAAGGGACGTGAAGACCAATGAGACATGGTTTCTCAGCTTCAACTGCAAAGTGCTGACTATTCATAGAGCAGCTGAGGTGTTTCCTTTCTTGGTTCCATTTGATAATTTTATCTAAAGGAGATTAAAAAAAAACTTTTTTGCTAGTTAAGTATTTATAACATAGCGAAAGGTAGAACACCAAGCCTGAAATATACCATAGATGATTTTAAAGAGACAGTCATGTGTCAGAAAATGAAACACTGCATACAAAGAACATCAAAACATTACAATATCTTGTTTTTAACTCAATGTAGAATTGCAAGGTTGCCAGATAAATTGTGTTGCTAACTACAGCTTCCCATAGCTTGGAGAACTTTTGCCCTTCAATTATCTTGTTTAATTCTACCTAAAGATGGAACAAATGATTGATTTCAACAGGTCAATGTACTACTGAGAAGAGGAGTGTTCCTGGAACAACCTGTCGGCTTTGTGATTCTTTGTCATACAATTTGCTCAAAATTCCACATACCTATCAGACTAATGTAGAGCAAGTGAGTTAAATTTGTCTATGAATTAAGTGAAAGCCAGAAAAGAAATCATAGCATCAGAGAACTCCCATATTAATTGTACCTTTGATTTTAGAGTAATCATGTTAACAAGGTTTTCAGATTTTGACAGCTGTTGACTGTCCTCATGTGGCCTTGACCTCTACCAATTTCAATAGGGTTCATACACTCACCAAGCTAGATCTACGTACTAAGTATGAAGTTCAAGAAAGATGTACTTTTTGTGACATCATGTTTACAAGGTTTTCAGACTTTGACTTATGTTGACTGCAAATGGCCTTTCACATTTACAATTTCAAATGGTTCTTGTACTCACTTAGCTGGATTTATATACCACGTATGAAATACAACAGAAATGTACTTTTTGAGATATCATGTTTGCAAAGTTTTCAGACTTTGACCTTTGCAGAATAGAATAGGGTTCTTGTTCTCAATGAGACGGATCCACATACCAAGTATGAAGTTAATCCACTATGAAATTTGTGGGTTACAGTGTTTACAAGCAAGTGTCACACACAGACACGCCATCACCATTGCATAGATTCCTTTTGTCTGCAGCAAGGAATCAAACATGATTTGTTGGGACAATACCTCTCTCTTGAGAAAATCATGTTAACATTTCACAGAACAAGGCACACAGAAGGCTTAGTGATTTTCTTGCCAATATAGCGTTCTTGTACTAAGGTGGTTTCACAAATCAAGTGTGACTTTCATCCCAGCTTTACTTTTGCAGTTATTCAGGTTTAGAATCTAATAGTGCAGATACAGTACTGCATTCTCCAATATAGGAGTTTATTCAATATGCAAGCAGTTGTAAAAGTGGTCAGCCCTACAGTGAAGCAAGCATAAACAGTACATCAGGGGTGACATACAAACACACTAACTCATATACATACCTCTGTTGATACAACAAATTTAAGTAACTAAATATAATGATCAATGGATTAATAAACACAATGCAAAAGAAACAAAAACACACCTGTTTGTAATACACCAGAGTACACATCAAGACCCGTCTGGTCAGCTGGAGTAAAAGCACAGTGTGGAATAATCAAGGTGACAGGCTTGTGTAAGGTAAGGCTTTCTGGACCAAATTTCACAAAAGGGGTCAAACTTAGACTCTTCTTTGGGAAAGGCCTGTTGATGGCAGGTTCAGTAGAAACCCACAGACTAACAATCCTTCCACTGTGTAGTGCACCAGCTGGTACAAGAAGATTAACGCCTGCAATAAACATCTCTCCTCCATGCTGATCAAAGTACTGCTCTTTATAAAGATTAGATCCTGGGAACAAAGGAAGTCTCTCTGGAAGAGTATTATAATTCAAGTGAAAGTAAAGTGATTTTGTTACTTCAATAGAAAATGTGTTAATGCATACAATTTTTCAACACATATTATGAAAATAGTCTCTTTAACACAAAAGTGGTTTACCTTCTACTTAATAATTAAGAACAACAATAACTTTTTAATATTCGACAGTGAACATTAGATGTTTGACCTGATTGATGAGGAAGAGAATATTTCATTGACAGTAACAAGAATAAGGTTTATTTTGGGTATCTAGATCATATTCCTTTTTATGTAGCTATTTTGTGAGTAATTTTCCTACTAAAATAAATAAACACTGAACAGCAAGGGCTTGAAATGTGGTGCTAGAATATCATATAAGATTGAGATTAATTATATCAGGAAGAAATATCAAAGAAATATCCATGTAGCTGAATATATAGGGTTACTTTACCATGCCCTTCCTTAGCAAGTAGCAATATCCGTCTTCCCAGGTCCAGTTTTCCATTAGACAATTTCAAGGCTCTTTGGACATCCAGTCTCTTGTAACCCTCTTCTATCAAAATTGTGTAATTTACTGACAATTTTGATTCCCTTTTTGAGATTACTTCCTGTTTCTCTGGAATTTTTACCTGAAACAATGTTGAAATGTTACAATTTGTTTATCAAATCTACCTTTTTGATCATACTTTCATAATGATATAAAACTACTTACTGCATTTGATTTGGCTTCAGTGAATATTCTACACAGACTTGCTGTACACTTGATCTCCACAAACATAACTTTATTTAAGCAGAAATATTCAGTTAAATGCTGTTTCTTTTACGAGTAAAAGGAAGACTTTTTAGTATTGGAGTATTCATTCATTTTTTTGTTTTGTGACTTGCATGACAGCAAAAGGCTACTTTTCATATCAGAAAATACAGGACTAAACCATTCTAAGATCCCGATGTTATGCAAAGTTACCATTGTTGGATTCAAGCTTAAAGTTTCAAAGTCTTGACAAGTTTTACTAAGCACAAACCATTTTGTTAACATCTTTTTCCTCTTCGTTTCCCTTTCCATTCTTCTCCTGTGACGTATCAATGTACTCCAGCACCAGTCTTGCCACCTTATTAAAGTGAATAGCTTTCAATCCTTCATACATTCCAATCATTCTGTCTGGCATGATGAGCTCTCTTTCATCCAATATTTTCATCAGCATCTTTCCAGATTCAGCTGCTTCCTGAATTGTTTCATTTTCTGCTGGCTTCAGCTCAAAATACACGCCTAGCTTTGAACAATGTTGTTTATCCAGAAGTTTTGCAATGTCTCCTCTCAACTTTTCATATTTGTGTAAGCCTGAAAGTGAGGACATAACATCCACTTAACATTCGAAAGAATACAACAAAGACTAGATATCACATATAGAAATAAGAGCACCTGAAGCACCATGCTAAATGAGTGCCGGGTTTGAACAATGAGCAATGTTCACAGCTAACATGCACAATTACACAACAGGCCCACAAGAAGCATGCAACCTGATGGAGAACGTTGGTATGCAAGTCAACCTCTGGTGCATGCACACAATAAAATATTGGTTTTATACTGTCCACAACTAGCATGCAACTTTTCGACTTTAATCCCTTGTCTTGTGCATAAATAATGGTCTCAAATACAGCTTCAACTTCAAGGTTGCTTTGATCTACCAAGTAGGAAGTGAGCATACTAACTAAAAATGAAAGCATGCAAATAGGACTTAAAAATGTTTTGGGTTCAGCAGTATGATTAAATTTCTTTCCATCAAAAATGTTTATGTTGATGAAATGTTTCCCAAACTAAGTTGATATCAGAAACATTTGGTGTGTCTCCTGCTAAACCCAAATGCAATTACCTTTTCACCTCTACTTAAACAACCACCTGGGTCAATGTACGTGTGCTTATTTTTTCATCTCCACTAACACACACTTACCTAGTGTATATCTAGGATAATGAGCATTCATTTTTCTTCTTCCAACTGCACTTAGATGCAGGTCAGGGTGGACTTCTAAAACTAGCTAAGTCCACCCATTTGTTCCACTTCCACATAAAAACTCACCTGGGTGCTGAATTTCCTGGCTTTCTGGAGATAAGAGAATGTTTTTCACCTGAATGAAAAGAGAATTCAACAAAAAGTTATATGACTAATGAAAACTTTAAATGTTAGACTACTTAACATACAATTATGCAGGCTATCTATCACACCCCTGTGAATGATTAGGTTTAAAGTAGGAATGTAATGTAGAAAAATAGGGCTGTAACAGACATGGAACTACACATAATAAATGTGTGAATCCAAAAAGAAAAAGGAATGCTGATGACAACATAACTATTATTTATGCAGTTTTCATTCATTGATACCTAAGACACCCCACAAAAATTTCCCATGAAAGGTTGACCTGTGTTCACTGGAGTGACTGAAAAAATAAGAATACATAAATAAAAGACTACTGTGATAAAATTTAATTCAAATATCCTCCACACTGCATTTTTCGAAGAAAAGCATCCATGAGAGAACATGCAAACAAATAACTATAATTCAGTCAGAGCACTAACATTATTTAGTCAGCCTGCAAACAGCTGCAAGCCTTCCAACAGACAGGACGTTACTTAACAGATGGGATAAGATGCTGCTTAATATTATGTAATGAAGAGACATATGAGAGCTGGAAGATAATCAACAGACATTACTCACCTTTGATTGGAGGATAAGGGCTGCCTGGTTCATTTCATTTTGAAATACTTTTAACTTCACATCAACCATGTCAGTGTCTCCATCTTTGTCCCTTGTAAGTCTGAACTGATGAGAGACTCTACTGGCAGCACAGAGATAATCAATGTCTACATGCTAAAAGATAAAAGATGTTGAAGATCAATGTTCTAAGGATGAGAATGGTTGTTAAGTATTTAAAGAAACGGTACCACATATAAGAAGTAAGGAAAAGCTAATAAGGAACCAGGAAATGTGGTCATGTACAAATCCTTACATTTCATGGGCAGCTGGTGAAAATTAAACTTCTCAGAAACATATTTGAGCCATGGGTATTCGTGTCATTGTGGATAAACATCGGCTTATGACAATCATTCTGTTTGATGAATGTTCAGAGATTTTCTAGGCAGGCATGTAATTTTCTCAATCATTCACGCTCTCAGGACAGTCTATTAATCAACATCCTAATCCAAGAACTTAGAAAGTGTCACAATATTTGAACACTGCCTCAAATACGAATGGAGGTGAATTATAGACACCAAAAATAAAGCCACGGTGAATGAAGCTATTCGCAATACCGTACAAAAGAACATAGGACTAAACTTCACTTCCTTATTCAAACACCAGGAATACCAACCAGCACAAGATACTGCTCAACAACACTGCACAGCAGAAGGTTGGCTATATTGTGGTTCCTGCTGGGATTTTCAACCAGAAACCACATAGTTGTATACTTAACTACAAGTCTTGTAATGTTAAAAGAAAGACTTCAATAGCATTGGCAATTACAAACCTTTGTTGATTCTTCCTTCGTCAGATGGTAACCACCACCGGGTGATGACATGATCAGATCAATGTAAGAAACATGGTCTCTGCCGTCATTCAATGTCCGGGTAATTTGAAATGTTGTATAGTTTCCTAGACACAGTTTGGGATGGTGGTCCTCTAACACCAACTAAAACATAAGGACATGAAGATGTAACTTGCTAAGAAACAAGCAGAGAGTTGATTACTCAATTTGTTGTGCCTTCACTCTGTACAGAGAGATCAATTCTGCTATAGCAAGTAACACCATCTTTGTTTCCATTATTTGCTCACATTACCAATGTTGCTTGTTTATTTGGATCCTCCCACCCTCTTAATCCTTGTTGTGCACACTTTGAGCCATAACCAAAATTTAAGCCATCTGAATATTGTTGAGGTGAACCACATATTTTGTAAGAAAATGACATTTTGACCGAAGAAATAAAATATAATGTTAGTAATTAATACCATCATCGGCCCTCTATAAGACTATCAGAATTCTTCCTTTATGACTTTGGGGATACTGTCAGTTTCATCTCAGCACAAACACTTTTGACAGAAACATGTTTTATGTCAAGTTTAAATATTTTCATTTCCAATTTCAGATTTTTCTTTTTGATGTGCTACGATGAATCAACAAAATTATGCCACACAAATGCACCTTTAACAAAATCACTTCATAGTTTGCCAGTGAAGCATGATAAAAGTCACTAAACAAATAAAGTAACATTGCCAGTACTCGACTTACAAATCACAATATAAACCAGAACTGACCTCTAAGCTACTACAGATATCACCATGGTAACAAGAGATTATCCTCACCTTGTACTCTTCATCACTGTCCTTACAGAAACAAACAGTTATTAAGACATCATCTTTGTCATCGAGTATCCCATCAATAAATGGAACAATACGGAATATATGCTTCTGCTCTGTTTCTTGGTTGACTAAATTAACAAAGACGTAGCTCAGGATGGTTATATCAAGACAGATCTTCTCCGGGTCTAGCTTCCAATCAATAGATTTCTCTTCAGTCCAAGTTATTTCACCTGTAATAAGTAATATTATATGAAGTATAGCATTGAGTAAACTTAAAAAAAGTATATATCAAGAGCCTATTAGATAATATATATCTAGAATTCAACAGAACTGATTCTCAGCATATAACTCATTGTACTTCTTCTGGTACATTAGTCAATTGCATTTTAAAGTGCGATTGGTTACCATTTTTACCTTATTTTCTTCATCTTTCAGACCAGTAAAGATAATAACATCATGCTTTTTAATAACTACCTTTTTTACCTTATTTTCTTCATCTTTCAGACCAGTAAAGATAATAACATCATGTCGATCTGGCTCAGGGATAATAGCCGAGTGAGGAATAGTCAGCTGGGCTGGCTTGTCGAGGGTGAGCCCATCTGGCTCTAGTTTTATCAGAGGTGTCATTCTGCCCCTACGAGCACTGCCAGGGAGGTGTATGCTGGGATCATAGATCACTTTAACAGCAATTACACGATCAACGGATATAGCGCCTTCAGGAATAGTCAGATGTACCCCATGATGCTAATAGTTCCACCTTCATTCGTGATCCTGTGTTCAATGTATGAATGATGGTGCCTCATTTCAAGTATTTGTGAATCTTTTCTTTGTTTTGGTAGGTCTTCTCTCTCCATCAAACTTTCCTTACTATGGTCATGATCTTCCTCTCTTTCATCGGAACCTTGTGATGGAGTTGGCTCATTATCAGGGTCAAATTTGACATTTTCAACTGAAAATAGAACAATGGAAACACAAACACCATTAAATGAAGCTTTAACGTTTAAAAACCAAATCTGCCATACTGAGCAACATTCATCCCTTATCAGAGAATAAGTTAGTGTTCAAATTCTGCACAGAGTTTTGTCTCCTATTAGTACTATGGTTCCTGTGTAATAAAACTGTTATGCATCTTTGCACTTGCATAGCAATTAGCCCATTTTACATAGCATTTTTCGATGTGATACTGGATATTTTAATCATTTGCTTAGACTTTTGTCTCCTATAAGTACTATGGATAAACTTAATAAATCATTCTCTGCTAATCTAAAGTTCTTCAACAATATAAAAGCCTTGCAATTGATTTATGAAAGAGGTATTATTGAAGTAATCATAATATAAAATGTAATAGATATGTAACACAAGCTTTATGTCGTTAAAGAATTTGACAACAGGAGTATCAAAAGAATCTAGCATCATGTCTGAGATTGACCAGACAGCTTAAATGGATCCTTGAAATATTGGCTAATACTTGGGACCTAATTTGTTTAGCATTTTTCGATTTTCAATCAAGAAATTAATCAAATGGCAACAAATAATTGGTCAAAATATCCGCTTGTAATTACTTTCACCATACATACACAGTGATAATTAATAGTTTAAAATAACAAATTGCCTGAAAGTCGAACATTAACCCGACTCCCACACATTTCTAGAGTTTGTATTGTACTGTATTAGTTTGATTTCATCTATTCTGATTACATACATATTTATTCATTCTTACCAGGCCAGTCAAGCAGTTGCGGTGATTGGTTTTCTTCAAACTGGAAGGGGTCAACTTTAGACTGATATGGAGCTAAGTGATATTCATTTGTTCGTTTTAGCTGAATATGAACCAAACCCTTCTGTAGGTTAGTGACATCATACATATTGATGATGTTTCTTGTCTTCATGAAGTTAATCAGAGTGATTCCTGGTGTCTCTATCAGAGAAACCCGGCGTAGCATATCAGTTTCTGCTGGTGGTAGACGGAACAGAGTTGCTAATTTCAGAGTGCTGTCTAGAGTAAGATCTTGGGCAACGTTGACCATTAATCTGCCGTAATCAGCTGAAATATAAATAAAAGTAACCAAAAATATACTAGTTCAGGATCTCACTCAGCACAACAAACCAATTGATCAAATCGATTATAAAATAATGGATGAGATCACATTTTCCAATTTATCACCTGATTGTTAGATTGTTTTCTATGTATTTACATATATAAACAAAATACATTTCTTTAAATCTGTTCAATAACGGAAAATGATATGATTTCTGTGGAATCTGAATAAATTTAATTCCTATTAACCTATACAGTCAAGTTTGTGTGTGGGTGCATGTGTGTGTAGGTGTGTGTGTATGTGCTTGGGTGTATGTGCTGTTATTTTGTATTCTGATTAAAGACTTGAACAAACCAATTCCAGGTCCTCGGATATGATTTCAAAAGAATCACTTTGTCTTTGCACAAATTCTATTGTGATGTGGTATTATTAAAGTTAGCGAACGTGGATTAGAACAATGGAACAAACAAGAGGACCTTGGTCTGAATGTAAAACACAGCTGTGTGTGTATATGTGTATATGACGCCCTAACTTGTAAACATGATATCTCAAGATGGGTAACTTCAACCTCAGCAGTTCTTATATTTGGCATGTGGCTTCCCCATAATTAGTGCAAGAACCCTATTGTTTTGGGTGAAGGTCAAAGGTCAGCAGATGGAAAGTCGTGGAAATCACAAAACACTGTTTCTTCAGGACCAGAACATCAAAGGAGCTCACACATCCAAGGTAGGATAGCCGTATGTAATGAAAGGTTTTTACACAATCTGATGTAGGTCAGAGTTCATTTAAGATCACTCGGGGTCAAAACTTGAAATCCTTGTAAACATGCTATCTCTAGATAGGAAACTGAATTGGCTGTAATATTTGCATGTTACTTCCCTATAAAGAGTACAAGAACCCTATTGTTTTGGGTGGAGGTCTAAGGTCATTTGGGGTTCGCAGAGGGTAAAATGTGAAAATCTCAAAATGCTGTATCTTCAGAACCAGAACGTCAATGGAGGTCATATATACATTGTATGGTTGCCTTATATAGAGTCAAGTTTTTGCCCAATTTGGTGAAGGTCAAAGTTCATTTAAGGTCACCAGGGGCCAAAATTTGAAATCCTTGTAAATACGATATTTCCAGATGGGAAACTTTATTGGCTCTCATATTTGTCATTTGGCTTCCCTATAATGAGTACAAGAACCCTATTCTTTTAGGATCATCAAAGGTCACACTCTGTAAAGCCTTATAAACACAAATGTTGTAAACAGGACATCCCAAGATAGGTTACATGACATAGAGCTCATAATTTGCATGTGTCTTTCTTATAGTGAGTACAAGAACCCTAATGTTTTGTGTGGATGTCATAGGTTATTTAGGGTCAGCAATGGTCCAGATTTCAAAATATCAAATGGATCTCATCAGGTTAAGTATTAACCAGAATGCAAAAAATGCATTGTGGTTTTGATGATTTAACATGAGCAGTTTTCTTCATGAATATGACGAAATGTATAGCGAAGGTGTACATGTTTACAAGGGTTTCACGAATTGACCTCTGATGACCCCAAATAACCTTTGACCTCTACCCAAAAACAATAGGCTACTTGTACTCAATGTATGTACTTCTACACACTAAGTATGAAGTTAGTCCGACCTTCCCTTCTTGAGATATCTTGTTTCCAAGGTTTTTACAATTTCACCTCTGTTGACCCCAAATGACCTTTGACCTCCACTTAAACAATTAAGCTATTTTTAATTAATGTTGTATTTTTACACACTATGTATGAAGTTGATCCGATCTTCCCTTCTTGAGATACTGTGTTAACAATGTTTTCACAATTTGACCCCTGGTGACCCCAAATGACAGTTGACTTCCACTAAAAACAATAAGCTTCTTGTACTTAATGTGGTTCTTCTACACACTAAATATGAAATTGGTTTGACCTTCCCTTCTCGAGATATCGAGTTTACAAGCTGGGCGTCACAAACGCACACATATACACCCACACATACGCCAAAATGCAAAGTCTGCTCTTTGTTCTTAGACTGAGCAGGGAGCTGCTACTCTAACGTTAGAGTAGCAGCTCCCTGGACTGAGCATGCAAAATAAATTCGACAGACAGATGACAAACAACTGTCTTTCCTTTATCGTTGTGGTATTATGTCACATAATTCTCTGTCATCAAAAACCGTGTAAACACTGACTCTATTTAGATTTATACTGATCTCAATCTCCAGTACAAACAGTGTTATTAGCGTGCAAATACGCTTGTGCTATGTATGTAATGCATCTAAGGCAAGTCACTGCTGGGAGGGGTTACCCTCTGGTTAAAGTACT
Source organism: Apostichopus japonicus (assembly GCF_037975245.1). Classification (NCBI taxonomy): domain Eukaryota; kingdom Metazoa; phylum Echinodermata; class Holothuroidea; order Aspidochirotida; family Stichopodidae; genus Apostichopus; species Apostichopus japonicus. Next base: position 3,866,195 of record NC_092579.1, read on the forward strand.
GTTGATGTAACTGCTCATCTACACAACAGTGTTACCATAGCAACTTTAACTGTCACTGTTTTAAAACATTGCAATGGCCTTTACATGATATTGAAAATTGATTCAAACTCATAAATTATCCTCTTCAGATTTTAGGAGGGTATGATCTACATCACTTGATGACATGAAAGTAGGTCAAATTATACTTAGGCGAAATTAGGTAAGGCTTTTATTTTCTACATATTTTGCAAGAAAGACATTGGAGGTGTTGATATGCTTTATGTTATTTGCTTATTGACCCCAGTTCACTTTGTCAGTTTGAAATGAGTTTCTTATGCCACTATAACATACAGTTATGGTTTGACTGTTATTAATTACTTTAGACTGGATGCAGACGATGTTGAAATTTATTTTCTCTGTGTCAGAAAATGCTTGATCTGCATTTGTGAGGCCGTGTAAGGCAATTAGATTTGTGTTTGTGTTGCTAAGGAACAGCGAATGCTGTCGTCTGCTACTTATATCAATGTACATTTTGCATGAACTGTCCTGATATGCTGTATGTATTTCATATGCAGTCCAATCTTTTTAAAGGAACTAGCAACTTTGCAATTGAAAAATTGCAGTAAACATTGATATGTGCATCACTTAAATAAATTCTGGGTTTGCAAAGTTTTTTTCAGGACTGTGGCAGTTATCCGATGATTAGTTGTAGAAGGGCCACATCAATACAAGACGTAGGATCGAAGTTAAGTGCTACCATGGAGCATATCACATTACCCTCCATGGTTATTATCTTTATTTTTACACATCTTCTAATTGACATACTCAAGCTTGTCTAGTCTCCTGGTTAAATGTGTCTATGATCGATTCCCAAACGACCTTAGTTAAATTGCTATAAATTTGTTTCAGATATAGAACCGATACCCAGATGTGTTTGTTTGCTTGTATTAGATAGTGATTACATGACTACCACAGGGGTATGTTAGTTTGTTTGTATTAGATAGTGATTACATGACTACAAGAGGGGTATGTTAGTTTGTTTGTATTAGATAGTGATCACATGACTAGCAGAGGTGTTTGTTAGTTTTTTTGTATTAATAGTGATCACATGACTACCGAAGGGGTATGTGCTTTTCTGTACACCATGTCCTTTCACAAAATGTCGTTCTGAAACCAAAAGCTTATTACTGACCACATCCCTAACTAGAAAGGAAGGCTTTCAGAAATTAAATTCTGCTAGCCTTTAACAACCATTGACTTGAAAGCAACTTAGAAGTCCCTCTTGAAAAGAAAAAAATATCCAGCTATGTGCTTTTAAGGGTTATACAATTTTCCATTTGCTAAGCTCAAATGACCTTTGACCTTCACAAATAATTACTGGGCTCTTGAACTCATTATAGGAAAGTCATGTGTCACTATGACATCGGGTCAAAATTCTCATCTTACGATGCGATATTTATATTTTCCAGAATGTAACCTCTATTGTGCCTAAATGACCTGTACCTTCCACTAAAAACAAAAGGGTTTGTGCTAATTATAGATAAGTCATAGCCATACCAGCTACTGCAGTTTATATCTGGTAATATTGCATTTACATAGTGTTCATATTTTCACACCTGGTGACCTTTAATGCTTCTGACCTACTGTACATCAAAATGTGTACAACTATAAAATACACAAGGCTATCATACCATGCATACATGAGCTCATTTTATTGTTTCTGGAAATATAGACCTTTTGATATATTCACATTTTGCCCTCTACTGACCCCAAATGACCTTTCACCTCCACCACAAACAATAGGTTTTGCTGAACTAATTACAATAAATCCCAAAGCCACATATAAGAATTGAACACGCTACCTTCAGGAATAATATCGTGTTTACAATATTGTCACTCTAGTCTCCCTCTGTTGACCTCAAATGACCTTTTACATTCACGAAATACGTTACAGATCGTCTGCTCACCAACTGTAAGCTACACGCCAAGTTTCAACTACCTGACACTTCAACTTCTTGAGGTGTTGTGCAAACAATGCTTTCAGAATTTGACCTCAAATGACCTTTCACCAATACCAACAACTACCCGGCCCAAACCAGTTCTATCTAAGGGGAACCTACATACCAAATATGAAATATACCCCAGTTATCCTTCTGCAGTTAAAGCTATTACGAGCAAGTGTCACATACACACATATAATACACAAGCCATCACCATCGCATAGATTCCTTCTGCCCACGGCAAGGAATAAAAATGATTTTAACCTGTTTCCATGATACTCCAGGCTTTATTTACACCTCTGATGAGCTCACTTGACTTTTCATATCTTAATATAATTGATAGTTTGACAATCCATCCTACACTACTTAAATTGACTCAAGTCAACACTCCCCCCCCCCCCCCCTTCTACGATCTCCGCTGACAGCTTTGAGAAGCTGCAGGTAGGACTATTTAAGGATAAACAGACTTTACATAATGAAACACTATAATGTCTGGAAATTTACAACAAGCAGCAGCAAAGATCTTTTCATTGTTACCTACCTGCCAACGTTGATCCCTGTGATATGTCTAGAGTTTCACGTTCTCCAAGCCAGGTTTCTTCCTCCGTAACAGAAGCGGAGTAAGCCTGCAAAATAAACAAAGTAGGAAAGATATCTTACTTGATGTTCTGACACATTAAAAAAAGAACCTCAGTTTTCATGTCTGTCACCTGTCAAGTTACACCAATTCAGTCTTTAGCTGATAAAAGCAACTGGTTTAGTATAGGTGAATGTACTCATTACTCACTTCACACAATCAAATGAAGCATGACTTTGAACTTTTGTTTTTAACTCATTGAACTATTTCTGTAAAGCTCAAGATTATGTTGTTAACTTGTAATGCCTTCAACAGTGGAAAGTTTGTATCATAAATTCAACACAGTAATGGTCTCATATTTTGCTAACGTTACAAACACACTTCTTTTGCTACTGATGGTATACTGGCTGCAGATACACAATGTTCTAAATTCATAATTCACTTACTATATACTTAATCATACTAACCAATTGTTGCTGATTCAAGGCTTCCCTAGTCTGCTTCAGGACCTCTTGTAAAGCCATGGATTCTTTGGCATATTCCAGCTGAGACTTCACAAGTTCATCTTTTGTAGCTCTTAGACTATATTTAGCCTCTTCATGCTCCTGTCATGTAAACAACACAGTGAATGAGACTAGAAGGATGCACCTCCCAGTGGTAACTTGCCACAAATTAAAGTTTATACCAAAATTGAAGTAGCCAGTGTCTGGAGGGAAAACATTTTTCAAGTAGACACATTTCTTCACACTTATATTTAGGCAGGCTGCATGATAACCTTTTGACCTTAACTTTAGGGTGTGACTATTGCAAAATGACTACCTTGCTCAGAGAAAATCACATGTTCACAATAATTTAGTGCTGAAAATTGTGACCTAACCTTCAAAAGGAACTTCCAGGAACTGTGGGACTACTGTTCTAGAAAAGGAATGTAGACCTATCACATTGAAGGACAGACAATCAATTATATCAATTAGATTAATAAATTACATTTTTCAATGTCTTGAGCTTGTTTTCAGTTGTATTCAATCCATCTCTGAAGTGTTGTCTTTCCTCCTCTGTTGTCTTTAGTCTTGCAGTCAGCTGTTGTCTTTCCTCCTCTGTTGTCTTGAGTCTTCCAGTCAGCTGTTGTTTATCCTCCTCTGTTGTCTTTAGTCTTGCAGTCAGCTGTTGTCTTTCCTCCTCTGTTGTCTTTAGTCTTCCAATCAGCTGTTTTCTTTCCTCCTCTGTTGTCTTCATTGTATCTTTGAATTGTTGTCTTTCCTCCTCTGTTGTCTTTAGTCTTCCAGTCAGCTGTTGTCTTTCTTCTTCTGTTGTCTTCAATGTATCTTTGAATTGCTGTGTTTCCTCCTCTGTTGTCTTTAGTCTTCCAGTCAGCTGTTGTCTTTCTTCTGTTGTCTTCAATGTATGTTTGAATTGCTGTCTTTCCTCCTCTGTTGTCTTTAGTCTTGCAGTCAGCTGTTGTCTTTCTTTCTCTGTTGTCTTTAGTCTTCCAGTCAGCTGTTGTTTTGCTTCCTTTGTTGCCTTCAATGCATCTTTGAATTGCTGTCTTTCCTCCTCTGTTGTCTTTAGTCTTCCAATCAGCTGTTGTCTTTCCTCCTCTGTTGTCTTCAATGTATCTTTGAATTGTTGTCTTTCCTCCTCTGTTGTCTTTAGTCTTCCAGTCAGCTGTTGTCTTTCTTCTTCTTCTGTTGTCTTCAATGTATCTTTGAATTGCTGTCTTTCCTCCTCTGTTGTCTTTAGTCTTGCAGTCAGCTGTTGTCTTTCCTCCTCTGTTTTCTTTAGTCTTCCAGTCAGCTGTTGTTTTGCTTCCTCTGTTGCCTTCAATGCATCTTTGAATTGCTGTCTTTCCTTCTCTGTTGTCTTTAGTCTTGCAGTCAGCTGTTGTCTTTCCTCCTCTGTTGTCTTTAGTCTTCCAGTCAGCTGTTGTCCTTCTTCCTCTGCTGCCTTCATTGTATCTTTGAATTGCTGTCTTTCCTCTGTTGTCTTTAGTCTTGCAGTCAGCTGTTGTCTTTCCTCCTCTGTTGTCTTCAATGTATCTTTGAATTGCTGTCTTTCCTCCTCTGTTGTCTTTAGTCTTGCAGTCAGCTGTTGTCTTTCCTCCTCTGTTGTCTTTAGTCTTCCAGTCAGCTGTTGTTTTGCTTCCTCTGTTGCCTTCAATGCATCTTTGAATTGCTGTCTTTCCTTCTCTGTTGTCTTTAGTCTTGCAGTCAGCTGTTGTTTTGCCTCCTCTGTTGTCTTTAGTCTTGCAGTCAGCTGTTGTCTTTCTTCTGTTGCCTTCAATGTATCTTTGAATTGCTGTCTTTCCTCCTCTGTTGTCTTTAGTCTTCTAGTTAGCTGTTGTTTTTCATCTTCTGATTCACTTAGTTTGTGAGAGAGTTCCTGCCTTTTGTCCTTAAATGCCTTTAGTTGACCCTTTGTTACTTTCTTGGTAAACTTTGAATCTGAAACAAACGTATAAGATGCAAACATGGGTTAATTAACTCAGTTAATACAATGGTCAGTTACCTCAAATTGCACTTTTTGCCTTTGTGGGGCAACACATTTGCATTTTTTGCAATTCATAACATATTTAACTTGTTAAGCTCTCTGACATTTTTAACATACCTTGAGCTTGTTGGAAGACAGTCAATACTGCCACCAATTTACTCAGTCCTTTTTCAGAGCAAGCTGTCATTAAATGGTTGATGTCATCAAAAGATACCTTCCCTGCCTCTCTGAGATGGTGGACAAGAGATGAAAAGGGTGCATCACTCTCAATAATGTTCTTTGATTCCTTAGCTGTAACTTTAAGGTAGTCAAGTAGCTTCTGACAGTCATCTTTCTCAATCAATGACTCTGAGTGCATCAGGAGGTAATCAAAAGTAAAGATGTCACTCTATAACAAAAGACAAAGAAAATCAAATCAAATAAATATACTGGTGGTAGCAGACTATAAAATAAGTTGAGGCATTCAAAGGGAGGGATTAATTTTAATATGAAGGTGTGAATAATGTGGTTGTGATTTACCTGAGTTCCTTAACTACAGTATTAAATAATTATTTCAGATAAATTAAAAGTATTAAAAGCGGACAATTGGTTTGATTGATTTTTAAGACTATACATACTACATTCTTCTATACATGAAGCTGTATCAGGCAGAATGTTGTAGATTGATTCATGACGCCACCACTTTATTATTATAGTTTAATGGGCTCAACATTTTATTCTACAAATTTAACCAATAAACATTACATAATCATTGTGACCCATGTTTGTGTGGGAATGTGATCTTGGACGTAAAACTAATAAATGTCTTCTATCCTGGGCAATGTTGGTGGTCAATAACATTGAAACACAAATAACCCTCTCCCTACCCAACTTCTTACCTCTAACATTTCCCTTATTCTTAGCAGTGTTATTTTACATTCATGTTAAATGTTAACTACTATGTCAATTAAAAATGCAGTGTTGTTTTTTTTAAATTATTTTAATTACAGAAGATTCATTTATTTAATCCTAAAATGTTGTACTGAATTAGTAAACAACTAACTGAAAGCAGTCTATGCTGGAGAGTACGGCTAAATTCTTGTAAGCTGCATAGCTACACTACATGTGGTGCAGCTCAAATGATTGAATATTCAAAGTCCATATGTACTGTGAAGTCTTTTCAAGATTGGTGTATACACTTACTTAGTTGTATAGTTCAGCTACTGCACTATGAGCTATACACAGCTTCAAGACAAAGAGTTCATGCGAAACATTTAATCATTACGACTACAGCATGTGCAGTTATCAACTATAATGCTAAACGAAGTTTTCACATTAGACATAATTACTAACTAGTATACAGTATTAAGGGTTTGGCCTGATGACATGTATAAAATGCCTTTTACATGAATACCATTTTTCTTACACTGGTTGACATGTGGTAATGCTTTCTCATGCATGGGTAGCAAATGATCATGTTAAATCCATGTGCATAGCAATTACATACATTACACTGTGTGCTTAATGACATCAAATGAGTGGGGATCTTCACCATCATTAATTAGTGTATTGGGTATTTAGACAATTAAACAGGATATTGGGTGTGATCACTTACACAAAGTAATGTCTATAATCATTACTATCACAAACTTGACAGGAAAGCACTGCAGTAATACATTACTTTCTTAGTTTTCAAATATAGAAGTTAACATAATTTTTAACAGTTAATGTTTTGCCTCATTTTTCCTGCTTATGAATCCCATTTGACCTACATTATGAGTGTAGTACAGCGAAATTGTACCTAATTAGCATTGTCAGGAATTAATTCAAAATATGTTTCCATATTGTTACTTATAAGGACTACATAGTTATTACACTGTGCATTCTTCATAATGGAAATCATAGGCCATCAGTGAAATGAACTACTTGAAGAGAACTGACACGAAGACTGTCAACTGACTCGATGCAATCCCTATTAAAATAAAGCCTGCACTTAGCTACAATTTATTCTCCTCAGAAGTAATGAAAAATGATTTCAATGGATTGGTGAATTTTGCAGCCTTTACTATGTTGAAAATGTGAAAATAGTAGCACAAGGCTAAGGTGACATTTTCTCCTTCTTTTTTTGCTTTGTTGACTAATTTGCAAGCTTGTGTAATACCATTTTATCAAGACTTAAATACTGTATTCAAATCAAGGTATCATCACTGCAGTATTTGCTATATATGTGCACTAGTGCCAAGCTAATCACCATGGCCTAAATTTAGAATAACATATTGCCCTTAATTTTTCTTGACTTTTACCTCATTGCAAGGAAAATTGCACCTGTTGTGTACTTAACAATAGTTTGCATTGATTTTTGTCAAATCATTTTTGACTTTGACAGTCAAAATGAATGATAAATGAACTACACTTTTTTAGTCTGAGCTTTTTCGCCATGGAGCGTTCATCTTGCATGAATTGGCAAGAAGTTTTGACCTAGAATAGAAATTGTTACCTTAAAAAATAGCACTAATTTTATTTGATTTCTTCCAGCACTTAAGTGCAACAAGCTTCCAATGGCCTAAATTTTTCATAAATTTTTGCATTTACTTTTCCACCATTTTGATCTCACTCTTAACAAAAAAGTAATAGTTGTGTGCTTAATAAAATTCCGCATTTACTAATACCAAATTTGTAGAAATTAGCAGCTTGTAAGCTCAGAAAATAAGAAGAAATATTTTCCAAATTTTGGGTGCTGCTCTAATATTGGAAAGTGCTACAAGCTACCAATAGCCTATTTTTTTTTTTTTAAAATTGCTCTAAATTTTCCACCATTTTGATCTCCCTCTTAACAAACAAGTAATAGTTGTGTTCTTCATATAATTCCGCATACACTAGTACCAAATTTTTATAAATTAGCAGCTCGTTAGCTCAGAAAATAAGAAGAAATATTCCAAAATTTGTGTGTTGCTCTAATATTATAAAGTGCTACAAACATGCAATGGCCTAAACTTTTCATAAAATTTTGCCCTTACTTTTCCACAATTTTGATCTCACTCTTAACAAAAAAGTAATAGTTGTGTTCTTGATAAAATTCCGCATTCACTAATACCAAATTTGTAGAAATTAGCAGCTTGTAAGCTCAGAAAATAAGAAGAAATATTTTCCAAATTTTGGGTGCTGCTCTAATATTGGAAAGTGCTACAAGCTACCAATAGCCTATTTTTTGTAAAAAAATTGCTCTAAATTTTCCACCATTTTGATCTCCCTCTTAACAAACAAGTAATAGTTGTGTTCTTCATATAATTCCGCATACACTAGTACCAAATTTTTATAAATTAGCAGCTCGTTAGCTCAGAAAATAAGAAGAAATATTCCAAATGTTGTGTGTTGCTCTAATATTATAAAGTGCTACAAACATGCAATGGCCTAAACTTTTCATAAAATTTTGCCCTTACTTTTCCACCATTTTGATCTCCCTTTGAACAAACAAGTAATAGTTGTGTTCTTGATTAACTGCCGAATTCACTTGAAACAATTTGTCTACATTTGAAGCTCAAAGACTGAGATATACGTTTACATTAATTGACAGAACAAATCACTTCCATGACAACCTTACCATAACCAGCATATCCCAAGGGGAAAATGTCCTTATTTTTCTTTAAATTTTGCAAAGGAGATCTCTAAACATCTAAGAGTGTCTTCTCCACACTTGTTCGCATAGAATGAAACCAAATTTGTTGATCTTCATTCAAAGGATTATTTGAACAAAAGTGATAAAAAAGTCCTTATTTTCACCGTAGGCCTATATATCCTTTATGAGTACTTACTGTGTGATATTCATGTACTTTTCCAGTTTTCCAGGTCACCAAAAACAGTCTGTTTATGTTATTATTGATCCTGAGTCTCCTGGAATAATCAGGAACTTTAAAACAAGCCAAGATATGATCCCCAGAGATGGAAGAATGACCCCCAGAGATGGAAGAATGACCCCCAGATAGAGAGTAAACAACAACTTGTCTACCCTCACCACCCCATAATATAAATATTAATCCTTTCTCTTCACTGACTGTTATACTCAGTGCATCACTGTACTGTGTGTTTATATATTCCTGTTCTATTCCTCCCGCACTATTACCAATTAAAGCTCTCCCACCATAGGCTGTACAGATAAACAGTTTATTATGACTAACTGTTATATCCCAGGGATAGTCTAATCCTACTAATCCTTTTAAGATGATTGTCTTCTTTATTCTCAATTCTCTCGCATCTAAGACAATCACCTCATTGGAATCTAAACCGACATACACTAACCCATCTCTGGTTGTCATACACCAGGCTTCACCGTTAAACTTCCCTTGATTGACCAGACCGCCATTACTACTACTATCTTACAATGCTATCGTATTCTTACAACACGTTAAAAACAGACGATCATCCAGTAAACAAACAGTCCGCCATGATGAACCAAACTCGGTAAATTCCTCAGAATAATAGGGTACTGACGTCAATAATAACGGTTTTTCTGGAGAATCAGGATCAGATTGTAACATAAACAGATCGATAAAGTTGAAGTTTGTATCGTAATTATATCCAGCGACAGCCAAACGGCCTGTATCTAGCACGTCAATCACCGACACAGTGTAACCTTCTTGTACATTGAATCGTTGTATCGTTGTATACACTCTGTGTGTGTGGAAGGCAAAAAGTGAAAAGTTAGGTCAGGGTTGGAAGGTTGTATCCATGGTAACGAAGAATTTAAAGTGATGTTTGGTCGAAGCCTCGAAGGAATGATGAACAACCCCCAGGCTGCGTAGTAGCCTAGGTCTTGCAAATGGTACTGAATTGTTTAATAAGCTATTGATTTATGCATGGAATTACAAAGTCGTGGCCACATTGGCAGATGTCCAGAACAAATTAATAGACAAAGTAATCTCGAAGGTATAAGAAACGAGACATTGAAGGCCTAATAATTAGGAATTATCGGGATGGCCTATAGACCCACGACTTACAATGATTTCCCATTAAGTTGAACTTTCTCGCGCATTAACCTGAAGAAAATACATGGCTTCGTGAATTTTTATATAGCAAACGGGGGAAAATGTGCTAGAAACTGGAAAATCGACCAAATAAAATTTGTTCCTATTAAAGTATCCTATTAAAACTGTTTAAATAAAGGTCAGAATATAGAAAAAATTCCAATTAATTTCTGTGTGTTAAACGGATATGCAAATATATTCCTTTCGCAAAATATCTCTCACAAATTACAATTAACACAGACTATAAGTTAGTAAACAGTTTCAGTCAAATTGATAAAATTGCAAAGGCTATATTTAGTTTGCTTGAACATATTTAATTATCTTCAATATTCGTCGTTATCATATGTATGTACATATGTAACTCTCTGATTCAACTTGTATTTGTCGACAACACGCATGCAGTGCATTATAATACATTTGCACTCAGCGCCGAAAATAGAGAGAGAGAGATGCCCACAAGTTGTGTAAAAGTGGTGGAGCCATTCAAGAAAGCTAACTTTGTAAAAGTGATCTAAGTGGTGGCACTATTCAAGAAAGCCAACTTTGGTCTAGAGTTTTCACGGAGTAACTTCAGACAGAAATTTAGTCTTGAGTTCTTTGACATATTAAGTCCAAGAAAAACAAAGGACAAATTTGACTGCTAGTAAAAATGTTTTCTATAGCTACGCAGCTTTCCACTTATATTAACCTCCTGACCTTATACTTACCTTCAAAATATGCTTAAACTTTGGAATGCTCGGGTCCAGAGATCGATGCATCGGCGCCTCAATGCGATCCTAAGTCTTTATGTTAATCCATTGCTTAGAAATTCTAATAACTCCACCAAAACATGTTCTTTTATCTGCCTAAAAGCAAAACACATCCTTGGATGATGTTTAACACCTTTTTTTTACATGACAAATTTGCAATGCATCTTAATATATTGCATTGGGGGCAATAAAGTCTTCACAGTGAATCTTGTGTTGTATCAGAGAAACTAATCTAACGGTATTTGTATTAGACTAAATACGGTCCAGTCACTTCAAAGTGATGAACCTCATTTGTATAAAGGACCATTTCTTTAACATGAAACTTGTTATAGACTTCCAACATGGGCTGATAGCAGAGTATTTTAAAAGTCTACAAAACCTTAGGTTTATTTTGTATTTAAAGTAACCCTTTATGTCTACCAGGCTAAGCTTTGACATAACCATTTGTGTCATATCCATGGGCGATTGACCCGATGCGGGGAATCCGAGGATTCAAGTTCCTCCTGTTTTGTAACAGAAACGGTAAGAAGTGCCCCGTTTCGTAGATTAGAAGTGCCAATTTTTGACAAGTTCCGTTCTTTGTTATTCTTTGTTATTTAAACGGGTCATTTCGTTTAGACATTTAGGAAAAGTGTAATCAAGAAGTGCCCTTTTTGCTGATAGATTGAACTAATCAATTGAAAGGTCCTACATCGTTGAAAATAATGGAAATAATGGAATTCGTGGCATAGAATGCAGAAAGGAATTTATTTTATTGGCGTTTTGAGATGGCTTTGTACTTTACCTTCTCAATTCAACGCCACAGTGATGTCCTACCAATCTTAGGAGTTTTTACCACGCCCATCCCACCCCTACCCCACCCCTTCGTCACTGAACCCTTTCCTCTATTTCAGAAGTTATCTGAGGAACGATCAGCCCGGTTTATGAAAGATTTTCAGTATTCAGCATTGCTTGTATATAGATGAATGTAAAATAAACAAATAATCAATATTTTTCTTTTACTGTCATGTATAATCGCCTGGTATAAACACATTTTAATCTTTTATAAACAAGAAAACAATAGTAAATCTTACGAGGTTTTTGTGGCGGCCATTTTGAAATGTGCTTAATTAGTTCTGAGAAATTATTTTTATGCAGCGGGAGTCCTGATCTGCGGATAAAATTAGAAAAAGTCTTAAGAAACAAATACTACTTTCTAAAATATATTCTTATCGAGGAATATAGAAAAAAAAAACAGAGATCAGTGGAACGGAAAGAAGACTTCTTTTGGGTGAATGCTGTGGCCTTTATGATCCTTAACGAGCAATCTTGCACTTAATGATGTGTGAAATGATGTTTTTGGTCATCAAGAAGGGTTCCCTGGACATACTCTTTAATTTCAGCTATCTTTAGTTCATGTTGGATTGAGAAAAAGACGACGAAATCGTGACAAAATAGTTTAAATTTCGTAAAATTAATGAATTGATATATACGATGGTGAAAAGAGGAAATTTTGTTTAAAGAAATTGATATTTGTATTTAAACTGTCCCGTATAAGCATGTTGTACAATTGAGATATACTTCCCTATACTGGAATGCTGCTAATAAAAATTCATAAATGTTTTCTTTTTACTTACAATAATAGACGTCTCTGTATGATAGGTGCAGGTGAGGAACAGATAATATTCTTCGATAGGTCTTGAATATAACCTTGTTCTTGATATAATTCGATTTTCTTATGCTGAGTCGCTGGCAGGTCAACGAAGCGTGAAATGATAACACAAATTTCAAACAGATGGCTCTTTGATCAGAGGATGAAAGAAATTTTCCACTGAATATTAGATAATAAACACTGAAGCGTGGAGCACGAAAGAGGTAATGGGGGTTGACTGCTACAGTAAGAGAGGAGGACAGGCTTGATCTGATCTGGTATCTAGCAAATGAGTAAAAGACTAAATTACGCCCACTAACCCTTGACCTGTTAGATATCAACCATATCGCGTGATCTTTAAGTCAATATTGAACTTAAAGCAGTTCGTTGATGTTTTCCTTCTTGTTGAATTGAACCTATTTTAATCTTACTTGGAATGTAATGTCGTACTTTACTAAATACATAGAAATTCATTCTCGACAAGGGAGGGAGAGGAGTGGACGGACCGAGGGAGGGGTGAGGGGGGGGGGGCTGGCTTAACATCAATAAAGGTGGTCTGTCTGTAAAGTCTGCATATCATTGAGATATCCACATAGCCTGAGATATCCCTCTCCCTCAATCTACCTTCCGTTGAGTAAGTGGGCCGCCATATTTGTCACTCTAACCAGTCCAACATAAGTCTGTAAAATGCGGATAACGTTATAGCGTCTTTCATATATAGTTACGGCGGACTTGTGTGGTCAACGGTCCTATATAATCGTATTCTTATAATAGCGGAATATTGGAAAATTCTCTGCTAGTTTCCGTTATTATTCAGAATAGAAACCTGACAAAATAAGGAGATGAATTGTTTCACATCAGAGTATATTAGGCAGTTTAGATTAGTAGTGGAGGTACTGAAGTTGGGGTTTCAGACGGGAGTAAATAGGTTGGATGAAAATATGTTCCAAAATCGGTTCATCGTGTGTGTCAGTGCACATGCATGCAGGCGAAAGATGCTGAGCTTCCTGTATGAGCTTCGTTCTTCTATGAGATAGCCTTAATAACTTCCATTCCCATTGGAACACAATTTCGGCCTCCAAATAAAATTAACATGGAAAGCCTTGTTCAGTGCATAGCGGTGTTTAAGAGAAACCTTAAATATATATACTGTACCGCTTAAATACTTAATATCTAGAGTTCCTAGGTAATACTGATTGTTTTCGTTTTGCACTTTTTCCTCACATATATCACACAAACTTTTCATATTTGAGATTTGAAAATGAAAATATCCAACTTCCATCTGAAGAAGTCTGAAAACAATTCAGCACAAACTTAGCCTTTCAGTCAATATTTCAATGAGAGCCAAAGGTGTCTGTTTTGTCCATATAATTTATCGTTCCCAATCGGTATTTTGAAGTAATTCTACAGCGTTTTGGCTAAAAATTAATTATTAGACGGAGAGATTAAATCATCTTGAACAGAACTTCAACAGAACTTTTTTTCGTTTCTTTGAGTGGAGCTTCTTAAGCAATGGAGCTAGGCTTCCGTTAACAGCCTGCTAAATAATGTTTCCCCAAGGACGCGGTAGTACCAATTCTACCGAACTACAGGCACAGTCATAGCGACATAGACACGTACATTACAGTATTACCGTTATTTTTAACTTTCTAACCTGGCGCGTATCCGGGGGGGGGGGCGTTGGGGGCGCGCGCCCCCGGGTAAGAAAAAGAGGAGAGCAAAAAAAGAGAAGAAAAAAGGAAAAAAAAGAGGGGTAAAAAGAGGAGGAGGAGAGGAAGAAACGAAAAAGAAAAAGGAGAAAGAGAGAAGAAGGAGAAAAGGAGGGAGTAAAAGAAAAACGCCAAGACACCGGGAAGAGAACGAGGAACAGTGACATCATTATAGCGCTGATCTCTATTATATACACAGGGTAGCCAGTGACGGATCGAGGATTTCGGAAGGGGCGTGCACCTCACCCTACCCATTACACCGATAACTCAATTTTGGACGTTTACATTTTTCTTCTGTTACTAATGTGTCTATATATATACTATGGTCTATCATAAGTCATAACGCGTGTGTTGTGTGTACACTTGTGGAATGAAACCAACTGTGGCTGGTCTCGAACTCGACCGAGTCGTCGGGGAAAATGACGCATTTCGGGAAGGTGGCGACCACCCCCCCCCCCCCCTTCGAGCTGATACTTTTTTATGATATCGCTAGTAATTTCAAACTAGAAAATGCTTAGATACAACTAACAAGGCCTGGGAAGTGTCATTTCCAGCGATCTGGGAGGCATTTTCGGCCAAAATTTTCTTCCTTGTACGCTTCGCGCCAACTTATGGTGGCGCTACGCTCAGATAGTTTGCCTACAGATTTCGCCCGGCAAATTCCTCGCTACGCGCCTGTTCGAATTTGTAAAGCAAACAGCAGATAGCAAATAATATCATTGAGCATGAGAATGGTGTTCCAGGATGAACAGCTACAAAACTGTCTGTGTGCAATCAAAGGCGAAAGAGCCCAATTTGATTTGGGGAGCTGTAACGACTTGCCTGAAAAATTTAACCAACATTTTGCGCGCTCTCCGCTCGCGTCTAACATTTTATTGCCATAATCATATAAGCAAGTATCGGTTATTACATCGCATGCCATCGTGTACCGTACGTTCCGTGAAAGTTGCGCAGTACATCGCGGGATGCCCATCTAAACAACGAAATGTCTTATGTAGATGGAGAAAAAAGCATGGAGGTCCAATTATGTCAAAACTCTCTTTTACAGTACTTATGACTGATTAGTCGGCCAAGCTTAGCACTTTATTTTAATTACCAAGGAGATGATTTTTAATTAATTGTCTTTATATGTAGCTATGTAGTGCAATTTATTTTTCTTTCAGTAGGTGCTCGAAAAATTCTCAGCATATTGCCCGAATTTTCAGAAAAAAATATTGGGGGGGGGGAAACCCCCCGCCTCCTACGCCTATGTGTGAAGTGTTCGGAATCATCTGGTATTTGTTTCATTTCCTTCAACGAAGTTTTATAATAGCCGTTATAAGAGGTTTTAATATTTGTACACCAATAAATGAACTGTGTCTGATTTTCAAAACTTTCCTGACCAACATTCTTCATCATACATCCCTCTTCTCGTGCAATGTTGGCCGGTCTGTTAGGGGTTCAAGGAGGTTTTTCTATATTAGTTGTCCATAGATGGATTTTTTTTTTGCAACATTATGGGTATGTTTTGAAGTGAGTTTATTCACGAGAAATGTGAATTTTCAAATTCTGAACAAATAATGGGCTTAAAACCTTCAAAAGTGAGGCTGTCGGATATTGTGGGCCGCGACGTAGAATCACCTATAGAAAAGCAATGATCCACATGACATGCGACGAGGTCAAACATGATGTGTGACTGGTGACAATCTTCAAAAAGGTTATGGATGGAAAAAAAAACTATTGGGAAATACTTGGTTCTCAGGCAAAAAGTATACATCTGGTTGGTCATTTTCAAGCCCGAATAGTGCCATTTCCGGTGATCTGGGGGGTATCAAAACCAGAAATTTTCTTGTACGCTGCGCGCCAACCGATGGTGGCGCTTGGCTTAGATAGTAATTCGCGCCCCAGGGTTAGAAAATCCTGGATACGCGCCTGACTAACGATGTAACATTTATTAGGGTCTATTTATAACATGGGTGGATGTTTACACGGGTCATCCCCTCGCCCCCTCGCCCCCTTGCCCCAGTCAAATGTTGAGGGGTATATTCGTATTCACCCGATCTTGTAACCTGACTTTAACATTAAAACACAGTTTAAATGAACACTTTCTTGAGTTAATCATTATTTTTCATGTGGAGAAAAAACTAGCTGGCACACGCTGTACACAACATTAGAGGGGGGGGGGAGTTGATGAATATATGGACCTTTCCCCGAGTAGAATGTTTGGGGGATACATCCCATTCCCCCAGGGTGCATGACAATGAAGGTTAATATTAACAAAAATCCTCAAAATTCAGAATGAAATGGGACTTGGCCTTACCCTTCTCGCTGTAGCCCAAGGGTTCCCTAACTGGGGTGCATAAATCCCCAGGGGTTGCGTGAGTCCATCCCAGGGGGTTCGTGAGACCTTTCTGAAAGTCAAACTAGAGTACTTTTTGTTGAACTGAAATCTGGTATATCATATAATTTGTACAAAAGTCGTACCTATCGACAAACTCTTTTCGCGTTCCATACGCATATGTTGCTATAAAAGTACCATGCAGTACATGTGATAAATAACTGAATTATTACGAAAGCGTGAAATCGTGCACGGCTTTGGTGAAGTTGTTTTACGCATGACATGTCATGCGTAAAACGTCGTGAAGATAAATAGCTGATCTTGAAGTTTCAAAATAAATATTTGTCGTCTCTTGTGTTTTTCATTACAGTATTACACTATGAACTTCATCGTTTACGAAGCACTGTTTTGCGTATTATAGTATAATAATGACTTAGATCGAGTCTCGAAAAGTTGGGGTTCGTGGAAAACTCTGACATCCACAGCATGGGCGGCGACCATGGGGGGGGGGTAAAGGGACGGGGGGACATGTCCCCCAATATTTTAGATGAGGATATAGTATCTAATATCCCCCCAATATTTGATGGCATAGTTTTTTTTGTGGCTATAAATAGAAAGTAATGCGTGAGATTATTTTCCATCATATTTGGGGTGGCTAAAACTTCATCCAACACATGCTGCATGAGGTAAATCACACTTCGTGGTCGTCTCTGTGACCTGTGACCATATAGCAAGCTGTTACTCATAATGATTATTATGTCTGTAATCTTGTGTATTAGTGTAAAGTACGTACATATATATATATATATATATATATATACATGAGCATACGTTTTTTTATTTTTTATGATATCGCTAGTAATTTCAAATTAGAAAATGCTAAGATGCAACTTGCAGCGATCTGGGAGGAATTTTCGGCCAATATTTTCTTTAACGCTTCGCGCCAACACATAGTGTCGCTAAGCTTATATAGTTTGCCTACAAGCTTCACCCCTCCCTTGGCAAATTCCTTGCAACATGCCTGTCTTACCGTGTCATAATTTGTTACATAATATCACCACAGCGGTTACGTGGTGACTTGGTTCAGGTTTTCAAGATTGTGTGTGGTTTTGACAATATATCCTTTACTTACATTTCATGTTTGCTAATAGTAGTTGTACCAGAGGTCATTGTCTTAAACTTCAAAAGTCGCAAAGTAGGATTAATATTCGGCATATTTTTTTTCTAAAAAGGGTTGTGAATGAGTGGAACGGTTTGCCTGAAAAAGTTGTACCTGCAAGTAGTGTCAATGGGTTTAAGAATGCTTTTACAAGCACTTTAAGCATTGTAATCTGGTCTGAGTGTTTTTGTCTTCAGTTCTTTTAGGGTCCTTGATTTGGGACTTGAGTGGCCGTCCTGTTCCCTTTTTTCCTACTAACCTAAACTATTTCCTTTGATGTCATTGCAACCAAGTTGTCAAACATATTTTGCTCTGTCAGACAATTTCCTTGGCAAATTATGGCAGGCCGTCTGTAACAATCGCATGCAATCTATACATTTATCTGCCGTAATCAGCTGAAATGTAAATGAAAGAAAGAATAAAGTTAGATAAGGATCCTACTCAGCACAAGAAATCAATTGATAATACTAATTATTAAATAACGGATGAACAACTGTAATTGAGACCATTATTGTCCTATATACCATTTGATTATTAGATTGCTTTGTATCTCATTAATATATAACAACAAAATACATAGCTAAAAAAGTAGTAATTTATGTGAAGTTTGAATTTAATTCTTTTTTCAAATTACTGTTGATGTAACTGCTCTTCTACAAAACAAGCTTTAGTGTTACCATAGCAACATAATTGGCACCTCTTTCAAACATAGCAACAGCCTTTAGATGATATTTAACATAAAATGATTTAAAAACATAAATATACTCCAATGTCGTCACCAGGTTTTCAAACAAGATGTCACTCTATAACAATGACAAGAAAAATACCAAAACATATAGTAAAAGTATATATACTTACATATATATATATATATATATATATATATATATATATATATATATATATATATATATATATATATATATATATATATACAAACTACCAACAAGACTGGTGCTCTATACAGATATGCACAATGTAACTGTGCTTAATTCGAGTTACTGTAACTGCAATAATGTTACAGAATGGCTGGATTACTGGTAAGGTTGTGTACGGTGACTTTCACATGTTCCCTATAACGATGTACGCTGAACACATACATGTTAAGTATATATATGCACATGCACAGATAAAAACTGTAGTTGCTGTGTTAGAAAGGCAAATTGTAATCACTTTTTTTAGAACGGCTGTTTTATCTACACAGCTTCAATGACAATGACAAATGACAAATTTAACGACAATTTTCATACTTTTTTGCACCAATCTACCTTTTTATTATATTTACGTCATAGTAAGAGAAAGTTGCCTTCTTTACAATATTCCGCGTATGTTCCAGGCTTCTCGCCAGCACATTTTAACCGGTTTGAACTGGATTTTGTATCTCAGAGCCCGGTTTGAAACTTTCGAGCCCGGTAAGAAAGTTGAGCGCGTGGTTTTCAAAATTGTAATGAATAATCAACACTAAGATGTACAACTATAAAACATTTGGACCTTTTTATCATACATACAAACATAGACTAAAATATTCACACTTTTTTCAGTTTATCCTACTCCCAATTGCAACCGTAGTGTCTATAATGAGAGCCATCTTTTCCGACTTCAGTCAGTTCGTTGGGGTGGAGATAAATGACTGAACATGGATAAAACTGATGGAGTATGCGCGTAGCGCCCACCCTGATGGAATTGTAGAAAGGCTGTATCGGGTGGGGGGGGGGGGGGGGTCAGAGGCCCGCCTCAGGGCCCACTCTGGAAATCTTCAAGTTTGCTTCTGTTTGATCCCAGAATTTATGTTAGTCATATACATAATTTTTAACACAAGTCATATCTGACAAGACTGATTAGACTTTAATTAAGAAAGATTCACCTATTTAACATCCGAGTGTAAGTTAGGTCCTTCATCATGATTAATAAAATTGAAACTTGAACAGAAAACGGGAACATTCTTATGCTTAGCACCCAAGAGTAAAATGATTTTGTCATACAGAAGTCGTCTACAACATGCACACATATGGTATCCACAGTATATATAATTACCTCAAAACATACTTAAAACCTATCATGAGTGGCAGTGCTAACAAGATTGAATGCACAATACAACTTACAAACAGCACTATATTACTTGTACGTGAAATACTACAAACTATAAGTTTCTGAAACTTAATGTATCATGCATGGCTGCCATCTAATAAAGAGTAAAGCTTTTTATCAGAAGTAACCGATGCAAAATGCAATTACACGAACTATATAATGTCAGGGGTCTTTCACCTATAGATAAATCTGCTCTGTAGAATCAGAGGGACTTCAATAGTCTTCAACGTAGTTTGAAGTTGGTTATGGCAAGGCCATGAAAATCATTTTCATTGGTTACGATATAGATGTTCATCCTCTATCTTAACCGGCACCGTTGTAGACCAGAAATACACATTTTTATTTGGGCTATTGTCAACTTGCTATTCTAATAGTATCGTTGACTTACCAATCCTGAGCTAACGGTATGGCATCTGAAAATTACTATTGAAGTTATCGCTATATCTGCTATTTCTTTATTATTATTTTTTATTAAAGAGTGTTTGTGAATTGGCCTGCACGTCCACACCTATACCTGTATCAGGTCAGTAACCCAACGTATTGTGCTATAAATATATCATGTGACCCATACTACCTTTCTATTGTCAGATAATGAAGCAGTTTATAGTCACAAATAAGTTATCAACTCTTCTGTTTGTCTCCTCATCATAAAAAGAAACAAATGTTATCTGTTATTACCCCAATACAGTTCAAGTTGGTGTTTGGAATAACAGTTAATGGCATTTTATCTTTATACCTGTTAAAACGTCCAAACAGAGAAGACGTATTGACCTATCCGCACCCTTGAGTAGACATTTTACGAAGTATATTAACAGAAAATATTGAGAAACAATTGGATGAGTTACTGTTCATAAAAGTTTTACACGCCTATACTCAACCGTAAAGTATAATAATTAACCAACTCGGTAAACAACATAAAGATGGAGGACTGATTATTAACATACGATACTAAACAGTTATAAAGGTTATATTGTGTGGTATCACAGTAACCATCTTGTTTTGGTCATAAAAGCACTAATAAAGTCCCCTTTATATTTTCATTGTGTACGTTTATGGTTATGCGTAAGATATTTCTTCTAGTTCTACCACCGACTGTAATTTGACAACATTTCTCTATAGTCCCGATGATATAACTTCAGGGTATTAAGTTTATTATGATAAGTTGAGTTTGTGAGTTAATTATGAGAGCATAGATATTCTTTTTGCTTACGGGGATATGCCTGGTAATAGGTAGTGGGTGGTTTGATGTACATGGGTAGGTCATTGGGTTTCCTATATGATTGGTGTAAGCCGGATTTAAGGAGGTTAAGGTTGATGTCTAGGTAGCTGACTGATGTGAGGTTGGTTTGGAGGGTGATTTGTAGGCCAGATGACCGGAAAATCTGGATCAGTTGCTTTCTTAAGTGGTCTGCTTTGTTTGGGGCCTGGGTGGTTTTTCATGACACCAAGGCCGTCGTCTCTCTATAGGCCTACGCTGGTCAAGTTAACTTTCTGTTCTAGATGATGTAGGATAAACAAGCCTATACGAGCTCACATATTTCGGCGAAATCATAACCGCCCATGGTGACGTCGAAGGCGTTATCAGTCTTTTTTTCCCCACACTTTTCCTTTATTGTCGTAGAGGTCCAGTCACTAGGCTTTATAAATAACCGTCCAAACCAACCTCACACCAGTCAACTACCTCGACATCAAGCTCAATCAGGCACATCCCCGTCGCCGTAAGCAAAATAATATATATGCTATCATCGAACCGAGACTTTTTCATATACGTGTACGACACAGCCCTAAAATATAGTGGATACATATAATCTACACAATACACCCAACCGAAACAAGGTAGCGAAGACCCGGCGCGCACAAAAAAAAAAGGAACCCGCGCAAGGCACATCATCGGGTTCCCCCCTCATTCAGCATGGACGTGCACTTCTCTCTGGACCATATGTATGGGGCGCCATGTGTGACAAAACTATACATCGAATATATTGATTACAACTTCTCATATATATTAGTTAGTCCGTATTATATATAGATTGCTCCTATTAATGTTTTGCATAACATATATTTATAAATAGTAACTAATATATATCTTACTAAAATCATTACACATATTTTTTTCGCGAACGGTTTTCCGCATAATTTTGTAACGTTCGGCCAGCTCATAAATATAGGTTATAACATGCGAACAATACGCCAATGGGCGGTGCCTTTCTTAGACACTGGCTTTCGTGGGCGGGACTATGCAAATGCTGGCCGGGAGCCCGCACAGGGCGGCCGTCAGCAGTGCACGCCAGAGCAAGCACATGCAAATCACATAGGGCCCTGATAGTATACACGCAGTAATGATACATATGATATTGATGAATCTGCGCGCCGCTCATAAATCAGCATCACGTCGAACCTAAGCGGAACCCATTTTTCGTCTCGCGTTGAAAGGCTAGCAGAGCCCGTCGCAAGACAAGTTTTGCAAGTCGTCGGGGAAAGACGACTTGCAAAATGAAATGATCGTTTCTTTGTCATTTATAGGTTACTTAGTTTCAAAGTTGAGCCTGACGGCAAAAATAACTTTAGAAGTGCTCCAAAGTTACTTGTTAGGTTCACCTAATTCACCTAATTGTGCGTTGGGCCTACTAGTTGTATCAGTACCACGATCTTCCGCTTATCTATACCTGAAGGCCTATCTGTCGAATATAAGTCAGGTCTTGAGACAGTAAATCAAGCGAAACGTCACGTAACAAAATCTATAGCAGCGTTAACCCGCCGCCCTCGAAGGATGTGAACTCTATGATCGTTCAATGAAATAAAGTGAAACTGAAGTGAAACTGCCGCTCTGTATACATCGGAAAGCAATGATGGACAGCTCTGCTAACCGCTCCAGATACTTCCGACCAGACGTTGACGTGCACCGTGCTAGAGTTGCTACATAGTTGGCTATGTCAATATTCTCTATACCTACTGTACCGTATCGCGAGCTAGCACAGAAGCAGCGACCTTGCTTCTGTCAAAACGTGCTTGGTACATTTTGCATACTCCCCCACCCATACGTTCTAGTGCCAAACATTATGCACCGCCCATTCGCGTGCTGCTCGAGTGGTTATAACCTATATATGCCCTCGCCATACATGACGAAATTATGTGGAGAGCCTTATGCGAAAACATCATATACGATGATTACAGTTATTATTGTATATTTTATGGAAATATACATAACCTTTACGTATATGAGGGGTACTAGTGACCTATATATATTACGGAATAACTAATATATATGAGAAGTTATAAACAATATATTCGGTTTATAATTGTGTCATACACGGCGCCCCATACACAGGCTTCACAAAATATTTAACATAAACGCCTTGAAAGTCAGCTGCAGCTGCACGAAAAATATTAAGTCAATCATTCAATCCCATATTTCTAGCATCACACAGCACACCAGCAATTCGACCCCTACTAGGTAATGTCAATGTAGATCTGCAGAAAGATGGTCCCTACCGCCCTTTTCGAGAAGCATTTTTTTCGTAGTACATAGAAGGGAATGTCATGATTTATTCATGATCTTACAGAAATATACCACCAAGTTGTAAAAAAAAAATGCTCTTTACTCTATACAGTAATGTCATGACCCGCTTCACAGCAGTACGAACATTGTGAATATTATGTTTCGATCAGATCAATCTTGGGAACTGTTTGTACTGCCCATGCCAGTGCTTTGAGAGCATGATATTGGTGTACAGCTTAAAGAGGTATTAGCATTAGCAAATTGTCCCAAGTGCATGAAATACCCACGTTGAGAAATGAATTTGTCACTTGTAACATCGAATAATTTGCGCTGTTGTACAACTTGCGCACGCTCGTGAACGCAAAGTGAATCATAGGCAGAATTCCTGGGCCTATCTACATGTTGTCCATTGTAACTGTATTGAATATATGCTACAAATGCATTCCATATGGTATTGCTGAGATCAGGTTAACATTGTACTAACTTATATAATTAAGAGTATGTCATATTGATGAAAGGATGGTCATTGTAACCACAAAGCTTCTCTGTAAAGTGAAGAGGGAGGGATCTGAATAGGGGGGGGGGGCAATCGGTTTGAGTATGGCCCATGCAACTTTAATTGTTTTGGATGATACTTTGAGTTAATTTATTTCATTCTAAAATATATGTTCCACTCAAGTCAAAAATTTCCAACAAAGGCCCACAAAGGCTTCTTCTCATTCAAGGGAAGCACAGGCAGGATCTGGACTCTAAAATTGTTTGGATTACTTTGGATTATGACGGCGTACTTATATACTTCATGCATTATACATGATCTTGTTATATAACTTTGCTTCACACTTATACCTGTATCCTAAGTTATCAAACGAGGCATCAAAATGATAGCATAGACACAAACACACAAAAGTTCACTTACGTTTCCTTAGCGTAATTTCCTTAAAAAAAGTATAGGGCGAATGCTCTCGTGGTAGGCTCGTGGTGTGCCACAGTTATGAGAGTAAGAGATACACGGTATATGAAATGAAAACGGCAAGTATCTATCCCACTCCTTTCGTTTTTTGTCACTCCCACCCCTCTTTTTTTTTCTTTGGGGGGGGGGTCATATTTATATGTGATAGGAACATATGGCAGAATGTATTCCTTTTATTTAATAATTCACCAAACTATAACACCAACCTTCAAATTAACACAATAGCTTCATATATCATATATTGATTGATACTATATTAAATTAAGAAAAATCATCGCAGTGTTGGTTTATCCGTGCATATCTTATGTCCTGCGTTTGTTTACCTTTGGACATGATCCACATCATCGATCCACATATCGCAAGCTATTATCGAAAATTAATTCAGCAGTTCCCGAACTTGAAGTTAAAAACCTAATTACCAAATTTTAAGGTAGATCCATGACCATCATATGTCAACATTCCTCAGTTTTATTAATTACTACTTTGTACTTCAGTGTTGTGTGCCATATGAGAATTTTTACTTGTACTTTAAGATGTTAAAATAGACGTACCGTATACGTATTGGCACCTTACCGCCTATACCCTAATAACATTAGACCCGGCCGAGTAATTTTTTCAGGAATTTCCATAGAAAAATAATGTTCAGATTAGGTTCAATGCTGAGGGTTTAGTTCGGTGATTGGCCCAACCGCGCCCTGGCTAGAGGCTAGGCCTAACACTAACACTGTAAACAGGCTAGACTGGCTGTTCCTATAACTATAATATAGAGAGCCTACAATCCTAACTATAGGCGAGTATGTGCATTTCACGAAACGTGAACTGAGTAGTATGAAAGTTGGGCCTCAGCTAAGCCTAAAGTTAAACATAGAAATTGGAGTAGAGAGAATGACGTCATGCGACTTAAACTGAATTAAGCCACTCATCCAACTAGTGGCGCTTTGCTTGTACGGCAAGGAAGTACCGGCGCGTAATACAAACAATACGTCTTGATGGCATAACTGAAGTGATAAAGTTGACATAAATCACTCGAAATGGTGATATCGTGTGCCACTTTTGGGTGCCAAAATCGTTCAAAAATGTGGCAGCAGACTGTAGTTTCACAGGTCAATCTTAGGAAGCGATAGTAGAAGCAATTACATAGGAATCTAACTAGAACAACTGTATTTGTATACAAACACAAGTCATTGTAGTGCGTGGCGAAGGTCAACGTCAGTTGTTCATATTCAATGGAGGGGTCTTTGTTACTGCAACCCTTTTGAAGTTTTTTCGGTCACCAAGAAGCCAATTCGGCGTTTGGTCCCTTAACGTAGACCAAAGCTAGGCTATAATGGGTAATGTTTATAAACAAAACTCTAGCAAGTTTGAATCTGCAATATAATCTAATGAATGATGACTAAAACCACAACTAATTAGCTGTCAATCACGATTCACGCCTATTTTGGACGTGACAGAGAATACACAGAGTCTTGGACAGTGATTGGACCAGGGAGCTATAAACAGACTCTGTTTATAGCTCGATGATTGGACAAAGTGAACTACATATTACAGTACATTCGCCTAGTTAGCGAAATTTTACTAACATACGGTGATTTTCACCGGTGCCTAATGGACGATTAATCTCACGAATAAATGTAGGCCTATATAGTCTAACATTGAGGATGTAACATCCGGTCTATTAAAAACTGCTTGGTCGATTTCTTGGCCCTGGCCTATCATCATCCAAAACACGTAATATATGCCATATACGGACATAGCATATAACAATGCCATGCCACAATAATACAGTTAAAGTGCCTATGATGCAAGAGCTGAAGTACAGATAACGCCAAGTCGTTGCGGATAAATACGATTAACATTTGTTGCTTGCAACTTATTTGCAGGATGTTGTTAACTGAAATGCGTTCAAATGTTACCTATCTCGTTCGAGAATAACGAAACCAAAGTCGCGAATTTTCCGTATTGTTTTGAAGAAGAATGCTACTCAAGGGGATCTATTTTATTTACGTGTGCAGAATTAACTGTTCGCCGCCACAATTCTTTGAAAATCTGAGGATTGATGTTTCCCTGCGTAGCCAACCCGTGAATTTGAGGTTGTTATGAAGAGTTCAGCTGGCATTCACAAGCCATCCATGTAGAAAATGGAGCGGGCTAGCAATCCCAATATTGTAGTGCACATGCGCACTACAATAATTACTTTGCTAGTGTCAGCAGCTGCTGTATTGTTATTCACTGATCCCTGGATATTATTAGCCTAGGTCCCTAGATCGGCTATATGGCTGTCTTTTCGGATGCGATATGACTAAAGCCTAATGACAAAAATGACCACCTTCTCATTTTACTTAAAACTGCATCCCTTACGATAGATCCACATGCCAGAATAACGTGGGATGACGTTTACGACGTCCTGGGCTTATCAGTAGCAATTTAATACTATACGTTTAGTCTAACTCAGGCCTAGGTACGTTTTCTTGCCCTTGGTCTTAGGTTAGCCTAGGTCATTACTTAATTAAGCTAAGGAAATTTCAGTCTTTTAACATATTGTAACATATAGTAACACATCGTAACATATTGTACAAATATTCAAACGTCTCTATATAGCCTCATATTCCCAACACTGTAAATTTGGCAAACTAGGTCATCAGCAGCTTAGCCTGTAATCGGAGTTTCGAGGTAGGCCAAAGCCTACTCAGCCTATCCAGGTATGTTCTTGAAAGTACTTTTATAGGCTATTTACCTAATTTTACTCAACTATGATTTTAAGGCCTAATTATTTCACTAATCATGTTCGGGGGACAAAGCTTTGAAGGCACAGCGACATACCGAAGCCACTACTCGTGCTAACATCTCATCCTTTGATGACTGACTGAATGTAAACATGCATCAAACTTTTTGCACTCTCACTTCATAAGGTGGGATCTGTTATCCTGCATAAACTACTAGTCACTTTGCAATATTAAATTTAATCTGAGAACTGCGTGCACAGACTAATAAGAAAGTATTACACACAAGTAGGTGTGTGGGAATGGGGGCGGGTTGCTTTTTCACAGCATTTTCCAGGGAAAACTATGACACTATCTGAGTGGAGCACTAAAATAATTTCAAGCAAGAAAGATGTTTGCCATGTGCCTCTCAGATACCGGCATAAAACACTCCACTTGTTCAAGTTGTCAAAGATGGTTCTTAAATCGGGAGTATAGTACTTACCACCCTGGACGGTCGTCATAACACGTCTCTGTTGTGAAGAGTAAACATACTCTTTTGAAAATCGGGTAAAATAAAATTCAATTCCAAAGTCGAATGCAAAATGACGGTATATATGAAGACGTACAGTGCAAAGCGCCCTCCCTATTTTCAAGGCTTCACTGCTCAAACATATGGCGTTGCACTGTGTCAGCGTTCTACCTAGTTCAATTCTATGGGCCTAAATGACTTAGGCTAGGGTCTAGCTTTAGTTAACACCTAAATGTTTGGCTGGACCATCGGCTAGGCCTGCCTAACTTATTTAATTTTGGTGTCTAATACTGACAAATGTATGACATATCAGCCGCCTAATGTCTTGTCCCCACCCCCCCCCCCCGCAAAGATAAAGGGCAGCCTAGGCCTATAAAAACTATCCAGAGAATAATACATTGGCAGTGGAAATTTTAATTGGACCCTCACTTCCATAGCTACTTTAGCAGAAAACTTTTCGGGATTGGCCAAATAACCCACATTATTGGAGCAGATTTTTTACAACGCGGTCCAATTCAGGATACGGTCCATGTTTAACCCAAGCTGAGATATCATAGGCCAAAGAAGAATAGGATTTTAAGTTTTGTTTTATATTGTGTTTATTTGGTGACATGTCAAAGTCCAATTATTTCCTTAAATTAGCTGTCTCTGTCTGTCTTGTGGTTAGTCTAAGTGAGTCTGGTATTATTTTGTGTTAGTATGTATGTAAACTGTGTTTGGTAGTCTGCCTGTCTTTCTGTCAGTCATTGTGTCAATCAGTACATCAGTCTGTCTGTTCAGTAGTCCGGTAGTAATCAATTAAATGAAGGTGATATATCAGTTGGTGATATTTTCATTTGTATATTTCACTTGTTTTCAATGTTTCTTATTCTAAATGGACTCTGACCAAATGGATTTAATGGCAAAAGCTGTTGCAATCGAAAGATAGAAATTTATTTTCTTTTGCCCTTATGGCGCGAGCGACTTACAGTAAAATAGTCTACACATGCTGCTCGATTAAGATTTTAGAGCAGTCCTATACTTGTATCGTCCGCTTATTACAATTGAATTCCATGGAGGAAACATCTGAAACAACTTTTTATTCATTGCAATGGAAGGAAATGACACTATTTTGCAAGCTACATCGGTAAGACCGAGGGAAACATGGCATGCTATTCAAGAGAATGGACCTAATGATAACATTTCCAATTCCAATCTGTGAATAAATATGTTTGCATACGATGCTGCTAATTTAGTGCCCACAGCAAAATGTTGACGAGCCAGAACTCCCTCATCATAAATCTATCCTGGACATATTGTTGCTTAAAGTACAGTATTGTTTTTTTCTGAAATCTCTGACAAGTCTTGCACATCCTTTGTTTTCTTTCTCCGTCAGGGCTTTTTCTAATTTTGTGAAGTTTGAGAAGATATCAGTGAGTTTTTGGTGAGCATCTGTGTAATCATCATTTTTTGATGTACATCATCATACCAAGAATGAACTAAACCGGAAATATGATTGTAGAGATATTGACATTTTATGAATTTTATATTAAGGCCCCCCCCCCACTTATACATATTCATTAGATGGGAACCACAAAGAATCGGGCACATCTACACATCATGGTGCATCTACCTACCCAGTATGACATTGACTCAACTTGTGGTTGTTGAGATAGCATGTTTACAATCTAGCCGTCACATCCATACACACGCACACAAACCATCATGGCTGCATTGATTCTGATTCTCATCGAAACCAAAACTTACAGCATACACACACATGCTGACATGAATACATAGGTTACTTTTAATTGTTTGCTTATCAAAGGCAATAATAGAGTTTGTAGTCACAGTATTTACATACATAACCATGTTAGATGAGAAGAAGAATATTGAATATAAGTTACTCATACAGGTGTAATTAAGCATATAGTCCTGTTTTAATAAGCTCCAACTGTAATTAACAGTGAATACAGAAAGACTTGCTGACTTCCTCTGCCCAACTCAAGTGGAAGCATTCCTGGTTACATCACCACCAGTGATATGTTCATATCATTACTTGCCTACAAATAACCCCCAATATGATTTCAGTCATTATTCTGGGCACATTGTAGCTTGAACTACTGGATTTTTCCATCTAAAATCTCTTACAAGTTTGGCACATTCTTCATTTCCTTCTTCTGTTAAGGTATTTTCCAATTTTGTGACATTTGTGGGAGATATCAGTGAATTTTGGGTCAGCTTCTCTAACAAAATAGTTCCTGGTGTTTTGTGCTTCTTGATATCAGTAATTCCTTCTGCAGGGAGTTGGTAAACATTTGCCAGCAGGGTAGATTGGTCTACATCAAGATGTTCTGATAAGTTCTGCTTTAGCTGATCAAAAGATTTGATGATGGCTGTAAGGTTGAAAGAAAGGAAATTGAGACTCTACATCAAGTGAATTAAAATTCATCCTGTTCTAAGCAAACAATATTCAGAAATGTTAAAACCACAGTGATGTGTTTCTTACACTAAGGGGCAAAATAAATCTGAAAGCTCAGAGTTTTCAATGAGACTAGAAAGGAAATCTGATTTAACTCCTAGAGTGCATATTTAAAGCAGGTGGCTGAATTTCAGTAATTCTTGTTTTCCCATGCAATGTGACTTGAAAACAGTATCAATACTCAGTCTAAGTGTGTTGCTTTGGTATCCAAACTGATGTTTAAAACCAAAGCATACACCAATACCTAACATACTTAAGGACTGCAATTCTTTGATATGAGATGTGTACATGTAAACTTACTTTTCATACATCAACATTGTACATACTGACTACAATTCCTTACATATGAGATTTGAACACCTGCTCCCACTTTGCATAGAGGAGTCCAGGCTGCAGTTGTCATGTCAACTGGTGGACTATAACTATCAGCTATTTGCAATACTTGACAAAGAACCTTTTTCTAGTTTACAAATCTGGTAGTGAGTACAACATGGTAATGAAACATCTTCAGCTACATTAAAATACTAAAATAATTAATTACTCACATTCAGGTAGAATGAGCTGGAATGGAGATGTGATTTGGTCAATGTGTCGTAAATTTTCAATCTGTGAAGAGGAAAGAGAGAGATATGCTTTATGATTCTACTAGAAAGCTAGTTTGTGCATATTTCACATCTATCTATTAAGAGTGTGTCTCAAAAAGCGGTTAAACAAATTGAAGATATTAATAGATAGTAATAGGTTGTTGAGACATCGTGTTTACAAGGTAGTCATCATATCCACACATACACACACAAGGGCGTAGGAACCGGGGGGCGCCAGCCCCCAATGAAAAATATGGGGGGCGGAAGTATCATTCCGCCCCCCCCCGCTCAGCAAGTCAGAAAACCCCTTTTTCATTTCCAAATCAGAAAAAAAATCTCATTTGGAGCACCAAATTGCATCTAAGGCCTGGTGAAAATGAAAAATTATTTACAAAATGGAGTGGGTGTTGAAGTGTGCTATATTGCACCAAATTGCATCTGAGGCCACCTGGAAATGCAAAAAAAAAATCCAAAGCGGAGGGGGACACCCCCTCCCCTTAGACCCCTCCCCCAGGCCGGCCATCAGTCTTCAGCCCCCCCACTCAAAAGTACCTTCCTACGCCACTGTACACACACACGTACACACACACACACACAAGCACGATCAGGTTACTGAGCCTTCGACATCATAACCCAAAACGACTTTCTACAGGAATGTTAAAAGGGTAAATAATCATCACACAAGGTAATTATAAAAGGAGTTGTAGTAGCTAGGATAAATCCATAGTAAATTGTTAAACTCCTCAAATTCATATATTTCTTTCTGTTGCATTACACCGAAACCAAGATACCTTCAATTCAAGCTTGAACAAATTCTTCGAAAACTTCCCATATCCTGCTACTATTTCCAGATTGACAGTATCTTTGATCCCTTGATTCTGAAGATGAAATTCTTCCTTGTGTCTGTTCTTTAACCATAGGTTTTCCATGGCAACATACTTTGGGGAGAACAATCAAAGGATATTTAATTATAAATTTATAAAACTTGAGACTTTAAGGCAATTATGTTGATAGTGAAGTGATTAAAATGAATGTGCTGACAATCTAAGGATTACAGGTTCCAGTCCTGCACGGACTTTTAATCTGTGACCTTGGCCTAGGCACTTGATCTAAATAGCCCCTCTTCATCCAGATGTATAAATGTAACCATGCGAGGTAATATTTACCATACTCTAATACTCTCATTGAGTATCATTACAAATTGAGAAAGAAACAGTTTCAATATAACATAGGAAATGTTTATTTGTAATTAATGTATGATATACATAATATACAGTTTACAATATAACAACATATGCTAGCACTATTACATACCACTCAACAGATGCATAAAACTATTCTTCAACAATTGCAAATTACCCGGTGAACAGGAATTACTTGCTTTCTTTACATGTTGACATAAAATAAATAAGAATATTTGACAAACAATACTAACCACTCTTCTTGGTTTACACTGTGAGGTACTGGAGTTAGTGCTAACTTGTAAAGTTGAAGTCATAGACTTGAGTTGAACAGAGACAGGATCATTAATTATGGATCCCTTCTGCTGATAGATTTCTTCATTGATAAGGCTCTGTTTAAATAGAAATGAAACAATTTAATATTGCATTTATAATTAATGTTTATTTAAACATCACCATCAATACATACACTGCTTAGTTGTCCAATGTATGACCAGGAAGCAATAACAGCTCCCTGGTATGACCCTCTCATTATTAATTGGTGTTGCCA
Organism: Apostichopus japonicus; assembly: GCF_037975245.1. Taxonomy (NCBI): domain Eukaryota; kingdom Metazoa; phylum Echinodermata; class Holothuroidea; order Aspidochirotida; family Stichopodidae; genus Apostichopus; species Apostichopus japonicus. The sequence continues at coordinate 3,898,366 of NC_092579.1, forward strand.
TTATTTGGTGAAACCAGCAGCTACTATAATATCTGATACATGAGGGTAATAAAGTCTAACTCTCTGTACATATTTTCTGTCCAATCTCTTATCTGGTTGATTAACTGGACCAAGTAATGTGTTATTAAACACTACCTGAGCTATGTTATACAACCACAAACCTGTAACTTGAATCCCCACTTAATGATGGGAATATTAACTGAAATCATGGAGCTGTCATTATTATTATACGGTTATGCATTGATTGTCTGCTAGATGGATTATCAAAGACTATAGTCTCATGGTATATGTTCTGAAATATAAACTCTTCACTCTCTAATATTGGACACCTGGTCAAGGTGTGCTCACAATTTTGTCTGTTGCAACAGTTGCTGTCAGTTGTCATTGACCACACACAAGAAAATGTTGAGCATTAAATTTTTATTATAGGACATCTGATCATTGTTTTTTTGTCCAGTACAAAGTTGATTTGCAATCATCAATGACCACAGACAGCCTGAACCAGCTTATCTCACATGACCCTTCCCTTGACTATATGATTACAATCTGACCTTCCAGAAAGGTTTTAGGCTGTAGGCTTCTAGTTGAAACTTTATCAGTCCACTTAACTTTGAAATCAATTAAGCTTGAGTTAAGACAGATAACTGGAATCTGTGACATAATTAATAATACCACTTGAGCTGACAAATCTACATCTTACTTTATGTTCCAGTGAGTCATCATTATAAAACCAAAGATGAATTGTCAATTGATCCCCCAATTCAGAAACTCTGTTTACAATCGGTAAGACACAGACACACTTCAGCATCTTGGGAATGAAAGGGACATGAAGACCAATGAGACAGGGTTTCTCAGCTTCAACTGCAAAGTGCTGACTATTCATAGAGCAGATGAGGTGATTCCTTTCTTGGCTCCATTTGATAACTTTATCTGATGGGAATTTCAAAAACAATTTGCTAACTGGTAACGTTTTATAACATGGTGAAATGTATGTAGAAAAGATCAGAGATTTTTATCTCTTATCTGCAGTATCACTTGTGGACATCAACTAATTAAAGTCACTGGTAAGGATTTTACAGTAAGCAAACGTGTATTCCAAACTGTTTAAATATCCAGAAAGAACAGTCTTCCTATGTTAAGTACAGACACATGAATGTATGAGCAGTTGGACATTTTATTTACCAATTTTGAGATCTAAAATCAACTCTGACACCAACCACTCCTTTAATAATTGTTATAAATGAATGAGATTGACATGACATTTTTAATACACTGTGAAATATTTTCACAACTTACTGCTTAAATCAACGTCACCATTTGAGATAACCTGTTGACCCTTTGAAGCTAGAGAGTGAAACAGTTATTTGGCCATTTGAGTGTGTTTAAAGCACTCAAAACACGAGTATCAACTATGTGAAGCAGATGTCATTTTCTGGATGACTTTATGTATTGTTGGAGATCACTTAAGATTTATTTTATATTGGGCCCATTCAAAAACTGAACTGATATGAAATTGACCAAACTATATTCACCAAAAGAAAATCATAAAATCTGAGAACTCACAGATTAATTGTAGCTTTAATTTTCGAGATAACATGCTTACAAGGATTACATACTTTGACACTTGTTCACCTCATGGAACCTTTGATCTCTGCCAATGTCAATAGGCTTCTACATACTACTACTTTTTGAGTTATCGTGTTTACAAGGTTTTCAAATTATGACCTCTTTTGACCTCAACTAACCTTTGGCCGTCACAGAAAAGAAAAAGGTTCTTGTACTCAAAAAGACAGATCCACAAACCAAGTTTGAAGTTAATCCAAAATGAATTTTTCAGTCAACATATTTACGAACAAGTGTTACACACACACATGCCAGTACCATTGCATAGATTCCTTTTGCTTCTGGCAAGGTATAAAAAATAATTTGTTGGTACCATACTTCCCTCTTACGAATAATAATTTCTACATTACACAGAACCAGACAGCCAGAATGAAATTAGTGATTTTCTTGCCAATTATAGTGTTCATGTACTCCGGTGATTTCACTATAACAAGCATTTTCACATTTTTCACATCCCAGCATTACTTCTGCAGTTATGCAGGTTTAGAAGGATTTCAAGCTTTGACCTTTGCTGACCTCATACAACATTTTTCTTGGCATAACAAATTTCAAATTGTTTGAAACACTCTGGTGGATATAAAGTATGTATTAAGTTCATGGAAAACATTAAAGTGATGAAATATTATGATCGATGGACTTATAAAGCACAATTCACAAGAAACCGAAACACACCTGTTTGTGATACACCTGAGTACACATCAATACCCATCTGGTCAGCTGGAGTAACAGCACAGTGTGGAATAATCAAGGTAACAGGCTTTTGTAAGGTAAGGCTTTCTGGACCAAATTTCACAAAAGGGGTCAATCTTAAACTCTTCTTTGAGATAGGTCCTTGACTGGCAGGGTCAGTAGAAACCCACAGACTAACAATCCTTCCAGTGTGTAGTGCACCAGCTGGTACACGCAGGTAAACACCTGCGATAAACATCTCTCCTCCATGCTGATCAAAGTATTGTTCTTTATAAAGATTGGACCCTGGGAACAAAGGAAGTCTCTCTGGAGGAGAAAAGTCATATATTTCAAGTGAAAGCAAAGTATTTTGTATCTTTGATAGAAAAAGTGTTAATGCATAAACTGTGTCAATACACAATATGAAAACTAGCATGTTTAATACAAACTGATTTTACTTTCTACTTGTAGAAACAAAATAATTAAGAATCAAAATAAATGTTAATTTTCGACATTGAACATAAGCCATGAAATGTTGACCTGCTTAAAGAGAAATAGATATAGGAGAGAATATTTTAATGACAGTAACAAGAATTAGGTTTGTTAAGGATTTCTAGATCATATTCCTAATATGTAGCTATTTTGTGAAGAATTTTCCTACAAAAAAAATAATGCAAAATCCCTTTTCTTCCATGAGCACTGAAAGAGCAAGGGCTTGAAATGTTGTCCTAGAATGTTATATAAGACTGATGTTAAATATATCAGGAAAAAATATAAAAGAATAAAACATGTAGCTGAATACATAGGGTATCTTTACCATGATCTTCCTTGGCAAGCAGCAATAGCCGTCTTCCCAGGTCCAGTTTCCCATGTGACAAATTCAAGGCTCTTTGGACATCCAGCCTCTTGTATCCCTCTTCTTTCAAAATTTTAAAATTTACTAACAACTTTGATTCCCTTTTTGAGATTACGACTTGTTTCTCTGGAAGTTTTACCTGAAACAATGTTGAAATATTACAAATTCACATTTTTGATCATACTTTCATGAAGATAGAAAACTAATTACTGCATTTGATTTGGCTTCAGTGAATATTCTACACAGACTTCCTGTACACTTGAACTCTAGAACGTAAGTTTATGTAAGCAGAAATAATCAGTTAAATGCTGTTTCTTTTACAACCAGTAAAAGTAAGGCTTTTTAGTAATGGAGAAGTAATTCATTTTTCTGTTATGTGACTTGCAATGACAGCAAGAAGGATACTTTCATATCAGAAAATACAGTACTCAACCATACTAAGATATTAATGTTATGCAAGCTTAAAATGTTTTTGTAAAGCTTTTACAAAGCACAAACCATTCTCTTGCCATCTTTTTCTCCTTCCTTTTCCTTTACATTCTTCTCCTGTGATTTGTCGATGTACTCCAGCACCAGTCTTGCCACCTTATCAAAGTGAATAGCTTTCAATCCTTCATACAGTCTGATCATTTTCTCTGGCATGATGAGCTCTATTTCATCCAATATTTTCATCAGCATCTTTCCAGATTCTGCTGCTCTCTGAATTTTATCATTTTCTGCTGGCTCGAGTGGAAACAACATGCCTAGCTTTTCACAATGTTCTTTATCCAGAAGTTTTGCAATATCTCCTCTCAACTTTTCATATTTGTGTAAGCCTGAAAGTGAGGACATATAATCCACATCACATTCCACAAAATATAGCAAAGAATAGATATTACATGCTGAATCACACATATGCTAATTGAGTGCCAGGTTTGAACAATGAGTAACGTTCACAGCTAACATGCACAAGTACACAACTGGCCCACAAGATGCATACAACCAGCATAGAGAACTTTGGTATGCAAGTCAACCTCTGGTGGGTGCACACTATAAATTGCTTCAGTATACCGTCCACAACATGCGTGCAACTTTTCAACTTTAAGACCTTGTCTTGTGCATAAATTCTAGTCTTATATACAGCTTCACTTTCAAAGTTGGTTTGAGCCTCAAAGTTGGAAGCGAGCATACTAACTAAAAATGGAAGTGTACAAATAGGACTTAGAAATCTTTTGGGTTCAGCAGCATGATTATATGTCTCTCCATCAAAAAACGTTCATGTTAGTGAAATGTTTCCCAATAAACTAAGTTGATATAAGTAACACTCAGGTGTGTTTATGCTAAAACCAAATGCTATTACCTTTTCACCTCTACTTAGACACTCAACTGGTTCTCTACTTGTGCTTATTTTTTCATCTCCACTAATACACACTTACCTGGTGTATGTCTAGGATATTAAGCATTTATTTTTCTTCTTCTAACTTCACTTAGATGCTGGTCAGGGTGGACTTCTAAAACTAGCTAAGTCCACCGATTTGTTTCACTTCCACATTAAAAACTTACCTGGTTGCAGAATTTCCTGGCTTTCCGGAGATAAGAGAATGTTTTTCACCTGAAAGAAAACAAAAATAAATTATTATATGACCAGGGTTCTGCCGCTGCCGGTCGGCGCCGGTCGGGCCCGACCAGCACGCTGAATTACCGACCGCCACAATCTGCCTGAGTGACTTTTCCGACCGGCACTTATTTTCGATAGGAACTCCAAAAAACAGCTCCATGGCCGGAGGGTCGAACGTACAGAAACAATCTGTTTGAGACTAGGGGAAATCCAGTTCATAACTGTTCAAAATATCCAACACATCACAGTGTCATACTTAGTAAAAAATACCAGAGTTCCGCATTCCAGACCAATGACTGTTTTCCGTTTCCAACTCCCGATCGTACTTTTGATAGTTTCATTTATATCTATTTTTATCGCGCGAGACACAGGCACTATCCAGCTAGCTAGTACACATACGGCCGTTAACCTTCGTAGCGGGTAAATTTACATCATATTGCATTAGGCACGAGTGACAAGGGCTGGAAAACCTTGCGAACAGTCCGAACCAGGTTCGCGGGAAATCCGCGATGCTCGCGGGAAATCCAGCCCGGCTGGCGAAAAAAAAAATCGGACAAAAAAAAAAATAGAAAAAAAAAACGGGACGAAAAACTAAAAACAAAACACAAAGGACAAATAAGTACATCTATAAAAAAAAAAAAAAAAAGTAAAATTTCACAAGAAAAGTTTCAGAAACAAAAGGAAAATGTTCAGAGAGCGTGCTCGCAATTTTAGTCACAATACCAACGAGTAATGATGTGTCCCCAACCCACTTACAATGGCTATTTCGCAAGCTTCAGGGTATACGTGTCACACGGACACCCACGGCCCAGCGCGGGAAGGTTGCTGTAATAAATCAGCCTCGCGGGAAATGTTTTGAACAATATTGCCATTCCACGTTCTTTTATATTTGTATTGTATGTTGGTTAGTAAACGTTTTCTTTCGTATGAATTTGACTTCAGTTCAGTGTTCCCACTAAGGTGCGGGATTCCCTTCAACTGACTCAGTAATCCCGCAAAGAAAACATTTGTCTGCTGGAAATCCCCGCATCGTTTTTTGCATTCGCAATGAGTTTATACTCAATGTACAACTTATTCACTTGACCGTATAGAGAATAAAACTGAAAATCAATTGTGTAACAATTGTACGGAAAGGTGCTAGGCTACACCTTTCAAATTTTACGAAAGATCGAGCAAAGCACTTTCGAAAAATTCACGCCAAACTTGCATATCGTACTAAATGCAACTAATGTCATGTAAACAAGGCTCTAGTGCATCCATTTATGAATATACTGTAAGACCACATCTGGTGTTAAGCGCGGGGAAAAGAAAGTATTTTCTAGCATTTCCAAAAATACCGAAAAAATAATATCCTACCATAGTTAAGTGTATAGCAAATAGCCTAACCACCTCGGCGGTTATAACGGATCTCACGTAACTACAAAATCACAACTAATTGTATTTTGCGGAGTTTACGTTTTCTACAAGAACATGGAAACAATATTTATTTGGGAGTGGACTCTCACTCACTGTCCATCTAAAATTATCATCTCAGCCTGAATGATTTATTTAATAGGCACCACCGGCTGGTCTGTACTCTGGTGCTCCAGATATCTGTCCTAACTTTTTTCATTAATTATGAAAAATTCCAGACATGAGATCTCATTTCAAAGCTGTCTACATGTGGCTCAGAATACTCGCGAAGGGCCGTTTCCGGCCATCTGGGGGGTTTCCAAAACCCAAAATTTTCTTGTACGCTCCACGCCAACTGATGGTGGCGCTCCGCTTAGATAGTCCTGCCGGCACTCAATCCACCCTGGGCAGAACCCTGTATGACTGATGGAAACTTTAAGTGTAAGAATGTTTAACATTCACTTAACATTCATCCGGTTATCACACCCCTATGAATGATTGGATTTACAGTAGGAACGCAATGTAGAAAAATAGGGCTGTAGCAAACATGGAACAACACATAATAAATGTGTGAAATCCCAAAAGAAAAAGGAATGCTGATGACAACATACCTAATATTTATGCAGCATGCATGAATTGGTTCATAAGATAACCCCCCCCCCCCCTCCCTACCTAAAAAGTTTTCCATAATTGTTGACCGGTGTATGTAATAACACACAGGTCACATGTGCACTTTCTTTGTAATGCAATGCATTCTGAGTTACTTATTAATTACAGAGCAAAGAGTCGAAAAAAGTTGGAAAACATGATCAAAATAAGAAATGTAAGAATACCAGGTTCACTGGAGTGACTGGAAAAAAAATACATGAATAAAAAACTACTATTATTCAATTAAATTCAATTATCATCCACCATGAATATTACAAAGAAGAAGGAACCATAGAGATCATGCCAACGAATAAATATAATTCAGTTACAGTGTTGACATTATTGAATGACACAAAATATTTACTTTACTGTATATTTCAGCTTGGAAACATCTGCAGGATTCCGACAGATGGTACATCACTTAGCAGAGAAATGATCAGAAGAGAGAAGATGCTGCTTAATATTATGTAATGAAGAGACATATGTGAACTCAAACAGCTGGAAGACAATCAGCAGACAGAACTCACCTTTGATTTGAGGATAAGAGCTTTCTGGTTTTCATTTTGAAATACTTTTAACTCCACATCAACCATGTCAGTGTCTCCATCGTTGTTTCTGTTAAGTCTGAACTGATGAGAGACTCTACTGGCAGCACAGAGGTAATCAATGTCTACATGCTAATAGATAAAAGATACTGAGGATGAGAATGCTTGTTAAGTATTCAGAGGAACGATGCTACATATAAGATATAATAACGAGGGAAATGACATGTGGTGATGTACAAATCCTTACAATTTATCGGGAGCTGGTGAAGACCATAATTCCTATTGTAAATAGGAATTCCATAACATTATTTGCTTTAGATTGTTACCAGGGGTAGGTATTCTACATAAATATATTCAAGCTATGGGTATTCATGTCATTGGGGATGAACACCGCCTTACATCATTCATTCTCTGTTTTATGAGTGTTCAGAGATATTATTATTATTTGTTTGTCTCCAATATTCCTGCTTTCGGGACAGCCACTTAATCAAGACCCAATCCAAGATTGGAGAGAGTGCCACAATAATTGAACACTGCCTCAAATACGAATGTAGGTGAATAATAGACATCTGCGTTCATCATCACCAACTTAAAGCCACGGTAAAAAGAAGCTTTTTGCAAAACCATACTAAAGAACATAGGACCAAACTTCACTTCTTTATTCATATAAACCAAGAATACCAACCCACACAAGATCCTGCTAAACAACGCTGTACTACAGAAGTTTGCTTATATTGTGGTTCCTTCTGGGATTTGGAACCAGAAACCATATATTAGTAGGGCAACACTCTAACTGATACACAATTCGATCCACTTTAGGTAACCAATCCTTAACTACAAGTCTGGTAATGTTAAAAGACAAACTTTAAAGCATTGATAATTACAAACCTTTCTTGATTCTTCCGTCGTTAGATGGTAACCATCACCGGGTGTTGACATGATCAGATCAATGTAAGAAACACGGTCTTTGCCGTCATTCAATGTCCGGGTAATTGGAAATGTTGTATAGTTTCCTAGACATAGTTTGGAATGGTAGTCCTCTAACAGCAACTAAAACATAAGAACATGAATATGGTAATTGCAAAGAAACAAGCAGAGAGTTAATTTTACAATTTATTGCACCTTCACTCTTTACAGAGAGATCAATACTGTTATAGCAAGTAACATCATCTTTGTTTCCTTAATTTGGTCCATTACCAATGTTGATTGTTTCATCAAAACTGGGTCAAATGCATAGTTTTGAGAGGACACACATATTTTGTAGGAAAAATAAATAATAATAATGTTAGTAAAATACCATCATCGGTCCCTCTATAAGACTATCAGCATTCTCCCTTTATGACTGTCAGTTTCATCTAAGAACAAACACTTTTGGCAGAAACATGTTTTATGTCAGCGGCACGTTTAAATATTTGCATTTCAAATGTAACATATACGTCTTTTTGATGTGCTACGATGAATAAATAAATTGTATCACACAAATGTGCCTTTATCAAATCACTTCATAATTTGCCAGTCACTATACAAATCATGAAAGAAAGTAACATTGCCAGTATCTGACTTACAAATCACAACATGGAACAAAACTGACCCACCATGGTAACAGGAGATAATCCTCACCTTGTACTCTTTATCACTGTCCTTACAGAAACATACAGTTATTAAGACATCAGCTTTGGCATCAAGTATCCCATCAATAAATGGAACAATACGGAATATATGCTTCTGTTCTGTTTCTTGGCTGACTAAATTAACAAAGACGTAGCTCAGGATGTTAATATCAAGTCTGATCTTCTCCGTGTCTAGCTCCCAATCAATAGATTTCTCTTCAGTCCAAGTTATTTCACCTATAATAAGTAATATTATATATAAAGTATAGTATTGAGTAAACTTAAAAACAGTATGTATCAAGAGCCTATTAGATAATATATATATATAGAATTCAACAGAACTGATTCTCAGCATATAACTCATTGTACTTCTCCTGGTGCATTAGTCAATTGCATTTTAAAGTGTTTATTGGCAACCATCTTTACCTTCTTGTAAATTTTCTTCATCTTTCAGACCAGTAAAGATAATAACATCATGTCGATCTGGCTCAGGAATAATAGCCGAGTGAGGAATAGTCAGCTGGGCTGGCTTGTCGAGGGTGAGCCCTTCTGGCTCTAGTTTTATCAGAGGTGTCATTCTGCCCCTACGAGCACTGCCAGGGAGGTGTATGGTGGGATCATAGATCACTTTAACAGCAATTACACGATCAGAGGATAATGCACCTTCAGGAATAGTCAGATGTACCCCCATGATGCTAATAGTTCCACCTTCATACGCGATCCTGTGTTCAATGTATGAATGATGGTGCCTCATTTCAAGTATTTGTGAATCTTTTCTTTGTTTTGGTAGTTCTCTCTCTTCTCTCTCGATCAAACTTTCCTTACTATGTTCATGATCTTCCTCTCTTTCATCAGAACCTTGTGATGAAGTTGATTCATCATCATGGTCAAATTTGACTTTTTCAACTGAAAATAGAATAATGGAAACACAAACACCATTAAATGAAGCTTTTACATCTAAAAATCAAAACTGCCATACTGAGCCACATTCATCCCTAATCAGAGAATAATTAAGTGTTCAAATTTTGCCTAGACTTTTGTCTTCTATAAGTACTATGGACAAAATAAATTATTCCCTGCTAATTTAAAGTTCATCATTACAAATACCTAGTAATTGATTTATAAAAGAGGTATTACTCATGGCATCATAAATAAAATGTAATAAATATGTAATACAAAATAACAAATAGCCTGAAAGCCGAATATTAACCCCTGACTCACAGACATTTCTAGAGTTTGTATTGTACTGTATTAGTTTGATTTCATCTATTCTGATTACATATTTTATTCATTCTTACCAGGCCAGTCAAGGAGTTGTGGTACTTGGTTTTCTTCAAACTGAAAGGGGTCAACTTTAGACTGATATGGAGCTAAGTGATATTCATTTGTTCGGTTAAGCTGAATATAAACCAAACCCTTCTGTAGGTTAGTGACATCATACATATTGATGATGTTTCTTGTCTTCATGAAGTTAATCAGAGTGATTCCTGGCGTCTCTATCAGAGAAACCCGGCGCAGCATATCAGTTTCTGCTGGTGGTAGACGGAACAGAGTTGCTAATTTCAGAGTGCTGTCTAGAGTAAGATCTTGGGCAACGTTGACCATTAATCTGCCGTAATCAGCTGAAATATAAATGAAAGTAACCAAAATTATAGTTCAGGATCTCACTCAGCACAACAAACCAGCTGATAAAACGGATTAATAAATAATGGATGACATCACATTTTCCTATTTATCACTTGATGATTAGATTGTTTTCTATTGTATTTATATATAACAACAAAATACATTTCTTTGAAATCAGTAAATTTTCTTTGTGTGGAATCTGAATAAAAATTTATTCCTAGTCACCTATTCAGTCAAGTTGGCGTGTGTATGTGCGTTGGCGTATGTGCTTCTATTTTGTATTCTGATTGAGGACTTGGACAAACGAATTCCAGGTTCTCGAATGTGACTTCCAAAGAATCACTATGCCTTTGCAAGAATTCTATAGTTAAGTGGCGTTATTAAAGTTAGGGTACGTACAATAAGGTCCTTGGACTGAATGTAAAACACAGCTGCGTGTGTATGCATGTGTATGTGTATATGACGCCCTAGCTTGTACACATTATATCTTAAGATGGGTAACCTCTGCATAATTAGTACAAGAACCCTATTGTTTTGGGTGAAGGTCAGCAGAGGTTAAGCCATGGCAATCTCAAAGCGCTGTATCTCCAGGACAAGAACATCAAAGGAGCTCATAAATCCAAGGTAGGATAGCTGTATGTAATGGTTTATATGCGATATATCCAGATGACAGATAGGAAATTGTATTGTTATATTATGCATGTTACTTCCCTATGAAAAGTACAAAAACCCTATTGTTTTGGGTGGAGGTCAAAGGTCATTTGCAGTTAGCAGAGGGAAAAATGTGAAAATCACAAAAATGCTGTATCTCCAGAACCTGAACATCAATGAAGGTCACATATGCATGGTATTCATGATCGCCTTATATAGTGTAAAGTTTTTGCACAATTTGGTGTAGGTCAAAGTTCATTTAAGGTCACCAGGGGTCAAAATTGATATCTCCAGATGGGAAACTTCATTGGCTCTCATATTTGTCATGTGGCTTTCCTATAATGAGTTCAAGAACCCTATTGTTTTGGTGTCATCATAGGTCACACTCTGTAAAGCCTTATAAGCACAAACCTTGTAAACAGGACATCCCATTATAGGTTACATCACATGGCTCATACTTTGCATGTGTGTTTCTTACAGTGAGTACAATAACCCTATTGTTTTGGGTGAACATTAAAGGTCTTGGGGTCAGCAAAGGTCCAGATGTCAAACTATCAAATGGATCACATCAGGTTAAGTATTAAAAATGCAAAGTCAGCTCTTTGTATTTAGAGTGAGCATGCAAAATGAATTACCAACGACAAACAATGTCCCTCTGGCTTTCTTTTATCGTTGTGGTGTTATGTTACACAATTCCCTGACATCAAACCGTGTAAGCACTGACTCTATTTAGATTTATACTGCTCTCCATATCCAGTACAAACAGGGTTATTAGCGTGTAAATACTCTTGTGCTACATATATATTTATCTAATTATACAAGTAACTGCTTGGTGGGTTTCCCTCTGGTTAAAATACTGTTAATGTAACGGCTCATCTACACAACAAGCATCAGTGTTACCATAGCAACTTTAACTGTCACTGTTTTAAAACATAGCAACGGCCTTTCCATGATATTGAAAAATGATTTAAACTCATAAATATACTCTTCAGATTTTAGGGAGGTGTGATCTACCTCACTTGATGACATGAGAGTAGATCACATTATAAGGCAAAATTAGGTAAGGCTTTTATTTTCTACATATTTCACAAGAAAGACATTGGAGGTGTTGATATGCTTTTATGTTATTTGCTTGTTGACCCCAGTAAACTTTGTCAGAAATTGGATGAGTTTCTTATCCCATAGAATGCCACTACAACAGACATTGACGGTGCAATTAATATTAATTGCTTTGGATGAAGACGATGTTGAAATTTATTTTCTCTGTGTTAGAAAATGCTTGATCTGCATTTGTGAGGCCATTTAAGGCAATTAGATTTGCGTTGCTATTAAAGGAACAGCGAATCCTGTCGTCTGCTACTTATTTCAATCTACACTATGTATGCACTGCCCTGATATGCTGTATGTATTTCATATGCAGTCCAATCTTTTTAAAAGAACTAGCAACTTTGCAATTGCAAAATTGCAGTAAACATTGATACTTGCATCACTTAGCTAAAATTCTGTAGAAGGGATACATCAAGACAAGGTGTAGGATCGAAGTTAAGTGCTACCGTGGAGCACATCACATGACCCTCCATGGTTATTATCTTTATTTTCACACATCTCCTAATTGACATACTCAAGCTTGTCTAGTCTCCTGGTTAAATGTGTCTATGATCGATTCCCAAATGACCTTAGTTAAATTGCTATAAATTTGTTTCAGATATAGAACCGATACCTAGATGTGTTAGTTTGCTTGTATTAGATAGTGATTACATGACTACCACGGGGGTATATTAGTTTGTTTGTATTAGTTTGTATTAGATAGTGATCACATGACTACAAGAGGTGTTTGTTAGTTTGTTTGTATTAAAAGTGATCACATGACTACCGAAGGGGTATGTGCTTTTCTGTATACCATGTCCTTTCACAAAATGTCGTTCTGAAACCAAAAGCTTATTACTGACCACATCCCTAACTAGAAAGAAAGGCTTTCAGAAATTAAATTCTGCTAGCCTTTAACAACCATTGACTTGAAGCAACTTAGAAGTCCCTCTTGAAAAGAAAAAAATATCCAGCTATGTGCTTTTAAGGGTTATACAATTTTCCATTTGCTAAGCACAAATGACCTTTGACCTTCACAAATAATTACTGGGCTCTTGAACTCATTCTAGGTAAGTCATATGTCACTATGACATCTGGTCAAACTGCTTATCTTATGATGCCATACATATATTTTCCAGAATGAGACCTCTACTGACCCCAAATGACCTGTACCTTCCACCAAAAACAAAAGGGTTTGTGCTCATTATAGATAAGTCATGGCCATATATACCAGCCACTGTAGTTTTCTTGAAATATCATATTTACATAGTGTTAATGTTTTCACACCTGGTGACCTTAAATGCTTTCTGACCTACATCAAATTATGTACAAACTATACAATACACAAGGCTATCATACCATGCATACACGAGCTCATTTTATGGTTCTGGAGATACAGCACTTTTGATATATTCATATTTTGCCCTCTTCTGACCCCAAATGGCCTTTCACCTCCACACTGATTGTCACACTAGTTTCCCTCTGTTGACCTCAAATGACCTTTGACATTCACGAAATACACTACAGATCATTTGCTCACCAATGGCAAGCAACACGCCAAGTCTGAAACTTCAACTTCTTCAGATATTGTGCTAACAATGTTTTCAGAATTTGACCTTTTACCAATACCAACAACAACCCCAAACCAGTTCTACCTAAGGTGACTACATACCAAATATGAAATGTATCCCAGTTATCCTTCTGTAGTTAAAGTCAAATGTCACATACATACACACACCATTACCATCGCATAGATTCCTTCTGCCTGTGGCATGGAATCAAATAGATTTAACCTGTTTCTATGAGACTCCTTGATTTATTTTACACCTCTGCAGAGCTCACTTAACTTAATAACTTAATATCTTAACAAAATTGATAGTTGGACAATCCATCCTACACTACTTACATTGACTCAAGTCAACACCCCTCCACCTCCCCCCCCCCCCCCCTTCTACAATCTCCCTGACAGCTTTAAAAAGCTGTAGGTAGGACTATTAAAGGATAAAAAGACTTTACATAAGGAAACATTAAACTGTCTGGAAATTTACAACAAGCAGCAGTAATGATCTTTTCATGGTGATCCTACCTGCTAAAGTTGTTCCCTGTGATATGTCTAGAGTTTCACGTTCTTCAAGTAGGGTTTCTTCCTCCGCAACAGAAGCGGAGTAAGCCTGCAAAATAAACAAAGTAGGAAAGACATCTTACTTGGTGTACTGACACATTAAAAAAAAGAACCTCAGTTTCATGTCTGTCACCTGTCAAGTTACACCAATTCAGTCTTTAGCTGATAAATGCAAGTGATTTTAGCATAGGTGAATGTACTCATTACTCACTTCACACAATCAAATGAAGCATGACTTTGAACTTTTGTTTTTAACTCATTGAACTATTTCTGTAAAGCTCAAGATTATGTTGTTAACTTGTAATGCCTTCAACAGTGGAAAGTTTGTATCATAAATTCAACACAGTAATGGTCTCATCACAATATTTTGCTAACGTTACAAACACACTTCTTTTGCTACTGATGGTATACTGGCTGCAGATACACAATGTTCTATATTCATAATTCACTTACTATATACTTAATCATACTAACCAATTGTTGCTGATTCAAGGCTTCCCTAGTCTGCTTCAGGACCTCTTGTAAAGCCATGGATTCTTTGGCATATTCCAGCTGAGACTTCACAAGTTCATCTTTTGTAGCTCTTAGACTATATTTAGCCGCTTCATGCTCCTGTCATGTAAACAACACAGTGAATGAGACAAGAAGGATGAACCTCCCAGTGGTTACTTGCAACAAATTAAAGTTTATACCAACATTGGAGTAGCCTGTGTCTGAAGGGAACATTATTCAAGTTGACAAATTTTTCACGCTTAGTTTTAGGCAGGCTGATATGATAACCTTTTGACTTTTACTTGAGGGTGTGACGATATTGCAAAATTACTACCTTGCTCTGATAAAATCACAAGTTTAATTTAGTGCTGAAAATTGTGACCTAACCTTCAAAAGGAACTTCCAAGAACGGTGGAAATACTGTTTTAGAAGAAGGAATGTATCACATTGAAGGACAGACGTTCAATTATATCAATTAGATTAATTAATTACATGTTTCAATGTCTTCAGCTTGTTTTCAGTTGTATCCAATCTATCTTTGAATTGCTGTCTTTCCTCCTCTGTTGTCTTAAGTCTTCCAGTCAGCTGTTGTTTTTCTTCCTCTGTTGTCTTTAGTCTTCTAGTCAGCTGTTGTCTTTCTTCCTCTGTTGTCTTTAGTCTTCCAGTCAGCTGTTCTCTATCTTCTTCTGTTGCCTTCAATGTATCTTTGAATTGCTGTCTTTCCTCCTCTGTTGTCTTTAGTCTTCTAGTCAGCTGTTCTCTTTCCTCCTCTGTTGTCTTAAGTCTTCCAGTCAGCTGTTGTCTTTCTTCTTCTGTTGCCTTCAATGTTTCTTTGAATTGCTGTCTTTCCTCCTCTGTTGTCTTTAGTCTTCTAGTCAGCTGTTCTCTTTCTTCCTCTGTTGTCTTAAGTCTTCCAGTCAGCTGTTGTCTTTCTTCTTCTGTTGCCTTCAATGTATCTTTGAACTGTCTTTCCTCCTCTGTTGTCTTTGGTCTTCTAGTCAGCTGTTCTCTTTCCTCCTCTGTTGTCTTAAGTCTTCCAGTCAGCTGTTGTCTTTCTTCTTCTGTTGCCTTCAATGTTTCTTTGAATTGCTGTCTTTCCTCCTCTGTTGTCTTAAGTCTTCTAGTCTGCTGTTGTTTTTCATCTTCTGATTCACTTAGTTTGTGAGAGAGTTCCTGCCTTTTGTCCTTCAAAGCCTTTAGTTGACCCTTTGTTACGTTCTTGACAAACTTTGAATCTGAAACAAACGTATAAGATGCAAACATGGGTTAATTAACTTAAGTTAATACAATGGTACGTTATATTACCTCAAATTGCATTTGTTGCCTTTGTGGGGCAACACATTTGCATTTTTTGGAAAATTCATAACATATTTAACTTGTTAAGCTCTCTGACATAAACATACCTTGAGCTTGTTGGTAGACAGTCAATGCTGCCACCAATTTACTCAGTCCTTTTTCAGAGCATGCTTTCATTAAATGGTGGATGTCATCAAAAGAAACCTTCCCTGCCTCTCTGAGATGGTGGACAAGAGATGAAAAGGGTGTGTCACTCTTAATAATGTCCTTTGATTCCTTAGCTGGAACTTTAAGGTAGTCAAGTAGCTTCTGACAGTCATCTTTCTCAATCAATGACTCTGAGTGGATCAGGCAGTTATCAAAGGTAAAGATGTCACTCTATAACAAAAAGAAAACGAAAAGAAAATCAAATAAATATACTGGTGGTAGCAGACTATAAAATAGATTGAGGCATTGAATCAGCAACACATTCAAAGGGAAGGATTTAAATTAATATGAAGGTGTGAATAATGTGCTGTGATTCACCTGAGTCCCTTCAACTACAATATTACATATTTATTTGAGATAAATTAAAAGTACTTAATAGTGGAGAATTGGTTTGATTGATTTTTAGGACTATACATTCTTTTATACATGAAGCTGTATCAGGCAGATTATTGTAGATTGAATCTTGATGCCACAACCTTATAATTACTGTATATATAGTTTAATTGCCTTAACATTTTATTCTCCAAATTTAACCAATAAACACTACATTGTTACCCATGTTTCTGTGGGAAAGTAATCTTTGACTTAGAACTACTTAAAGTGTCTTTAATTCTGGGCAATGTAGGTGGTCAATAATACAGCTAAACTACATGTGGTGCAGCTCAAATGCTTGAAGAATCAAAGCCCATATGCATTGCACTGTGAAGTATTTTCAAGATTGGTGTATATACACTCAATCGTATAGTGCAGAGCTACTACACTATGAGCTATACACAGCTTCATGACAAAGAATTCATGTGAAACATTTAATTATTGTGATATGTGCAGTTATCAACTAAAATGCCATTGAACCAAGTTTCCTGGGTTACTTTGAGGTTAGACATAATTTAGTACTGTAGTTTATGGTGTGGCCAAAATGACATGTAAAAACAAGAGCCTAAGGGCACTGTGGTTCCTTGCGTAGGCGTATATGACAATACACATAATATTATCATAGCAAGATGGGGGTCAAATTGTCCAAGTAATTGTGGTCCTACATGTACCCATAAAGTAACCAACACTATAGCCAACACTTTTGTGATCACAAATTGTGATCGGATTTTTGATTGGAAGGCACTTTTGAGATCTGAATATGGCGTTGAAAATGTAAGAAGATAAGGTCACCTACAAGCAGGTCAACAGATATGATAGCATTGGTGACCTCAGATCACATGACTGTTAAGTTTGAAAATGTTCCACCACACCATTCACAACTTTTCCCAAAATATCAATCAGTGTCAGACCTTGGCAATGGGAGTTAATTGCATTAAATGTCTAAACATTAACTTTGAACTTGTATAACTTCACAAAGGTCACCCGGGGTCAACCCATTGACATTTTTGATCGATGAGACCTAAATAGAGCATCAAAACTGTAAAAATTCAAACATTTTTCTTTGCCCATTTTCTCCCCCCAAAATACTATATAAATTTTTATTAATTGACCTTTGGTATCCTTGAATCACCTGACCATTAAGTTTGAAAATATTCCTCTATACCATTTGCAATTAGTCTCAAAATATCAACCTTGTCACACCTTGGCACTGGGAGTTATTGCATTATTGCATTTGTATAACTTTACACACTAAGGTCACCCAGGTATCAACCCATTGACATTTTTGATCGAAAGGTACCTTTGATATCCAAATCTAGCATCAAAACCAAACATTTTCTTTTTCGCCCGTTTTCTCCCAAACTAAGCACAGTTTTACTAATTAATGTGACCTTTGGACCTTGGTCTCAAATGAAGTTTGATCTCCTGATTCCAAAAATCACCACGACAAGTCTGTACAGCCATCCTACAGTAACTCCAACCGAAAACTTTGACACCATATAAGTTCACACACAAAGGTGACACGGGTCAACCTATAGATATTTATAATCGGAAGGTACCTTTGAAATCTGTTTCTCAACATTAATTGACCTTTGGTGACATGACTATTTAATTTCAAAATGTTTCCCTAACCAGTTCATAACTTGTCCCAAAGTATCAACCTTTTCGCACATTGGCACTAAGAGTTATTGCAGTTTTAGTATTTTGGGCTTTTGGACCATAACTGACCTTTGGTGACCTTTGTGGGCACCAAAAACAATAGGGTTCATCTACTCACTATGGTCCACCCACACACCAGGTTTGATCATGATCAGTCAATCCCTTGTTGAGTTATCGTGTATACAAGCTAATGCGTCACACACACACACACACCCATGTTTGTGTTTCATTCAGACCAAGGACCCCATTGTATTTTCCATCGTTCAAATCCACGTACTGAAACATTAACAATATATACCCCATACAATAGAATTCTTCCGAGGACGTGGTGATTCTTTAGAAATCACAACCAAGGACCTGAAATTCTTTTGTTCAAGTCCTCGGTCAGATAGCAAAATAAACGCACGCACGCGCATACACACACAAACCTGAATACATAGGTTCCTTTGCTTTAAGCAAGGAACCATAAAGCCTTTTACAGGAAGACCATTATTCTTACACTGGTTGACGAGTGGTAATGCTTTCTCATGCATGGGTAGCAATGATCAGGGAGTTTCATAACAACTCCCTGCAATGATCATGTTAAATCCATGTGCATAGCAATTGCATACATTACACTGTGTGCTTGGTGACAGATAATGAGTGGGGATCTTCACCACAGTTAATTGGTGTATTGGGTATTTAGACAATTAAGCAGGATATTGCATATCATAACTTACACAAAGTGATGTCTATAATCGTTACTGTCACAAACTTGACAGAAATACACTGCAGTAATACATTACTTTCTAAGTTTTTCAAACATAGAAATCAACATAATTTTCAAAACAGTTAATGTTTTGCCACATTTTTCCTGCTTATTCCCATATGACCTACATTATGAGTGTAATACAGCTAAATTGTACCTATATATAATTTTCAGGAATTCATTCAAAATCTGTTACTTATTGTTTCTTATTTAAGGACTATATTACACTGTGCATTCTTCATAATGGAAATCATAGGCCATCAGTGAAATGAACCACTTGAAGAGAACTGACAAGAAGAATATCAACTGACTCGATGCAATCCCTATTAAAGTAAAGCTGTATTTAGCTACAACTTACTCTCCACATAAGTAATGAAAATGATTTCAATGGCTTTGTAAATTTTGCAGTCTTTACTCTGTTGACAATGTGAAAATAGCACCACAAGGCTAAGGTGACATTTTCGCCTTCTTTTTCTGCTTTTTGACTAATTTGGACCAAAACAAACCACCCCTACATCCCAAAACAGAAGCAAGCTTGTGTTATACCATTTTATCAAGACTTAAATACTGTGATCAAATCAAGTATCACCACTGCAGTATTTGGTATACATGTGCACTAACCGTGCAAAACTAAGCACTACTGTATGGCCTTAAATTAAGATAAAACATATTGCCCTTAAATTTTCTTGAATTTTACCTCATTGCAAGGAAAATTGCACCTGTTGTGTACTTAACAATAGTTTGCATTGATTTTTGTCAAATTTGATTATTTTAGCAGACTTTGACAGCCAAAATTAATAAAAAGGAACTACACTTTTTTAAGTCTGAGCTGTTACACCATGCACCATTCATCTTGCATCAATTTGCAAAGAAGTTTTGACCTAGAATACAAATCATTACCTAAAACATAGCACTTATTTTTATTTGATTTTTTCCAGCACTTGAGTGCAACAAGCTTCCAATGGCCTAAATCTTTCATAAAATATTGTGTGTAAAAGTAAGTTGGCCTGACGTTTCGATCCTAGCAGGATCTTCTTCAGAGGCTAAATGACAAGTTACAGTAACAGAGGGGACAAAAACACGCACAGAATACAGACAGGTTAATGAGCACGGTGAACACAATGAGATGGATGAAAGGGGATTATAAGTAGAAAGCAACAGGAGAAGAGGAGAGGAAGGAGATAAACTGTGGAGGGACAAAGAGAGGATTAAAGGCACAGGGTAAGGAATAAACTGGAGAGGGACAAAGACAGAAGGTGTGAAGAAAAATGGAGGGGAAGAGAGCTGTAAGAGGAAGAGTGAAAGGGGGGGGGGAAAGGGAGAAAGGGGAGAAGGAGTAGGGAACAGAGGAAAGTTAGTCATGTCCTTCCTGAATGTTCAGCCCATGAGGTTGAATGGTGCGAAGGCGTTGCATCCAGAGCCTCTCTCTGCTGATACGTACTAGGTCAGGACGGCTACCTAAGGATTCAATCCCCTGTAGGGACATGTCGTTAATGGTATGGTTGGGAAGGTTAAAATGTTCTCCAACTGGGGTCTCAGTCTTCATGGTGTTGACTGTGGATCTGTGACCATAGAATCGCTTCTTGAGGGTGGTTTTGGTTTCGCCAACATACTGGATGCCGCAAACTCTACAAGAGATCAGATAGATGACATTGGTGGTAGTGCAAGTGATGTGACCCTTAGTCTTGTGTGTGAGTTGCATGCTGTGGCTGGTGATGGAATTGGATTCAACAATGTGGTGGCTGCAGACGATGCATCTCGAAGTACGATCACATTTGAAGGTACCATGCTGAATGGGTGTGGGGTTAGAAGTTAGAGGTGGAACAGCAGCACGTACAAGAAGGTCTCGTAGGTTGCGTGGTCGTCTGTAGGCGATGATGGGTTTTTCAGGGACGGCTCGTTGGAGTCTATCTGAAGTGAGGAGAATGTTGTGGTTGTTAGAGGTGATTTTCTGAATATAAAATATTGTGCTTAATTTTCCACCATTTTGATCTCCTTCTTAACAAAGAAGTTATAGTTGTGTTCTTAATAAAATTCTGCATTCACTACGCCAAATTTGTAGAAATTAGCAGCTCGTAAGCTCAAAAAAATAAGAAGAAATATTTTCAAAAGTTTGTGAGTTACTCTAATATTGGAAAGTGCTACAAGCTACCAATGGCCTAATATTTTCATAAAAATGTGCCCTTACTTTTCCACCATTTTGATCTCCCTCTTAACAAACAAGTATTTAGTTGTGTTTTTAATAAAATTCTGCATTCACTATTACCAAATTTTTATAAATTAGCAGCTCGCAAGCTCAGAAAATAAGAAGAAATATTTTCCAAAATTTGTGTGTTGCTCTAATATTGGAAAGTGCAACAAGCATCCAATGGCATAAACTTTTCATAAAATTTTGCCCTTACTTCCACCAATTTGATCTCCCTCTTAACAAACAAGTAATAGTTGTGTTCTTAATAAAATTCCGCATTCACTAGAACCAAATTTGTAGATATTAGCAGCTTGTAAGCTCAGAAAATAAGAAGAAATATTTTCCAAATTTTGTGTGCTGTTCTAATATTGGAAAGTCCTACAAGCTACCAATAGCCTATTTAAAAAAAAATTGCTCTAAATTTTCCACCAGTTTGATCTCCCTCTTAACAAACAAGTAATAGTTGTGTTCTTAATAAAATTCCGCATTCACTAGTACCAAATTTTTATAAATTAGCAGCTCGTTAGCTCAGAAAATAAGAAGAAATATTTTCCAAATTTTGTGTGTTGCTCTAATATTATAAAGTGCTACAAGCTACCAATGGCCTAAACTTTTCATAAAATTTTGCCCTTACTTTTCCACCATTTTGATCTCCCTTTGAACAAACAAGTAATAGTTGTGTTCTTAATAAAATTCCGCATTCACTAGAAACAGTTTTGTCTACATTTGAAGCTCCACGACTGAGAAAATAAGGAAAACCAATTTTACTTTTACATTGACAGAACAAATCACTTCCATGACAACCTTACCATAACCAGCATATCCCAAGGAAAAAAATGTTCTTATTTTTCTTTAAATTTTGCAAAGTAGATCTCAAAACATCTTAGAGTGTCTTCTCCTCAATTGTTCGCATTGAATGAAACCAAATTAGTTGATCTTCATTCAAAGGATTGTTTGAACAATAGTGATAAAAAGTCCTAATTTTTACCGTAGGCCTATATATCCTGTATTATACTTACTGTGTGATATTCATATACTTCTCCAGTTGTTTCAGTAACCAAAATCAATCTGTTTATGTTATTATTGATCCTGATTCTCCTGGAATAATCAGGAACTTTAAAAGAAGCCAAGATATGACCCCCAGAGATGGAAGAATGACCCCCAGAGATGGAAGAATGACCCCCAGATAGAGAGTAAACAACAACTTGTCTACCCTCACCACCCCATAATATAAATATTAATCCTTTCTCTTCACTGACTGTTATACTATGTGCATATCTGTACTGTGTGTTTGTATATTCCTGTTCTATTTCTCCCTCACTATTATACATTAAAGCTCTCCCATACCGGCCTGCAGTACAGATAAACAGTTTATTATTACTAACTGTTATATCCCTGGGCCAGTCTACTCCTACTAATCCTGTTAAGATGATTGTCTTCTTTTTTCTCAATTCTCTCGCATCTAAAACAATCACCTCACTGGATAATTCTAAACCGACATAGACTAAACCATCTCTGGTTGTCATACACACGGCTCTACCGTAAAACGTCCCTTGCTTGACCAGATCGCCATTACTACTATCGTACAATGATATGGTATCATTACAACACGTTAAAAACAGACGATCGTCCAGTAAACAAACAGACCGCCATGATGAACCAAACTCGGTAAATTCCTCAGAATAATACGGTTCTGACGTCAATAATAACGGTTTTTCTGGAGAATCAGGATCAAATTGCAACATAAACAGATCGATAAAGCTGCATTTTGTCTTGTCATTATATCCAGCGACAGCCAAACGGCCTGTATCTAGCACGTCCACCACCGACACCTTGTGACCGTCTTGTACAGTGAATCGTGGTATCGTTGTATACACTCTGTGTGTGTGGAAGGCAAAAAGTGAAAAGTTAGGTCAGGGTTGGAAGGTTTTATCCATGGTAACGAAGAATTTAGAGTGATTTTTGATCGAAGAAATGATAAACAACTCTCAGGCTGCGAAGTATCCTAGGTCTTGTAAACGGTACTGTGTTTAATAAGCTATTTGTCTATGCATGGAATTACAAAGTCGTGGCCACATTGGCAGATGTCCAGAGCAAATTTATAGACAAAGTAATCTCGAAGGTATAAGAAACGAGACATTGAAGGCCTAATAATTAAGAATTATATCGGGATGGCCTATAGACCCACGACTTCATGACTTTCTGATTCAACTTGTGTTTACCGACAACACACATGCAGTGCATTATAATACATTTGCATTCAGCGCCAAAAATGGAGAGAGAGATGCCCACAAGTTGTGTGAAAGTGATGGAGCCATGCAAGAAAGCTAACTTTGTGAAAGGCTCCGGTGATCAAAATGATGGCGTTATTCAAGAAAGCCAACTTTGGTCTAAACTTTTCACGGGGTGACTTCAGACAGAAATTTAGTCTTGAGTTTTATGACATTCAGTCCATGAATAAAAAGGACAAATTTGACTGCTAGTAATAATGTTGTTTTTATAGCTACACAGTTTTACACTTATATTTACCTTCTTACCTGATACTTATCTTCAATATTATGCTTAAACTCACCCTGGAATGCTCACTTAAGGCCTTCCAGAGATCGATGACGTCGGCGCCTCAGTGCAATCCTTAGTCCTAATGTTAATACCATTGCTTTAAATTCTAATGACTTCACCAAAACATGTTCGTTTATCTCCATAAAAGCAAAAAACATCCTTGGATGACGTTTTTTTTTTTTTTTTTTTGTCTTCAAAGATTTGTTTACATTCAAAAAACCGGTCGTTTTGACCTTTTTTTTCAAAAAAATGTTGAGAACAGTGAAAAATGTCAAGTCAACTGACCCTATCTCATACAACTAGCTAAGACATACAAGGAATCAAATCAGGAGCCTCACAGGCATATGTAGAGAGATGGCTCTATATTTGGAGAAAATATGTCAAAAAATACATTTTTTCGGTCTAAATTAGGGCCAAAACACGGACCATTTTCCGAAATTATTTCTCCAGAATGCCTCACCCTACAGAGTAGATTTTTAGCTCTCCAGAAGCGCCACACTGAAACGCTGGGCTACATAGAAGCAATTTAGCAATAGCGCCTCCACTTTGTGAGTAATCCCTAGCAATTCAACTCGAGCATTTTTATGGTTGGGAATTTCGGTCAGCCACAGTTGATATGCTTCGCGTCGTTAGGGTCAATGCAATCACTCACGTAATTGAAACGGTAACTATTTAGCACATATTATCACGGCTAAATACTTCTAAGAGGCGTGAGACCTTCTTTTTATGGGCAATTTGACCATCCAGCCGTTGGAGTTGCACACTGTATGTACTATGTATTGTGTATACATGTACTGTCGTAGCGCAATTGGTATAGCCTATATGACTTACCGTTACGCGTGGCTACCATTGTATTACATAATACAGTACTTTGGAGAAAGGGGGGGGGGGGAAATCAGTCATATTCCTCACATTCAAACATCAAATTATATTTTACTTATGAAATAACATGTCTTGAACTCATCAAACTATCAAAAGTCCAGCAGATTTCATCAAAATAATTTCAAATGGGCAAAAAATGTACATTGTTTGTATCATAACCTCATTTGCATATTTACATATCTAATTAGCTTAATTATAAAAAAAATTATAAAAATTAAAACCTCATTTCAATACCTATTTGTCAATACTTGGGTCCCTATTGACAAAATGAACAGATTTTAAGTAATTACAATGTGTAAATATATATCCCCCAGGGGATAATTATATGATCACAATTGGGGATTAAGGAAAGTGTCTTATTGTTGAGACATTTAGGAAAAGTGTAATCAAGAAGTGCCATTTTGCTGATAATTTAAGTAATCAATCAAAGGGTCCTATATCGTTGAAAATAATGGAAATAATGGAATTTTTGGCATAGAATGCAGAAAGGATCCATTTTATTGGCGATTTGAGATGACTTTCTCAATTAAACGACACCGTGATGTCCTACCACCCTTAGGGGTTCGTACCACCCCCACCCCCCCCCCCCCAACCATTTAACACTAGACCATTTTCAGGAGTTATCTGGGGACGAACAGCCCGGTTTATGAAAGATTTTCAGTATACAACATTGCTTGTATATATAGGTAAATGTAAATGTAAAGTAAACAAATATTCAATATTTTTCCTATACTGTCATGTACAATCGCCGGGTATAAACACATTTGTATCTTTTATAAAAAAAAAACAATAGTAAAACTTACGAGGTTTTTGTTGCGGCCATTTTGAAATGTGCTTAATTAGTTCTGAGAAAATTATTGTAATGCAACGGGATTCCTGATCTGCAGATAAAATTAGAAAAAGTCTTAAGAAACAAATACTACTTTCTAAAATATATTCTTATCGAGGAATATCGCAATAAATACAGAGATCAGTGGAACGGAAAGAAGACTTCTTTTGGGTGAATCATGTAGGCTTTATGATCTTTAACGAACAACCTTGCACTTAATGATGTGTGAAATGATGTTTTTGGTCATCAGGAAGGTTCTCTGGACATACTCTTTAATTTTCAGCTATCTTTAGTTCATGTTGGATTGCGAAAAAGACGACAAAATTGTGACAAAATAGTTTAAATTTCGTAAAATTAATGAATTTTTATATACGATGGTGAAATTTTCTTTAAAGAAATTGATATTTTTTATTTAAACTGTCCCGTATAAGCATGTTGTACAATTTATCTATACTTCCCTATACTGGGATGCTGCTAATAAAAATTCATAATGTTTTCTTTTTACTTTCAATAATAGACGTCTCTGTAAGACAGGTTCAGGTAAGGTACAGATAATATTCTTCGATAGGTCTTGAATATTAACTTGTTCTTGATATAGTTCGATACGTGTTTTTGTATGCTGAGTTGCTGGCAGGTCAACGAAGGGTGAAGTGATGACACAAATTTCAAACAGATTGCCCTTTGAGATAATTGAAAAGACATCGAAATGATATGATTTTGATCAGAGTATGAAACAAATTTATCAACTGAATATTATATAATAAACGCTGAACAGCTGAAGTGTGGCGCACGAAAGATGTAGTGGAGGGTTGACTGATATGGTAAAAGAGGAGAACAGACTTAATCTAATCTGGCATCTAGCAAATTAATAAAATGATAAAATACGCCCACTAATCTGGCTTAATATCAATACAGGTGGTCTTCCTGTTAAGTCTACAGATCATTGAGATAATCACATAGCCTGAGATATCCCTCTCCCTCAATCTAACTTCCATTGAGTAAGTGGGCCACCATATTGGTCTCTCTAACCAGTCCAACATCAGTCTGTAAAAAGCAAATAACGTTATAGCGTCTTTCATATAGTTACGGCGGACTTGTGTGGTCAACGGTCCCATAGTCTTATCTAATAGCGGGATATTGGGAAATTCAATACGACTTTCCATTATTATTCAAACTAGAAACCTGACAAAGTAAGGAGATGAACTAAGTATTTCACATCAGAGTATACTGGACATTTTGGTTAGTTGGGGGAGGGGGGGGGGTGAGGTTGGGGGATTCGGACGGGAGTATATAGAGTGGATACAAATATGTTCCAAAATCGGTTCATCGTATGTGTCAGTGCACATGCATGCAGGCGAAAGATGCTGAGCTTGCTGTATGAGCTTCGTTCTTCTATGAGTCAGCCTTAACTTCCATTCTTATTGGAACACAATTTCGGACTCTAAATAAAATGAACGTGGTATAAGCCTTGTTCAGAATATACCGGTTTTTAAGAGAAACTTTAAATATAGAATATATGTATTGTACTGTTTTCAACTTATTTCAGGAGTTCCTAAGCAACACTGACGTTATTTAGCACCTTGGACTACCCATGCAATAATTTAGTTTCGTTTTAGCTCGAGCTAGTTGTAAGAAAATTTCTGGTTTTGATACCCCCCCCCCCCCCAGATCACCGGATATGGCACTTCTCGGGCTTGAAATGACCAACCAGATGTAAACTTTTGCATGAGAACCAAGAGTTTGTTTCCCAATAGTTTTTTTCTTTATCCATTACCTTTTTGAAGATTGTCACCAATCACACATCCTGTTCGACCTCATCGCATCTCCTGTAAATGGTGGTCAGGGAATTTTCGAAAATTCAGACACAGTTAATTTATTGGTGTACAAATATTAAAGCCGCACCCGATACTCATAGCTAGTACAGTTACTACTGTTCATGTTCCACAATGTCATCAGTTACTACTGCGCTGTATTCGTAACACGGTAACATGTGTTACAGGTGGCACATAAATTACTGCAAAGCTGTTACACGTTCCCATGTAAGACGAAGAACTGCGCGACTGGACAAGAAGTCTATGAGTATTTGACGTGGTAAACTATATACTATATTAAGGCCTAATTTAGACGTAGAGCTACTCATAAGGCTAATCTAGGTTCCCCTCCCCCATCTTAGGTCCCGTTTTGTATATCTGTTTTGTATCTATTTGAGACTTGGACACTATCATCTGTCCGTGAAGAATGTTTCAATCAAACGGATTCACTAATACGATTAGAAAAAAGTTAGGCTACCATCTGAATCTTGCATGCAGTATACAACTAGGGAGTAGTCTTCGTTACCCAGCCGCTGCGCATTTTCACCTTTCAGACTCTTAGTTCAACGTGTAACAGCTTTGCAGTAGTTACTGTGCCACCTGTAACACATGTTACCGTGTTGAGAACACAAAACGAGGCATCAATATGACAGCATAGAAACAACCTTCAAATGTTCACTTACGTTACCTTAGCGTAAATTCCTCAAACAAAATGTATAGGGCGAATGCTCTCTTGGCAGGCTACTGTAGGAATGAGCTAATTAAGAGTAAGATTACACGATATAGGAAAGGAAACGGCAAGTCTCTATCCCACTCCCTTTGGTTTATGTCACTCCCCACCCCTCGATTTTGGGGGGAAGAGGGGCATATTTCCTGGGCTAGTATAGAACTGACTTGTGCGGCTTTATGTTATGTTTATATGATAAGAACATATGGCAGAATTTATTCCTTTTTTCAAATAATTTAATAAACTAGGAAGTTCACCAAACTATAATACCAAACTTTAAATTAACACTATAGCTTAATATTTCATATATTGATTCATAATATATTAAATCCAAATCTTATACAGTGTTGTTCTCTTTTTTCCATGCATATAGCCTAGGCCTATTATGTCGTTTGTTCACCTTTAGACATGGCCATCTCTATACCGTAGAGTCAGGCATGCTGCTAATTCGGCAAGACGCGACAGAGCGGAGTCAACATTGATTGTATCAGCAGGTTACCACGACTATCACCAGCAGTGTGTGTCAGTATAAGGTCAACGAACACACTGTACATTGAATATGGATTATATCATATAATTATACCTAAATTAGAGAATGAAATAAAAAAAGGTATTCCTAGTAACATATTCAGTTAATTTTATCTTCCGGTTGACCCCTTGAGAAATATTTCAAAATAGTCTCCAATGAAACACAGGTCCTCAAACACCACCAAGCCTTTTAATGTACAATCAAGAACAGCTAGAATACTATATGAATTAATCCAGTGCAAAACTAACATGTTTAATTCCATAAATCTATATCCCTTGAATTTAAAAGACACGCGTCGGTCCAACACCCAGTGTAGCTCCATATCTGTTGATTAGAACACAGGAGCGCCAAACTATTAAATCACTAAACGGGGAGAAGGAGGAGGTCCAGCAGGGAACTCTAGTCATGGCGGTGAAGTCAGCCATTACATCCAGTTGTGAGCAACAACTTATTGGTTGATTAACAGGTCTTCTGTATCTCGTAATCAGTTGCATTTGGTTTCTGGTTTCCCTGGAAACCTACGAGGTTGCGTTTCTAAATGCGAGTTAAATTATCGGAATCGAAAGTACAAATCTATTTCAGCATTGAAATGTCTTACTTTGATTAATACATGAGAAAACAATGACTGGGATCGCGATAGCTCACAGTGAATAAGCTGTAGAGCTGCTAGAGAAGATACTCCGGGACACGTAGGTTGGCTACTTCACTACTACCATATGTGAGGATACGCAGGAATAAATAGGCAGGAGAGAGTGCTAATTTCTACCACCGCTTGTTCTGGTGGCTGAGGGGTTTATTACTTCTTCTTTCACATCCTGTGGGATGCCCTACACTCCCCTGCTGAACTAAGTTTGTCCCAAACTACTTAGGAAATAAAACTTCAACAACAATGAAAAACAAGATAGTAAATATTGAAACTGATCGTCAACCCTTATGGAAAACGAAAATATCGAGCACTGTGTCACAACGAATGCCGTAAAACAACTGTACTAAGCTACCAACTAGTGAGCTTAACTTGTAAGTATAAAACTCAAGTTTGAATTGCCACAGTACACAACAATATAATAGGCAGTTCAATACGATGCAAGGTGAAACTATCAACATGAAATAAAAGTATTGATAATACAGATGATAAATAATGCTGCCAAAATGCAACACAACTTACGACTTCAAAAACAATAGGATATCTTGTCAGTAAAACCAAAAACAATAAGGAAACTCTGACTAGAACTATGTTTACTTAACACTTTTAGGGACGTTGTACGGATTTGTATGTTGCCCCCGGTTCACTCTACGGCTACGACGCAGTCGTGGTTGCTCGTCATCGGATGAATAAAGAGAAGAATCGTCAGAACTGTATGATGTTGGAACCGTCAGTCGAGGCAAGGACATATCTCTAGCGTCGGTGTTGTTAGGAAGATTTCCATGGAGTAGTGGAACTGGTTGACTGGGTGATGGACAAGGACGTATTTCCCTCCTATGAACCATTTTGTTTGGACCAGAGCCATCGGCGAGCTAAATTTCGTACACAGAGTTGTCGTTTGGACGGGAGAGAACCTTATAGACATCAGCTCCCCACTCATCTGCAATCTTGTGTCTTCCCCGGGAGTGGCTTTTGGTGTATACGTTGGTACCCACTTTCAGTGGCTTTTCCTCAGCACGTTTGTCAAAGAGTCGTTTACGTACTGCAGCCTGATGTTTTAGAGTCTCCCCTTGCTGTCTTGTGGGCCATCTGGAGAGCTTCATTATGTTTGAAAATCCACTCATCTACTGAATCTGAGGTTTGAGAGTGGGGTTGACTCAACAAGAAATCTACAGCTAAAATAGGTTCCCTGCCATACATCAGATAAAACGGTGAAAACCCAGTTGAGGCATGAGGGGTACAGTTGTAAGCGTACAGTACTTCTGGTATATACTCAGACCAGCGTCTTTTCTTAGAGGGTGGAAGTGTTTTCAACAGATCATGTAGAGTTCTGTTAAACCTTTCTGCTTGGCCATTACCCTCTGGGTAATAAGGGGTAGTTCTTGTGTTGGTTATGCTATGAATCTGACATAGCTGTTGAATTAATGCCGATTCAAAATTTCTTCCTTGGTCAGAGTGCAACCGACGAGGGGCCCCAAATAGCAAAACCAATGTTGGGCGAGCTTCTTAGAGGTGGTCTGTGCATTTTGGTCTTTTGTAGGTATTGCCTGCGTGAATTTGGAAAATATATCCGTGATGATGAGTACATTTTCCTTACCCGCTGTATCCCGCTCCAGGAGAGTAAAATCAACTGCCACTATGTCATTTGGTTTGTTGGCCACAATACTTCTTAACGGTTCTCGGATCTTTGGTTGGTTCTTAGCACGAACACACCGATCGCATTCTTCGCAGTATGCTATTACATCACTGGATAGCTTTGGCCAGTAACAGCGCTGTTTTACCAGCAACGTCGTCCTCTTACCACCTTGGTGACCACACTGATCGTGGCAAGCTTTCAGCACCTCTTCCCGTAGGACTTTAGGAAGCAACAGTTGGTTGGTGTTGTTTTCAGGACAAGTCCTATACAGTAAACCATCCATCTCGTGTAACTTATCCCATTGTTTGACCAGGAGAGACAATTCCTTATTCTGTCTCCGGTCAGTCATCGAAGGGTTGGTATTTGATAACCAACTTTCGTAGAATCGACTGATGGTGGGGTCTTTCTGCTGGAATTCTCTGAGTTGTTCCCTAGAATATGAAGGAAATACTAGTGGTGACGTCACCGGGCAGTTGATTTCTTGCTTCGAAACAGAAATTGCTGCAACTGTGGCCATTTGTAGATCCTCAGGGACAATTGTGCACATGGGGGTACATTCAACAGATGGAGCAATATCCTGGGTGTTAGACAAGGGCGGTATTCGGGAAAGGGCATCTGCTACGGTGTTAGATTTTCCAGGCTTGTAAAACGTCTTAAAGTCAAATGCAGCAAGGGCACCCACCCAGCGTTGAGAAACTGCATCCAGCTTAGCATTTCCCAGATGAGCTAGAGGATTACTATCTGTAATATACAACAAACTTGTGCCCCAGTAAATACTCCCGAAATTTCTCTGTGACTGCCCACTTTAACCCAAGCAGCTCTAGCTTGAAACTAGAGTATCTATCCATGGTCTTTTCTGATACACGGAGAGTTCTACTGGCAAAGGCAAGTACTCGCCGCTTTCCATCCTGCACTTGGTACAACACAGCTCCCAATCCGCATAGTGACGCATCTACTTCCAGTTCGAATGGCAAGGTGTAATTTGGGTATGCCAATACAACATTCTCACATAATTTCTGCTTCAGAATTTTGAAAGCCTCTTGGTATTCGTCGGACCACGTAAAAGGAACAGTCTTAGTACTCTTTGGTTGATGCAGGCAGGTAGAGACCAAAGTGTGAAGTGGTTTGGCCGTTTGTGAGAAATTATACACAAACCTCGTGTAAAAAGAGCAGAATCCTAAAAAAGACCGAAGCTCTTTAACATTCCGCGGTGCAGGCCAGTCTTTAACTGCCTGGATCTTGTCTGGACTTGGCATCATCAGACTCTCACCAGTCCTTTGGTTGGGGTTTGGCTTTTCGTGTATCTGTCGAGAGACCTAACTCCTGAACAAGGTAAGCTGGGTCCATATCCTTGATGACATTTAGTCCAACCAGCATGGGCGGGTCTTTGTCCGCTGCCAAAACCAGAATTCCCCTACCAACTATGATTTCTTTCCCAAGCTGAATGTCAGCTTCAAAATAGCCTAAGTAAGGCATTTCAACGTCATCGGCAGAGCTGATCTTGAGCCAATTGATGTGTTCTAAGGGTGTATCGCCAAACAGATCATAAAAACACCTCTTTGATAGGATGGTAACCTCAGAACCTGTATCCAGAACTGCTTTGACCGTCTTTCCATTTACAAACACCGTCGTGGTTTGGCATGCACTTACCATCTTCACTCCCTGTGAGCCCTGTTGCTCTTTAACTGGACCACCCAGTACCTGGCTCACGGCACTGGGCGAGCTTAGTTTCCCGATGGCACATTAATTGGAGTTGGGCTCTGGCATTCTGATGCATAATGCCCCATCTGGTGACAACGTCTGCATTCTATGTCTTTCCTGTCAGGTCTGGGCCGCCCCCTACCTTTATACCGTTGACCATCTCTCTCCACTCTTTCTAGTCGTGAAACGATCTCTCCTTGCTGCACCCTAATAGCTTCCATGATATCTGCCTGGGTCTGGACAGTGCTGGCAAGTTCTCTACCACAGCAGAAAGTTGGTGAGTAGCAGCTTCCGTACTATTAACAGCTGCTCGTCGAGTACGCCTCGGTACGAAATCGCTTTCCTCTTCCGCCAAATCAAGTGCCCAGTCCCTTAATTTAATGAAGGTTATTCCTTTATCTTCTTTCATGAGCCTCTTCAACTCCCGTCGCAGCACCCCATCTAACAATCCGTCCCGAAACTGTTCTTTGATGGCAGTTACAGGTTTGGGGGCTCCAGGGATCTTCGCAAACTCATCTGCGAGAGCCATCAATTTGAAAGCAAACTCAGATACAGTTTCGCCATCTTTCTGTACGCTACTACAGATTTCCCGCATCACCGAACCTTGACTCCTCCGTTCTCCAAAGGTCTCACATAGTGTACGGAGGATGGCATCTGCATCGGAGGACACTTTATCTGGCTGGTGCCTAATTTCTTGTCTGGCAGCTCCAGCTAGGTACGTCATGACAAATTCAGTTTCATCGGTCCCTTGCAACCTTCTCAACTTCAATTCTGTACGGATGTCCTCCACAAAGGTCATCACTGGCAGGCCATCGGTCCCGGTGAAAGTACGCAGCTTCCTTTCACTGGGCAAAACGTATACCGTATTAGGTTGCGCATCTGGTTTCCCCACCTTTGCTCTAGCCAGTTCCGCCGCCAGCCCATCCAACTGCTTCTGGAGGTCCTTAAGTGCCTTGGACGACATACTGCCACCGCCCTTTATCTCGTTGATGCCTTATTTGTTCTGCATGTATCCCACTTCTGACACCATTTGTGAGGATACGCAGGAACAAATAGGCAGGAGAGAGTGCTAATTTCTACCACCGCTTGTTCTGGTGGCTGAGGGGTTTATTACTGCTTCTTTCACATAGCATGGTCGAGATTATATTATATGATTACGTAAACAAAAACGAAGGTGCAGCACCTTCAGGTAACTTTCCTCAATTACTTCTTAAAAAGCGACATCTTCAGCAATAAAACTCTACATTTCTAAAGAGCGTAATATTTGTTTGGTGTTCGTCGTAATGATAATGTGTCAATGGGTACAGCAACGAACGACGACAGGGACAGATGTGCAACCAACACATGGCTCCCTGTGGGATGCACTACACATATAAATGGTTCACTGTGTAGTGTTTAACACAAAGCTGGAAAGAGCATACCATAAACAACCAGACAGTGTGAAAGTTTTAATGCAGTAATTTAATACATGTGACTCCCGGAGAACTGACACTCGTTTTAATGTTTTGATTTTAATGACAAAAAAATATCACCACCTCATTTTACTTAAAACTGTATTACTAACGATAGATCCACATGCCAGAATAACATGGGTTGACGATTATGATGTCCTGGGCTTATGATCACTAACAATTCAATACTAGGAAAAAAGGCTTATAGCCTAACTTAGGCCTATATACGTTGCCTTTCCTTTGGTCTAACTTAGGTTAACCTAGGTCATAACTCTAGTCTAGAATATTTCAGTCTATGAACATAGCCCTTGTTAGAATTATATAGAAATTCATACAAAGGCTCTATTTTGCAACATATTCCCCAACACTGTAAATTTGGCAAAAGGACATAAGCAGTTGGTATCGGCCTAGCCCGTAATCTGAGTTTTAAACATTTGTTAACTAACCCAAAGATATAAAATTATGCAGGCTACTATTAGGTTTGGGCGATACTCACTGACAAATACAGTTAGCTGGCGTGACTTAACTGTCTGCCTGATAGCGTTCGGATGTGTTGGTATAGATGGTGCACTAGGCTAGTGACTGGTGAGAAGGAGAGAACGCACTTACGCCTGTTGGTAGGAGGAACAAAGCGGAACCAAGATGCAGCTTGAAACTTGACAAATGAAACAGAAAACTGTTGAAGTATGCAGATTAATTTTTGACGGCATTAACAAGGACGGTCTACGAAATAGGTCGGTTACACCCAAACTAAAGCTAGGGTTCATTGAGCATTTTGAACGAGTTAGCGTTATTGCCGTGAATAGCCATTGTGAGTCATTCCAGGTGAAAAATATGTTTGTTCTACACGTGAATACGGACCACGACAAGCAAAATGCCAAGTCTTTATCATTCAGCGAGTATTCTACACTGCATAGGACATATCAATAATAAAAGCCAACGCGCAAATCACATATGAAGGGAGGAAGTAGCAGTAACTGGTCCGAAGTGTCACATTCTACTCACAGCAGTCAACAAATAACACTGTAGTTGCGTGTCGATCAAATGAAAATCTCTGGGTCGGAAAACACTTTTTGCACATATACATGTACACTATGTTTGTTTCATACCAGTCTACATTCTCCAAGTGATTGGTTGGCATTACGTCATTGACTGCTGCTTCGTCCTGTATGGTTGTCATCGTCGCCAGATTAATCTGTTTTTGACTAAAGCATTTAGGGTTGTGTGTCTCCCTGAGGTAAAAATTTAAAATCCTCATCCCTTTCCTGTTTAGACTGTGGACTTGTATACGACTCTGAGCCGTCTGTCTCAGCTTTCCCCCTCCCTCTATCTCCTCTTGCTTCCCCCTCAGTCACTTCTCTTCTACTAGCTAGCTCTCTTAGCTTCTCCACACCTTCCTGTCTTTTTCCTTCTGCAGTTATTTTTACCCTCTTCCTTAAATCCTCCCTTTGTCCCTTTTTTCCTACCACTCCTCTTCCCCAGGTTGGTTTCTTTCTTCTCTCCATCATTTTTCTACTAATCCTTTTAACATCAATCTCTTTTGTGTTCACCCTGCTCATTAACCTGCCTGTATTCTGTGTTTGTATGTGTCCCATGTAGTTTATGTTACTTGCCGTTCACACTCTGAAGGAGATACTGCTAGGATCGAAATGTCAGACTCACTTACTTTTACACATGCTTTTATTAGGGATAGTAGTTGTTGTAGCCTCGTAGATTCATTCGAAAGTTTTGATTTACTATGAAGGATTTTAAGAAAACTTGTAGATTGAAAGTTGTTAAGTTTTTGATTGGTAGATGTTTTCAATGATTTAGTCACCACACGTTAAGACACCAAAGAAAAAATAAAGACAGTCCACCATGAAAAATAATTTGTTTGACTGTATTTCTGCAATGTAAAATGACGATGATGACGTCATAACTGTAACCGAGTAGCCGCGAGAAGAATTGGGTCCATCAATGTGTTCCCA
Source organism: Apostichopus japonicus (assembly GCF_037975245.1). Taxonomy (NCBI): domain Eukaryota; kingdom Metazoa; phylum Echinodermata; class Holothuroidea; order Aspidochirotida; family Stichopodidae; genus Apostichopus; species Apostichopus japonicus. Next base: position 3,934,488 of record NC_092579.1, read on the forward strand.
TAAAGCATATGTAATTAATGTAGTGCATCGCACAGGGAGCCATGTGTTGGCTGTACATTTGTCCCTTTCGGCGTTTGTTGCTGGACCCATTATACATTATCATTACTACGAACACCAGACAAATTAACGCTCGAAATGTAGAGTTAATTGCAGAAGATGTCGCTTTTTAAGACGTAATTGAGGGAAACCACCTGAAGGTGCTGCCCAGTCCTTTTTTTTATGAAGTCATTTAAAATAATCACGAACATGCTATGTGAGAGAGAAGTAAAAAACGCATTGGCCACCAAACAAGCGGTGGTAGCAATTAGCACTCTCTCCTGCCTATTTATTATCTGCGTGTCCTCACAAATGGTGTCAGAAGTGGGATAATCTCGAACATGCTATGTGAGAGAAGAAGTAATAAACCCATTGGCCACCAGAACAAGCGGTGGTAGCAAATAACACTCTCTCCTGCCTATTTATTACCTGCGTGTCCTCACACTAACAATATGAAAAGCGAAGGTTCATTCTGCCAATAACTTGGACCAGTGGTATGTGCATTTGCCATAAGTCAACAGCTGGGCTTTATCAATCAGCTATCAACCAATCACTAAGCAATACAGCGTCTTAATCAGAGAGCAGTATTGAGTGTAAGGTCAACGGGCAATAAGTGAGAACAATGGCGTTTACAGGCCATCAAATTCTCAGGAAAGGGAATTCATTCCTCCCCTCAAACATGCCAAATGAAAATATTACTCTGAAACTGAAGAAAATAGTTTTATTTCCCACATTTACATATCCACACACGAGCAACAGTGTGCACAACCCACAACCACACAATGCAACAGAAGCAATACATTCAGTGAAACTACTGTGTGAGGTACACACAAACTATACAACCAATACACAATAAGACACATCCCTTTCTAATTCTAATGAGGCATGATCCTTTTCGTAGCATTTGGCCTAGGGTATCCCGCAGAATTATGCTTGAATCCATGACCTTACGTTAGACAGCTAAAGCTTATGAAGGCATAACCTAAAAGACTAAGCTTAACGCTACAGGTAGCATACGCCCCTTAAAAGCCGCATTGACTTACACACTATATCACAAAAGTAATGTGGTCTCAATGTCTACACAGAAGTTTTCAGGCTAGGCCTGCGTTTCTTATTTAAATTTGGTGTCTAATACTGACAGCCGTTGGGCCTAGGGAGCTCAATTTACAAAAGTCACAACTCAACAAAACGTATGACATATCTCATATCTTCGTAATATGGTGTCTTCAAGGTTTTCACAATTTGGACCCGAGTGACCCCCAATAACATTTGACCTTACCAAAGCCATAGGGATCTTGAACTAAACGTGCCACAACTACATACTAAATATGAAATTGGTCCATGCTTCCCTCTTGAGATGTCATGTTTATAAGGTTTTCACAATCTGACCCCAAATGACCTTTTGAACTCCTCTAAAAACCAATAGACTTCTTTTACTCAATGTGGTACTCCTGCACACCAAATATGAGATTGGTAAAAGCTCCCCTTATTGAGATATCATGTTTAAAAGCAAGGCGTCACATGCACATATACATGCACACATTCATCCGCCTGAATGACTGCAAAAGTTACGATTACCATCAGAAACGAAAATGTTTGGTTTTGTAAGACTTCTACAGAAAATTTAATACTGTCATAAAATGAATCAACATGTACAAAAAAAAAAAAAAACGAGCGAGTTTTTCACCATGTGGCCTGATGAAAAATATATTGTCAATATATCTGTAATAATGATACGGCTTAAGCGTAGAAAATGATAGTTTTTCCAAATCCAATCTGTGAATAAATATGTTTGCGTACGATGGTGCTAATTAAGTGCCCACAGCAAAAGGTTGACAAGCCAGAAGTCCCTCATCATAAATCTATTCTTGACACATTGTTGCTTCTGAAATCTCTGACAAGTCTTGCACATCCTTCGTTTTCTTTCTCTGTCAGGGCTTTGTCTAATTTTGTAATGTTTGTGAAGAAATCAGTGAATTTTTGGACGGTATCTGTGTAGTTACATCATGATACCAAGATTGAACTGAGTCGGACATAGGGGTGAAGAGATATTGACATTTTATGAGTTTCATATTAAAGCCCGCCCACTCATTAATATTCATTAGATTAGAACCACAAACAATAAGGCACATATACATATCATGGTGCAACCCCCCTTCCCAGCATAAGCATGACTTAACTTGTGGTTGTTGAGATAGCATGTTTACAATCTAGCCGTCACATCCACTCACAAACACAAGTCATCATGACTGCATTGATTATGATTCTCATCGAAACCAAAACTTACAGCATACACACACGCTGACATGAATGTATAAGTTACTTGTAATTGTTTGCTTATCAAAGCCAAGAATAGAGTAAATAGTCACATAAAGTATTTACATACATAACCATGTAAGAGGGGGAGAAGCATATTGTATATAAGTCACTCATACTGGTGTAATTAAGCATATAATCTTGTTTAATAAGCTCCAACTGTAATTAACAGTGATTACAGAAAGACTTACTGACTTCCTCTGCCGAAAAAGACCACGAAATCGTGAGAAAATAGGAAATTATATTTAAAGGAATTTATGTTATGTTTTTATTCAAACTGTTCCGTGTAAGCATGTTGTACAATCATATACTTCCCTATACTGGAGTGCTGTTAATAAACATTCATAAATGTTTTCTGTATACTTACAATAATAGACGTCTCTGTAAGACAGGTTCAGGTGAGGTACAGCTAATATTCTTCGATAGGTCTTGAATATAACCTTGTTCTTGATATAGTTCGATACGTTTTTTTTTTGTATGCTGAGTTTCTTGCAGGTCAACGAAGCGTGAAGTCATAACACAAATTTCAAACAGATGGTCCTTTGAGATAATTGAAAAGACAACGAAATGATATGATTTTGATCAGAGTATGAAAAAATTTATTAAAAACTGTAAAAAAAACCTGAATTTTATATAATAAACGCTGAACAGCTGAAGTGTGGCGCACGAAAGATGTAGTGGAGGGTTGACTGTTAGGGTAAAAGAGGAGAACAGGCTTGATCTGATCTGGTATCTAGCAAATTAATAAAATGATAGAACTAATCTTTGACCTCCTACATATAAACCATATCGCGTGATGTTTAAGTCAAAATTGAATTAAAAGCAGTTCGTGTATGTTGTCCTTCTTGTTTAATTGAACATTTTTGAATCTTACTCGAAATGTGATGTCGTACCTTACTAAATACATAGAAATTCATTCTCGAAAAGGGAGGGAGAGGAAGGGCGGGACCGGGGAGGGGAGGGGTTGGGGGACTGGCTTAATATCAAAACAGGTGGTCTTCCTGTTAAGTCTACAGATCATCATTAAGATAATCACATAGCCTGAGATATTCCTATCCCTCAATCTAACTTCCATCGAGTAAGTGGGCCACCATATTGGTCTATCTAACCAGTCAAACATCAGTCTGCAAAAAGCAAATAACTTTATAGCGTCTTTCATATAGTTACGGCGGACTTGTGACTTGTGTAGTAAACGGTCCCATGGGAAATTATATACGATTTACCGTTATTATTCAAACTAGAAACCTGACAAAGTAAGGAGATGAAGTAAGTATTTCACATCAGAGTATACTGGACATTTTGGTTAGTTGGGGAAGGGGGGGGGGGGCGGGGGAGAGTGAGGTTGGGGGATTCGGACGGGAGTATATAGAGTGGATACAAAAATGTTCCAAAATCGGTTCATCGTGTTTGTCAGTGCACATGCATGCAGGCGAAAGGTGCTGAGCTTCCTGTATGAGCTTCGTTCTTCCATGGAACAGCCTTAACTTCCATTGCCATTGGAGCACAATTTCGGCCTCTTAAATAAACTGAACGCGGTAAGCCTTGTTCAGTGTATACCGGTTTTCAGTGAAACCTTAAATATATATGTATTGTACTGCTTTAATTCTTAATTTCAGGAGTTCCTAGGCAACACTGACGTAATTTAGCACCTTGGACTACCCATGCAATAATTTAGTTTCGTTTTAGCTCGAGCTAGTTGCAAGAAAATTTCTGGTTTTGATACCCCCACCCCCCAGATCACCGGAAATGGCACTTCTCGGGCTTGAAATGACCAACCAGATGTAAACTTTTGCCTGAGAACCAAGAGTTTGATTCCCAATAGTGTTTTTTTTCTTTATTACCTTTTTGAAGATTGTCACCAATCACACATCCTGTTCGACCTCATCGCATCTCTTGTAAATGGTGGTTAGGGAATTTTAGAAAATTCAGACACAGTTTATTTATTGGTGTACAAATATTAAAGCCGCACCCGATACTCATAGCTAGTACAGTAACTACTGTTCATGTACCACAATGTCATCAATTACGGTACTACTGCGCTGTATTAGTAACACGGTGACATGTGTTACAGGTGGCACAGTAATTACTACAAAGCTGTTACACGTTCCATGTAAGACAAAGAACTGCGCGACTGGACAAGGAGTCTATGAGTATTTGACGTGGTAAACTATACACTATATTAAGGCCTAATTTAGACGTAGAGCTACTCATAAGGCTAATCTAGGTTCCCCCTCCCCCGTCTTAGGTCCCGTTTTGTAAATCTGTTTTGTATCTATTTGAGACTTGCACACTATCATCTGTCCGTGAAGAATGTTTCAATCGAATGGATTTACTAATACGATTAGAAAAAAGTTAGGCTACCATCTGAATCTCGCATGTACACAGTATACAACTAGTATACAACTAGGGAGTAGTCTTCGTTACCCAGCCGCAAGGGCGGCAGAACCGGGGGGGCACAGGGGGAACGTGCCCCCCACTTTTCCTCAGGTTAAAAATGTGCCCTTTTTCTACATACAAATTGAGGTCTCTCAAGTTAGCAAGAGGCCAGGGAACCAGAATGAACACTCGGGAAGGGCCGTTTCCGGCCATCTGAGGGGTCTGTAAAACCAAAAATTTTCTTGTACGCTCCGCGCTAACCGATGGTCGCGCTCCGCTCAGATAGTCGTGCATACAACTTTGCAAATCCTGGCTACGCCCCTGACTTTCAATGAATTTCTGTGGGTCAAACTCAAAGCTATTTCGAATGGAAAATTTGTTAAGATATTAATAAGAAATAAACTCTAATTCGGAAGATTCCTACATTAGCAACTAGCATGATTTCACCCCATTTGTCTCAAAAGAAAACTTGTTCCTTGTTTCCCAATTTGCACATTGGATATTACAGTGCTAGTATGCATATTTTCCTTGAGGGGGGGGGGGGGGGGTTGATGGAGTGATGTGTATACGCAAATATGATAATACAATAAGAGTTATAAAGGGTACTAAGTATAAGGCTGCATCAGTCCAATCGAATTTCTGCAAAGTGCCCTTTGATGTCGGTGCCCCCCCCCCCCCAGATTAAAAGTGCTTCCGCCGCCCTTGCCCAGCCGCCGCGCATTTTCACCTTTCGGACTCTTAGTTCAACGTGTAACAGCTTTGCAGTAGTTACTGTGCCACCTGTAACACATGTTACCGTGTTGCGAACACAAACGAGGCATCAAAATGACAGCATAGAAACAACTTTCAAATGTTCACTTACGTTATCTTAGCGTAAATTCCTCAAACATAACGTATAGGGCGAATGCTCCCGTGGTAGGCTAGGAATGCGCTAAGATTACACGGCATATGAAAGGAAACGTCAAGTCTCTATACCACTCCCTTCGGTATTTGTCACTCCCTACCCCTCGTTTTTTTTTGGGGGGAGAGGCATATTTCCTGGGCTAGAACTGCCTTGTGCGGGTTTATATTATGTGTATATGATAAGAACATATGCAGAATTTATTCCTTTTTTGTAAATTATTTAACTAGGAAGTTCACCAACTATAACACCAACCTTTAAATTAAAACTATAGCTTAATATTTCATATATTGATTCATAATATATTAAAATCCAAGTCCAAGTCTTTACAGTGTTGGTTTTTCCATGCATATAGCCTAGGCCCTTTTATGTCGTTTGTTCACCTTTGGACAACATTGATTGTATCAACAGGATACCACGACTATCATCAGCGGTGTGTGTTAGTATAAGGTCAACGAACACACTGTACATTGAATATGGATTATATCATATAATTATACCTAAATTAGAGAATGAAATAAAAAAAAAGGTATTCTAGTAACATATTCAGTTGTGAAATATTTCAAAATAATCTCCAATGAAACACGGGTCCTCAATCACCACCAAGCCGTTTAATGTACAATCAAGAACAGCTAGAATACTATATGAATTAATCCAGTGCAAAACTAACATGTTTAATTCCATAAATCTATATCCCTTGAATTTAAAAGACACGCGTCGGTCCAACACCCAGTGTAGCTCTGTATCTGTTGATCAGAACACAGGAACGTCAAACTTAAATAACTAACCGACAAGGAGGAGGAGGTCCAGCAGGGAACTCTAGTCATGGCAGTGAAGTCAGCCATTACATCCAGTGGTGAGCAACAACTTATAGGTCTTCTGTATCTCGTAATCAGTTGCATTTGGTTTCTGGTTTCCTTGGAAACCTACGAGGTTGCGTTTCTAAATGCGAGTTAAATTATCGGAATCGAAAGTACAACTATATTTCAGCATTGAAATGCCTTACTTTGATTAATAGATGAGTAAACAATGACTGGGATCGCGATAGCTCTCAGTGCAGAATATGTAGAGCTGATAGAAAACAATACGTAGGTTAGCTACTTCACTACTACATATATATGGTTCATTGTGTGGTGTTTAAAACAAAGCTGGAAAGAGCTGACCATAAACAACCAAACAGTGTGAAAGTTTTAATGCAGTAATTTAATACATGTGACTCCCGGAGAACTGACACTCGTTTTAATGTTTTGATTTTAATGACAAAAAAACGCACCTCGTTTTATTTAAAACTGTATTTCTAACGATAGATCCACATGCCAGAATAACATGGGTTGACGATTATGATGTCCTGGGCTTATGATCACTAACAATTCAATACTAGGAAAAAAGGCTTATAGCCTAACTCAGGCCTATGTACGTTGCCTTTCCTTTGGTCTAACTAAGGTTAGCCTAGGTAATAACTCAAGCCTAGAATATTTCAGTCTATGAACATAGCCCTTGTTAGAATTATATAGAAATTCATACAAAGGCTCTATTTTGCAACATATTCCCAACACTGTAAATTTGGCAAAAGGACATAAGCAGTTGGTATAGGACTAGCCAGTAATCTGAGTTTTAAACATTTGTTAACTAACCCAAAGATATAAAATTATGCAGGCTACTATTTGGTTTGGGCGATACTCACTGACAAATACAGTTAGCTGGCGTGACTTATTTGTCTGCCTGATAGCGTTTGGATGTGTTGGTATAGATGGTGCACTAGGCTGGTGACTGGTGACAAATGTATAGGGATCCACTAAAAGGAGAGAACGCACTTACGCCTGTTGGTAGGAGGAACAAAGCGGAACCAAGATGCAGCTTGAAACTTGTCAAAATGAAACAGAAAACTGTTGAAGTATGCAGATTAATTTTTGACGGTATTAACAAGGACGGTCTACGAAATGGGAACTAACTAGTAAGGTCGGTTACACCCAAACTAAAGCTAGGGTTCGTCGAGCATTTTGAATGAGTTAGCGTTATTGCCGTGAATAGTCATTGTGAGTCATTCCAGGTGAAAAATATGTTTGTTCTTCACATGAATACGGACCACGACAAGCAAAATGCCAAGTCTTTATCATTCAGAGAGTATTCTACACTGCATAGGATATATAAATAATAAAAGCCAACGCGCAATCACATATGCAGGGAGGAAGTAGCAGTAACTGGTCCGAAGTGTCGCATTCTACTCACAGCAGTCAACAAATAACACTGTAGTCGCGTGTCGATCAAATGAAAATCTCTTGGTCAGAAAACACATTTTTTCACATATACATGTAACATGTACACTATGTTTGTTTCATACCAGTCTAGATTCTCCAAGCGATTGGCTGGCATTACGTCATTGACTGCTGCTTTGTCCTGTATGGTTGTCATCGTCGTCAGATTAATCTGTTTTTGACTCAAATATATAGGGTTGTGTGTCTCCCTGAGGTGAAAATTCGAAATTCGAAATTTGAAAGCTGTTAAGTTTTTGATTGATAGATGTTTCCAATGATTTAGTCACCACACGTTAAGACAACAAAGAAAAAATAAAGACAGTCCACCATAGAAAAGGATTTGTTTGACTGTATTTCTGCAATGTAAAGTGACGGTGATGACGTCATAACTGTAACCGAGTAACCACGAGAAGAATGTGCGATTACTCGACTACAAAATAAATAGTCGAATATCAGCACTACGTAACTATTTCATACATTTCAAAGACTTTGAATACATTTTTCATACTGCATCAATGTTAAAATATTAAGAGATGAACTGTAATATGAAAGTTTATTTCAAACCTTTGCACTGTCTCTACTATTTGCACTTGAAATTTAAAATTCCTTCCAAAGCATCACAATGTAACTGTGTAATTGCCCTAATACTTACTCAAACTAAGTTAAAGTTAGACCACATGCCTAGGCTAACGATCGCCTAGCAAGGGCGGCGGAACCGGGGGGGCACAGGGGGCACGTTCCCCCCACTTTTCCTCAGGTTAAAAATATGCCCTTTTTTCTACATGAAAATTGTACTCTTGATCACCTTATTAGGTCAGCGATATTTCAGTAAGAGATCTAATCCTAATTTAGAAGTATTAATGAATTTCTGTGGGTCAAACTCAAATGTTTACTACCACAAGGTTTCTAACATTCTGGTGAGTGCTATTCATAGGCGTAGGAGCCCAGTTTGATTGGGGGGGGGGGGGGGGCTTGCCCGGAAAATATAACCAAGATTGTTCGCGCGCTCCGCGCGCGTTCAACATTTTAATGTGTATATCATATAGGCAGGCATCGGTTATTACATCGCATGCCAATAACATACAATCGTTTGCCGTGTTATTACCCTTCCATATTGGTTAGAATTATTGGGGAAGTCTTTACAATAATAATGATCATAATAATATCAGGTTAACCATTGAAAAACACATTCGAATTATTTTTCTTTCAGTAGGTGCCCGAAAAATTCTCAGCATATATTGCCCGAATTTTCACAAACATTTTTGGTTGGGGGCTGCAGCCCCCCCAGCCCCACCCCAGCCCCCCGCCTCCTACGCCTATGGTGCCATTATGCATATTCAATTTGCCAAAAAATTCCTAATGCATTTCCAAAAATGCATTGCTATATTACATTGTGACTTTGTAATAAGCAGAAGCCATTTATAGCCTACTATGAATAATGAGTATAGTTTTAATATCCCATAACCTACCCCATCCTTTTGTATTTTGACAGGTCATTTGCTTTCATGCATGTATTAATCGCGTCTGCAGGGACTTGGACTTTATAATGATTTCACCTCATTTTGTCTCGAAAGAAAATTTGTTCCTTGTTTCCCAATTTGCACATATTGCAGTGCTAGTATGCATTTTTTCCTTGAAGGGGGGGGGGGGGCGTTAATGGAATGATGTGTATACGCAAATAAGATAATACAATAAGAGTTATAAATGGTACTAAATATGAGGCTGCATCAGTCCTATCGAATTTCTGCAAAGTGCCCTTCGACGTCGGTGCCCCCCCCCCCCAGATTAAAAGTGCTTCCGCCGCCCTTGTCGCCTAGGCCTAACTTACCATAGGCTAGGGCAAATAGGGGAAATAAGTTAGGGCTTGGATACTTAGGCCTAGTAACTTACACTGTAGCCTAGTTTGTCGGCCTTAGTTCGGCCAACTCAGTTCTAATCCAACTTCAGATTTAAAGTGAGTTGGCTAGCATTACTGGTTTAAGTCTCACTCGGATCCGGACCGGGTGTCATAATTTGCACTATACAGCTGGATAATAGTTTGGCATCGAGTTAACATTGGATAATAGTGTGGCATGTGTTATGGATTTCAAATGTTGTACTTGCGAATAGTTATTGGTAATTGTATCTGTGTGTACATTTTGTCTTTGTCTTTTAATGTTTTATCATCATTTTGATATATGTTGTATTTGTTAAAATTATTGGTAATTATATGTATGGTGATAGTGTAAACGGAGAAGAAAATGATATTCTTCATTTGTCTTTGTGTGTTTATTATGTCGCTGCATTTAAATCACGGTTTATTATGACAAATAATAATGTTCATAGTGTAAATTACAGGAATATAAAACATTTCATTTGTCTCCATGTGCGTCAAAGTAATATAGTTACATATGAACGAAATGAAACAACACACGATTTGAGTTCAAATAAAAATTTCATTTCATTCTTAGTCCATCTTATATTTGCCACAACTTATGGTCACTACAATAAATCATGACAGAGCCTGGTTAGGGAAGCTTTATGCGATTACGATGTTCCTTCCCAGGGGCGGATCCAGGGGGGGGGGGCCGACCCGGCCCCCCCTTTTTGGAAATCAGTTGCGTTTTTTTATGTGGGAGTACTTCAAATTCCTAATAGGCATAACTTGGTGAAAGAAAAGCCTAATATATATCCAGCTGCTCTTCCCTGAAACGCGATCGTTTTTATTCCAAATTTGAAACTAAGGCAATTATCAGGCCTACGCGACATCACGTATTCATTAGATACGACTCAGTACTATAGTGCTGACTATTACTGTCAGGGAAAATCAATGCACAGTTAGCAAGTATATCATAATTATCTGAATGAAAGGTGGTGTAGGCGGTTTTACACTATCTAACGCAACGTAGTCGCCAAAAACCTGAAGTATTTTTAAGGGAGGGCCCGAGGAACATGAACTTATAGCATGCTCCTCGTGGTGAAACATAATTGCACCTATTAGGTGAATTGAGTGTACTGTTAATAGTAGGAGAGACTAGTGTAGGTTCTTATGACCAACTAGACCGGTTTCTGCTCTCAAACTTTATAGGAGGAGCTTCATCAGTAGTAGCCTTTGAATATTTTATATTCGGCCTGGGCGTCTCGTTCTCAAAATGCATCTATTTTCTGTGCACGAGTTTTTATGGACTCATAGTGCAGCTATAAGAGCATCAAAAAGAGCTTCGTGTGAACCTTGAGAGTCAGCTGATTCTTCGTTAGTATTAAACCTTGAGTTAACAAGTAAATCTTTGAGATTTTGGGCCCTATTGCAGGCTAGAATCGGTTCTTTTGGAAACAGTTTGGATAATTCCGCGTGCAGGGGCGTAGCGAGCGGGGGGGGGGGGGGGTGTGGGGGTGTCACACCCCCCAATAATTTGGTCGCTGTCGGCAAATTTTGGGTCTGTCGGCAAAAGGAGAAAAGGTGAAGAGAGCGGAAGGGGAAGTAAGAAGGAAAGCTGAATAGAGAAAAGAAGAACGGGAGCTTCTTTATCGGTTATTTCGATTTTCCAGTTCTTCATCTGATAAACTCATTCACCAATCCAATCACCCGACGCCTGCAAGTTAAAAACCTCTCGGCAAATAACTGATAATGTCACGGCCGTCAGTATAGCTACTGTAGCCAGGCTCAGCTAGACGAGTGCCAGAATCGCCGGCAACTCAGTGAAAGAAATGGAATTAAAGGCTTCCGTATAGGCCGCAGCCCATGAGTCATGCTATCGTGTGACAACGTGTTGTTATTATCCTCTGTTCAGAATGACGTCATCGCAGATGTCATTCGTTCTCCGTGGAAAACTTAAGGAAACGGCTCACGAATTGTACACAATTTTTAACGTTTCTCGCTTGTATATCAATGAATGTTGTTATTTCTCATTACCGGAAAGTTTTCTGAACATTTTCATCACGAAGTTTCACTATTTCAACGATCCGTGAAAGAGAAAACACAGTTCGATAATTGGTCCCAATTAATTCTTCTTCTGCCGACTGCCATAAAAATAATATCGAAATGGAAATTCTACGGTGCCAAATTTGACTTAAAATATGCACCAGATTGCATCTAAGGACGTTTCAAAACTAAAAATTTTCCAAAGGGGAGGGGGACACCCCCTCCCCTTAGACCCCTCCCCCATTTCAGTCACATCTTCCAGATCCGTCGGCAAATCAAATCCTCCACCCCCCCCCCAACAAAAAAACTTCGCTACGCCCTGTCCGCGTGTTGCGAGATTAAGTGCCAATGTTTCAAAAGTACATTTTTCAAATGCGTGGTTTTGATATGGGGTGTATAGGTTAGCTTGAACACCATTGGTGGTTCCTTTTGTTTAGGTTTGGTAGTGAGGTATTGCCCACGGTTTTCAAATTTTATGCCTTTCGTGGCTGAGGCAATTTCCTCTTTCTTATAGTTACGGAGTAACAGTTTCTCTGTAAGAAATCAGTCTCATTGTTACATAGACGTGCGTATCGTAAGACTTCCCCTTTAATGAAGCCTTTAAAAGTGGCAAGTGTGTGTGCAGAGTTTCTGTCGAGGTATTGGAAGGTTTCCGTGGGTTTGGTGTAGACTTTGGTGTCTAATAACCCATTGGTTTCAAACCTTGGACCTTTGAAGATTTTCAAATCTAGGTATGTTACCTCGGTGTGTAATATTTCTACCGTAAACTTTAAGAAGCGGTGAATTTCATTCAACCTGTTTACTAGTTGTTCAAGTCCCTGAGGTGAACCGTCGTAAAGCAATAGAATTTCATCTCTATAGCGGAGCCATTTTAAGATTTTACTAACTGTCGGTAAAATCTGGTTTTCCAGTCTATGCATGACGATATCACAGATTTCCGGAGAGGCTTGGCTACACATGGCGCAACCGATCTTTTGTAGATAGAATTGGTTATTGAACTCGAAACAGTTTCTTGTTAAAAATAAGTTCAATTAGTTTGCGCATGGATATGGAAGATATTTTATTTATTCCATATTCGCTTTTTTCCACCTTTTCATAGACTTCTTGACATATATCTAATGCCTCCTCTTGGGGAGTATTGGTATACATGGCGACGACATCGAGTGTAGCAAGTACTACAGCTTTTGGTAACGGGGTGGCTTCCACAATTTTCAGAATGTGATTTGTGTCTTTCACATAGGTGCTTTGTTTTAATACAATAGGAAGCAAGAAATAGTCCACAAATTTTTTCGGTCAGTGATCCGTTTCCGCTTATTATCGGGCCCTCCCTTAAAAATACTTCAGGTTCTTGGCGACTACGTTGCGTTAGTGTAAAACTGCCTACACCCTCCTTTCATTATTAAGTATATCATAATTATCTCATTGAATATATCTTGTTTTATGTTTTTTCTTGGGGTGAATCTGGTGTCATAATTTTCGCGCCAAAAAAAAAAAACGAATCGACGCAATAATAGTGTATCCATTGTACATGCACTGTTGAGCGTTGTTAAGTATGTGTCTATCGAGAAAAAATATGTGCACAAAAAAAGCGTGTCTGCAACGTTTCTGGTTTTTCTAGTTTTTGGCGAAATGTTTCACCATTTTGCATCTAAGCACTCACAATTAACAAAAATTTCCAAGGGGGAGGGGGACAAACCCTCCCCCTAGACCCCTCCCCCAGGACGCAGATCACTAAAGTGCTACCATCGGGATGTCGGCCCCCCCTTTCTCAAAATCCTGGATCCGCCCCTGCTTCCTATTCTGCTAATACTGTAACAAGCAAGAACCTTTATAACGGCAGTGTCTGTATGGTCTTATACGCCAATTGGCTTCATCAATATGTTGCATAAAGCATATGTAATTAACAATATGAAAAGCGAAGGTTCATTCTGCCAATAACTTGGACCAGTGGTATGTGTATTTGCCATAAGTCAACAGCTGAGCTTTATCAATCAGCCAATGACTAAGCAATACAGCGACGATATCCCTTTAGAAATAAACTGGTCTTAATCAGAGAGCTGAGTATTGAGTGTGAGGTCAACGGGCAATGAGTGAGAACAATGGCTTTTACAGGCCATCAAATTCTCAGAAAAGGGAATTCGTTCCTCCCCTCAAACATGCCAAATGAAAATATTACTCTGAAACTGTAGAAATTAGTTTTATTTCCCACATTTACATATCCACACACGAGCAACAGTGTGCACAACCCACAACCACACAATGCAACAGAAGCAATAAATTCAGTAAAACTGCTGTGTGAGGTACACACAAACTATACAACCAACACACAAAAAGACACATCCCTCTCTAATTCTAATGAGGCATGATCATTTTACTAGCATTTGGCCTAAGGTATCCCGCAGAATTATCCTTCAATCCATGACCTTACGTTAGACATCTAAAGCTTATGAAGCCATAACCTAACAGACTAAGCTTAACGCTACAGGTAGCATACACCCATTAAAAGCCGCATTGACTTACACACTATATCACAAAAGTAATGTGGTCTCTATGTGGTCTCTATTTGGTCTCTATGTGGTCTCTATGTGTCTGCAAAGAAGTTTTCATTAGCTAAACGCTACCCATTTGTGGATAGCTGACAAGTTGGCCTTTCAGGCACCATCAATCTTCCGTACCATGACCGCGCAGATTTTTTGCTATTTTGTCGCTTGTAAACAAACCGCTTCACTCAGTAGTAAACAATTTTTTTGAAATTAAAAAATAGTCAACTTGAAAGAAACTAATACAGGTCAATGGTTATTGGATTACAATAGCGTAACTCCCAACATTGATGGACATTTCGTTCTCAAGTTATTGCAAAAATACTAGTTTTTGACCACTTATTGACCTTTGTTGACCTTGAATCACATGACCGTTATGTTTGGAAACGATCCCTGACCCATTCACAAATACTCCCAAAATATCAACCATTTCGGACCCTGACAATGGGAGTTGTTGCATTTTAATGTTTTGCATTTTTTGACGGCTTTTCCCGGGATAGCTATGGCACACTGAGTGGAGAACTGAAATAATACAAGCAAGAAAAATGTTTGCTACGTACTATTCAGATACCGGGAATGGCACTTTTTAGACATTTAATGTTGCATTAAACACTCCACTTGCTCGAGTTATTAGAGGGGAAAAAAAGTTTTCAAAGTTGGTTCTTAAGTCAGGAGTATAGAACTTACCACCTGATTGCTATAACATGTCTATGTTGTGAAAAGTACACCTACTCTTTAAAAAAAATAAAAAAAAACGGGTAATATCAAATTCAATTTCAAAGTGGAATGTGCAATGTATATATGTACAACGCAAAGCGCCCTCACTTTTTATCAAGGCTTCACTGCTTAAACACACGGTGATATAGTCTCAGCATTCTTCATATTTCAATTTCTATGGGCCCAAATGACCTACGCTAGGGTCTAGCCCTAGTTTTATAGTTTACACCTAGAAGTTTGGCTGGACCCATAGGCTAGGCCTGCGTTTCTTATTTAAATTTGGTGTCTAATACTGACGGACATTGGGCCTAGGGTGCAAAATTTACAAAAGTCACAACTCCACAAAACGTATGACATATCTCATGTCTTCGTGATATCGTGTCTTCAAGATTTTCACAATTTGGCCCTTAGTGACCCCCAATGACCTTTGACCTCACCAAAAACATAGGGATCTTGAACTCAACTTGCCACAACTACATACTAAATATGAAATTGACTTCCCTTCTTGAGATATCGTGTTTACAAGGTTTTCACAATCTGACCCCTGGTGACCACAAATGACCTTTGAACTCCTCTAAAAACCAATAGACTTCTTTTACTCAATGTGGTACTCCTACACACCAAATATGAGACTGGTACAAGCTCCTCTTATTGAGATATCATGTTTAAAAGCAAGGCGTTATATGCACAAACACATGCACACACTCATCTGCCTGAATGACTTAAAAGGTTACAATTACCATCAGAAAAAAAAATGTTTGGTTTTGTAAGACTTCTACAGAAAATTTAATACTGTCATGAAATGAATTAACATGTCCAAAAAAAAAACACTTGAGCAATTTGTTCACCATTTGACCTGACGAAAAATATATTGTCAATATATCTGTAATAATGATACGGCTTAAGCGTTGAAAATGATAACATTTCCAATTCCAATCTGTGAATAAATATGTTTACGTAAGATGCTGCTAATTTAGTGCTCATAGCAACTTGTTAAAAAGCAAGAACTCCATCATCATCAATCTATTCTTGACACATTGTTGCTGAAACACAGTATTGTTTCTTCTGAAATCTCTGAAAAGTCTTGCACATCTTTTGGTTTCTTTCTCTGTCAGGGCTTTTTCTAATTTTGTAATGTTTGTGAAGAAATCAGTGAATTTCGGTCGGTATCTGTGTAGTTACATCATGATACCAAGATTGAACTGAATTGGACATAGGGTTGAAGAGATATTGACATTTTATGAGTTTCATATTAAAGCCTGCCCACTCATTAATATTCATTAGATGGGAACCACAAACAATTGGGCACCTATACACATCATGGTGCAACCCCCTACCCAGCATAAGCATGACTTAACTTGTGGTTGTTGAGATAGCATGTTTACAATCTAGCCGTCACATCCACTCACAAACACAAGTCATCATGACTGCATTGATTATGATTCTCATCGAAACCAAACTTACAGCATACACAAACACACGCTGACATGAATGTATAAGTTACTTGTAATTGTTTGCTTATTAAAGCCAAGAATAAAGTAAATAGTCACATAAAGTATTTACATACATAACCATTTAAGAGGGGGAGGAGAATATTGTATATAAGTCACTCATACAGGTGTAAATCAGCATATAATCCTGTTTAATAAGCTCCAACTGTAATTAACAGTGATTACAGAAAGGCTTACTGAATTCCTCTGCCCCTCTCAAGTGAACAAGTTCCTGGTTACATCACCACTGGTGATATGTTCATATCATTACTTGCCTACAATAACCCACAATATGATTTGAGTCATTATTCTGGGCACAATGTTGCTTGAACTACAGGATTTTTCCATCTGAAATCTCTGACAAGTTTTCCACATTCTTCATTTCCTTGTTCTGTTAAGGCATTTTCCAATTTTGTGACGTTTGTAGGAGATATCAGTGATTTTTGGGTCAGCTTCTCTAACAAAAGAGTTCCTGGTGTTTTGTGCTTCTTGATATCAGTAATTCCTTCTTCAGGTAGTTGGAAAATATTTGCCAGCAGGGTAGATTGGTCTACATCAAGATGTTCTGATACGTTCTGCTTTAGCTGATCAAAAGATTTGATGATGGCTGTAAGGTTGAAAGAAAAGTAAATTGCGACTCTACATAAAGTGAATTAAACCGATCCTGATTTAAACAAGTAATATCCAGCAATGTGAGACAACATAGATGTGTTTCTTACACTCAGGGGCAAAATAAACCTGAAAGCTCAGAGTTTTCAATGAGACTAAAATGGAAATCTGATTTAACTCCCAGAGTGCATATTTAAAGCAGGTGGCTGAATTTCAGTAATTGTTGTTTTCCACTGCAATGAGACTTGAATAAAGTATCAATACTCAGTCTAAGTGTGTTGCTTTGGTATCAATACTTATGTTTAAAACCTAAGCACACATCAATACTTAACATAATTTAGGTGCAATCCTTTGATATAAGATGTGTACATGTAATCTTACTATTCATACATCCGCATTTTACATACTGCCGACAATTCCTTACATTTGAGATGTGTACACCTAATCTTACTTTGCAAAGAGGAGTCCAGGCTGTAGTTGTCATGCCAACTATTTGCAAAACTTGATATTAAAGAACCTTTTTCTAGTTTACAAATCTGGTAGTGAGTACAACATTGTAATGAAACATCTTCAGCTGCATTAAAATGCTAAAGTAATTAATTACTCACACTCGGGTAGAATGAGCTGGAATGGAGATGTGATTTGGTCAATGTGTCGTAACTTTTCAATCTGTGAAGAGGAAACAGAGGAAAGTTTTATGATTGCCCTAGAAAATTATTTTGTGCATATTTCACCTCTATCAATTAAGAGTGTGTCTCAAGAAGCAGTTTAACTAATACTTTTAAGATGTGCTAATTAGGACTATTTTCTATACATTTGTGATTTGAAGACAGCTTGTCATAAAATTTTCTGCTGGCATTGTAAAATTATAGTTCAAACCTTTATTGATGAAAATCAGTTCATCAACTAAGACAGACAGAGTAGAAATTTCAATAGGTGATGCCTAAACATATACATAGTGTGGTAAGCCATACATGTTAATATTCATGAACTTGTGCACAGCCAAATGAAGAGGATTGTCCATTGACTAATGCTGCAACATAAAAAGGAATGAGTTATCATTTTGAGACATACTATAAAAACAGAATAAACATGGATTTTAATGAGGTCAAATTTTATGATCTCATAAGCATGTATCTATATACTTACATAATATTATCCAAGTACATGTGTAAAGCTAATTAGACATACTACTTCAGAGATATCTGATTAAGAATTTAATGGGTCACTGAATAAAATTCATGATATGCATACAAAAAACAACACGGATGATTGTATGAATGTAGTGTGACAAACGTAATATGTCAATGATGGAAATCATGAAACATTTCGTTCTTGTCATGTGTTAAAAGCCATTTCTTGCAATTTGATGAATATTAATGACATGAAGTTGGCGACATCATGAAAATGTTCTCATTGTGCACCAACATGACCATACCAGTTGTTGAAATATCGCATTTACAACCTGTTTTAGACAATTTTCCACTCATAAATATTAATGAGGTAACATTGTTGTTGCAAGAACATGTACATACTATGTAGTTTCAGCACCGTACTAAGTGTGAACTAAATCAGAAAAACTCCTCATATTCAAATCTTTCTTTCTGCTACATTAATTCAAAATCAAGTTACCTGCAACTGAATACTAATCTGGAAAAGATTCTTCCTTAACTTCCCATATTTTGCTTCTATTTCCAGATTGACAGTATCTTCGATCCCTTTATACTGAAGATGGAATTCTATCTTGTGTCTGTTCTTTAACCATAGGGTTTCCATGGCAACATCCTTTGAAAGAGAGTAATCAAAAGTTGACATTTAAGTAGTTAAATTAAATATGCTGAAAGTCCAAGGATTACAGGTTCCAGTCCTGCACGGAGTTTTAATCTGTGACCTTGGGCAAGGCTTTTGAGCTAAACAGCCCCTCTTCACCCAGATGTATAAATTTAAACCTACGAGGTAACTTTTACCGTACTCTGATACCCTCATTGAGGATCATTAAAAATTGAGAAAGGAAGAGTTTCAATATTACAAATGAAATGTTGATTTGTAATCAATGTAGTAAAACAGTTTACAATATAACAACATATGCTGGCATTATTACATACTACTCAACAGGTGCATAAAACTATTCTTCCAACAAATAGAAATTACCTGTGGAACAGGAATTACCTGCTTTCTTTACATGTTGATAAAAATAAATAAGAATATTTGACAGACATTACTAACCACTTTTCTTGGGTTACACTGTGAGGAACTGGAGTTAGTGCTAACATGTAAAGTTGAAGTCATAGACTTGAGTTGAACAGAGACAGGATCATTAATTATGGATCCCTTCTGCTGATAGATTTCTTCATTGATAAGGCTCTGTTAAAATAGAAATGAAACAATATTACATAATAATTAATGTTTATTTAAACATTACCATCAATGCATACTCTGCTTACTTGTCCAATAGATGATCAGGAAGCAATAACAGCTCCCTAGTATGACCCTCTCATTAACTGTTGTGACCATTCATTGGTAAAACAAGCATAATTATCTGATATATGGAGTGCAATGAGGTCTACCTCTCTGTACAGATTTTCTGTCCAATTTCTTTTATGGGTGATTAACTGGACCAACTAATGTGTTATCAAACACTGAGCTATGTTTTACAACACAAGCCTGTGACTTGAATCCCCACGTAATGAGGGAAATATAAACTGAAAGCAGGGAGCTTTTATTATTATTATTATTATACATTGTACATTATACATTACACATTATTATTATTATTATTATGAATATTATAATTATACATATTTACTATATTATTATACATACATAATATTATTATTATTATACATAAATTATTATTATACACACATTATTATACATACATATTATTATACATACATACATTATTATTATTATACATATTATTATTATTATACATTGATTGTCTTCAAGATACATTCAATGTCTCAAGGCCTATGTTCTGAAAAATATAAACTCTTCACTGTAATATTGGACAAGGCGTACGTATTCACAAATGCGTCTGTTACAAAAATTGTTATCAGTTGTCAATGACCACAGACAAAAAATATTGAACATGCAATGTTTGTTATAGGACATCTGGTCAGTGTGTTTTGTCGATTACAAGGTTATTTTCGACCATCAATGACCACAGACAGCCTGAACCAGCTAATCTTACATTGAAAAGATTCCACCTTTTGAGTTTAAATGTTGAATTGGAAGCCACCCGAGGTGTAATCCATAAGCCCTTGCAGGTTTCTTCCAAATGTGTGGTCACTTAAGTGACGTAAAAGTAACTGCTGATTATTATTAAGTAACTTTGACATCAATTAAGTTTGAATTAAGGCAAATAACTAGAATCTGTGAGATAATTTGCAATACCACTTGAAGTGAAAAGAACTACTACTTACTTTATGTTCCAGTGAGTCATCATTATGAAACCAAATATGAATTGTCAATTGATTCCCCGAAACAGAAACTCTGTTTACAATCGGTAACACGCATACACGCTTCAACATCTTGGGTATGAAAGGGACGTGAAGACCAATGAGACATGGTTTCTCAGCTTCAACTGCAAAGTGCTGACTATTCATAGAGCAGCTGAGGTGTTTCCTTTCTTGGCTCCATTTGATAATTTTATCTAAAGGAGATTAAAAAAAAGCTATTTTGCGAGTTAAGTATTTATAACATGGTGAAAGGTAGAACACCAAGCCTAAAATATACCATAGATGATTTTAAAGAGACAGTCATGTGTCAGAAAATGCAACACTGCATAAAAAGAACATCAAAACAGTACAAATTTGTTTTTAACTCAATTTTTTTTTTTTTTTTTTTAATGTATAATTGCAAGATTGCCAGATAAATTGTGTTGCTAACTACAGCTTCCCATAGCTTGGAGAACTTTCGCCCCTTCAATTATCTTGTTTAATTCTACCTAAAGATGGAACAAATGATTGAGGTCAACCGGTCAATGTACTACTGAGAAGAGGAGTGTTCCTGGAACAACGTGTCGGCTTTGTGATTCCTTGTCATACAATTTGCTAAAAATTCCACATACCTACCAGACTAAGGCAGAGCAAGTGAGTTAAATTTGTTTATAAATTAAGTGAAAGCCAGAAAAGAAATCATAGCATCAGAGATCTCCCATATTAATTGTAGCTTTGATTTTAGAGTAATCATGTTAACAAGGTTTTCAGATTTTGACAGCTGTTGATTTAATGTGACTTTGACCTCTACCAATTTCAATAGGGTTCATACACTCACCAAGCTAGTCTACATATTATGTATGAAGTTCAAGAAAGATGTACTTTTTGAGATATCATGTTTACAAGGTTTTCAGACTCTGACCTTTCACCTTTACAATTTCAAAAGGTTCTTGTACTCACCTAGCTGGATGTATATACCAGGTGTGAAGTACAACAAAAATGTACTCTTTGAGATAGCACCTTCACAGAATAGAATAGGGTTCTTGTTCTTAATAAGACAGATCCACATACCAAGTATGAAGTTCATCAACCATGAAATTTGTGAGTTACAGTGTTTACAAGCAAGTGTCACACAAACAAGCCATCACCATTGCATAGATTCCTTTTATTTGCAGCAAGGAATCAAACATGATTTGGTGGGACAATGTATGTATGTATGTATATTAGATCCTCCTGCAAGCAGGAACTCGCGAAGAAGCCGCATTGGCTTATCAAAGCCGCAAGCTGACTGAAGTCAGTCTCTTACATTCATATTTAACGTCCATGATTATGAATTGTTTATTGTTAACAACTCTGTAACTGGACGACATACGTTAATCTGGGAGTGACTCGAACCTCCCTCCCTCTTGAGAAAATGATGTTAACATTACACAGAACCGGACACCCAGAAGGCTCAGTGATTTTCTTGCCAATATAGCGCTCTTGTACTAAGGTGCTTTCACAAATCAGGTGCTACTTTCATCCCAGCTTTAATTTTGCAGTTTTTCAGGTTTAGAATCTAATAGTGTAGATACAGTACTGCATTTTCCAAAGTAGGAGTTTATTCAATATGCAAGCGGTTGTACAAGTGGTCAGCCATACAGTGAAGCAAGCATAAACAGTACATCGGGGTGACATACAAACACACTAAACTCATGTACATACCTCTGTTGATACAACAAATTTAAGTAACTAAATATAATGATCAATGGACTAATAAACACAATGCAAAAGAAACAGCAACACACCTGTTTGTAATACACCAGAGTAAACATCAAGACCCGTCTGGTCAGCTGGAGTAAAAGCACAGTGTGGAATAATCAAAGTGACAGCCTTGTGTAAAGTAAGGCTTTCTGGACCAACTTTCACAAAAGGGGTCAATCTTAGACTCTTCTTTGGGAAAGGTCCATTGATGGCAGGTTCAGTAGAAACCCACAGACTAACAATCCTTCCAGTGTGTAGTGCCCCAGCTGGTATAATGAGAATAACACCTGCGATAAACATCTCTCCTCCACGATGATCAAAGTACTGCTCTTTATAAAGATTAGATCCTGGGAACAAAGGAAGTCTCTCTGGAAGAGAAAAGTAATATATTTCAAGGATTTTGACATCTCAATAAAAAATATGTTAATGCATAAACTGTTTCAACACATATTATGAAAATAGTCTCTTTACCAAGAAACTGTTTTACTTTCTACTTGTACAAACAAAATAATTAAGAATGATCATAAATTTAAATTTTCGACATGAACATTAGACATGAAATGTTTGACCTGATTAATGAAAACAGATATAGAAGAGAAGAGGTCACTTGACAGTAACAAGAATTAGGTTTATTTGGTCATATCATGTTCCTTTTATGTAGCTATTTTGTGATTAATTTTCCTACTAAAATAAATCAAAATACTTTTTCATAAACAGTGAAACAGCAAGGGCTTGAAATGTGGTCCTAGAATATCATATGAGATTGAGGTTAATTATATGAAAAAGAAATGTAAAAGAAATATCCATGTAGCTGAATATATAGGGTTACTTTACCATGCTCTTCCTTTGCTAGTAGCAATATCCGTCTTCCCAAGTCCAGTTTTCCGTTAGACAATTTCAAGGCTCTTTGGACATCCAGTCTCTTGTAACCCTCTTTTATCAAAATTGTGAAATTTACCGACGATTTTGATTCGCTTTTTGAGATTAATTCCTGTTTCTCTGGAATTTTTACCTGAAACAATGTTGAAATATTACAATTTGTTTATCAAATCTACATCTTTGATCATACTTTCATCATGATGTACAACTAATGACTGCATTTGATTTGGCTTCAGTGAATATTCTACACAGACTTCCTATGCACTTGATCTCTACAAACATAACTTTATGTAAGCAAAAATATTCAGTTAAATGCTGTTTCTTTTACCAGTAAAAGGAAGACTTTTTAGTAAGGGAGTATTAATTCATTTCTGTTTTGTGACTTGCATGACAGCAAAAGGCTACTTTTCACATCAGAAAATAAAGGACTAAACCATTTTAAGATCCTGATGTTATGCAAAGTAACCATTGTTTGGATTCAAGCTTAAAATTTCATAGTTTTGACAAGTTTTTACAAAGCACGAACCATTTTGTTATCATCTTTTTCCTCTTCGTTTTCCTTTCCATTCTTCTCCTGTGATGTATCGATGTATTCCAGCACCAGTCTTGCCACCTTATTAAAGTAAATAGCTTTCAATCCTTCATACATTCCAATCATTCTGTTTGGCATGATGAGTTCTCTTTCATCCAATATTTTCATCAGCATCTTTCCAGATTCTGCTGCTTCCTGAATTGTATCATTTTCTGCTGGCTTCAGCTCAAAATATACGCCTAGCTTTGCACAATGATGTTTATCCAGAAGCTTGGCAACATCTTCTCTCAACTTTTCGTATTTGTGTAAGCCTGAAAGTGAGGACATAACATCCACTTGACATTCAAAGTAATATAACAAGGACTAGATATCACATGTAGTAATAAGAGCACCTGAAGCACATGCTAATTGAGTGGCAGTTGTGAACAATGTTCACAGCTAACATGCACAAGTACACAACAGGCCCACAAGAAGCATGCAACCTGTGTCGAGAACGTTGGTATGCAAGTCAACCTCTGGTGCATGCACACAATAAATTATTGGTTTTATACTGTCCACAACTAGCATGCAACTTTTCTATTTGAAGCACTTGTCTTGTGCATAAATAATGGTCTGGTATACAGCTTCAACTTCAAGGTTGCTTTGAGCTACCAAGTAGGAAGTGAGCATACTAACTAAAAATGGAATCGTGCAAATTGGACTTAGAAATGTTTTGGGTTCAGCAGTTTGATAAAAATTTCTTTCCATCAGATATGTTTATGTTGATGAAATGTTTCCCAATAACCTAAGTTAACGTAAGTAACATTTGGTGTGTCTACTGCTAAAACCAAATGCTATTACTTTTCACCTCTACTTAGACACTCACATGGGTCCTGTATTCTCCTGGGTTCTGTATGTTTGCTTACTTTTTCATCTCCACTAATACACACTTATCTGGTGTATGTCTAGGATAATGAGCATTCATTTTTCTACTTCTAACTTCACTTAGATGCAGGTCAGGGTGGACTTTTAAAACTAGCTAAGTCCACCCATTTGTTCCACTTCCACATAAAAACTCACCTGGGCGCAGAATTTCCTGGCTTTCTGGAGATAAGAGAATGTTTTTCACCTGAATGAAAAGAGAATTTTAACAAAAATTATATGACTAATGAAAACTTTAAATGTAAGAATATTTAACATACAATTATGCAGGCTATCATCACACCCCTGTGAATGACCAGGTTTAAAATAGGAATGTAATGTAGAAGAAAGGGCTGTAACAGACATGGAGCTACACATAATAAATGTGTGAAATCCAAAAAGAACAAGAGCCCAAGGGCACTGTGGTTCCTTGCTTTGGGTATATGACAATACACATAATATTATCAAGCAAGATTGGGCTCAAATAGTCCAAGTAATTGTGGTCCTACATGTTCCCATAAAGTAACCAACACTATAGCCAACACGTTTGTGATCACAAAATGTAATCGGATTTTGGATCAAAAGGCACTTTTGAGATCTAAATATGGCGTCGAAAATGTAAGAAATATAAGAGACCTACAAGCGTGTCAACAGATATGATAACATTAGTGACCTCAGATGACATGACCTTTAAGTTTCAAAATGTTCCACCACCCCGTTCACAACTTGTCCCAAAATATCAACCATGTCACACCTTGGCATTGAGATTTAATTGCATTAAATTAAAAAAAATTAACTTTGAACTTGTATACATAACTTCACACACAAAGGTCACCCGAAGGTCAACCAATTGACATTTTTTGAAGGTGAGACCTAAATAGAGCATGACTGTAAAAATTCAAACATTTTTTCTTGCCCATTTTCTCCCCCCCCCCAAAAAATACTACTTTTTTAACATTAGCTGACCTTTGGTGACGTTGGACCACATGACCGTTAAGTTTGAAAATATTCCCCTATACCATTTGCAACTTGTCCAAAAAAATAAACCTGGTCACACCTTGGCACTGGGAGTTATTGCATTAAATGTCTGAAAATTAACTTTGACCTCATATAACTTCGCACACGAAGGTCACATGGGGGTCAACCCATTGACATTTATGATCAGAAGGTACCTTTAACATCTGAAAATAGCATCGAAACTGTAAAAATCCACAAAACACGAAAAGATCACCAGAGGTCAAATTGAGGTCAAGGGTCACCCAGATGCGGGTCGACAATTGGATTACATTGAAGCAACTCCCAACCCTAACGGACAATTTGTTCTCAAGTTATCGCAAAAATACTAGTTTTTTTATCATTAATTGACCTTTGGTGACCTCGGATCACCTGATCCTTAAGTTTGAAAATATTCCCCTATACCATTTGCAACTTGTCTAAAAATATCAACTGTGTAACACCTCGGCACTGGGAGTTATTGCATTAAATGTCTGAAAATTAACTTTGGCCTCATATAACTTCCCACACGAAGGTCACATGGGGGTCAACCCATTGACATTTATGATCAGAAGGTACCTTTAACATCTGAAAATAGCATCGAAACTGTAAAAATCTACACAACACGAAAAGGTCACCAGAGGTCAAATTGAGGTCAAGGGTCACCCAGATGCGGGTCGACAATTGGATTACATTGAAGCAACTCCCAACCCTAACAGACAATTTGTTCTCAAGTTATCGCAAAAATACTAGTTTTTTATCATTAATTGACCTTTGGTGACCTCGGATCACATGACCCTTAAGTTTGAAAATATTCCCCTATACCATTTGCAACTTGTCTCAAAATATCAACTGTGTAACACCTTGGCACTGGGAGTTATTACACTAAATGTCTGAAAATTAACTTTGACCTCATATAACTTAACATACAAAGGTCACCTTGGGTCAACTTATTGACATTTTTGATTGATGAGACCTAAATTTGAGCATCAAACTATACAAATTCAAACATTTTTTCTTTGCCCATTTTCTGCCCCAAAAATACTAGTTTTTTAACATTAATTGACCTTTGGTGACCTCGGATCACATGACCGTTAAGTTTGAAAATATTTCCCTATACCATTTGCAACTTGTCCAAAAATATCAACCATGTCACACCTTTGAACTGGGAGTTGTTGCATTAATTGTCTGAAAATTAACTTTGACCTCGTATAACTTTGCACACGAAGGTCACACGGGTGTCAACCAATTGACATTTTTGATCGGAAGGTACCTTTGATATCCAAATCTAGCATCAAAACCAAACATTTCCTTTTTTGCTCGTTTCCTCCCAAAATAAGCACATTTTTTCTAATGTGACCTTTGACCTTTTGACCTTGGTTTCAGATGTAGTTTAATCTCCTGATTCCAAAAAACAAAACGACAAGTCTGTACAACCATCCTAACTCTGACTGAAAAACTTTGACCCCATATAACTTCGCACATAAAGGTCACACGGGGTCAACCTATTGACATTTATGATCAGAAGGTACCTTTGACATCTGAAAATAGCATCGAAACTGTAAAAATCCCCCAAAACACGTAAAGGTCACCAGAGGTCAAATTGAGGTCAAGGGTCACCCAGATGCGGGTCGAAAATTGAATAACATTGAAGCAACTCCCAACCCTAACGGACATTTCGTTCTCAAGTTATCGCAAAAATACTAGTTTTTTATCATTAATTGACCTTTGGTGACCTCGGATCACATGACCGTTAAGTTTGAAAATGCTCCCCTAACCAGTTCACAACTTGTCCCAAAATATCAATCTTGTCACACATTGGCACTGGGAGTTATTGCAGTTTTAATATTTTCGGTTTTTGGACCATAACTGACCTTTGGTGACCTTTGTGGGCACCAGAAACAATAGGGCACACCTTCTCCATATGGCGGATCTATAGTCCAAGTTTGGCCTCAATCCAACATTCCCTTATTGAGATAGAGCGTACCCAAGCAAGTGTCACAGACACACACACACACATACACACATACACACACACGCCAACCTGACTGCATAGGTTCCTTTTGCTAAAGCAAGGAACCAAAAAGGAAAGGAAATGTTAATGACAACATACCTATTATTTATGCAATATTCATTTATTGGAACCTAAGGTACACGCAAAACAAACTATGCCATAACTGTTGACCTATGTATGGAATTATACACACAGGTCAGTTTTACGTTACTCCTTATTTACGAAGCAACACGGAAGAAATTGTATAAAAATTGGACAACGAAATGAAAATAAGAAACGTAGGAATACCAGGTTCACTGGAGTGACTGAAAACTTAAGAATACATGAATAAAAGACTGCTGTAATTAAATTAAATTATCCTCCACAATACATATTTCGAAGAAAAGCATCCATGACAGAACATGCCAACAAATAACTATAATTCAGTCACAGCACTAACATTATTTAATCTGCCTGCACACAGCTGCAAGACTTCCAACAGACAGGACGTTACTTAGCAGATGGGAGAAGATGCTGCTTAATATTATGTAATGAAGAGACATATGAGAACACAAACAGGTGGAAGATAATCAACAGAGATAACTCACCTTTGATTGGAGGATAAGGGCTGTCTGGTTCATTTCGTTTTGAAATACTTTTAACTTCACATCAACCATGTCAGTGTCTCCATTTTTGTCCCTTGTAAGTCTGAACTGATGAGAGACTCTACTGGCAGCACAGAGGTAATCAATGTCTACATGCTAAAAGATAAAAGATGTTGAAGATCAATGTACTTAAGATGAGAATGTTATGCTAGGTACCACATATAACAAGTAAGGAAAAGCTGGTAAGGAGCCAAGAAATCCATAGGCAGCTGGTGAAGATTATACTTTCCTATTGTAATAAGAACTCCATGACTTTATTTACAGTAGGTTAAGATTGTTCCAATGGGTAGGAACCATAAAAAAACATATTCGAACCATGGGTATTTGTGTTATTGTGGATAAACACCGGCTTATTACAATCATTCTGTTTGATGAATGTTCAGAGACTTAATAGGCATGCATGCAATTGTCTCAATCATTCACGCTCTCAGGACATCAGCTTATTAAATCAACATCCCAATCCAAGAACTGAGAGAGTGCCACAATATCTGAACACTGCCTCAAATACAAATGGAGGTGAATTATAGACACCAAAAGTAAAGCCACGGTGAATGAAGCTATTCGCAATACCGTACAAAAGAACATATGACCAAACTTCACTTCCTTATTCACACACCAGGAATACCAACCAGCACAGATACTGCTCAACAACACTGCACTGCAGAAGGTTGCCTATATTGTGGTTCATGCTGGGATTTTGAGCCAGAAACCACATAGTTGTAGGGTGACACTCTTAAATGCTACACAATTTGATCCACTTAAAGTAACCAATCCTTAACTACAAGTCTTGTAATGTTAAAAGAAAAACTTCAATAGCATTGGCAATTACAAACCTTTGTTGATTCTTCCTTCGTCAGATGGTAGCCACCACCGGGTGATGACATGATCAGATCAATGTAAGAAACATGGTATCTGCCGTCATTCAATGTCCGGGTAATTTGAAATGTTGTATAGTTTCCTAGACACAGTTTGGGATGGTGGTCCTCTAACAGCAACTGAAACATAAGAACATGAAGATGTCAATTGCTGAGAAACACACAGAGAGTTGATTATACAATTTTGTGTGCCTTCACTCTGTGCAGAGAGATCAATACTGCTATAGCAAGTAACATCATCTTTGTTTCCATGATTTGCTAACATTAAATGTTGCTTGTTTCTTCAGATCCTCCCACCCTCTTAATCCTTGTTGTGAGTCACAATAAAAATTTGGGCCATATGAATATTTTTGAGGGGGAACCACATATTTTGTAAGAAAATTACATTTTGACAGAAAAAATAAAATGCTGATAGTCTATAAGACTATCAGCATTCTTCCTCTATGACTATTTTTTGACAGAAACATGCTTTATGTCAATGCTAAGTTAAAATATTTTCATTTCAAATGTAACATATTTTTCTTTCTGATGTGCTACGATGAATCAATCAATTATGTCTCACAAATGCACCATACCAAATCACTTCATAATTTGCCAGTGAAGCATGAAAAAAGTCACTATACAAAGAAAGTAACATCACAAATCACAATATAAACCAGAACTGACCTCTAAGCTACTACAGATATCACCATGGTAACAAGAGAATATCCTCACCTTGTACTCTTCATCACTGTCCTTACAGAAACAAACAGTTATTAAGACATCATCTTTGGCATCAAGTATCCCATCAATAAATGGAACAATACGGAATATATGCTTCTGTTCTGTTTCTTGGTTGACTAAATTAACAAAGACGTAGCTC
This sequence comes from Apostichopus japonicus, assembly GCF_037975245.1. Lineage (NCBI taxonomy): Eukaryota > Metazoa > Echinodermata > Holothuroidea > Aspidochirotida > Stichopodidae > Apostichopus > Apostichopus japonicus. Next base: position 3,964,511 of record NC_092579.1, read on the forward strand.
AGGATGGTTATATCAAGATAGATCTTCTCCGGGTCTAGCTTCCGATCAATAGATTTCTCTTCAGTCCAAGTTATTTCACCTATAATAAGTAATATTATAAAAAGTATAGTATTGAGTTAACTTAACAAGAGCCCAAGGGCACTGTGGTTCCTTGCTTGGGGTATATGACAATACACATAATATTATCAAGCAAGATTGGGCTCTAATAGTCCAAGTAATTGTGGTCCTACATGTACCCATAAAGTAACCAACACTATAGCCAACACTTTTGTGATCACAAAATGTGATCGGATTTTTTATCAAAAGGCACTTTTGAGATCTGAATATGGTGTCAAAAATGTAAGAAATTTAAGGTCACCTACAAGCGGGTCAACAGATATGATAACATTGGTGACCTCAGATGACATGACCTTTAAGTTTGAAAATGTCCACCACCCCATTTACAACTTGTCCCAAAATATCAACCGTGTCACACCTTGGCATTGGGATTTAATTGCATTAAATGTCTAAAAATTAACTTTGAACTTGTATACATAACTTTTGCAACTACTCCAAAAATATCAACCGTGCCACACCTTGGAACTGAGAGTTATTGCATTAAATGTCTGAAAATTAACTTTGACCCCATATAACGTAACATACAAAGGTCACATGGGTGTCAACCCATTGACATTTTTGATCGGAAGGTACCTTTGATATCCAAATCTAGCATCAAAACTGAACATTTTCCTTTTTGCTCGTTTCCTCCCAAAACAAGCACATTTTTTCTAATGTGACCTTTGACCTTGGTTTCAGATGTAGTTTACTCTCCTGATTCCAAAAAATAAAACGACAAGTCTGTACAACCATCCTAACTCCGACCAAAAAACTTTGACCCCATACAATTTCGCACATAAAGGTCACATGGGGTCAACCTATTGACATTTATGATCAGAAGTCACCTTTGACATCTGAAAATAGCATCAAAACTGTAAAAATCCCCCAAATCACGTAAAGGTCACCAGAGGTCAAATTGAGGTCAAGGGTCATATAGATGCGGGTCGACAATTGGAATACATTGAGGCAACTCCCAACCCTAACGGACAATTCGTTCTCAAGTTATCGCAAAAATAGTTGTTTTTTATCATTAACTGACCTTTGTTGACCTTGGATCACATGAATGTTAAGTTTCAAGATGTTCCCCTAACCAGTTCACAACTTGTCCCAAAATATCAACCCTGTCGCACATTGGCACTGGGAGTTATTGCAGCTTTAATATTTTCGGTTTTTGGCCTCTAACTGACCTTTGGTGACCTTCACAGGCACCAAAAACAATAGGGCACACCTTCTCACTATGGCAGATCTACAAACCAAGTTTGAGTTCAGTCCAACTTTCCCTTGTTGAGTTACAGCGTACCCAAGCAAGTGTCACAGACGCACACACATACACACACACACACCCACACACATGTTTGCATTACATTCAGACCGAGGACCCCATTGTATTTTCCATTGTTCAAATCCACGTACCGTAACATTAACAATACCCCATACAATAGAATTCTTCCGAGGACGTGGTGATTCTTTAGAAATCACAACCAAGGACCTGAAATTCGTTTGTTCAAGTCCTCGGTCAGATAGCAATACAAACGCACACACACACACACGCCAACCTGACTACATAGGTTCCTTTTGCTAAAGCAAGGAACCAAAAACAGTATATATCAAGAGCCTATTAGATAAGATATATATATAGAATTCAACAGAACTGATTCTCAGCATATAACTCATTGTACTTCTCCCGGTGCATTAGTCAATTGCATTTTAAAGTGCTTATTGGTTACCATCTTTACCTTCTTGTAAATTTTCTTTGTCTTTCAGACCAGTGAAGATGTTAACATCGTGTCGATCTGGGTCAGGGATAATAGCCGAGTGAGGAATAGTCAGCTGGGCTGGCTTGTCGAGGGTCAGCCCTTCTGGCTCTAGTTTTATCAGAGGTGTCATTCTGCCCCTACGAGCACTGCCAGGGAGGTGTATGGTGGGATCATAGATCACTTTAACAGCAATTACATGATCAGAGGATAAAGCGCCTTCAGGAATAGTCAGATGTACCCCCATGATGCTAATAGTTCCACCTTCATACGTGATCCTGTGTTCAATGTATGAATGATGGTGCCTCATTTCAAGTATTTGTGAATCTTTCCTTTGTTTTGGTAGGTCTTCTCTCTCCATCAAACTTTCCTTACTATGGTCATGATCATCCTCTCTTTCATCAGAACCTTGTGATGGAGTTGATTCATCATCAGGGTCAAATTTGACTTTTTCAACTGAAAATAGAATAATGGAAACACAAACACCATTAAATGAAGCTTTTACATCTAAAAATCAAAACTGCCATATTGAGCCACATTCGTCCCGAATCAGAGAATAATTAAGTGTTCAAATTTTGCCTAGACTTTTGTCTTCTATAAGTACTATGGACAAATTAAATTATTCCCTGCTAATTTAAAGTTCATCATTAGAAATGCATAGCAATTGATTTATAAAAGAGGTATTATTGATGGCATCATAAAATAAAATGCAATAAATATGTAATACAAAATAACAAATTGCCTGAAAGCCAAATATTAACCCCTGACTCACACACATTTCTAGAGTTTGTATTGTACTGTATTAGTTTGATTTCATCTATTCTGATTACATACATATTTATTCATTCTTACCAGGCCAGTCAAGGAGTTTCGGTACTTGGTTTTCTTCAAACTGAAAGGGGTCAACTTTAGACTGATATGGAGCTAAGTGATATTCATTTGTTCGGTTTAGCTGAATATAAACCAAACCCTTCTGTAGGTTAGTGACATCATACATATTGATGATGTTTCTTGTCTTCATGAAGTTAATCAGAGTGATTCCTGGCGTCTCTATCAGAGAAACCCGGCGTAGCATATCAGTTTCTGCTGGTGGTAGACGGAACAGAGTTGCTAATTTAAGAGTGCTGTCTAGAGTAAGATCTTGGGCAACGTTGACCATTAATCTGCCGTAATCAGCTGAAAAATAAATAAAAATAACCAAAAATATAGTTCAGGATCTCACTCGACACAACGAACCAACTGATAAAACGGATTGATAAATAATGGATGACATCATATTTTCCTATTTATCACAAGTTTGGTGATTAGATTGCTTTCTATGTATTTATATATATATCAACAAAATACATTTCTTTAAAATCAGTAAATTTTCTTTCTGTGGAATCTGAATAAAAATTTATTCCTAATCACCTATTCAGTCAAGTTGGCGTGTGTGTGTGCGTGGGCGTATGTGCTTTCATTTTCTATTCTGATTGAGGACTTGGAAAAACGAATTCCAGGTTCTCGGATGTGACTTCTAAAGTATCACTATGCCTTTGCAAGAATTCTATAGTTAAGTGGTACTATTAAAGTTAGGGTACGTACAATGAGGTCCTTGGACTGAATGTAAAACACAGCTGTGCGTGTGTGCGTGGGTGTGTGTGTGTGTGTGTGTGTGTGTGTGTGTGTGTGTGTGTGTATATGACGCCCTAGCTTGAACACATTATATCTCAAGATGGGTAATCTCCGCATAATTAGTACAAGAACCCTTTTGTTTTGGGTGAAGGTCAGCAGATGTAAAAGCATGGAAATCTCAAAGCGCTGTATCTCCAGGACAAGAACATCAAAGGAGCTCATAAATCCAAGGTAGGAAAGCCATATGTAATGTAAGGTTTATATACTATATATCCAAATGACAGATAGGAAATTGTATTGTAATATTATGCATGTTACTTCCCTATGAAAAGTACAAAAACCCTATTGTTTTGGGTGGAGGTCAAAGGTCATTTGCAGTTAGCAGAGGGAAAAATGTGAAAATCACAAAAATGCTGTATCTCCAGAACCTGAACATCAATGGAGGTCACATATGCATTGTATTCATGATCGCCTTATATAGTGTAAAGTTTTTGCACAATTTGGTGTAGGTCAAAGTTCATTTAAGGTCACCAGGGGTCAAAATTGATATATCTCCAGATGGGAAACTTCATTGGCTCTCATATTTGTCATGTGGCTTCCCTATATTGAGTACAAGACCCCTATTGTTTTGGTGTCATCATAGGTCACACTCTGTAAAGCCTTATAAACACAAACCTTGTAAACAGGACATCCCATTATAGGTTACATCACATGGCTCATAATTTGCATGGGTGTTTCTTACAGTGAGTACAAGAACCCTATTGTTTTGGGTGAACATCAAAGGTCTTGGGGTCAGCAGAGGTCCAGATGTCAAAATATCAAATGGATCACATCAGGTTAAGTATTAAAAATGTAAAGTCAGCTCTTTGTTGTTTGAGTGAGCATGCAAAATAAATTATCTACAACAAACAATGTCCCTAGAGCTGTCTTTCTTTCTTCATTATGGTAGTATGTCACATGATTCTCTGTCATCAAACCGTGTAAGCACTGACTCTATTTAGATTTATACTGCTCTCCATTTCCAGTATAACAGGGTTATTAGCGTGCAAATACTCTTGTGCTACATATGCATCTAATAATGTAAGTAACTGCTTGGTGGGTTTCCCTCTGGTTAAAATACTGTTAATGTAACGGCTCATCTACACAACAAGCATCAGTACTACCATAGCAACTTTAACTGTCGCTGTTTTAAAACATAGCAAAGGCCATTCCATGATATTGAAAAATGATTTAAACTCATAATATACTCTTCAGATTTTAGGGAGGTGTGATCTACCTCACTCGATGACATGAGAGTAGTTCATATTATAAGGCGAAACTAGGTAAGGCTTTTATTTTCTACATAGTTCACAAGAAATACATAGGAGGTGTTGATATGCTTTTATGTTATTTGCTTGTTGACCCCAGTAAACTTTGTCACAAATTGAATGAGTTTCTTATCCCAAAGAATGCCACTACAACAGACACTGATGGTGCAATGAATATTAATTGCTTTGGATGAAGACAATGTTAAAATTTATTTTCTCTGTGTTAGAAAATGCTTGATCTGCATTTGTGAGGCCATGTATTAAGGCAATTAGATTTGCTTTGCTATTAAAGGAACAGCGAATTCTGTCGCCTGCTACTTATGTCAATCTACACTACGCATGCACTGTCCTGGTATGCTGTATGTATTTCACATGCAGTCCAATCTTTTTAAAGGAACTAGCAACTCTGCAATTGCAAAATTGCAGTAAACATTGATACGTGCATCACTTAGCTAAAATTCTGTAGAAGGGATACATCAAGACAAGGTGTAGGATCGAAGTTTAGTGCTACCGTGGAGCACATCATATGACCCTCCATGGTTATTATCTTTATTTTTCACACATCTCTTAATTGACATACTCAAGCTTGTCTAGTCTCCTGGTTAAATGTGTCTATGATCGATTCCCAAATGACCTTAGTTAAATTGCTAGAAATATGTTTCAGATATAGAAACGATACCTAGATGTGTTAGCTTGCTTGTATTAGATAGTGATTACATGACTACCACAGGGGTATGCTAGTTTGTTTGTATTAGATTGTATTAGATAGTGATCACATGACTACAAGAGGGGTATGTTAGTTTGTTTGTATTAGATAGTGATCACATGACTAGCAGAGGTGTTTGTTAGTTTTTTTGTATGAGATAGTGATCACATGACTAGCAGGGGTGTTTGTTAGTTTGTTTGTATTAATAGTGATCACATGACTACCGAAGGGGTATGTGCTTTTCTGTACACCATGTCCTTTCACAAAGTGTTGTTCTGAAACCAAAAGCTTATTATTGACCACATTCTTAACTAGAAAGATAGGTTTTCAGAAATTAAATTCTGCTAGCCTTTAACAACCATTGACTTGAAGCAACTTAGAAGTCGCTCCTGAAAAGAAAAAAAAATATCCAGCTATGTGCTTTTAAGGTTTAAACAATTATCCCTTTGCTGAGCTCAAATGACCTTTGACCTTCAAAAATAATTACTGGGCTCTTGAACTCATTCTAGGAAAGTCATATGTCACTATGACATATGATCAGACTGCTTATCTTATGATGCCATATTTTCCAGAATGTAACTTCTACTGAACCTAAATGAACTGTACCTTCCACCAAAACAAAAGGGTTTGTGCTAATTATAGATAAGTCATAGCTATATACCAGCTACTGCAGTTTTCTATCTGGTAATATTGTTTTTCAATAGTGTTGATATTTTCATACCTGGTGACCTTTAATGCATTCTGACCAACATCAAAATGTGTACAACTATAAAATACACAAGGCTACCATACCATGCACATATGAGCTCATTTTATGGTTCTGGAGAAAGAGCACTTTTGATATATTCACATTTTGCCCTCTACTGACCCCAAATGACCTTTCACCTCCACCACAAACGATAGGTTTTGCTGAACTATTTACAATAAATCCAGAAGCCACATATAAGAATTGAACACGCTACCTTCAGTGAGATATCATGTTTACAAGATTGTCACTCTAGTCTCCCTCTGTTGACCTCAAATGACCTTTTACATTCACGAAATACGTTACAGATCGTCTGCTCACCAACTGTAAGCTACACGCCAAGTTTCAACTACCTAAAACTTCAACTTCTTGAGGTGTTGTGCAAACAATGCTTTCAGAATTTGACCTCAAATGACCTTTCACCAATACCAACAACTACCCGGCCCAAACCAGTTCTATCTAAGGGGAACCTACATACCAAATATGAAATATACCCCAGTTATCCTTCTGCAGTTAAAGCTATTACGAGCAAGTGTCACATACACACACATAATACACAAGCCATCACCATCGCATAGATTCCTTCTGCCCTCGGCAAGGAATAAAGATGATTTTAACCTGTTTCCATGATACTTCAGGCTTTATTTACACCTCTGACGAGCTCACTTGACTTTTCATATCTTAATATAATTGATAGTTTGACAATCCATCCTACACTACTTAAATTGACTCAAGTCAACACCCCTCCTCCCAACCCCCCCCCCCCCCTTCTACAATCTCCCCTGACAGCTTTGAAAAGCTGCAGGTAGGACTATTAAAGGATAAACAGACTTTACAGAAGGAAACATTAGACTGTCTGGAAATTTACAACAAACAGCAGCAATGATCTTTTCATTGTGATCCTACCTGCCAAAGTTGATTCCTGTGATATGTCTAGAGTTTCACGTTCTTTAAGTGGGGTTTCTTCGACCTGCAAAATAAACAAAATAGGAAAGATGTCTTATTTGGTGTACTGACACATTACAAAAAGAACCACATCACCTGTCAAGTTACACCGATTAGGTCTTTAGCTGATAAAAGCAACTGGTTTTACCATCTATCGGTGAATGTACTCATTACTCACTTCAAACTACTTGTAATCAAATGTAGCATGACTTTGAACATTTGGTTTTAACTCATTGAACTATTTCTGTAAAGCTCAAGATTATGTTGTTCCTTGCAACACCTTTAACAGTTGAACGTTTGATCATAAATTCAACACAGTAATGGTCTGCTCATAATATTTTGCTAACTTTACAAACACACACTTCTCTTGCTACTGATGGTATACTGTCTACAGATACACACTGTTCTATATTAATTATTCACTTACTATATACTTATTACTTAATCATATTTACCAATTGTTGCTGATTCAAGGCTTCCCTAGTCTGCTTCAGGACCTCTTGTAAAGCCATGGATTCTTTGGCATATTCCAGTTGAGACTTCACAAGTTCTTCTTTTGTAGCTCTCAGACTTGATTTAGCCTCTTCATGCTCCTGTCATGTAAACAACACAGTGAATGAGACAAGAAGGATGCACATCCCTCTGGTAACTTGCAACAAATTAAAGTTAACCAACAGTGAAGTAGCCTGTGACTGAAGGGAACATTATTCAAGTTGACAAATAACTTCACACTTAGTTTTAGGCAGGCTGATATGATAACCTTTTGACTTTTACTTGAGGGTGTGACGATATTGCAAAATTACTACCTTGCTCAGATAAAATCAAAAGTTTAATTTAGTACTGAAAATTGTGATCTAACCTTCAAAAGGAACTTCCAAGAATGGTGGAACTACTGTTCTAGAAGAAGGAAAGTAGGCCTATCACATTGAAGGACAGGATATCAATTAAATTAATTAATTACATTTTTCAATGTCTTCAACTCGTATTCAGTTGTATTCAATCTATCTCCAAAGTGTTGTCTTTCTTCCTCTGTTGTCTTTAGTCTTCCAGTCAGCTGTTCTCTTTCCTCCTCTGTTGTCTTTAGTCTTCCAGTCAGCTGTTGTCTTTCCTCCTCTGTTGTCTTTAGTCTTCCAGTCAACTGTTGTCTTTCATCCTCTGTTGCCTTCAATGTATCTTTGAATTGTTGTCTTTCCTCCTCTGTTGTCTTTAGTCTTCCAGTCAGCTGTTGTCTTTCTTCCTCTGTTGCCTTCAATGTATCTTTGAATTGCTGTCTTTCCTCCTCTGTTGTCTTTAGTCTTCCAGTCAGCTGTTGTCTTTCTTCCTCTGTTGCCTTCAATGTATCTTTGAATTGCTGTCTTTCCTCCTCTGATGCCTTTAGTCTTCCAGTCAGCTGTTGTTTTTCATCTTCTGATTCACTCAGTTTGTGAGAGAGTTCCTGCCTTTTGTCTTCTAATGCCTTTAGTTGATCCTTTAGTACTTTCTTGGTAAACTTTGAATCTGAAACAAACGTATAAGATGCAAACATGGTTAAATAAACAAAGTTCAATCAATCTTCCAGGAAATTATTGTGACAAACTTGCCAAAACTTAGTGGGATCCCATTTTGGTCCAACTTTAGCAAGTTTTTTGAGGTGACCATGCAAATCTTCACCAGGTGTTGATTTTTGCCCTGCTTCTGAGCAATTGAACAAAGTCAAGCCCTTTCAATGAATCCAATATATCAACGATATAACATTTATACAAAATTTCAAAAGGAAAGCAAATTCCAAATTTTACCAGTCTTGTCTGAACATATCTCAAATGGAACTTTTGAGTATATTCCATAAGTTACAGACTTATGTAAATATTTGACTTTAATGCAAGATCTTGACATTGAATGAACAAGTTTTCTTGCCAACTTATTTATCAGATTATTTGTATCAAATGTTGGTATTATTGGAGCAACCTTCTTCTATCAACCATGGGTTAATTAACTTAAGTTAATACAATGGTATATTACTTCAAATCGCAATTTATTCATTTTGAGGGCAACACATTTGCATGTTTTGCGATTCATAACATACTTAACTTGTTAAGCTCTCTGATATAAACATACCTTGAGCTTGTTGGAAGACAGTCAATACTGCTACCAATTTACTCAGTCCTTTTTCAGAGCATGCTGTCATTAAATGGTTGATGTCATCAAAAGAAACCTTTCCTGCCTCTCTGAGATGTTGGACAAGAGATAAAAAGGTTGTGTCACTCTCAATAATGTCCTTCGATTCCTTAGCTGGAACTCTAAGGTAGTCAAGTAGCTTCTGACAGTCATCTTTCTCAATCAATGACTCTGAGTGGATCAGGAGGTTATCAAAAGTAAAGATGTCACTCTATAACAAAAAGACAACAAAAAGAAAATCAAATAAATATACTGGTGGTAGCAGACTATAAAATAGGTTGAGCTATTGAAACAGCAACAAATTCAAAGGGAGGGATTTATTTTAATATGAAAGTGTGAATAATGTGGCTATGATTTACCTGAGTTCCTTCAACTACAGTATATATATTTAATTCAGATAAATTAAAAGTATTAAAAGCGGACAATTGGTTTGATTGATTTTTAAGACTATACATACTACATTCCTCTATACATGAAGCTGCTTCAGGCAGATCATTGTAGATTGATTCAGGATGCCACCACCTTATAATTAAAGTTTAACAGGCTTAACCTTTTTATTCTCCAAATTTAACCAATAAACACTACATTGTTACCCATGTTTGTGTGGGAATGTGATCATTGACTTAGAACTACTTAAAGTGTCTTCAATTCTGGGCAATGTAGGTGGTCAATAACACAGTTAAACTACATATGCTGCAGCTCTAATGCTTGAAGAATCAAAGTCCATATGCACTGTGAAGTCTTTTCAAGATTGGTGTATACACTAAATCGTATAGTGCAGCTACTACACTATGAGCTATACGCAGCTTCATGACAAAGAATTCATGTGAAACATTTCATTATTGAGACTATATGCAGTTATCAACTATAATGCTAAACCAAGTTTCCTGGGTTACTTAATGAGGTTATTTAGGTAGTATATGGTGTGGACAAATGACATGTATTAAAAACCCTTTTACAGGAAGACTATTGTTCTTACACTGGTTGACAGTTGGTAATGCTTTCTCATGCATGGGTAGCAATGATCAGGGAGTTCCATAACAACTCCCTGCAATGATCATGTTAAATCCATGTGCATATCAATTGCATACATTACACTGCGTGCTTGGTGACAGCTAATGAGTGGGGATCTTCACCACAGTTAATTAGTGTATTGGGTATTTAGACAATTAAGCAGGATATTGTGTATCATCACTTACACAAAGTGATGTCTATAATCGTTACTGTCACAAACTTGACAGGAAAGCACTGCAGTAATACATTACTTTCTTAGTTTGCAAACATAGAAATTAACATAACTTTTTAAACAGCTTTATTACCATATGACCTACATTATGAGTGTAGTACAGCTAAATTGTACCTAATAAGCATTGTCAGGAATTAATCCAAAAGCTGTTACTTATTGTTACTTATAAAGACTATACACTGTGCATTCTTCATAATGGAAATCATAGGCCATCAGTGAAATGAACCACTTGAAGAGAACTGACAAGAAGACTGTCAACTGACTCGATGCAATCCCTATTAAAGTAAAGCCTGAGCTTAGCTACAACTCTCTCTCCTCAGAAGTAATGAAAATGATTTCAATGGCTTTGTAAATTTTGCAGCCTTTAGTATGTTGACAGTGTGAAAATAGTACCACAAGGCTAAGGTAACATTTTCCCCTTCTTTTTCTGCTTTTTTGACTAATTTGGACCAAAACAAACCACCCCTACATCCCAAAACAGAAGCAAGCTTGTGTTATACCATTTTATCAAGATTTAAATACTGTGATCAAATCAAGGTATCACCACTGCAGTATTTGGTATACATGTGCACTAACTAGTGCAAAACTAAGCACTACGGCCTTAAATTAAGATAAAACATATTGCCCTTAAATTTTCTTGAATTTTACCTCATTGCAAGGAAAATTGCACCTGTTGTGTACTTAACAATAGTTTGCATTGATTTTTGTCAAATTTGAATATTTTAGCAGACTTGACAGCCAAAATTAATGAAAAAGGAACTACACTTTTTTAGTCTGAGCTGTTTCGCCATGAACCATTCATCTTGCATCAATTTGCAAAGAAGTTTTGACCTAGAATACAAATCATTACCTAAAACATAGCACTTATTTTTATTTGATTTTTTCCAGCACTTGAGCGCAACAAGCTTCCAATGGCCTAAATCTTTCATAAAATATTGTGCTAACTTTTCCACCATTTTGATCTCCCTCTTAACGAACAAGTAATAGTTGTGTTCTTAATAAAATTCTGCATTCACTAAACCAAATTTGTAGAAGTTACCAGCTCGTAAGCTCAAAAAAATAAGAAGAAATATTTTCAAAAGTTTGTGTGTTGCTCTATTATTGGAAAGTGCTACAAGCTACCAATGGCCTAATATTTTCATAAAAATGTGCCCTTACTTTTCCACCATTTTGATCTCCCTCTTAACAAACAAGTATTTAGTTGTGTTTTTAATAAAATTCTGCATTCACTATTACCAAATTTTTATAAATTAGCAGCTCGCAAGCTCAGAAAATAAGAAGAAATATTTTCCAAAATTTGTGTGTTGCTCTAATATTGGAAAGTGCAACAAGCATCCAATGGCATAAACTTTTCATAAAATTTTGCCCTTACTTTTCCACCATTTTGATCTCCCTTTGAACAAACAAGTAATAGTTGTGTTCTCAATAAAATTCCGCATTCACTAGAAACAATAGTCTACATTTGAAGCGCGAAGACTGAGAAAATAAGGAAAACCAATTTTACTTTAACACTGACAGAACAAATCACTTCCATGACAACCTTACCATAACCAGCATATCCCAAGGAAAAAAATGTCCTTGTTTTTCTTTAAATTTTGCAAAGTTGATCTCAAAACATCTAAGAGTGTCTTCTCCTCACTTGTTCGCATTGAATGAAACCAAATTTGTTGATCTTCATTCAAAGGATTGTTTGAACAAAAGTGATAAAAAGTCCTAATTTTTACCAAAGGCCTATATATCCTGTATTAGTACTTACTGTGTGATATTCATATACTTTTCCAGTTTTCCAGGTAACCAAAATCAATCTGTTTATGTTATTATTGATCCTGATTCTCTGGGAATCATCAGGAACTTTAAAAGAAGCCAAGATATGACCCCCAGAGATGGAAGAAAGACCCCCAGAGATGGAAGAATGACCCCCAGATAGAGAGTAAACAACAACTTGTCCACCCTATACCACCACCTCTCCATAATATAAATATTAATCCTTTCTCTTCACTGACTGTTATACTACGTGCATATGTGTACTGTGTGTTTGTATATTCCTGTTCTATTTCTCCCTCACTATTATACATTAAAGCTCTCCTATACCAGCCTGTACAGATAAACAGTTTATTATTACTAACTGTTATTTCAAAGGGCCAGTCTCCTACTAATCCTGTTAGGGCGATTGTCTTCTTTATTCTCAATTCTCTCGCATCTAAGACAATCACCTCATTAGTGTAACGTAAACCGACATATACTAATCCATCTCTGGTTGTCATACACCAGGCTGTACCGCTAACCTTCCCTTGATTGACCAGACCGCCATTACTACTATCGTACAATGCTATGGTATCTTTACAACACGTTAAAAACAAACGATCATCCAGTAAGCAAACAGACCGCCATTCTGAACCAAACTCGGTAAATTCCTCAGAATAATAAGGTTCTGACGTCAATAATAACGGTTTTTCTGGAGAATCAGGATCAAATTGTAACATAAACAGATCGATAAAGCTGAAGTTTGTCTTGTCATTATATCCAGCGACAGCCAAACGGCCTGTGTCTAGCACGTCCACCACCGACACCTTGTAACCGTCTTGTTGAGTGAATCGTGGTATCGTTGTATACACTCTGTGTGTGTGGAAGGCAAAAAGTGTAAAGTTAGGTCAAGGTTGGAAGGTTGTATCCATGGTAACGAAGAATTTAGAGTGAATTTTGATCGAAGGAATGATGAACAACATATCTCAGACTGCGAAGTAGCCTAGGCAGATCTTGCAAACGGTACTGAATTAATTTATGCATGGAATTACAATGTCGTGACCACATTGGAAGATGTCCAGAAAAAATTAATCGACATAGTAATGTCGAAGATATAAGAAACGAGACGTTGAAGGCCTAATAATTAGGAATTATCGGGATAATGGCTATAGACCCACGACTTACAAAGAACTTTCTCGCGCTTTAACGTGAAGAAAATACTTGGCTGCGTTAATTTAAATACAGCAAACGGGCTAAAAAGTGCTAAAAATTGGAAAATCGACCGAATAAAAATCCTTTTAAAGTATCCTATTAAAGTCTAAATAAAGGTCGGAATGTAGAAAAATATTTCCAATTGATTACTGTGTGTTGTACGGATATGAAAATATTCCATTTACAAAATTTCTCTCATAACAACACCGACTATAGGCCTTAATTGTTAATAAGCAGTTTCAGTCAAATTGATGGAATTGCATAGGCTATATTTAGTTTGCTTGAACACATTTAATTATCATCAATATTCGTCGTTATCAATATGTAAGCACTGATGTAACTTTCTGATTCAACTTGTGTTTGTCGACAACACGCATGCAGTGCATTATACATAATACATTAGCATTCAGCGCCAGAAGAGGAGAGAGACCAACAAGTTGTGTAAAAGTGGTGGAGCCATTCAAGAAAGCTAACTTTGTGAAAGGCTCAGGTAATCATTAAATGATGGCGCTATTCAAGAAAGCTAACTTTGGTCTAAAGTTTTCACGGGGTAACTTCAGACAGAAATTTAGTCTTGAGTTCTTTGACATATTAAGTCCAAGAAAAACAAAGGACAAATTTGACTGCTAGTAATAATGTTTTCTATAGCTACGAAGCTTTCCACTTATATTAACCTCCTGACCTTATACTTACCTTCAACATATGCTTAAACTCTGGAATGCTCGGGTCCAGAGATCGATGCATCGGCGCCTCAATGCGATCCTAAGTCTTTATGTTAATCCATTGCTTAGAAATTCTAATAACTCCACCAAAACATGTTCTTTTATCTGCCTAAAAGCAAAACACATCCTTGGATGACGTTTAACACCTTATTTACACGACAAATTTGCAATGCATCTTAATATATTGCATTGGAGGCAATAAAAGTCTTCACAGTGAATCTTGTGTTGTATGAGAGAAACTAATCTAACGGTATTTGTATGAGACTAAATACGGTCCAGTCACTTCAAAGTGATGAACTTCATTTGTATAAAGGACCATTTCTTTAAAATGAAAATTGTTATAGACTTCCAACATGGGCTGATAGCAGAGTATTTTAAAAGTCTACAAAACCTTAGGTTTATTTTGTATTTAAAGGAACCCTTTATGTCTACCAGGTTAAGCTTTGACATAACCATTTGTGTCATATCCATGTGCGATTGACCCGATGCGGGGAATCCGAGGATTCAAGTTCCTCCTGTTTTGTAACAGAAACGGTAAGAAGTGCCCCGTTTCGTAGATTAGAAGTCCCAATTTTTGACAAGTTCCGTTCTTTGTCATTCTTTGTTATTTAAAACAGGTCATTTCGTTGAGACATTTAGGAAAAGTGTAATCAAGAAGTGCCTTTTTTGCTGATAAATTGAACTAATCAATTGAAAGGTCCTACATCGTTGAAAATAATGGAAATAATGGAAATCGTGGCATAGAATGCAGAAAGGAATTTATTTCATTGGCGTTTTGAGATGGCCTTGTACTTTACCTTCTCAATTCAACGCCACCGTGATGTCCTACCACCCTTAGGAATTTTTTTTACCACGGCACCCCACCCCTACCCCACCCCTTCGCCACTGAACCCTTTCCTCCATTTCAGAAGTGAACGAACAGCCCGGTTTATGAAAGACTTTCAGTATACAACATTGTTTGTAAGAATGTAGAGTAAACAAATAATCAATATTTTCCCTATACTGTCATGTATAATCGCCTGGTATAAACAACATTTGAAAATTTTATAAAACAAGAAACAATAGTGAATCTTACGAGGTTTTTGTGGCGGCCATTTTCAAATGTGCTTAATTAGTTCTGAGGAAATTATATTAATGCAGCGGGAGTCCTGATCTGCGGATAAAATTAGAAAAAGTCTTAGGAAACAAATACTACTTTCTAAAATATATTCTTATCGAGGAATATCGCAATAAATACAGAGATCATCGGAACGGAAAGAAAACTTCTTTTGGGTGAATGCTGTGGACTTTTTTTGTGCCTAACGAGCAACCTTGCATTTAATACATGTATGAAATTATGTTTTTTTTGTCATCAGGAAAGGTTCCCTGGACATACTCTTTCATTGTCAGCTATCTTTAGTTCATGTTGATTGCGAAAAAGACGACGAAATCGTGACAAAATAGTTTAAAGTTGGTAACATTAATGAATATATATATATACGATGGTAAAGGGAAAATTTTCTTAAGAGAAATTGATATTTTTATTTAAACTGTTCCGTATAAGCATGTTGAACAATTTATCTATACTTCCCTATACTGGAATGCTGCTAATAAAAATTCAAAAATGTTTTATTTTTACTTACAATAATAGACGTCTCTATAAGACAGGTTCAGGTGAGCTACAGCTAATATTCTTCGATAGGTCTTGAATATAAACTTGTTCTTGATATAGTTCGATACTTTTTTTGTAAGCTGAGTTGCTGGCAGGTCAACGAAGCGTGAAGTGATAACACAAATTTCACACAGATGGCCCTTTGAGATAATTGAAAAGACAACGAAATGATATGATTTTGTTCAGAGTATGAAAGAAATTCTCAAATGAATATTATATACTTATCGCTGAACGGCTGAAGTGTGGAGCACGAAAGATGTAGTGGAGGGTCTACTGATATAGTAAAAGAGGAGAACATGTTTGATCTGATCTGGTATCTAGCAAATTAATAAAAGGATAAAATACGCCTACTAATCTTTGACCTCCTACATATAAACCATATCGCGTGATGTTTAAGTCAAAATTGAATTAAAAGCAGTTCGTTGATGTTTTCCTTCTTGTTTAATTGAACCTATTTGAATCTTACTTGGATTGTTATGTCGTACCTTATTAACAAATAGAAATTCGTTCTCGAAAAGGGAGGGAGAGGAAGGAAGGGACCGGGGAGGGGAGGGGTGGGGGGGCTGGCTTAATATCAAAACAGGTGGTCTTCCTGTTAAGTCTACAGATCATCATTAAGATAATCACATAGCCTGAGATATCCCTATCCCTCAATCTAACTTCCATTGAGTAAGTGGGCCACCATATTGGTCTATCTAACTAGTCCAACATCAGCCTGCAAAAAGCAAATAACTTTATAGCGTCTTTCATATAGTTACGGCGGACTCGTGACTTGTGTGGTCAACGGTCCCATGGGAAATTATATACGATTTACCGTTATTATTCAAACTAGAAACCTGACAAAGTAAGGAGATGAACTAAGTATTTCACATCAGAGTATACTGGACATTTTGGTTCGTTGTGGGGGGGGGGGGGGTGAGGTTGGGGGATTTGGAGGGGAGTATGTAGAGTGGATACAAATATGTTCCAAAATCGGTTCATCGTGTGTGGCAATGCACATGCATGCAGGCGAAAGGTGCTGAGCTTCCTGTATAAGCTTCGTTCTTCTATGAGTTAGCCTTAACTTCCATTGCCATTGGAACACAATTTCGGCCTCTAAATAAAATGAACGTGGTAAGCCTCGTTCAGTGTATACCGGTTTTTTAGAGAAACCTTAAACTTTTATGTATTGTAATGCTTTAATACTTAATTTCAGGAGTTCCTAGGCAACACTGACGTTATTTAGCACATTGGACTACCCATGCAATAATTAGCTCGAGCTAGTTGCAAGAAAATTTCTGATTTTGATACCCCCCAGATCACCGAAAGTAGAACTTCTCGGGCTTGAAATAACCAACCAGATGTAAACTTTTGCCTGAGACCCAAGAGTTTGTTTCCCAATAGTTTTTTTTCTTTATCCATCCATTACCTTTTTGAAGATTTTCACCAATCACACATTCTGTTCGACCTCATCGCATCTCCTGTAAATGGTGGTCAGGGAATTTTCGAAAATTCAGACACAGTTAATTTATTGGTGTACAAATATTAAAGCCGCACCCGATACTCATAGCTAGTACAGTAACTACTGTTCATGTTCCACAATGTCATCAGTTACTACTGCGCTGTATTCGTAACACGGTAACATGTGTTACAGGTGGCACAGTAATTACTACAAAGCTGTTAAACGTTTCCATGTAAGACAAAGAACTGTGCGACTAGACAAGGAGTCTATGAGTATTTGACGTGGTAAACTATATACTATATACTATATTAAGGCCTAATTTAGACGTAGAGCTACTCATAAGGCTAATCTAGGTTCCCTCTCCCCCACCTTAGGTCCCGTTTTGTATATCTGTTTTGTATCTGTTTGAGAATTGCACACTATCATCTGTCCGTGTTTCAATCGAATGGATTTACTAATACGATTAGAAAAAAGTAAGGCTACCATCTGAATCTCGCATGCAGTATACAACTAGGGAGTAGTCTTCGTTCCCCAGCCGCCGCGCATTTTCACCTTTCGGACGCTTAGTTCTACGTGTAACAGCTTTGCAATAGCTACTGTGCCACCTGTAACACATGTTACCGTGTTGCGAACACAAACGAGGCATCAAAATGACAACATAGAAACAACCTTTAAATGTTCACTTACGTTATCTTAGCGTAAATTCCTCAAACATAATGTATAGGGCGAATGCTCTCGTGGTAGGCTAGGAATGAGCTAAGATTACACGGCATATGAAAGGAAACGTCAAGTCTCTATACCACTCCCTTCGGTTTTTGTCACTCCCCACCCCTAGTTTTTTTTGGGGGGGAGAGAGGCATATTTCCTGGGCTAGTATAGAACTGCCTTGTGCGGCTTTATATTATGTGTATATGATAAGTACATAGGCCTATGGCAGAATTTATTCCTTCTTTTAAATAATTTAATAAACTAGGAAGTTCACCAAACTATAACACCAACCTTTAAATTAACACTATAGCTTAATATTTCATATATTGATTCATGATATATATATTAAATCCGAATCTTTACAGTGTTGGTTTTTCCATGCATATAGCCTAGGCCTATTATGTCGTTTGTTCACCTTTGGGCATGGCCATCTCTATACCGTAGAGTCAGGCATGCTACTAATTCGGCAAGACGCGACAGAGCGGAGTCAACATTGATTGTATCAACAGGATACCACGACTATCACCAGCGGTGTGTGTCAGTATAAGGTCAACGAAACACACTGTACATTGAATATGGATTATATCATATAATTATACCTAAATTATAGAATGACCCCTTGTGAAATATTTCAAAATAATCTCTAATGAAACACGGGACCTCAATCAACACCAAGCCTTTTAATGTACAATCAAGAACAGCTAGAATACTATATGAATTAATCCAGTGCAAAACTAACATGTTTAATCCCATAGATCTATATCCCTTGAATTGAAAAGACACGCGTCGGTCCAACACCCAGTGTAGCTCCATATCTGTTGATTAGAACACAGGAGCGCCAAACTATTAAATCGCTAAACGAGGAGGAGGAGGTCCAGCAGTGAACTCTAGTCATGACGGTGAAGTCAGCCATTACATCCAGTTGTGAGCAACAACTTATTGGTTGATTAACAGGTCTTCTGTATCTCGTAATCAGTTGCATTTGGTTTCTGGTTTCCCTGGAAATCTACGAGGTTGCGTTTCTAAATGCGAGTTAAATGATCTGAATCGAAAGTACAACTCTATTTCAGCATTGAAATGTCTTACTTTGATTAATAGATGAGTAAACAATGACTGGGATCGCGATAGCTCACAGTGCATAAGCTGTAGAGCTGCTAAAAAAGATACTCCGGGACACGTAGGTTGGCTACTTCACTACTTCCATATATATGGTTCATTGTGTGGTGTTTAAAACAAAGCTGGAAAGAGCACACCATAAACAACCAAACAGTGTGAAAGTTTTAATGCAGTAATTTAATACATGTAACTCCCGGAGAACTGACACTCGTTTTAATGTTTTGATTTTAATGACAAAAAAAAATATCACCACCTCGTTTTTTTTAAAACTGTATTACTAACGATAGATCCACATGCCAGAATGACATGGGTTGAGGATTATGATGTCCTGGGCTTATGATCACTAACAATTCAATACTAGGAAAAAAGGCTTAGCCTAACTCAGGCCTATGTACGTTGCCTTTCCTTTGGTCTAACTAAGGTTAGCCTAGGTAATAACTCAAGCCTTGAATATTTCAGTCTATGAACATAGCCCTATCTAGAATTATATAGAAATTCATACAAAGGCTCTATTTTGCAACATAGTCCCAACACTGTAAATTTGGCAAAAGGACATAAGCAGTTGATATAGGACTAGCCAGTAATCTGAGTTTTAAACATTTGTTAGCTAACCCAAAGATATAAAATTATGCAGGCTACTATTTTGGTTTGGCGATACTCACTGACAAACACAGTTAGTTGGCGTGACTTATCTGTCTGCCTGATAGCGTTTGGATGTGTTGGTATAGATGGTGCACTAGGCTGGTGACTGGTGACAAAATAATGTAGGAATCGACTAAAAGGAGAGAACGCACTTACGCCTGTTGGTAGGAGGAACAAAGCGGAACCAAGATGCAGCTTGAAACTTTTTAAAATGAAACAGAAAACTGTTGAAGTATGCAGATTAATTTTTTGACGGTATTAACCAGGACGATCTACGAAATAGGAACTTATTAGTAAGGTCGGTTACACCCAAACTAAAGCTAAGGTTCGTTGAGCATTTTGAATGAGTTAGCATTATTGTCGTGAATAGCCATTGTGACTCATTCAGGGTGAAAAAAAAAATGTTTGTTCTACGCGTGAATACGGCCATGACAAGCACAATGCCAAGTATTTATCATTCGGCGAGTATTCTACACTATAGGACATATCAATAATAAAAGCCAACGCGCAAATCACATATATATGAAGGGAGGACGTAGCAGTAACTGATCCGAAGTGTCACATTCTACTAACAGCAGTCAACTAATAACACTGTAGTTGCGTGTCGATCAAATAAAAAACTCTTGGGCGCAAAACACTTTTTTTAACATATATATGTACACTATGTTTGTTTCATACAGTCTAGATTCTCCAAGCGATCGGCTGGCATTACGCTATTGACTGCTGCTTCGTCCTGTATGGTTGCCATCGTGGTCAGATTCATCTGTTTCTGGCTCCCTTTCCTCTTTAGACTGTGGAATGTTATACCATTCTGAGCCGATTGTCTCAGTTTTCCCCCTCCTTCTGTCTCCCCTTGTTTCCCCTCTGTCACTTCTCTTCTCCTAGCTCTCTTTGATGGTTTTTCACCACACCTACCTATCTTTGTCCTTCTGCAGTTATTTTTACCCTTTTCCCTAAATCCTCTCTTTGTCCCTTTTTTCCTACCTCTCCTCTTCCCCTGTTGGTGTCTTTCTTCTCTCCATCCTTTGTCTACTAATCCTCTTACGCCAATCTCTTTCGTGTTCACCCTGCTCATTAACCTGCCTGTGTTCTGTGTTTGTTTTTGTCCCATATAGTTTATGTTACTTGTCATTCAGCCTTTGAAGAAAATACTGCTAGGATCGAAATGTCAAGCCCACTTACTTTTACACATGTTTTTATTAGAGAGAGTAGTTGTAGTAGCCTCGTAGATTTATTCGAAAGTTTCGATTTACTATGAAGGATTTTAAGAAACATTGTAGGCTAGATTGAAAGTTGTTAAGTTTTTGATTGGTAGATGTTTTAACATGTTTTAGTCACCACGTGAAGACACCAAAGAAAAATAAAGACATTGCACCATAGAAAATGATTTGTTTGACTGTATTTCTGCAATGTAAAATGAAGATGATGACGTCATAACTGTAATTGAGTAATCGCGAGAAGACCTATGAGATTACTCGACTACAAAATAAAGTCGAATATCAGCACTTCTGTAACTCTTCTTATTAATATACATATTTCATACATTTCAAAGACTTTGAAAACATTTTTCATTCTGCATGAATGTTAAACTATTTAGAGATGAACTGTAATATGAAAGTTTATTTTAAACCTTTGCACTGTCTCTACTATTTGCACTTGAAATTTAAAATTCCTTCCAAAGCATCACAATGTAACTGTGTAATTGCCCTAATACTTACTCAAACTAAGTTAAAGTTAGACCACATGCCTAGGCTAACGATCGCCTAGGCCTAACTTACCATAGGCTAGGGCAAATAGGGGAAATAAGTTAGGGCTTGGATACTTAGGCCTAGTAACTTAAACTGTAGCCTAGTGTGCAGGCCCTAGCTCAGCCAACTCAGTTCTAATCCAACTTAAGATTTAAAGTGAGTTGGCTAGTATTACTGGTTTAAGTCTCACTCGGATCCGGACCGGGTGTCATAATTTGCACTATACAGCTAGAGAATAGTTTGGCATCCAGATAACATTGGATAATAGTGTGGCATATGTTATGGATTTCAAATGTTGTACTTGTGAATAGTTATTGGTTATTGTTATTTGTATCTGTGTGTACATTTTGTCGTTGCATTTCAATATTTAATCATCATTATGATATATGTTGTATTTGTGAATGATTAGTGGTAATAAAATGTATGGTGATAGTGTGAAGGGAGAAGAAAATGATATTCTTCATTTGTCTTTGTGTGTTTATTATGTCGCTGCATTTAAATCACGGTTTATTATGACAAATAATAATGGTGATAGTGTAAATTACAGGAATATAAAACATTTCATTTGTCTCCATGTGCGTCAAAATGATATAGTTACATATGAACGAAATGAATACCATAAATCATGACAGAGCCTGGTTAGGGAAGCTTTATGCGATTACGATGTTCCTTCCTATTCTGCTAATACTGTAACAAGCCAGAACCTTTATAACGGCAGTGTCTGTATGGGTTTATACGTCAATTGGGTCCATCAATGTGTTCCCATAAAGCATATGTAATTAACAATATGAAAAGCGAAGTTTCATTCTGCTTATAACTTGGACCAGTGGTATGTGTATTTGCCATAAGATAACAGCTGGGCTTTATCAATCAGCTATCAACCAATCACTAAGCAATGCAGCGACGATATCTGTTTAGAAATATACTGGTCTTAATCAGAGAGCAGTATTGAGTGTAAGGTCAACGGGCAATGAGTGAGAACAATGGCTTTTACAGGCCATCAAATTCTCAGGAAATGGAATTCGTTCCTCCCCTCAAACATTCCAAATGAAAATATTACTCTGAAACTGTAGAAATTAGTTTTATTTCCCACATTTACATATCCACACACGAGCACCAGTGTGCACAACCCACAACCACACAAGGCAACAGAAGCAATATATTCAGTAAAACTGCTGTGTGGGGTACACACAAACTGTACAACCAACACACAATAAGACACATCATTCTCTAATTCTAATGAGGCATGATCCTTTCCCTTGCATATGCCTAGGGTATCCCGCAGAATTATCCTTGAATCCATGACCTTACGTTAGACAGCTAAAGCTTATGAAGGGATAACCTAACAGACAAAGCTTAACGCTACAGGTAGCATACGCCCATTAAAAGCCGCATTGACTTACACACTATATCACAAAAGTAATGTGGTCTCTATGTGATCATGTGGTCTCTATGTGTCTACACAGAAGTTTTCATTAGCTAAACGCTACCCATTTGTGGATAGCTGACAAGTTGGCCTTTCAGGCACCATCAATCTTCCGTACCATGACCGCGCAGATTTTTGGCTATTTTGTCACTTGTAAACAAACCGCTTCACTCAGTAGTAAACAATTTTTTTGAAATTGAAATAGTCAACTTGAAAGAAACCAATACAGGTCAATGGTTATTGGATTACAATAGCGTAACTCCCAACATTGGACATTTGGTTCTCAAGTTATTGCAAAAATACTAGTTTTTGACCACTTATTGACCTTTGTTGACTTTGGATCACATGACCGTTATGTTTGGAAACGATCCCTGACCCCATTCACAAATACTCCCAAAATATCAATCATTTCGGACCCTGTCAATGGGAGTTGTTGCATTTTAATGTTTTGCATTTTTTTACTGCATTTTCCCGGGATAGCCATGGCACACTGAGTGGAGAACTGAAATAATACAAGCAAGAAAAATGTTTGCCACGTACTTCTCAGATACCGAATATTACACTTTTTAGACATTTAAAGTTTCATAAAACACTCCACTTGCTCGAGTTATTAGATGCGAAAAAAAGTTTTTCAAAGTTGGTTCTTTAGTCAGGAGTATAGAACTTACCACCTGATCGCTATAACATGTCTATGTTGTGAAAAGTACACCTACTCTTTCGAAAAAACGGGTAAAATAAAATTCAATTTCAAAGTGGAATGCGCAATGTATATATGTACAACGCAAAGCGCCCTCACTTTTTATCAAGGCTTCACTCCTTAAACACACGGTCATACACTGTTTCAGCATTCTTCATAGTTCAATTTCTATGGGCCCAAATGACCTACGCTAGGGTCTAGCCCCAGTTTTATAGTTTAAACCTAGATGTTTGGTGGACCATAGGCTAGGCCTGCGTTTCTTATTCAAATTTGGTGTCTAATACTGACGGCCATTGGGCCTAGGGAGCACAATTTACAAAAGTCACAACTCCACAAAACGTATGACATATCTCATGTCTTCGTGATATCGTGTCTTCAAGGTTTTCACAATATGGCCCCTAGTGACCCCCAATGACCTTTGACCTCACCAAAACCATAGGGATCTTGAACTCAACGTGCCACAACTACATACTAAATATGAAATTGGTCCAAGCTTCCCTTCTTGAGATATCGTGTTTACAAGGTTTTCACAATCTGACCCCTGGTGACCCCAAATGACCTTTGAACTCCTCTAAAAAATAATAGACTTCCTATTCCAATCTGTGAATAAATGTTTTCGTAATATGCCGTTTATTTAGTGCTCTAGCAACTTGTTAACAAGCGAGAACTCCCTCATCATAAATCTATTATTGACACATTGTTGCTTGAACACAATATTGTTTCTTTTGAAATCTCTGACAAGTCTTGCACATCTTTCGGTTTCTTTCTTCGTCAGGGCTTTTTCTAATTTTGTAATGTTTGTGAAGAAATCAGTGAATTTCGGTCGGCATCTGTGTAGTTACATCATGATACCAAGATTGAACTGAATCGGACATAGGCTTGAAGAGATTTTGACATTTTACGAGTTTAATATTAAAGCCCGCCCACTCATAAATATTCATTAGAAGGGAACCACAAACAATCGGGCACATATACACATCATGGTGCAACTCCCTACCCAGCATTACAATGACTTAACTTGTGGTTGTTGAGATAGCATGTTTGAAATCTAGCCGTCACATCCACACACACAAGTTATCATGACTGCATTGATTATGGTTATCATCGAAACCTAAACTTACAGCATACACACACACGCTGACATGAATGTATAAGTTAGTTGTAATTGTTTGCTTATCAAAGCCAAGAATGGAGTATATAGTCACATAAGGAATTTACATACACAACCATGTAAGATGGGGAGAAGAATAATGTATATAAGTCACTCATACAGGTGTAATTAAGCATATAATCCTGTTTAATAAGCTCCAACTGTAATTAACAGTGATTACAGAAAGACTTACTGACTTCCTCTGCCGAAAAAGACCACGAAATCGTGAGAAAATAGGAAATTATATTGAAAGGAATTTATGTTATGTTTTTATTCAAACTGTTCCGTGTAAGCATGTTGTAAAATTATATACTTCCCTATACTGGAGTGCTGTTCATAAACATTCATAAATGTTTTCTTTATACTTACAATAATAGACGTCTCTGTAAGACAGGTTCAGGTGAGGTACAGCTAATATTCTTCGATAGGTCTTGAATATAACCTTGTTCTTGATATAGTTCGATACGTTGTTTTTTTTTGTATGCTGAGTTTCTTGCAGGTCAACGAAGCGTGAAGTGATAACACAAATTTCACACAGATGGCCCTTTGAGATAACTGAAAAGACAACGAAATGATATGTTTTTGATCAGAGTATGAAAAAAATTATTAAAAACTGTAAAAAAACCTGAATTTTATATAATAAACGCTGAACAGCTGAAGTGTGGCGCACGAAAGATGTAGTGGAGGGTTGACTGTTAGGGTAAAAGAGGAGAACAGGCTTGATCTGATCTGGTATCTAGCAAATTAATAAAATGATAGAACTAATCTTTGACCTCCTACATATAAATCATATCGCGTGATGTTTAAGTCAAAATTGAATTAAAAGCAGTTCGTGTATGTTGTCCTTCTTGTTTAATTGAACATAGTTGAATCTTACTCGAAATGTGATGTCGTACCTTACCAAATACATAGAAATTCATTCTCGAAAAGGTAGCGAGAGGAGGAGTGGAGGGACCGGGGGGACTGGGTTAATATCAATACAGGTGATCTTCCTGTTAAGATCATCACTGAGATAATTACATAGCCTGAGATATCCCTCTCCCTCAATCTACCTTCCATTGAGTAAGTGGGCCGCCATATTGGTCCCTCTAACCAGTCCAATATAAGTCTGCAAAAGTTTAATAACGTTATAGCGTCTTTCTTATAGTTACGGTGAACTTGTGTGGTCAACGGTCCCATAGTATTATCTAATAGCGGAATATTGAGAAATTCTATACGATTTTCCGTTATGATTTAAACTAGAAACCTGACAAAGTAAGGAGATGAACTAAGTATTTCACATCTAGTATACTGGACATTTTAGTTAGTTGGGGGGGGGGGGGGGGAGTGAGGTTGGGGGATTCGGACGGGAGTATATAGAGTGGATACAAATATGTTCCAAAATCGGTTCATCTTGTGTGTCAGTGCACATGCATGCAGGCCACAGATGATGAGCTTCCTGTATAAGCTTCGTTCTTCTATGAGTCAGCCTTAACTTCCATTCCTGTATATATGTATTGTACTGCTTTAATACTTAATGTGAGGAGTTCCTAGGCAACACTGACGTTATTTAGCACCTTGGACTACCCATGTAATGATGTGGTTTCGTTTTAGCTCGAGCTAGTTGCATAATAAAAATAAAAATAAAATAAAACTGTTAGCAAACTGCATATCCACTAGAGAGCCTGTTTAGGAGAATGTGTAAAGGCCTGACTTTTCGATCCTACCAAGATCTTCTTCAAAGGCTAAATGACAAGTAACAGTAACAGAAGGGACAAAAACACGCACAGAATACAGACAGGTTAATGAGCATGGTGAACACAAAGTGATATATGTAAGGGGATTAGTAGACAAGGGATGGAGCGAGGAGAGAAAGAAACCAAGAACGGAAGAGGAGAGGTGGGAGATAAACAGTGGAGGGACAAAAAGAGGATTAAGGGAAGGGGTAGGGAATATAGGGGCGTATCCAGGATTTTCTAACCCGGGGAGCGCGAATTACTATCTAAGCGGAGCGCCGCCATCGATTGGCGCGCAGCGTACAAGAAAATTTCTGGTTTTGATACCCCCCCCCCCCCCCAGATCACCGGAAATGACACTTCTCGGGCTTGAAATGACCAACCAGATGTAAACTTTTGCCCGAGAACCAAAAGTTTCCCAATAGTTTTTTCCTTCTTCATCCATTACCTTTTCGAAGATTGTCACCAGTCACACATCCTGTTCGACCTCATCGCATTTCATGTGAATGGTGGTCAGGAAATTTTCGATAATTCAGACACAGTTAATTTATTGGTGTACAAATATTAAAACCGCACCCGATACTCATGGCTAGTATAGTAACTACTGTTCATGTTCCACAACCGTGCATCAGTAACTACTGCGCTGTGTTCGTAACACGGTAACATGAGTTATGGTGACACAGTAATTACTGCAAAGCTGTTACACGTTCCCATGTAAGACAAAGAACTGCGCGACTGGACAAGGAGTCTATTAGTATTTGACGTGGTAAACTATTACGATATTAAGGCCTAATTTAGACGTAGAGCTACTCATAAGGCTAATCTAGATTCCCCCTCCCCCACCTTAGGTCCCGCTTTGTATATCTGTTTTGTATCTATTTGAGACTTGCACACTATCACCTGTCCGTGAAGAATGTTTTAATCAAATGGATTTACTAATTCGATTAGAAAAAAGTTAGGCTACCATCTGAATCTCGCATGCAGTATACAACTAAGGAGTAGTCTTCGTTACCCAGCCGCCGCGCATTCTCACCTTTCGGACTCTTAGTTAAACGTGTAACAGCTTTGCAGGAATTACTGTGTCACCTGTAACACATGTTACCGTGTTGCGAACACAAACGAGGCATCAAAATGACAGCATAGAAACAAACCTTCAAATGTTCACTTACGTAACCTTAACGTAAATTCCTCAAACAAAATGTATAGGGCGAATGCTCTCGTGGTAGGCTAGAAATGAGCAAAATAAGAGTAAGATTACACGGTATATGAAAGGAAACGACAAGTCTCTATCCCACTCCCTTCGGGTTATGTCACTCCCCACCCCTCGTTTTTTGGGGGGGGAGAGGGGCACATTTCCTGGGCTACTATAGAACTGACTTGTTCGGCTTAATATTAAGTTTATATGATAAGAAGATATGGCAGAATTTATTCCTTTTTTAAAATAATTTAATAAACTAGGAAGTTCACCAAACTATAACACCAAACTTTAAATTAACACTATAGCTAAATATTTCATATATTAATTCATAATATACTAATCCAAATCTTTACAGTGTTGGTTTTTCCATGCATATGGCCTAGGCCTGTTATGTGTTTTTTTTTTCAACTTTGGACATGGCCATCTCTATACCGTAGAGTCAGGCATGCTGCTAATTCGGCAAGACGAGACAGAGCGGAGTCAACAGTGATTTTATCAGCAGGTTACCATTTCATTCATTTCATTTATTTCCAGTATAAATATAAATATTTATAAAAAGGACATCAAAAGTGAGTATGTAACAAGAAAATATTTTAAAATGTTAGTGTACAAAACACAAAAACAATATATATATATATATATATATATATACACACATACATATACACATATGTACACATATCTACACATACATACATATACATATACCACACGTACAAGTGCAGCTGTCTACAATAAATTTTCCAGATTACCATTTTGTAAATAAATAGCAGCACGATCAATAAAACTATTTCTATACACATTAGTTCTGAATTTTGGTGTTATTGCTTTGTTTCTCCACGACTATCACCAGCGGTGTGTGTCAGTATAAGGTCAACGAGCACACTGTACATTTAATATGGATTATATAATATAATTATACCTAAATTAGAGAATGAAATAAAAAAGGTAGTAATATATTCAGTTAATTTTATCTTTCGGTTGACCCCTTGTGAAATATTTCAAAATAATCTCTAATGAAACACGGGTCCTCAATCACCATCAAGACTTTTAATGTGCAATCAAGAACAGCTAGAATACTATATGAATTAATCCAGTGCAAAACTAAATTGTTCAATTCCACAGATCTATATCCCTTGAATTTAAAAGACACGCATCGGTCCAACACCCAGTGTAGCTCCATATCTGTTGATTAGAACACAGGAGCGCCAAACTATTAAATCACTAAACAAGGAGAAGGAGGTCCAGTAGGGAACTCTAGTCATGGCGGTGAAGTCAGCCATTACATCCAGTTGTGAGCAATAACTTATTGGTTGATTAACAGGTCTTCTGTATCTCGTAATTAGTTGCATTTTGTTTCTGGTTTCCTTGGAAACCTATGACGTTGCGTTTCTTAATGCGGGTTAAATTATCGGAATCGAAAGTACAACTCTAGTTTAGCATTGAAATGTCTTACTTTGATTAATAGATGAGAAAATAATGACTGGGATCGCGATAGCTCACAGTGCAGAAGCTGTAGAGCTGCTAGAAAAGATACTCCGGGACACGTAGGTTGGCTACTTCACTACTACCATATATATGGTTCATTGTGTGGTGTTTAAAACAAAGCTGGAAAGAGCATACCAAAAACAACCAAACAGTGTGAAAGTTTGAATGCAGTAATTTAATAAATGTGACTCCCAGAGAACTGACACTCGTTTTAATGTTTTGATTTTAATGACAAAAAAATATCACCACCTCGTTTTATTTAAAACTGGATTACTAACGATAGATCCACATGCCAGAATAACATGGGTTGACGATTATGATGTCATGGGCTTATGATCACTAACAATTCAATACTAGGAAAAAAGGCTTATAGCCTAACTCAGGCCTATGTACGTTGCCTTTCCTTTAGTCTAACTAAGGTTAGCCTAGGTAATAACTCAAGCCTAGAATATTTCAGTCTATGAACATAGCTCCATGTAGAATTATATAGAAATTCATACAAAGGCTCTATTTTGCAACATATTCCCAACACTGTAAATTTGGCAAAAGGACATAAGCAGTTGGTATAGGACTAGCCAGTAATCTGAGTTTTAAACATTTGTTAACTAACCCAAAGATATAAAATTATGCAGGCTACTATTTGGTTTGGGCGATACTCACTGACAAATACAGTTAGCTGGCGTGACTTATTTGTCTGCCTGATAGCGTTTGGATGTGTTGGTATAGATGGTGCACTAGGCTGGTGACTGGTGACAAATGTAGGGATCCACTAAAAGGAGAGAACGCACTTACGCCTGTTGGTAGGAGGAACAAAGCGGAACCAAGATGCAGCTTGAAACTTGTCAAAATGAAACAGAAAAGTGTTGAAGTATGCAGATTAATTTTTGACGGTATTAACAAGGACGGTCTACGAAATGGGAACTAACTTGTAAGGTCGGTTACACCCAAACTAAAGCTGGGTTCGTCGAGCATTTTGAATGAGTTAGCGTTATTGCCGTGAATAGTCATTGTGAGTCATTCCAGGTGAAAAATATGTTTGTTCTTCACATGAATACGGACCACGACAAGCAAAATGCCAAGTCTTTATCATTCAGAGAGTATTCTACACTGCATAGGACATATAAATAATAAAAGCCAACGCGCAATCACATATGCAGGGAGGAAGTAGCAGTAACTGGTCCGAAGTGTCGCATTCTACTCACAGCAGTCAACAAATAACACTGTAGTCGCGTGTCGATCAAATGAAAATCTCTTGGTCAGAAAACACATTTTTTCACATAGGCCTATACATGTAACATGTACACTATGTTTGTTTCATACCAGTCTACATTCTCCAAGCAATTGGCTGGCATTACGTCATTGACTGCTGCTTCGTCCTGTATGGTTGTCATCGTCGTCAGATTAATCTGTTTTTGATTCAAATATATAGGGTTGTGTGTCTCCCTGAGGTGAAAATTCGAAATTTGAAAGCTGCTAAGTTTTTGATTGATAGATGTTTCCAATGATTTAGTCACCACACGTTAAGACAACAAAGAAAAAATAAAGACAATCCACCATAGAAAAGGATTTGTTTGACTGTATTTCTGCAATGTAAAGTGACGGTGATGACGTCATAACTGTAACCGAGTAACCACGAGAAGAATGTGCGATTACTCGACTACAAAATAAATAGTCGAATATCAGCACTACGTAACTATTTCATACATTTCAAAGACTTTGAATACATTTTTCATTCTGCATCAATGTTAAAATATTAAGAGATGAACTGTAATATGAAAGTTTATTTCAAACCTTTGCACTGTCTCTACTATTTGCACTTGAAATTTAAAATTCCTTCCAAAGCATCACAATGTAACTGTGTAATTGCCCTAATACTTACTCAAACTAAGTTAAAGTTAGACCACATGCCTAGGCTAACGATCGCCTAGCAAGGGCGGCGGAACCGGGGGGGCACAGGGGGCACGTTCCTCCCACTTTTCCTCAGGTTAAAAATGTGCCCTTTTTTCTACATGAAAATTGTACTCTTGATCACCTTATTAGGTCAGCGATATTTCAGTAAGAGATCTAATCCTAATTTAGAAGTATTAATGAATTTCTGTGGGTCAAACTCAAATGTTTACTACCACAAGGTTTCTAACATTCTGGTGAGTGCTATTCATAGGCGTAGGAGCCCAGTTTGATTGGGGGGGGGGGGGGCTTGCCCGGAAAATATAACCAAGATTGTTCGCGCGCTCCGCGCGCGTTCAACATGTTAATGTGAATATCATATAGGCAGGCATCGGTTATTACATCGCATGCCAATAACATACAATCGTTTGCCGTGTTATTACCCTTCCATATTGGTTAGAATTATTGGGGAAGTCTTTACAATAATAATGATCATAATAATATCAGGTTAACCATTGAAAAACACATTCGAATTATTTTTCTTTCAGTAGGTGCCCGAAAAATTCTCAGCATATATTGCCCGAATTTTCACAAACATTTTTGGTTGGGGGCTGCAGCCCCCCCCCCCCCCAGCCCCACCCCACCCCAGCCTCCTACGCCTATGGTGCCATTATGCATATTCAATTTGCCAAAAAATTCCTAATGCATTTCCAAAAATGCATTGCTATATTACATTGTGACTTTGTAATAAGCAGAAGCCATTTATAGCCTACTATGAATAATGAGTATAGTTTTAATATCCCATAACCTACCCCATCCTTTTGTATTTTGACAGTTCATTTGCTTTCATGCATGTATTAATCGCGTCTGCAGGGACTTGGACTTTATAATGATTTCACCTCATTTTGTCTCGAAAGAAAATTTGTTCCTTGTTTCCCAATTTGCACATATTGCAGTGCTAGTATGCATTTTTTCCTTGAAGGGGGGGGGGGGCGTTAATGGAATGATGTGTATACGCAAATAAGATAATACAATAAGAGTTATAAATGGTACTAAATATGAGGCTGCATCAGTCCTATCGAATTTCTGCAAAGTGCCCTTCGACGTCGGTGCCCCCCCCCCCCCCCAGATTAAAAGTGCTTCCGCCGCCCTTGTCGCCTAGGCCTAACTTACCATAGGCTAGGGCAAATAGGGGAAATAAGTTAGGGCTTGGATACTTAGGCCTAGTAACTTAAACTGTAGCCTAGTTTGTCGGCCTTAGTTCGGCCAACTCAGTTCTAATCCAACTTAAGATTTAAAGTGAGTTGGTTAGTATCACTGGTTTAAGTCTCACTCGGATCCGGACCGGGTGTCATAATTTGCACTATACAGCTGGATAATAGTTTGGCATCGAGTTAACATTGGATAATAGTGTGGCATATGTTATGGATTTCAAACGTTGTGCTTGTGAATAGTTATTGGTAATTGTTATTTGTATCTGTGTGTACATTTTGTCGTTGCATTTCAATGTTTTATCATTATTTTGATATATGTTGTATTTGTGAATGATTATTGGTAATTATATGTATAGTGATAGTGTAAACGGAGAAGAAAATGATATTCTTCATTTGTCTTTGCTTGTTTGTTATGTCGCTGCATTTAAATCACGGATTATTATGACAAATAATAATGGTGATAGTGTTAATAGTAGGAATATAAAACATTTCATTTGTCCCCGTGTGCGTCAAAGTGATATAATTACATATGAACGAAATGAATACAATAAATCATGACCAGTGGCGTCGCCAAGGGGGGCCAGGGGGGGCGTGCCCCCCTGGAAAACCTAGTGCCCCCCGAGTGCCCCCCCCCCCATCTGAGATTTGGGTTGGTAAAAATATATATATATTTTGTTATATTCAACTCCCATCATCTGAGTTGGTTTTTCATAAGGACAAAGAAGCACAGTAATTCGTATTTTCTTCAAATGAGCTGCGAAAAAAAATGAAAAAGTTTATCCTTGAACGTCGGGTATCGAAGTCGTAACCCGCGCCATCACAACAGGTGTCGATATTTACATTGAATGTGTCAGTGCTCACGCCATACCAGCGGATATACACGTCCGCTTCGCGAGCTACATGACTGTGAGAAGGGAGTGTACTGCAATATGTTGCCTTGGTCTGAAGTTGACAGGTTAGGAGCTGACGAAATGTGAGAATGTGAGGGTCCGCAGGCACCATACTTGCCTACATTTGTGGACCCATATATTAACCCTGTTGTGTAGGGGGTGCAGAGGTCATTTGAGGTCAGATGCTTGTAGGAACAAATGGCGAATGTTCACACCTGCATACTGAGCCATACTCGATGTGTGATCAAACTTTGGATTGCATGGTGAGATCCCTAATAGGAGCCAATAACGATGCTGGAACCTGTTACATCTTAATAGATAATGGGCGAAAACGAGGACAAGAAAGGAGTCGGGGGTCATGCACACATTAATTCAACAAATGTAGGTTCTATTTATACAGGGTTAGGCATAATATCGACAGCATGTGGTTCATATCCTCTGCAAAATTCTGCGCCATGTTAAAATCATTACCTCAAAAATAGCAAGTTCTGGAGATATCTTCAGATCAAATTTAGCATCAAATGTGGCAGCAATTTGCATCTAGCCCATCCTCCGTATGCGAAAATTTTCCAAAGGGGAGGGGGGCAGTGGCGGCGGAACTGGGGGGCTCAGCCCCTAATGAAAAAGTTGAAGGGGCAAATGCATGATACGCCCCACCCCCCCCCCCACAATATTTACCAAGGCTCCGAAACGTGCATGTGCCCATTTTTCAATGCATTCTTGTCGATCTGTCCGATGCACACGTATACTATATAGGTGTAATAATTTTAGTAAATGCTGGGGGGACCCTCGGCCCGTCCCCTGGCTATAGACCACATTGTCACCCAACCGCGTCTTCACGCCCCGTGAAAAGTGGAAGCAGTGAGTGTGAGTACCGGTAAGTGCAACACAAATTCGTCTTAGGCCAATGACTTGCTTCATTTCAGCCAGTTCTCCAACATCCCCTTACTACACTCAAAAACGTCTTTCGAGTACACTACGAGTAATAGCTACTCTCTTAAAACACCATCGAATATACAAATTACAATGTTTTTACAGACTTTTACGTGCAATCTGAGAAATTGCAGGCTTGATACCCATATTTTAGGGCTAGGTATTCGCAGCATAAAACACTCGGGAAGTGCCGTTTCCGGCCATCTGGGGGTTTCAAAAAAACCCAAATTTTCTTGTACGATCCGCGCCAACCGATGGTGGCGCTCCGCTTAGATAGTCTCTATACATTAGCCTCCCAAATAATTTTCCCGTTCCGCCGCGCTTGGAGGGGGTACCCCCTCCCCTTAGACCCCTCCCCCAGGACGGCGATCCGTATCCACCTAAGTGCCCCCCATCAAATGCTGGTGCCCCCTGTGCCCCCCCCAGACTGAAAAGTCTGGTGACGCCACTGATCATGACAGAGCCTGGTTAGGGAAGCTTTATGCGATTACGATGTTCCTTCCTATTCTGCTAATACTGTAACAAGCCAGAACCTTTATAACTGCAGTGTCTGAATAGGTTTATACGCCGATTGGGTCCATCAATGTCACCCATAAAGCATATGTTATTAACAATATGAAAAGCGAAGGTTCCTTTCTGCCAATAACTTGGACCAGTGGTATGTGTATTTGCCATAAGTCAACAGCTGGGCTTTATCAATCAGCTATCAACTAATCACTAAGCAATACAGCGACGATATCCCTTTAGAAATATACTAGTCTTCAGAGAGCAGTATTGAGTGTAAGGTCAACGGGCAATGAGTGAGAACAATGGCTTTTACAGGCCATCAAATTCTCAGGAAAGGGAATTCGTTCCTCCCCTCAAACATGCCAAATGAAAATATTACTCTGAAAATGTAGAAATTAGTTTTATTTCCCACATTAACATATCCAGACACGAGCAACAGTCTGCAAAACCCACAACCACACAATGCAACAGAAGCAATAAATTCAGTAAAACTGCTATGTGAGGTACACACAAACTATACAACCTACACACAATAAGACACATCCCTCTCTAATTATAATGAGGCATGATCCTTTTACTAGCATTTGGCCTAAGGTATCCCGCAGAATTATCCTTGAATCCATGACCTGACGTAAGACAGCTAAAGCTTAGGAAGGCATAACCTAACAGACTAAGCGTAACCCTACAGGTAGCATACGCCCATTAAAAGCCGCATTGACTCACACACAGTATCACAAATGTAACGTGGTCTCTATGTGGTAATGTGGTCTCTATGTGTCTACACGAAAGTTTCCATTAGCTAAACGCTACCCATTTGTGGATAGCTGACAAGTTGGCCTTTCAGGCACCATCAATCTTCCGTACCATGACCGCGCATTTTTTTTTGCTATTTTGTCACTTGTAAACAAACTGCTTCACTCAGTAGTAAACAATTTTTTGAAATTGAAATAGTCAACTTGAAAGAAAATAATACATGTCAATGGGTACTGGATTACAATAGCGTAACTCCCAACATTGATGGACATTTGGTTCTCAAGTTATTGCAAAATACTAGTTTTTGACCACTTATTGACCTTTGTTGACCTTGGATCACATGACCGTTATGTTTGGAAACGATCCCTGACCCCATTCACAAATACTTCCAAAATATCAACCATTTCGGACCCTGTCAATGGGAGTTGTTGCATTTTTAATGTTTTGCATTTTTTGACGGCATTTTCCCGGGATAGCCATGGCACACTGATTGGAGAACTCAAATAATACAAGCAAGAAAAATGTTTGCCACGTACTATTCAGATACCGGAAATGACACTTTTTAGACATTTAAAGTTGCATAAAACACTCCACTTGCTCGATTTATTAGAGGCGAAAAACAAGTTTTCAAAGTTGGTTCTTAAGTCAGGAGTATAGAGCTTACCACCTGATCGCTATAACATGTCTATGTTGTGGAAAGTACACCTACTTTTTCAAAAAAAAACGGGTAATATCAAATTCAATTTCAAAGTGGAATTTGCAATGTATATATGTACAACGCAAAGCGCCCTCACTTTTTATCAAGGCTTCACTGCTGAAACACACGGTGATACACTGTGTCAGCATTCTTCATAGTTCAATTTCTATGGGCCCAAATGACCTACGCTAGGGTCTAGCCCTAGTTTGATAGTTTACACCTAGATGTTGGCTGGACCATAGGCTAGGCCTTAAATTTGGTGTCTAATACTGACGGCCATTGGGCCTAGGGAGCAAAAATTTACAATAGTCACAACTCCACAAAACGTATGACATATCTCATGTCTTGGTGATATCGTGTCTTCAAGATTTTCACAATTTGGCCCCTAGTGACCCTCAATGACCTTTGACCTCACCAAAAACAAAGGGATCTTGAAATCAACTTGCCACAACTACATACTAAATATGAAATTGGCTTCCCTTCTTGAGATATCATGTTTACAAGGTTTTCACAATCTGACCCCTAGTGACCCCAAATGACCTTTGAACTCCTCTAAAAACCAATAGACTTCTTTTCCTCAATGTGGTACTCCTACACACCAAATATGAGATTGGTACAAGCTCCCCTTATTGAGATATCATGTTTAAAAGCAAGACGTTACATGCACATACACATGCACACACTCATCCGCCTGAATGACTACAAAGGTTACGATTACCATCAGAAACGAAAATGTTTGTTTTTTAGAGACTTCTACAGAAAATTTAATACTGTCATGAAATGAATTAACATGTACAAAAAAGAAAAAAACACTTGAGCAACTTGTTCACCATGTGGCCTGACGAAAAATATGTTGTCAATATATCTGTAATATTGTTATGGCTTAAGCGTAGAAAATGATAGCTTTTCCTATTCCAATCTGTGAATAAATATGTTTGTGTACTATGCTGCTAATTTAGTGCTCATAGCAACTTGTTAACAAGCGAGAACTCCCTCATCATAAATCTATTATTGACACATTGCTGCTGAAACACAGTATTGTTTCTTCTGAAATCTCTGACAAGTCTTGCACATCTTTCGGTTTCTTTCTCTGTCAGGGCTTTTTCTAATTTTGTGATGTTTGTGAAGAAATCAGTGAATTTTCGGTCGGCATCTGTGTAGTTACATCATGATACCAAGATTGAACTGAATCGGACATAGGCTTGAAGAGATATTGACATTTTATGAGTTTCATATTAAAGCCCGCCCACTCATAAATATTCACTAGATGGGAACCACAAACAATCGGGCACATATACACATCATGGTGCAACTCCTTACCCAGCATAACAATGACTTAACTTGTCGTTGTTGAGATAACATGTTTACAATCTAGCCGTCACATCTACACACACAATCATCATGACTGCATTGATTATGATTCTCATCGAAACCAAAACTTACAGCATACACAAACACACGCTGACATGAATGTATAAGTTACTTGTAATTGTTTGCTTATCAAAGCCAAGAATAGAGTATATAGTCACATAAAGTATTTACATAGATAACTATGTAAGAGGGGGAGAAGGATATTGTATATAAGTCACTCATACAGGTGTAATTAAGCATATAATCCTGTTTAATAAGCTCAAACTGTAATTAACAGTGATTACAGAAAGACTTCCTAACTTCCTCTGCCCCTCTCAAGTAAACAAGTTCCTGGTTAGTGTTACATCATCACTGGTGATATGTTCATATCATTACTTGCCTACAATAACCCACAATATGATTTCAGTCATTATTCTGGGCACAATGTTGCTTGAACTACAGGATTTTTCCATCTAAAATCTCTGACAAGTTTGGCACAGTCTTCATTTCCTTGTTCTGTTAAGGCATTTTCCAATTTTGTGACATTTGTGGGAGATATCAGTGAACTTTTGGTCAGCTTCTCTAACAAAAGAGTTCCTGGCGTTTTGTGCTTCTTGATATCAGTAATTCCTTCTTCAGGAAGTTGGAAAATATTTGCCAGCAGGGTAGATTGGTCTACATCAAGATGTTCTGATAAGTTCTGCTTTAGCTGATCAAAAGATTTGATGATGGCTGTAAGGTTGTAAGAGAATGAAATTTCGACTCTACATAAAGTGAATTAAACTAATCCTGTTTTAGGGAAATAATATCCAGAAACGTGAGACAACATAGATGTGTTTCTTACACTCAGGGGCAAAATAAACCTGAAAGCTCAGAGTTTTCAATGAGACTAAAAAGGAACTCTGATTTAACTCACAGAATACATCTTTAAAGCAGGTGACTGAATTTCATTAATTGTTGTTTTCCACTGCAATATGACTTGAATACAGTATCAATACTCAGTCTAAGTGTGTTGCTTTGGTATCGAAACTGATGTTTAAAACCAAAGCAAACACCAATACTTAACATACTTTAGAACTGCAATCCTTTTATATGAGATGTGTACATGTACACTTTTTTCTTACATCAACATTTTACATACTGCCGACAATTCCTTACATATGAGATTTGAACACCTGATCCCACTTTGCATAGAGGAGTCCAGGCTGCAGTTGTCATTTCAACTTGTGGACTATATGTAACTATCAGCTATTTGCAATACTTGATATTGAAGAAACTGTTCTAGTTCACAAATCTGGTAGTGAGTACAACATGGTAATGAAACATCTTCAGCTGCATTAACATGCTAAAATAATTAATTACTCACATTCGGGTAGAATGAGCTGAAATGGAGATGTGATTTGGTCAATGTGTCGTAACTTTTCAATCTGTGAAGAGGAAACAGAGGAAAGCTTTATGATTGCCCTAGAAAATAAGTTTGTGCATATTTCACCTCTATCAATTAAGAGTATGTCTCCAGAAGCAGTTTAACTAATACTTTAAGATGTGCAAATTAGGACTATTTTCTATACATTTGTGATCTGAAGACAGCTTGTCATAAGATTTTCTTCTGGCATTGTAAAATTATAGTTCAAACCTTTATTAATGAAAATCAGTTCATCAACTAAGACCGACAGAGTAGAAAATCAATAGATGATGCCTAAACATATACATAGTGTGGTAAGCCATACATATTAATATTCATATACTTGTGCACGGCCAAATGAAGAGGATTGTCCATTGACTAATGCTGTAACATAAAAAGGAATGAGTTATCATGTTGAGACAAACTATAAAAACAGAAAAAACCTCATAAGCATTTATCTATATACTTACATCATATTATCCAAGTACATATGTAAAGCTAATTAGACATACTACTTCAAAGATATCTGATTAAGAATTTAATGTTCACTGAATAAAATTCATGATATGCACACAAAAAAAACAGAAAAAACAACACGGTTGATTGTATGAATGTAGTGTGACAAACCTAATATGTCAAGTTGGGAAATCATGAAACATTTCGTTCTTGTCATGTGTTAAAACTACTTAAAAGCCATTTCTTGCAATATGTTGAATATTAATGACATGAAGTTGGAGACATCATGAAAATGTGCTCATTGTGCACCAACATGACCATACCAGTATGAACCAAAGTTCATGTTAAGCCCTGCCCACTCATTACTATTCAAGAGATGGGAACCAAGAAAAATGGGGCACATCTACTCATCATGGGGCATATATCTCCCAAATATAACATTGATTCAACTTGTGGTTTTTGAGATATCGTATTTACAAGCTGTTTTTGACAATTTTCCACTCATAAATATTAATGAGGTAACATTGTTGTAGCAAAGAACATGTACATAATATGTAGTTACAGCACCGTACCAAGTATGAACTAAATCAGACATACTCCTCATATTCAAATCTTTCTTTCTGCTACATTAATTCAAAATCAAGTTACCTGCAACTGAATACTAAGCTGGAAAAGATTCTTCCTAAACTTCCCATATCTTGCTTCTATTTCCAGATTGAACGTATCTTCGATCCCTTTATACTGAAGATGGAATTCTATCTTGTGTCTGTTCTTTAACCATATGGTTTCCGTGGCAACATCCTTTGAAAGAGAATAATTAGAAGTTGACATTGAAGTGGTTGAAGTTAATGTGTTAACATTCTAAGGATTACAGGTTCCAGTCCTGCACAGATGTTTAATCTGTGACCTTGGGCAAGGCACTTATTCCAATCAGCCCCTCTTCACCCAGATGTATACATTTAAACCTACGAGGTAACTTTCACCGTACTCTGATACCCTCATTGAGTATCATTACAAATTGAGAAGAAAGAGTTTCAATATTACAAATGAAATGTTGATTTGTAATCAATGTAGTAAAAGAGTTTACAATACAGCAACATATGCTAGCATTATTACATACTACTCAACAGGTGCATAAAACTATTCTTCCAACAAATAGAAATTACCTGTGGAACAGGAATTACCTGCTTTCTTTACATGTTGACATAAAATAAATAAGAACATTTGACAGACATTACTAACCACTTTTCTTGGGTTACACTGTGAGGTACTGGAGTTGGTGCTAACATGTAAAGTTGAAGTCATAGACTTGAGTTGAACAGACACAGGATCATGAATTATGGAACCCTTTTGCTGATAGATTTCTTCATTGATAAGGCTCTGTTAAAATAGAAATGAGACAATATTACATTATAATTAATGTATATTTAAACATTACCATAAATGCATACACCCATTGCATTGTCCCATGTATGAGCAGGAAGCAATAACAGCTCCCTAGTATGACCCTCTCATTAAAACTGGTGTGGCCTTTAATTGGTAAAACAAGCAGCTACTATAAATATCTGATACATGGAGTGCAATAAGGTCTAACTCTCTGTACAGATTTTCTGCCTAATCTCTTGTCTGGCTGATTAACTGGACCAACTAATGTGTTATCAAACACTGAGCTCTGTTATACAGCACAAGCATGTGACTTGAATCCCCACGTAATGAGGGGAATATAAACTGAAATCAGGGAGCTGTTATTATTATACATTGATTGTCTTCAAGATACATTATCAAAGACCATTCATAGTCTCACGGCTTATGTTCTGAAAAATATAAACTCTTTACTCTAATATTGGACAAGGTGTACGTGTTTACAAATGTGTCTGTTACAACAATTGTTGTCAGTTGTCAATGACCACAGACCAAAAAATATTGAACATGCAATTTTTGTTTAGGACATCTGGTCAGTGTGTTTTGTCGACTACAAGGTTATTTTCGACCATCAATGACCACAGACAGCCTGAACCAGCTAATCTTACATTGAAAAGATTCCACCTTTTGAGTTAAAATGTTGAATTGGAAGCCACCCGAAGTGTAAGTTGTAATCCATAAGCCCTTGCAGGTTTCTCCCAAATTTGTGGTCACTTAAGTGACGTAAAAATAACTGCTGTTTATTATTATTATTAAGTAACTCTGACATCAATTAAGTTTGAATTAAGGCAGATGACTGGAATCTGTGAGATCATTTGCAATACCACTTGAGCTGAAAAAAAATCTACTACTTACTTTATGTTCCAGTGAGTCATCATTATGAAACCAAAGATGAATTGTCAATTGATCCCCCGATTCAGAAACTCTGTTCACAATTGGTAAGACGCAGACACGTTTCAACATCTTGGGTATGAAAGGGACGTGAAGACCAATGAGACATGGTTTCTCAGCTTTAACTGCAAAGTGCTGACTATTCATAGAGCAGCTGAGATATTTCCTTTCTTGGCTCCATTTGATAATTTTATCTGAAGAAGATTTAAAAAACTATTTTGCTAGATAAGTATTTATAACATGGTGAAAGGTAAAACACCAAGCCTAAAATATACCATAGATGATTTTAAATTGACAGTGTTGTGTTAGAAAATGCAACACTGCTTACAAAGAACATCAAAACAGTACAACATCTTGTTTTTCACTTAATGTATAATTGCAATGTTGCCAAATAAATTGTGTTGCTAACTACAGCCTGCCATAGCTTGAGGTGCTTTTTCCTCCTTTAATAATCTTGTTTATTTATCCCTTAAGGTTGGAACAAATGATTGAGGTCATCAGGTCAATGTACTACTGAGAAGAGAAGGGTTCCTTGAAAAACATGTTGGCTTTGTGATTCCTTGCCATACAATTTGCTCAAACTTCCACATACCTATCAGACTAAGGTAGAGCAAGTGAGTTAAATTTGTCTATGAACTAAGTGAAAGCCAGGAAAGAAATCATGTTATTATATATATATATTATATACATTAGCTTTTATTATGTGTATATTTTCCCTTTTTTCCTACCTATATCAAAGTTTACCAAGCAATAGCAAAAAACCACACATTCTCAGCAAAAGTAGGCATTTCATCGGGATATTTGAAGTTTTCTAATACAAAACCTTCAAAACTTAACTATTTTACTACCAAAATCTACTACTTTTGGAATTCTGTTTAGAAATTGAAAGTTTAACAGCTGTGTCTGCATGG
This sequence comes from Apostichopus japonicus, assembly GCF_037975245.1. NCBI lineage: Eukaryota > Metazoa > Echinodermata > Holothuroidea > Aspidochirotida > Stichopodidae > Apostichopus > Apostichopus japonicus. The sequence goes on from NC_092579.1 coordinate 4,007,051, forward strand.
AATGTAAATGAAATTCATGGAAACTTTTTTGAGTCATTGTGTTAAGAAATGTATCAGAGTTTGCCTGCTACATAAAAAGGAGGATACTTGTACATTTTTAATATGGAACCACATACTAAATGTCAATTTACACCATTATGCCCTTGAGGTCATGGTGTTAATAAGCCAATAGGGGTGACATACAAAAACACACTAACTCATATACACACCTTTGTTGATACAACAAATTTAAGTAACTAAATATAATTATCAAAGGAATCAATAAACACAATGCAAAAGAAACAGAAACACACCTGTTTGTAATACACCAGAGTACACATCAAGACCCGTCTGGTCAGCTGGAGTAACAGCACAGTGTGGAATAATCAAGGTGACAGGCTTGTGTAAGGTAAGGCTCTCAGGACCAAATTTCACAAAAGGGGTCAATCTTAGACTCTTCTTTGAGAAAGGTTCATTGATGGCAGGTTCAGTAGAAACCCATAGACTAACAATCCTTCCAGTGTGTAGTGCACCAGCTGGTACAAGGAGATTAACACCTGCTATAAACATCTCTCCTCCACGATGATCAAAGTACTGCTCTTTATAAAGATTGGATCCTGGGAACAAAGGAAGTGTCTCTGGAGGAGAAAAGTAATATATTTCAAGTGAAAGGAAAGTGATTTTGCCACTTCAATGCTTATTCAATGCATTAACACATTTAATGAAAATAGTCTTTTTAACACAAACTTGTTTCACTTTCTACTTGTAGAAACAAAATAATTAAGAATCACAATAAATTTTAATTTTTGACTGAACATCAGATATGAAATAATTGACCTGATTGATGAAAACAGATCTAGAAGAGAATATTTCGTTGAAAGTAACACGAATTACTTTTATTTCAGGTATCTAGATCATATTCCTATGATGTAGCTATTTTGTGAGTAATTTTCCTAAAATAAATAAAAATACTTGTTCTTCCATAAACACTGAAACAGCAAGGGCTTGAAATGTATTCCTAGAGTGTGTTATAACAAGGAGGTAAATTATATCACGTAGAAATATTAAAAGAAATACCCATGTAGCTAAATACATAGGGTATCTTTACCATGCTCTTCCTTTGCAAGTAGCAATATCCGTCTTCCCAAGTCCAGTTTTCCATTAGACAATTTCAAGGCTCTTTGGACATCCAGTCTCTTGTAACCCTCTTCTATCAAAATTGTGTAATTTACTGACAATTTTGATTCCCTTTTTGAGATTACTTCCTGTTTCTTTGGAATTTTTACCTGAAACAATGTTGAAATATTACAATTTGTTTATCAAATCTACATTTTTTTATCATACTTTCATCATGATATTCAACTAATTACTGCATTTGATTTGGCTTCAGTGAATATTCTACACAGACTTTCTGTACACTTGATCTCTACAAACATAACTTTATGTAAGCAGAAATAATCTAAACCATTCTAAGATCCTGATGTTATGCAAAGTAACCATTCTTTGGCTTCAAGCTTAAAGTTTCAAAGTCTTGACAAGTTATTGCAAAGCACAAACCATTTTGTTAATTTCTTTTCCCCCTTCGTTTTCCTTTCCATTCTTCTCCTGTAACGTATCGATGTACTCCAGCACCATTCTTGCCACCTTGTTAAAGTCAATAGCTTTCAATCCTTCATACATTCCAATCATTCTGTTTGGCATGATGAGCTCTCTTTCATCCAATATTTTCATCAGCATCTTTCCAGATTTTGCTGCTTCCTGAACTGTATCCTTTTCTGCTGGCTTCAGATCAAAATACATGCCTAGCTTTGCGCAATGTTGTTTATCCAGAAGCTTTGCAATGTCTCCTCTCAACTTTTCATATTTGTGTAAGCCTGAAAGTGAGGACATAGCATCCACTTGACATTCGAAGGAATATAACAAAGGCTAGATATCACATGTAGAAATAAGAGCACCTGAAGCACATGCCAATGGAGTGGCAGTTATGAACAATGAGCAATGTTCACAGCTTACATGCACAAGTACACAACAGGCCCTCAAGAAGCATGCAACCTGTGTGGAGAACGTTGGTATGCAAATCAACCTCTGGTGCATGCACACATTAATTATTGGTTTTATACTGTCCACAACTAGCATACAACTTTTCTACTTTAAGCCCTTGTCTTGTGCATAAATTCTGGTCTCATATACAGCTTCACCTTCATGGTTGCTTTGAGCTACCAAGTTGGAAGTGAGCATACTAACTAAAAATGAAAGCGTGCAAATTGAACTTAGAAATGTTTTGGGTTCAGCAGTATGATTAAATTTCTTGCCATCAAAAATGTTTATGTTGATGAAATATTTCCCAATAAACAATGTTGATATAAGTAACATTTGGTGTCTACTGCTAAAACCAAATGCTATTACCTTTTCACCTCTTCTTAGACACTCACCTGGGTCCATGTACTCTACGTCTGCTTATTTTTTCATCTTCACTAATACACACTTACCTGGTGTATGTCTACGAATAATAAGCATTCATTTTTCTCTAGCAACTGCACTTAGATGCAGGTCAGGGTGGACATCTAAAACTAGCTAAGTCCACCCAATTGTTCCACTTCCACATAAAAACTCACCTGGGTGCAGAATTTTCTGGCTTTCTGGAGATAAGAGAATGTCTTTCACCTAAAGGAAAACAAAAAAACAAAATTATATGACTAATGAAAACTTTAAATGTAAGAATATTTAACATACAATTATGCAGGCTATCTACCTTACCCCTGTGAATGGTTAGATTTAAAGTAGGAATGTAATGCAGAAACATATGGCAGTAACAGACATGGAACAACACATAATAAACGTGTGAAATCCAAAAAGAAAAAGGAATGCTGATGACACTTATTTATGCAGTATTCATTCATTTATACCTAAGATACCCCACAAAACAAAGTTACTTAGCAGAGAAATGAGCAGATGGGAGAAGATGCCGCTTAATATTATGTAATGAAGAGACATATGAGAAGACAAATAGGTCAACAGATATAACTCACCTTCGATTGGAGGATAAGGGCTGTCTGGTTCATTTCATGTTGTGTTACTTTTAACTTCACATCAACCATGTCAGTGTCTCCATCTTTGTCCCTTGTAAGTCTAAACTGATGAGAAACTCTACTGGCAGCACAGAGGTAATCAATGTCTACATGCTAATGGATAAAAGATAATGAAATCAATGTACTTTGGATGCATAGAATGATTGTTAAGTATTTAAAGAAAAGGTGCCACATATAAGAAGTAAGAATTAAGGAAAAGCTGGTAAGGAACCAAGACATGTGGTCATGTACAAATCCTCACATTTCATGGGCAGCTGGTGAAGATTATACTTTCCTATTATATTAAGAATTCCATGACATAATTTAGGTTTAGATCATTACCAGGGGTAGCAACTCTACAGAAACATATTCGAGTCATAGGTATTCATGTCATTCTGGATAAACACAGACTTATATTTATCAATTTCTGTTTGATGAGTGTTTAGAGATTTTCTAGGCAGACATGTAATTGTCTCAATCGTTCACGCTCTCAGGACAGCCACTTAATCAAAATCCCAATCCAAGAACTGAGAGTGTGCCACAATAACTGAACACTGCCTCAGATACAAATGGAGGTGAATTATATACACCAAAAGTAAAGCCACGGTGAATGGAGCTATTCGCAATACCGTACGAAAGAACATAGGACCAAACTTAACTTCCTTATAAATTCACAACCCAGGAATACCAACTCACACAAGATCCTGCTCAGCAACACTGCACAGCAGAAGGTTGCCTATATTGTGGTTCCTGCTGGGATATTGAACCAGAAACCACATAGTTGTAGGGCGACACTCTAACTGTTACACAATTTAATCCACTTCAAGTAACCAATCCTTAACTACAAGTCTTGTAATGTTAAAAGAAAAACTTTAATAGCATTGGCAATTACAAACCTTTGTTGATTCTTCCTTTGTTAGATGGTAACCATCACCAGGTGATGACATGATCAGATCAATGTAAGAAACATGGTCTCTGACGTCATTCAATGTCCGGGTAATTTGAAATGTTGTATAGTTTCCTAGACACAGTTTGGGATGGTGGTCCTCTAACAGCAACTAAACCATAAGAACAAGAAGATTTAAATTGCAAAGAAACACACAGAGAGTTGATTATACAATTTGTTGTGCCTTCACTCTGTACAGAGAGATCAATACTGCTATAGCAAGTAACATCGTCTTTGTTTCCATTATTTGCTCACATTACCAACGTTGCTTGTTTCTTCGGATCCTCCCACCCTCTTAATCCTTGTTGTGAGCCACAATAAAAATTTGGGCCATCTGCATATTTTGGAGGTGAACCACATATTTTGTAAGAAAATGAAATTTTAACCGAAGAAATAAATAATAATGTTAGTAAAATACCATGATCCATTCTCTATGAGACTATCAGCATTCTTCCTTTATGACTATGGGGATACTGTCAGTTTCATTTCAGTACAAATACTTTTGATAGAAACATGTTTTAAGTTAACGTCAAGTTTACATTTTTTCATTTATAATTTCAGATTTTTCTTTTCGATGTGCTACGATGAATCAACAAAATTATGTCACACAAATACCTTTAACAAAATCACTTCATAATTTGCCAGTGAAGCATGATAAAAGTCACTAAACAAATAAAGTAACATTGCCAGTACTCGACTTACAAATCACAATATAAGCCAGAACTGACCTCTAAGCTACTACAGATATCACCATGGTAACAAGAGATTATCCTCACCTTGTACTCTTCATCACTGTCCTTACAGAAACAAACAGTTATTAAGACATCATCTTTGGCATCTAGTATCCCATTAATAAATGGAACAATACGGAATGTATGCTTCTGTTCTGTTTCTTGGTTGACTAGATTAACAAAGACGTAGCTCAGGATGTTAATATCAAGACTGATTTTCTCCGGGTCTAGCTTCCAATCAAAAGATTTTTCTTCAGTCCAAGTTACTTCACCTATAATAAATAATATTATATATAAAGTATAGTATTGAGTAAACTTAAAAACAGTATATATCAAGAGCCTATTTGATAAGATATATATAGAATTCAACAGAACTGATTCTCAGCATATAACTCATTGTACTTCTCCTGGTACATTAGTCAATTGCATTTTAAAGTGCTAATTGGTTACCATCTTTACCTTCTTGTAAATTTTCTTTGTTTTTCAGACCAGTGAAGATGTTAACATCGTGTCGATCTGGCTCAGGGATAATAGCCGAGTGAGGAATAGTCAGCTGGGCTGGCTTGTCGAGGGTGAGCCCTTCTGGCTCTAGATTTATCAGAGGTGTCATTCTGCCCCTACGAGCACTGCCAGGGAGGTGTATGGTGGGATCATAGATCACTTTAACAGCAATTACACGATCAGAGGATAAAGCACCTTCAGGAATAGTCAGATGTACCCCCATGATGCTAATAGTCCCACCTTCATACGTGATCCTGTGTTCAATGTATGAATATTGGTGCCTCATTTCAAGTACTTGTGAATCTTTCCTTTGTTTTGGTAGGTCTTCTCTCTCCATCAAACTTTCCTTACTACGGTCATGATCATCCTCTCTTTCATCAGAACCTTGTGATGAAGTTGATTCATCATCAGGGTCAAATTTGACTTTTTCAACTGAAAATAGAATAATGGAAACACAAACACCATTAAATGAAGCTTTTACATCTAAAAACCAAATCTGCCATACTGAGTCACATTCATCCCTAATCAGAGAATACTGTAGTTAAGTGTTCAAATTTTGCTTAGACTTTTGTCTTCTAAAAGTACTATGGACAAATTAAATTATTCCCTGCTTCTTAAAAGTTCATCATTAGAAATGCTAAGCAATTGATTTATAAAAGAGGCATTATTGATGGCATCATAAAATAAAATGCAATAAATTTGTAATACAAAATAACAAATTGCCTGAAAGCCAAATATTAACCCCTGACTCACACACATTTCTAGAGTTTGTATTGTACTGTATTAGTTTGATTTCATCTATTCTGATAACATCATTTTATTCATTCTTACCAGGCCAGTCAAGTAGTTGCGGTACTTGGTTTTCTTCAAACTGAAAGGGGTCAACTTCAGACTGATATGGAGCTAAGTGATATTCATTTGTTCGGTTTAGCTGAATATGAACCAAACCCTTCTGTAGGTTAGTGACATCATACATATTGATGATGTTTCTTGTCTTCATGAAGTTAATCAAAGTGATTCCTGGTGTCTCTATCAGAGAAACCCGGCGTAGCATATCAGTTTCTGCTGGTGGTAGACGGAACAGAGTTGCTAATTTCAGAGTGCTGTCTAGAGTAAGATCTTGGGCAACGTTGACCATTAATCTGCTGTAATCAGCTGAAAAATAAATAAAAGTAACCAAAAATATAGTTCAGGATCTCACTCAGCACAACAAACCAACTGATAAAACGGATTGATAAATAATGGATGACATCACATTTTCCTATTTTTCACTTGATGATTAGATTGTTTTCTATGTATTTATATATATATATCAACAAAATACATTTCTTTTAAATCAGTAAATTTTCTTTCTGTGGAATCTGAATAAAAATGAATTCCTAGTAGCATATTCAGTCAAGTTGGCGTGTGTGTGTGTGTGTGGGCGTATGTGCTTTTATTTTGTATTCGGATTGAGGACTTGGACAAACAAATTCCAGGTTCTCGGATGTGACTTCTAAAGTATCACTATGCCTTTGCAAGAATTCTATAGTTAAGTGGTACTATTAAAGTTAGGGTATGTACAATGATGTCCTTGGACTGAATGTAAAACACAGCTGTGCGTGTGCGTGTGTGTGTGTGTGTATGACGCCCACGCTTGTACACATAATATCTCAAGATGGTTAACCTCTGCATAATTAGTACAAGAACCCGATTGTTTTGGGTGAAGGTCAGCAGATGTAAAGCGGTGGAAATCTCAAAGCGCTGTATCTCCAGGACAAGAACATCAAAGGAGCTCATAAATCCAAGGTAGGGTAGCCGTATGTAATGTAAGGTTTAAATATATCCAGATGGCAGATAGGAAATTGTACTGTATATTATGCATGTTACTTCCCTATGAAAAGTACAAAAACCCTATTGTTTTTGGTGGAGGTCAAAGGTCATTTGCAGTTAGCAGAGAGAAAAATGGGAAAATCACAAAAATGCTGTATCTCCAGAACCTAAACATCAATGGAGGTCATATATGCATGATATTCATGATTGCCTTACATAGTGTAGTAAAGTTTTTGCATAATTTGGTGTAGGTCAAAGTTCATTCAAGGTCACCAGGGGTCAAAATTTGAAATCCTTGTAAATATAACTCCAGATGGGAAACTTCATTGGCTCTCATATTTATCATGTGGCTTCCCTATAATGAGTTCAAGACCCCTATTGTTTTGGTGTCATCATAGGTCACACTCTGTAAAGCCTTATAAACACAAACCTTGTAAACAGGACATCCCAAGATAGGTTTCATGACATGGCTCATACTTTGCATGTGTGTTTCTTACAGTGAGTACAATAACCTTATTGTTTTGGGTGAACGTCAAAGGTCTTGGGGTCAGCAGAGGTCCAGGTGTCAAACTATCAAATGGATCACATCAGGTCAAGTATTAAAAATGTAAAGTCAGCTCTTTGTTGTTAGAGTGAGCATGCAAAATGAATTACCAACGACAAGCAATGTCCCTCTGGCTTTCTTTTATCGTTGTGGTATTATGTTACACAATTCCCTGTCATCAAACCGTGTAAGCACTGACTCTATTAAGATTTATACTGCTCTCCATATCCAGTACAAACAGGGTTATTAGCGTGTAAATACTCTTGCGCTACGTATATATGTATCTAATTATGCAAGTAACTGCTTGGTGGGTTTCCCTCTGGCTAAAATACTGTTAATGTAACGACTCATCTACACAACAAGCATCAGTGTTACCATAGCAACTTTAACTGTCACTTTTTTAAAACATAGCAACGGCCTTTCCATGATATTGAAAAATGATTTAAAATCATAAATATACTCTTCAGATTTTAGGGAGGTGTGATGTACCTCACTTGATGACATGAGAGTAGTTCACATTATAAGGCGAAATTAGGTTAAGGCTTTTATTTTCTACATATTTCACAAGAAATACATTGGAGGTGTTGATATGCTTTTATGTTATTTGCTTGTTGACCCCAGTAAACTTTGTCAGAAATTGAATGAGTTTCTTATCCCAAAGAATGCCACTACAACAGACATTGACGGTGCAATTAATATTAATTGCTCTGGATGAAGACGATGTTGAAATTTATTTTCTCTGTGTTAAGAAAATGCTTCATCTGCATTTGTGAAGCCATGTATTAAGGCAACTAGATTTGCGTTGCTATTAAAGGAACAGCGAATCCTGTCGTCTGCTACTTATATCAATGTACATTATGCATGCACTGTCCTGATATGCTGTATGCATTTCATATGCAGTCCAATCTTTTTAAAGGAACTAGCAACTTTGCAATTGCAAAATTGCAGTAAACATTGATACTTGCATCACTTAGCTAAAATTCTGTGGAAGGGATACATTAAGACAAGGTGTAGGATCGAAGTTAAGTGCTACCGTGGAGCACATCACATGACCCTTCATGGTTTTTATCTTTATTTTCACACATCTCCTAATTGACATACTCAAGCTTGTCTAGTCTCCTGGTTAAATGTGTCTATGATCGATTCCCAAATGACCTTAGTTAAATTGCTATAAATTTGTTTCAGATATAGAACCGATACCTAGATGTGTTAGTTTGCTTGTATTAGATAGTGATTACATGACTACCACAGGGGTATGTTTAATAGTTTGTTTGTATTAGTTTGTATTAGATAGTGATCACATGACTACAAGAGGGATATATTATTTTGTTTGTATTAGATAGTGATCACATGACTAGCAGAGGTGTTTGTTAGTTTGTTTGTATTAATAGTGATTACATGACTACAACAGGGGTATGTTAGTTTGTTTGTATTAGATAGTGATCACATGACTACAAGAGGGATATATTAGTTTGTTTGTATTAGATAGTGATCACATGACTAGAAGAGGTGTTTGTTAGTTTGTTTGTATTAATAGTGATCACATGATTACCGAAGGGGTATGTGCTTTTCTGTACACCATGTCCTTTCACAAAATGTCGTTCTGAAACCAAAAGCTTATTACTGACCACATCCCTAACTAGAAAGAAAGGTTTTCAGAAATTAAATTCTGCTAGCCTTCAACAACCATTGACTTGTAGCAACTTAGAAGTCCCTCTTGAAAAGGAAAAAATATCCAGCTATAGTGCTTTTAAGGTTTATACAAGTTTCCCTTTGCTGAGCTCAAATGACCTCTGACCTTCACAATGAATAACTGGGCTCTTGAACTCATTACTGGAAAGTCATGTCACTATGACATCTGATCAAGCACCTATCTTATGATGTCATGTTTATAATTTCCAGAATGTAACCTCTGCTGAACCCAAATGACCTGCACCCTCCACCAAAAACAATAGGGTTTGTGCTCATTATAGAGAAGCCATAGCCATATATACCAGCCACTGTAGTTTTCTTGAAATATCATATTTGCATAGTGTTAATGTTTTCACACCTGGTGACCTTAAATGCTTTCTGACCTACATCAAATTATGTACAAACTATACAATACACAAGGCTATCATACCATGCATGTATGAGCTCATTTTACGGTTCTGGAGATTTAGCACTTATGATATATTCACATTTTGCCCTCTACTGACCCCAAATGACCTTTTACCTCGACCACAAACAATAGGTTTTGCTGAACTCATTACAATAAATCCCGAAGCCACATATAAGAATTGAACACGCTACCTTCAATGAGATACCATGTTTACAAGATTGCCACTCTAGTCTCCCTCTGTTGACCTTTTACATTCACGAAATACATTACAGATCGTCTGCTCACCCTCGGTAAGCTACACGCCAACTTTCAACTACCTGAAACTTCCACTTCTTGAGGTGTTGTGCAAACAATGCTTTCAGAATTTGACCTCAAATGACCTTTTACCAATACCAACAACAACCCCAAACCAGTTCTATCTAAGGGGAACCTACATACCAAATATCAAATGTACCCCAATTATCCTTCTGCAGTTAAAGCTTTTACGAGCAAGTGTCATATACACATACATAATACACAAGCAATCATCATCGCATAGATTCCTTCTACCCTCGGCAAGGAATAAAGATGATTTTAACCTGTTTCCATGATACTCTTGGCTTTATTTACACCTCTGACGAGCTCACTTGACTGTTCATATCTTAATATAATTGATAGTTTGACAATCCATCCTACACTACTTAAATTGACTCAAGTCAACACCCCCCCCCCACCCCCCTTCTAAAATCTCCCCTGACAGATTTGAAAAGTTGCAGGTAGGACTATTTAAGGATAAACAGACTTTACAGAAGGAAATATTAGTCTGGAAATTGACAGCAAGCAGCAGCAATGATCTTTTCATTGTTACCTACCTGCCAAAGTTGATCCCTGTGATATGTCTAGAGTTTCACGTTCTCCAAGCAATGTTTCATCCTCTATAACAGAAGCGGAGTAAGCCTGCAAATAAACAAAACAAGAAAGATATGTTACTTGGTGTACTGACACATTAATGAAATAACCTCAGTTTTCATGTCTGTCACCTGTCAAGTTACACCAATTCAGTCTTTAGCTGATAAAAGCAACTGATTTTAGTATAGGTGAATGTACTCATTACTCACTTCACACTATTTGTAATCAAATGTAGCTTGACTTTGATCATTTTTTTGAACTCCTTGAACTATTTCTGTAAAGCTCAAGATTATGTTGTTACTTGTAACACCTTTAACAGTGGAGCCTTCGATCATAAATTCAACACAGTAATGGTCTCGTCACAATATTTTGACACTTCTTTTGCTACTAATGATATACTGGCTACAGATACACACTGTTCTATATTCATAATTCACTTACTATATACTTAATCATATTTACCAATTGTTGCTGATTCAAGGCTTCCCTAGTCTGCTTCAGGACCTCTTGTAAAGCCATGGATTCTTTGGCATATTCCAGTTGAGACTTCACAAGTTCATCTTTTGTAGCTCTCAGACTTGATTTAGCTTCTTCATGCTCCTGTCGTGTAAACAACACAGTAAATGAGACAAGAAGGATGCACCTCCCAGTAGTTACTTGCAAAAAATTACAGTTTATACCAACATTGAAGTTGCCAGTGTCTGAAGGGAAACATTTTTCAAGTAGACACATTTCTTCACACTTATTTTTAGGCAGGCTGCAATGATAACCTTTTGACCTTTACTTGAGGGTGTGACTATTGCAAAATGACTACCTTGCTCAGAGAAAATCACATGTTCACAACAGTTTAGTGCTGAAAATTGTGACCTAACCTTCACACAAAAAAACTTCCAGGAACTGTGGAACTACTGTTCTAGAAAAAGGAATGTTAGGCCTATCACATTGAAGGACAGACGATCAATTATATCAATTAATTACATTTTTCAATGTCTTAAGCTTGTTTTCAGTTGTATTCAATCCATCTCTGAAGTATTGTCTTTCTTCCTCTGTTGTCTTTAGTCTTCCAGTCAGCCGTTGTCTTTCCTCCTCTGATTTCTTCAGTCTTCCAGTCAGCTGTTGTCTTTCTTCCTCTGTTGCCTTCAGTGCATCTTTGAATTGCTGTCTTTCCTGCTCTGTTGTCTTAAGTCTTGCACTCAGCTGTTCTCTTTCCTCCTCTGTTGTCTTTAGTCTTGCACTCAGCTGTTGTCTGTCCTCCTCTGATGTCTTTAGTCTTCCAGTCAGCTGTTGTCGTTCCTCCTCTGGTTTCTTTAGTCTTCCAGTCAGCTGTTGTCTTTCCTCATCTGTTGTCTTTAGTCTTCCAGTGAGCTGTTGTTTGTTTTCCTCTGTTGCCTTCAGTGCATCTTTGAATTGATGTCTTTCCTGCTCTGTTGTCTTAAGTCTTGCATTCAGCTGTTCTCTTTCCTCCTCTGTTGTCTTTAGTCTTCCAGTCAGCTGTTGTCTGTCCTCCTCTGATGTCTTTAGTCTTCCAGTCAGCTGTTGTCTTTCCTCCTCTGTTGTCTTTAGTCTTCCAGTCAGCTGTTGTCCTTCTTCCTCTGTTGCCTTCAATGCATCTTTGAACTGCTGTCTTTCCTCCTCTGTTGTCTTTAGTCTTCTAGTCAGCTGTTGTCTTTCTTCCTCTGTTGCCTTCAATGCATCTTTGAATTGTTGTCTTTCCTCTTCTGTTGTCTTCAGTCTTCCAGTAAGCTGTTGTCTTTCTTCCTCTGTTGCCTTCAATGTATCTTTGAATTGTTGTCTTTCCTCCTCTGTTGTCTTCAGTCTTCCAGTCAGCTGTTGTCCTTCTTCCTCTGTTGCCTTCAATGTATCTTTGAATTGTTGTCTTTCCTCCTCTGTTGTCTTCAGTCTTCCAGTCAGCTGTTGCCTTTCCTCCTCTGTTGTCTTTAGTCTTCCAGTCAGCTGTTGTCTGTCCTCCTCTGATGTCTTTAGTCTTCCAGTCAGCTGTTGTCTTTCCTCCTCTGTTGTCTTTAGTCTTCCAGTCAGCTGTTGTCCTTCTTCCTCTGTTGCCTTCAATGCATCTTTGAACTGCTGTCTTTCCTCCTCTGTTGTCTTTAGTCTTCTAGTCAGCTGTTGTCTTTCTTCCTCTGTTGCCTTCAATGCATCTTTGAATTGTTGTCTTTCCTCTTCTGTTGTCTTCAGTCTTCCAGTAAGCTGTTGTCTTTCTTCCTCTGTTGCCTTCAATGTATCTTTGAATTGTTGTCTTTCCTCCTCTGTTGTCTTCAGTCTTCCAGTCAGCTGTTGTCTTTCTTCCTCTGTTGCCTTCAGTGCATCTTTGAATTGTTGTCTTTCCTCCTCTGTTGTCTTTAGTCTTCCAGTCAGCTGTTGTCTTTCCTCCTCTGTTGTCTTAAGTCTTCGAATCAGCTGTTGTCTTTCTTCCTCTGTTGCCTTCAATGTATATTTGAATTGTTGTCTTTCCTCCTCTGTTGTCTTCAGTCTTCCAGTCAGCTGTTGTCTTTCTTCCTCTGTTGCCTTCAATGTATCTTTAAATTGCTGTCTTTCCTCCTCTGTTTTCTTTAGTCTTCCAGTCAGCTGTTGTCTTTCTTCCTCTGTTGCCTTCAATGTATCTTTGAATTGTTGTCTTTCCTCCTCTGTTGTCTTTAGTCTTCCAGTCAGCTGTTGTCTTTCTTCGTCTGTTGCCTTCAGTGCATCTTTGAATTGTTGTCTTTCCTCCTCTGTTGTCATTAGTCTTCCAGTCAGCTGTTGTCTTTCTTCCTCTGTTGCCTTCAATGCATCTTTGAATTGTTGTCTTTCCTCCTCTGTTGTCTTTAGTCTTCCAGTCAGCTGTTGTCTTTCCTCCTCTGTTGTCTTAAGTCTTCCAATCAGCTGTTGTCTTTCTTCCTGTGTTGCCTTCACTGTATCTTTCAATTGTTGTCTTTCCTCCTCTGTTGTCTTCAGTCTTCCAGTCAGCTGTTGTTTTTCATCTTCTGATTCAATTAATTTGTGAGAGAGTTCCTGCCTTTTGCCTTCTAATGCCTGTAGTTGATCCTTTAGTTCTTTCTTGGTAAACTTTGAATCTGAAACAAACATATACTGTAAGATGCAAATATGGATAAAGATCGTCTTCCACCCAAGAGATATATTTATGTAAATAAACTCAGTTCAATATATCATAATTTATGCAGTAAAAACTTCCAGGAAAATATTGTGACAAACTTGCCATAACTTAGTGAGTTCCCATTTGGGTCCAACTTTAGCATGTTATTTGAGGTGACCATGCAAATCTCTCACAAGGTGTTGACTTTGGCCCTGCTTCTGAGCAATTGAACAAAGTCATGACAAGCCCCTTTAATGAGTCTTATGTATCAAGGATATTAAATTACAAAATTTCAAAAGGAGAGGAAATTCCAAATTTTACCAATCTTGTCTGATATACCTCAAATGGAAACTTTTGAGTATATCCCATTAGTTACAGTCTTATAGAAATATTTGACTTTAATGTAAGACCTTGACATTGAATGAACAAGTTTTCTTGCCAACTTATTTATCAGATTATTTGTATCAAACGGTGGTATTAATGGAGAATCCTTCTTCTATCAACCATGGGTTAATTAACTTAAGTTAATACAGTACAATGGTATTACCTCAAATCGCATTTGTTGACTTTGTAGGGCAACACATTTGCATGTTTTGCGATTCATAACATATTTAACTTGTTAAGCTCTGTGATATAAACATACCTTGAGCTTGTTGGAAGACAGTCAATACTGCGACCAATTTACTCAGTCCTTTTTCAGAGCATGCTGTCATTAAATAGTTGATATCATCAAAAGAAACCTTCCCTGCCTCTCTGAGATGGTGGACAAGAGATGAAAAGGGTGTGTCACTCTTAATAATGTCCTTTGATTCCTTAGCTGGAACTTTAAGGTAGTCAAGTAGCTTCTGACAGTCATCTTTCTCAATCAATGACTCTGTGTGGATCAGGCAGTTATCAAAGGTAAAGATGTCACTCTGTAACAAAAAGACAACGAAAAGAAAATCAAATAAATATACTGGTTGTAGCAGACTATAAAATAGGTTGAGGCATTGAAACAGCACACATTCAAAGGGAGGGATTAATTTTAATATGAAGGTGTGAATTCTGTGCTGTGATTCACCTTAGTCCCTTCAACTACAATATTACATATTTATTTGAGATAAATTAAAAGAACTTAATAGTGGAGAATTGGTTTGATTGATTTTTAGGACTATGCATTCTTTTATACATGAAGCTGTATCAGGCAGATTATTGTAGATTGAATCTTGATGCCACCACCTTATAATTACTGTATATATAGTTTAATTGCCTTAACATTTTATTCTCCAAATTTAACCAATAAACACTACATTGTTACCCATGTTTCTGTGTGAAAGTAATCTTTGACTTAGAACTACTTAAAGTGTCTTTAATTCTGGGCAATGTAGGTGGTCAATAATACAGCTAAACTACATGTGGTGCAGCTCAAATGCTTGAAGAATCAAAGTCCATATGCATTGCACTGTGAAGTATTTTCAAGATTGGTGTATATACACTCAATCATACAGTGCAGAGCTACTACACTATGAGCTACAGTATACACAGCTTCATGACAAAGAATTCATGTGAAACATTTAATTATTGTGATATGTGCAGTTATCAACTAAAATGCTATTGAACCAAGTCTCCTGGGTTACTTTGAGGTTAGACATAATTTAGTAGTTTATGGTGTGGCCAAAATGACATGTAAAAACAAGAGCATAAGGGCACTGTGGTCCCTTGCGTAGGCATATATGACATAATATTATCATAGCAAGATGGGGCTCAAATAGTCCAAGTAATTGTGGTCCTACATGTACCCATTAAGTAACCAACACTATAGCCAACACTTTTGTGATCACAAATTGTGATCGGATTTTTGATTGGAAGGCACTTTTGAGATCTGAATATGGCGTTGAAAATGTAAGAAGATAAGGTCACCTACAAGCAGGTCAACAGATATGATAACATTGGTGACCTCAGATCACATGACTGTTAAGTTTGAAAATGTTCCACCACCCCATTCACAACTTGTCCCAAAATAGCAATCAGTGTCAGACCTTGGCAATGGGAGTTAATTGCATTAAATGTCTAAACATTAATTTTGAACTTGTATAACTTCACAAAGGTCACCCGGGGTCAACCCATTGACATTTTTGATCGATGAGACCTAAATAGAGCATCAAAACTGTAGAAATTCAAACATTTTTCTTTGCCCATTTTCTCCCCCCAAAATACTATATATTTTTTTATTAATTGACCTTTGGTGTCCTTGAATCACATGACCGTTAAGTTTGAAAACATTCCTCTATACCATTTGCAATTTGTCCCAAAATATCAACCTTGTCACACCTTGGCACTGGGAGTTATTGCATTAAATGTCTGAAAATTAACTTTGACCTTCTATAACTTTACACACTAAGGTCACCCAGGTGTCAACCCATTGACATTTTTGATCGAAAGGTACCTTTGATATCCAAATCTAGCATCAAAACCAAACATTTTCTTTTTCGCCCGTTTTCTCCCAAACTAAGCACATTTTTTCTAATTAATGTGACCTTTGGACCTTGGTCTCAAATGAAGTTTGATCTCCTGATTCCAAATATCAACACGACAAGTCTGTACAGCCATCCTAACTTTGACACCATATAAATTCGCACACAAAGGTCACACAGGGGTCAACCTATAGATATTTATAATCGGAAGGTACCTTTGACATCTGAAAATAGCATCAAAACTATTAAAATCCCCAAAACACTTAAAGGTCACCAGAAGTCAAATTGAGGTCAAAGGTCACCCAGATGTGGGTCGACAATTGGATTACATTGAAGCAACTCCCAACCCTACGGACAATTCGTTATAAAGTTATTGCAAATATACTTGTTTCTTAACATTAATTGACCTTTGGTGACATGACCATTTAATTTCAAAATGTTTTCCTAACCAATTCACAACTTGTCCCAAAGTATTAACCTTTTCGCACATTGGCACTGGGAGTTATTGCAGTTCTAGTATTTTGGGTTTTTGGACCATAACTGACCTTTGTGGGCACCAAAAACAACAGGGTTCATCTACTCACTATGGTCCACCCACACACCAGGTTTGATCATGATCAGTCAATCCCTTGTTGAGTTATCTTGCATACAAGCTAAAGCGTCACACACACACACACCCATGTTTGTGTTTCATTCAGACCGAGGACCCCATTGTATTTTCCATTTTTCAAATCCATGTACCGTAACATTAACAATACCCCATACAATAGAATTCTTCCGAGGACGTGGTGATTCTTTAGAAATCACAACCGAGGACCTGAAATTCTTTTGTTCAAGTCCTCGGTCAGATAGCAAAACAAACGCACACACGCACACACGCATCCATGCAAACCTGAATACATAGGTTCCTTTGCTTTAAGCAAGGAACCATAAAGCCTTTTACAGGAAGACCATTATTCTTACAGTAACACTGGTTGACATGTGGTAATGCTTTCTCATGCATGGGTAGCAATGATTAGGGAGTTCGTAACAACTCCCTGAAATGATCATGTTAAATCCATGTGCATAGCTATTGCATACATTACACTGTGTGCTTGGTGACAGATAATGAGTGGGAATCTTTACCACAGTTAATTAGTGTATTGGGTATTAAGACAATTAAGCAGGATACTGTGTATCATCATTTACACACAGTAATGTCTATTTCGTTACTGTCACAAACTTGACAGAAATACACTGCAGTAATACATTACTTTCTAAGTTTTTCAAACACAGAAATCAACATAATTTTCAAAACAGTTAATGTTTTGCCTCATTTCTCCTGCTTATTCCCATATCACCTACATTATGAGTGTAGTACAGCTAAATTGTACCTACTTAGCATTGTCAGGAATTAATCCAAAATCTGTTACTTATTGTTTCTTATAAAGACTATACACTGTGCATTCTTCATATTTATGGAAATCACAAGGCCATCAGTGAAATTAACCACTTGAAGAGAACTGACAAGAAGACTGTCAACTGACTCAATGCAATCCCTATTAAAGTAAAGCCTGTACTTAGCTACAACTTTCTCTCCTCAGAAGTAATGAAAAATGATTTCAATAGCTTTGTGAATTTTGCAGCCTTTACTCTGTTGACAATGTAAAAATAGTACAGTAAGGCTAAGGTCACATTTTCCCTTCTTTTTCTGCTTTTTTGACTAATTTGGACCAAAACAAACCACCCCTACATCCCAAAACAGAAGCAAGCTTGTGTTATACCATTTTATCAAGACTTAAATACTGTGATCAAATCAAGGTATCACCACTGCAGTATGTGCACTAGTGCAAAACTAAGCACTATGGCCTTAAATTAAGATAAAACATATTGCCCTTAAATTTTCTTGAATTTTACCTCATTGCAAGGAAAATTGCACCTGTTGTATACTTAACAATAGTTTGCATTGATTTTTGTCAAATTTGAATATTTTAGCAGACTTTGACAGCCAAAATTAATGAAAAAGGAACTACACTTTTTTAGTCTGAGCTGTTTCGCCATGAACCATTCATCTTGCATCAATTTGCAAAGAAGTTTTGACCTAGAATACAAATCATTACCTAAAACATAGCACTTATTTTTATTTGATTTTTTCCAGCACTTGAGTGCAACAAGCTTCCAATGGCCTAAATCTTTTATAAAATATTGTGCTAACTTTTCCACCATTTTGATCTCCCTCTTAACGAACAAGTAATAGTTGTGTTCTTAATAAAATTCTGCATTCACTAAACCAAATTTGTAGAAATTACCAGCTCTTAAGCTCAAAAAAATAAGAAGAAATATTTTCAAAAGTTTGTGTGTTGCTCTATTATTGGAAAGTGCTACAAGCTACCAATGGCCTAATATTTTCATAAAAATTTGCCCTTACTTTTCCACCATTTTGATCTCCCTCTTAACAAACAAGTATTTAGTTGTGTTTTTAATAAAATTCTGCATTCACTAGTACCAAATTTTTATAGCATTAGCAGCTTGTTAGCTCAGAAAATAAGAAGAAAATTTTTCCAAAATGTGTGTGTTGCTCTAATACTGGAAAGTGCAACAAGCATCCAATGGCCTAAACTTTTCATAAAATTTTGCCCTTACTTTTCCACCAATTTGATCTCCCTCTTAACAAACAAGTAATAGTTGTGTTCTTAATAAAATTCCGCATTCACTATTACCAAATTTGTAGAAATTAGCAGCTTGTAAGCTCAGAAAATAAGAAGAAATATTTTCCAAGTTTTGTGTGCTGTTCTAATATTGGAAAGTCCTACAAGCTACCAATAGCCTATTTAAAAAAAAAAAAATTTCTCTAAATTTTCCACCATTTTGATCTCCCTCTTAACAAACAAGTAATAGTTGTGTTCTTAATAAAATTCTGCATTCACTAGTACCAAATTTTTATAAATTAGCAGCTCGTTAGCTCAGAAAATAAGAAGAAATATTTTCCAAATTTTGTGTGTTGCTCTAATATTATAAAGTGCTACAAGCTACCAATGGCCTAAACTTTTCATAAAATTTTGCGCTTACTTTTCCACCATTTTGATCTCCCTTTGAACAAACAAGTAAAAGTTGTGTTCTTAATAAAATTCCGCATTCACTAGAAACAGTTTTGTCTACATTTGAAGCTCGAAGACTGAGAAAATAAGGAAAACCAATTTTACTTTAACATTGACAGAACAAATCACTTCCATGACAACCTTACCAAAACCAACATATCCCAAGGAAAAAAATGTCCTTATTTTTCTTTAAATTTTGCAAGGTAGATCTCTAAACATCTAAAAGTGTCTTCTTCACACTTGTTCGCATTGAATGAAACCAAATTTGTTGATCTTCATTCAAAGGATTGTTTGAACAAAAGTGATAAAAAGTCCTAATTTTTACCAAAGGCCTATATATCCTGTATTAGTACTTACTGTGTGATATTCATAGACTTTTCCAGTTGTCTGGGTCACCAAAAACAATCTGTTTATGTTATTATTGATCCTGATTCTCATGAAATTATCAGGAACTTTAAGAGAAGCCAAGATATGACCCCCAGAAATGGACGAATGACCCCCAGAGATGGAAGAATGACCCCCAGATAAAGAGTAAACAACAACTTGTCTACCCTCACCACCAAGCCATAATATAAATATTAATCCTTTCTCTTCACTGACTGCTATACTATGGGCATATCTGTACTGTTTGTGTGTATATTTCTGTTCTATTTCTCCCTCACTATTATACATTAAAGCTCTCCTACCATTGAATGTACAGATAAACAGTTTATCATTACTAACTGCTATATCAATGGGACAGTCTAATCCTACTAATCCTGTTAAGGTGATTGTCTTCTTTATTCTCAATTCTCTCGAATCTAAGACAATCACCTCATTGGAATCTAAACCGACATAGACTAAACCATCTCTGGTTGTCATACACCAGGCGTTATCGTTAAACTTCCCTTGATTGACCAGACCGCCATTACTACTATCGTACAACGCTATCGTATTCTTCGTCGTCGTTAAAAACAGACGATCATCCAGTAAGCAAACAGTCCGCCATGATGAACCAAACTCGGTAAATTCCTCAGAATAATAAGGTTCTGACGTCAATAATAACGGTTTTTCTGGAGAATCAGGATCAAATTGTAACATAAACAGATCGATAAAGCTGCAGTTTGTATTGTCATTATATCCAGCGACAGCCAAACGGCCTGTGTCTAGCACGTCCACCTCCGACACCTTGTAACCGTCTTGTACAGTGAATCGTGGTATCGTTGTATACACTCTGTGTGTGTGGAAGGCAAAAAGTGTAAAGTTAGGTCAAGGTTGGAAGGTTGTATCCATGGTAACGAAGAATTTAGAGTGAATTTTGATCGAAGGAATGATGAACAACATATCTCAGACTGCGAAGTAGCCTAGGCAGATCTTGCAAACGGTACTGAATTAATTTATGCATGGAATTACAATGTTGTGACCACATTGGAAGATGTCCAGAAAAAATTAATTCAAGAAAGCTAACTTTGTTTGTGAAAGGCTCAGGTAATCATTGAATGATGGCGCTATTCAAGAAAGCCAACTTTGGTCTAAAGTTTTCACGGGGTAACTTCAGAGAGAAATTTAGTCTTGAGTTCTTTGACATATTAAGTCCAAGAAAAACAAAGGACAAAGTTGACTGCTAGTAATAATGTTTTCTATAGCTACGCAGCTTTCCACTTATATTAACCTCCTGACCTTATACTTACCTTCAAAATATGCTTAAACTCTGGAATGCTCGGGTCTAGAGATCGATGCATCGGCGCCTCAATGCGATCCTAAGTCTTTATGTTAATCCATTGCTTAGAAATTCTAATAACTCCACCAAAACATGTTCTTTTATCTGCCTAGAAGCAAAACACATCCTTGGATGACGTTTAACACCTTTTTACACGACAAATTTGCAATGCATCTTAATATATTGCATTGGAGGCAATAAAAGTCTTCACAGTGAATCTTGTGTTGTATCAGAGAAACTAATCTAACGGTATTTGTATGAGACTAAATACGGTCCAGTCACTTCAAAGTGATGAACTTCATTTGTATAAAGGACCATTGCTTTAAAATGAAAATTGTTATAGACTTCCAACATGGGCTGATAGCAGAGTATTTTAAAAGTCTACAAAACCTTAGGTTTATTTTGCATTTAAAGTAACCCTTTATGTCTACCAGGTTAAGCTTTGACATTGTGTCATATCCATGGGCGATTGACCCGATGCGGGGAATCCGAGGATTCAAGTTCCTCCTGTTTTGTAACAGAAACGGTAAGAAGTGCCCCGTTTCGTAGATTAGAAGTGCCAATTTTTGACAAGTTCCGTTCTTTGTTATTCTTTGTTATTCTTTGTTATTTAAAACGAGTCATTTCGTTTAGACATTTAGGAAAAGTGTAATCAAGAAGTGCCTTTTTTGCTGATAAATTGAACTAATCAATTGAACGGTCCTATATCGTTGAAAATAATGGAAATAATGGAATTCGTGGCATAGAATGCAGAAAGGAATTTATTTTATTGGCGTTTTGAGATGGCTTTGTACTTTACCTTCTCAATTCAACGCCACCGTGATGTCCTACCAATCTTAGGAGTTTTTTACCACGCCCATCCCACCCCTACCCCACCCCTTCGTCACTGAACCCTTTCCTCTATTTCAAAAGTTATCTGAGGAACGATCAGCCCGGTTTGTGAAAGATTTTCAGTATTCAGCATTGCTTGTATATAGATGAATGTAAAATAAACAAATAATAAATATTTTTCTTATACTGTCATGTATAATCGCCTGGTATAAACACATTTGAATCTTTTATAAAACAAGAAAACAATAGTAAATCTTACGAGGTTTTTGTGGCGGCCATTTTGAAATGTGCTTAATTAGTTCTGAGAAATTATTTTTATGCAGCGGGAGTCCTGATCTGCGGATAAAATTAGAAAAGTCTTAAGAAACAAATACTACTTTCTAAAATATATTCTTATCGAGGAATATAGAAAAAAAAACAGAGATCAGTGGAACGGAAAGAAGACTTCTTTTGGGTGAATGCTGTGGCCTTTATGATCCTTAATCAACAATCTTGCACTTAATGATGTGTGAAATGATGTTTTTGGTCATCAAGAAAGGTTCCCTGGACATACTCTTTAATTTCAGCTATCTTTAGTTCATGCTGGATTGAGAAAAAGACGACGAAATCGTGACAAAATAGTTTAAATTTCGTAAAATTAATGAATTGATATATACGATGGTGAAAAGAGGAAATTTTGTTTAAAGAAATTGATATTTTATTTAAACTGTCCCGTATAAGCATGTTGTACAATTGAGATATACTTCCCTATACTGGAATGCTGCTAATAAAAATTCATAAATGTTTTCTTTTTACTTACAATAATAGACGTCTCTGTAAGATAGGTGCAGGTGAGGAACAGATAATATTCTTCAATAGGTCTTGAATATAACCTTGTTCTTGATATAATTCGATTTTCTTATGCTGAGTTGTTGGCAAGTCAACAATGTGTGAAGTGATAACACAAATTTCAAACAGATGGCCCTTTGAGATCATTGAAAAGACAACAAATTGTTATGGCTTTGATCAGAGCACGAAAGAAATTCTCCACAGAATAATCGATAATAAACACTGAAGCGTGGATCACGAAAGAGGTAATGGAGGGTTGACTGCTACAGCAAGAGAGGAGTGCAGGCTTGATCTGATCTGGTATATATAGCAAATGAGTAAAAGACTAAATTACGCCCACTAACCCTTGACCTCTTTGATATAAACCATATCGCGTGATTTTTAAGTCACTATTGAACTTAAAGCAGTTCGTTGATGTTGTCCTTCTTGTTTGTTTGAACCTATTTGAATCTTACTTGGAATGTTATGTCGTACCTTCAAGTACTGCATAGAAATTCATTCTCGACAAGGGAGGGGGAGGAGGAGGGAGGGGGAGGAGGAGGGTGGGGACTGGCTTAATATCAATACAGGTGGTCTTCCTGTAAAGTCTACATATCATTGAGATAATCACTTAGCCTGAGATATCCCTATCCCTCAATCTAACTTCCATTGAGTAAGTGAACCACCATATTTGTCTCTCTAACCAATCCAACATAAGTCTGTAAAAGGCGAATACAGCTATAGCGTCTTTCAAATAGTTACGGCGGACGTGTGTGGTCAACGGTCCTATATAGTCGTATCTAATGGCGGAATATTGGGAAATTCTCTACTAGTTTCCGTTATTATTCAAAATAGAAACCTGACAAAATAAGGAGATGAATTATTTCACATCAGAGTATATTGGGCAGTTTAGATTAGTGGGGGATGTAGTGAAGTTGGGGGTTCAGACGGGAGTAAATAGGTTGGATGTAAATATGTTCTAAAATCGGTTCATCGTGTGTGTTAGTGCACATGCATGTAGGCGAAAGATGTTGAGCTACCTGTATGAGCTTCGTTCTTCTTTGAGTCAGCCTTAATTAACTTCCATTCCCATTGGAACATGCATACACTTGTTCAGTGCATAGCGGTGTAAGTTAAGAGAAACCTTAAATACATATACTGTACTGCTTAAATACTTAATATCAAGAGTAGTTAGCTTATATGGCTATACAAGATAATGACTTCCGACACTGCTGTTCCAATGCATTGTATATAACACAATACCCTATGCACATGGCACCGTTTATGGAAAGTTCACGACGAAGTTTCCTCATCCTGTATCTATAGCGAGGCCTTTCCCACACTTTGCGTGTACAAATGAAAACATCGGGATAAAGGTGAACAATGGCGTAGATATCTTTTTGACATCGGTTGGGAGGGGAGCGAAGGAGGATGAGGTTATCCATATATTTTGAGATGAGGGGTACGGTAGCGAACCAAGAGCAAAGTGCAAGTGAGATTCCCGGGGAAGGGTATGAGAGGAGGGTTGTCCGTTAACATCCTACCAATAATGTTTCGCCAAGGACGCGATTACCAACTCTTCCGAGCTACAGGCACAGTCATAGCGACATAGACACGTACAATTACAGTATTTACGTTCAACTTTCTAACGATGTAACATATTTGTTAGGGTCTATATATAACATGGGGGAGATGATTAGACGGGTCATCCCCTCGCCCCCCCCCCCTCAGTCAGATGAGGGATATATCCCCATTTCCCCGATTTTGTAACCTTATTTCAACATTAAAAACCCTATTAAATGACCACTCTCTCTTTAATTAATCATTATTTTCCATGTGGAGAAAACCTATACTATCTGGCACACGCATATACATAACATTGGGGTAGGGGTGGATGATTACATGGACCTTCCCCCTAGTCGAATGTTTGGGGGATACATCCCCCATCCCCCGGGTGCACGACAATAAAGGTTAATATTGACAAAGAACCTCACCATGGAATAGGAATAAATCTTACCCTTCTCGCTGTAGCCCAAGGGTTCCCTAACTGGGGTGCATAAATCCCCAGGGGGTGCGTGAGTCCATCCCAGGGGGCTCGTGAGACGTTTCTGAAAGTGAAAACTAGAGTGCTTTTTGCACATATCGACAGACTCTTTTCGCGTTCCATACGCAAATGTTGCCATAAAAGTAGGCTACCGTAACGTGCATGTGATAAATAACTGAATTATTCCAGACACAGGCCGCGTGACTTTGGTGAAGTTGTTGTACGCATGACAGTACGTCGTGAAGATAAAGAGCTGATCTGATCTTGAAGTTTACAAATAAATATTTGTTCATCTCTTGTCTATTTTCATTACAATATTACACTATGAACTTGATCTTTTACGAAGCACTGTTATGCGTATTATAGTATAATAATGACTCAGATCTTGTCTCGAAATGTTGTGGGTTCGTGGACAACTCTGACATCCACAGGGGGTTCGTGGGGAGGGGATAAAGTAAGGGAATCTCTGTCCTACACCGTACTAAAAATGCTAATCGATTCAGCTAAAGCAAGCAGAAGCCAACTCCCACTGAAAGATTCCACAGAATTACATATTCCTTCATTTTGGATTATTTACTACATTTTTCAAGTTGGATACGTTGTTCGGTACGAGCTAGACATCTTAAGCCGTTTCCCAGTACCACTGCTCTGATAAAATACACCTTTGCATACTTGACACAATAACATACTCTATCAGAGCAGGCCTAAAAATCACCAGATGACGGCGTATGGGTTGGTTCGATTGTTTCATGTCCATTAAGCCATCCATATTCGATATGATAACATACAAGTCTCATTTAACGAAAAATTGTGTTTCTACCAAAGTATTCTCTTACTGGGGATCGATTTGATTACTCTAGACACCAGTAGCGTAGCTACGGGGGAGGGGGGGGGGCCTGGGGCCCCCCATGAAATCGGCTCCCCCCACTGGCCCCCCACTGGGAATGGGGTAAAAGAAATGTTGTAAAAAAAAAATTGAAAAAAAAAACACTCATCAGTGCGATTCACTAATATTTTTTATTCAATAATTTGGGAAATAGAGTTACACAATTTTCTCGTCTGCACCTGGCAGAATAAGAATAATACAATATCTGGAGTAATCATGAGAATGGTCACACAGCATGGCATGGCAATGGTCGATGCGACGATTGCGACCATACACCAAGAACCTTGTGCATATGCTGCGCGATATCGATATCTACTGAAAATATGTTCAGTGCTTCCACCTAGTGGCGGCGGAAACGGGGGCTTGGGGGGGGGGGGGGCTCAGCCCTCAATGAAAAAGTTAAGGGGGCAAATGCATGATAAGCCCCCCCCCCCCCAATATTTACCAAGGCCCCGAAACGTGCATCTGCCCATTTTTCATACTTGTCGATCTGTCCGATGCACACGTAAACTATATAGGTGTAATAATTTTAGTAAATGCTGGGGGACCCTCGGCCCGTCCCCTGGCTATAGACCACATTGTCACCCCAACCGCGTCTTCACGCCCCGTGAAAAGTGGAAGCAGTGAGTGTGAGTACCGGTAAGCGCAACACAACTTCGTCTTAGGCCAATGACTTGCCTCATTTCAGCCAGTTCTCCAACATCCCCTGAAGGATATATCCTTCTAATGGTAGCACATTTCCCATGGATATATCCTGCATGTACACAAAAAGATCGCAGCATCAACTGGACGAAAGAATCACTGCGAGAAAATTCATCAACGGCGTTGATCGACGAGAGTGCTACCTCGGGAAACGTTAAAGTCTAATGGATGACTAGATGATGACTATTTGGTATTTTGGACTTTTTGGTACTTTCTACATTGAGGAAATCTAATCTCTGTTCTGAAAGAATTGCAGTCGATACGAGGGTAAAAAACAATGGGATAGTGGGATGGTGGTGGTCTAGGTAAGGAATCACAAAAGGGGTGGGGTGGGGTGGGAGTGGTGGGGAGAAGGGAGAACATGGGGGGGATGGGGGTAGGTGCGGAGCATTGCAGCCAGAGCATTCAAACGATATGATATTTGATTGTCTGTATCATGCCTCATCGAATATTAGTGTTTTAAATAAGAGTGTAATAAGCTAAACGCTACACTCATCAAAATTTGAGTTTACACTACGAGTACACGCAAGGCGTTGAACATGGCTCTATGTTTAAACGCAATCAATTATTAAACGAACAAAAACACAATATTAGCATTTCACCTGTACTGTATAGGGCACATGCATTCGTGACATTGCTTGGTTCATAGAAATTTGTTGGCAACTGTACATGGTTTTGGAATTACCCATTTGTTAACATTAAGAAATGCTTTCTGTTTTTCCTTATGACATTTATTTAATTATTGCATTTAATTGCAAGTAGTAATTAACCACACTCAAAAACGTCCTTGCGAGTACACTACGAGTAATAGCTACTCTCTTAAAACACCATCGAATATACAAATTACAATGTTTTTACAGATTTTTACATGCAATCTGAGAAATTCAGGCTTGAGACCCATATTTTAGGGCTAGGTATTCGCAGCATAAAACACTCTGGAAGTGCCGTTTCCGGCCATCTGGGGGTTTGAAAAACCCAAAATTTTCTTGTACGCTCCGAGCCAACCGATGGTGGCGCTCCGCTTAGATAGTCTCCACACATTACCCCCCCCCCCCCCCAATAATTTTCCCGTTCCGCCGCGTCTGCCACCTAGCGCAATAATCTATCAAAAGATTGGCTCCGTTTGTACTGAGCCGAGGTATCAGGTATTCATATATTGCCTAGAGTCAAATGAATAAGGCCTTCACACCTTGAAACGATAAATGATGCCAACTTCCCTCAAGTTAAAAGTCTGGCTGAGTTGGCAAGGCCAATCAGCATGAAAGAGAAAAAACTTTTTTGCATTTCTGTCACCAAAGTTGCACATCTTTTTGGTTGCTATTTTGCCTCACAGGTGCCATCTCCTGCGATCTGGGGGGGTGCTGAAATCTCAAATTTTCTCTGTACGCTCCGCGCCAACCAAGGTGGCGCTCCGCTTAGATAGTAACCTCCGCCCCCCCCCCACAAGAAAGAACAGCCCCCCATGGCCCCCCCCCCACTCAAAAATCCTAGCTACGCCACTGCTAGACACTTATAAACGTTTGAAAGATGTAAGGCATATCTATTTTGAAGCAGTATTTTGCGAATAATGTTCAGTGTTCAACAAATCTACCAACCTAGTACAGGCCTACTGTTAAAAATATGATGACACTCTCAGATCAAAGAGAGACACATTGCACTTTTAATTTGACAAGTTTGGCGCCCAGAAAGAAACGTTGCAAAATTTGACCTTCATTATTGAGTCCTATAACCGATGAGTTCATTACAAAGGGTTGATTAAGGGAATAAAATACCAATTTCTATGCTTGACAGCATCGTTTATGAAACAGTTGGGTGAATAGTTTCCTTGTATATGATGTGCTACCTCAATTTTTTAGTTGTTACGAAACTCCCTAAATCTCGAGTGTTTCAAACTTACTTTATGCATGTCGACAAAATATAATTTTCCATCGATTCTGTGGGTAATTTAAAATAAAAATTAAAAATGAGGGAAGATTTATCCTATGTTATGAACTAAAAACATTAAAAGTTATTTAAGGTACTTGTTTGTACGAGCCCCAAGTTCAAGACCAAGGAAAGACCAAAACTTCTGAGTTGGAACGCTCAGGGTTTAGGGCCATGCCGACGTACCTTGCTTGGAGAACATACGAGACGACTGGACTGGAATCGCATGTACCAGCGGCATATGTATACTTAGTGAACTAAGATTAGCTGGAACTAGCCAATTTTAGAATATATACTACTTAAAATGGGTAAACATAAGAGGATCAAAGCGATTGACCCCTTTCTCACGGGACCCAGAAGAGATAAACGAGTCCGGTAATTAAGATTTGTTTATGGCCCATCTGATGGAGAAGCTAATTTTACAGAAGCCTCATTTTAGGGAGTTCGAACGTTGTAATATTTCGTGGAAGTGGTTTAACCTACCCTGTATCCCATTGTTTTGTACAGTAGTTGTCTTTGCACTCAACGAAGTTAGGTCGTTAGGGTTTTGCGGTTGTTGTAAAATACCCGCTCATATCGAGTGTGTACGTCGAGATTTCCAAGGTTTCCCCGTGAGTGGCTACATTGGCACCATTAAGAAGAAGTCTATTGTTATGCGAGTTTACTGAGAAAGTATGAAACTAATTTCTAAGTCTAAAGCAATCCTGTGGAGTGGCTACACAAACTCTGCCAAAAAGTCATCAAAAACCCTTGCATTATAATGAGAACGACCCATCATTAAACCCAATCGTTTTCTATGCGAGTTCAATGTGAAGAATGTTTTGAAATTATTTTTTAAGTATCTATAAAGGAACATAAAATCTATTTTGAAATTTATACATCGCCACTACTGTATATTGTAGGCTATGTGAAAGTTCTGCCATATTGGTTCCAATTATAGCACGGTATAGCTAGAAAAGTTTTGTGATTACGTAATCGACATGCCACAGTTGTAAATCCACCTCAGGCAGTCTAAGATTAGCCTGCATAGCTTCTTAACAACATTAGGTTATTTGTGTAAACACTGTGTGGAAATATGTTCATGTTTACAGTGTAGTTTATCATACAGCGTTCACATAAAGACCCTCACACAAGAAAAAATATGTGGCAGGCCTTGCAGACTAATTGGTAAAAAGAGGTCATTTTAAGACAGGTCGATTATGTTATCTCAAGAAACTTTTTCGTGATAGCATGCTATAGTTGTGGTCTATACAGAAGACCTTAAAGGTAATTGTCACCCTAACCCTAGCATCTTAGAAAAGACATAACTATGTCTTGAAAAAAAGTGGATTTACTTAAAGTTCTTAATGCAGACCCATTTCTGGAAAAAAAAATTAGGTTTGAGATAATCCCATAAAATTAGGAGAGATGTGAGATTGCCTTTAAAAACTGGAAGACACCTTGTTAAACTGGCTTACTGGCAGCGTTAGCAAGTACAGTATGCAGTCTTAACATTTTGTGTTCTTATAATCTGCATACATGTAATTTGTGTCTATGATATTACACATACAGATGGTAGCTTGCATTCACTCTGTATGTGTTCCCAAATGTCCTGTGAACATTGACTAGTTCGGTTTTCTTTTACAGCGAGCAAAAGCGATGGGAAGAGAAACAGGATGTGGCACCTATCAATCCTGGAGAACAGTCTGCACCTAATAGTTTCAAGTCCATGCTGGGAACTATTGAAGATGCAAAGAAAACAAAAGCAGAAAAGAAAAGGGAGAAGGCAGAGAAGAGAAAAATTGAAATAGCTGCATTGGAAGAGGGTAAAATGTTTTTGTTTTTAGATGAGCATGTAAACAAATGTTTGTGAGTCTGCAAACATCGTGACAAATAATCCATGTGATCAGATTTGTCATCAATACATCATCATCATCAATTAAAATACCAATTATTTCATAGATATCTATTGTTCTTGGATTTTTTTTAATGTAGTGGGAATAAAGCCAGTTACTTATCCTGAGGAAGGTGAGAAAATGGATGCATTCGTCCAGCGAGTTTCGTCATCGGCGAATAAGAAAATCAGAGAAGAGAGGATGAAAATACTTGTAAATAGTCACGATGAAAACAGCGATCGAAAAACGAAAGTATCGGACAGTAACAAGAGGTAAATACAATCACAAAATAATTTTAAAAATTTTCTTGTTTAGTTTTGGTCTTGAATTATTCCTCATCTGATTTTCTTTACTGCAAGTTTATATTCTAAAGATAAATGTGCATGTTTTATGACATCTCAAAGTTTAACTTAAATTTTGAAGTATGGAAATTTTTGAACCCAAGTTTGTTGAGTTGTGTAAGATTATGTCGTTGTTGTGTCACATCATGACACACTTTGGTCATATTTTGAACATAATATCTCTAAAATTGTCATGAAATGTGTTGTTACTTTCATGCATATAAGTTTTTGGTCAGAAGAGATGTTTAACACTTGAAGTTGGGAATTTACCTTCTTTCACAGAAAATGTGCAGAAGTTTCTACACCTTGCCAAATTTGTAAAAAAGAAAAGTCTTGTCAGAACTTGTTATTATTAAGTGGTGAAGGCAGTTACAACCTGATCATGTATTGTTGTTTGAGAAGAAATACTGTATGGCATCCAGATCAACTCAGTAGTTAATATTTGAATGAAAATACATCTTTTTTCCGGTTGGGGGGGGGGAGGGGGGAGGGGGGAGGAGAGACAAGGTATGTTTCTATTGTCATGGTTGTACATTTTAGCAATTTGATAAAAGTTAAAAGTACCTAATTACCAGTTATGTTTCCATCTTCATTAAAGCAATGGTTTCCATTTCATGATTTTGTTTCCTTTCCCATCAAATTCACTCATACTGCTACATGGTCTATGCTAACTCTATGTAATATATCATCAAGTTCACTCGTACTGCTACATAGTCTATGCTAACTCTATGTTATATATCATCAAATTCACTCATACTGCTACATGGTCTATGTTAACTCTATGTTATATATCATCAAGTTCACTCGTACTGCTGTATAGTCTACGCTAACTCTGTGTTACATATTATCAAATTCACTCGTACTGCTACATGGTCTATGCTAACTCTACGTTATATATTATTTGACCACAAAAAGAGGAAAGTTACATTGTTTTTATAGAGATATATCTTAAAGTAGTGAAGAGTCAACAAGTTGCTTTTAGTTTCTTCATGGAATCTGAGACATTAAACCTAATTTTCTTAGTTAGCTTATATGTTTTATATTTTTGTTGATGAACACCCCAAAACAGCTAAGAAAATAAGTTATGAAAGAAAAACAATATTTGAAGCACAAGTGGCATGAAGATGCCACATTTAGACTTGCTCAAATCTTCAGCCTGTTATATGAAGGAACATTAAATCTCATTGATATCACTTAAAAAGGAATGAGCCTTTTTGTTTCAGTCATGACCTTCAGGTATTGCCTTCTCCTTAACTTAAAACGTCATCTGTTGTAAAGCTTTAACGTTTTGTATCACTTTTCTGTATTCTGCAGAAGACTGGCGCTACTAAAGAAGAAAGCCGAACACAAGAAGATAGAAAAGAATCTAGATCAGTTGGAAAAAGATTTTTTCACAGGTAGAACATAATATATTTAATGAAGTTCATGTAAAGATGATAAGTTATTTAAATTATATCATATACATTTCTTTTTTAAATTCCCCCCCAAAAAATGCTCCAAGCAAGTTTCTGTTTTGAAAGTAATGGAGGTGATTGGTGACAAAAGGCTGCTGTGCTATTAATAATTTACCTGGTAAAGCAAGATCATGAAATTTTTGCACAATTGCAAAGAATTTTGAATCCACAGATTTGTAGTATTTTCATTATTCTACTGTCAACAGGATTCAGTAACATAAAACTTGCTTTAACAAATTCAAAACAATTCATTGTCCCCTGCTTTTAATTTGTTTAAATTTTATCATGATTTATATTAAAACATGGAAGGAAATGTCTGTAAGTTTTACAAAGAGCTTTTAACCATATGTGCTATTATTAGGACATATGAACCCAGGCACTAAATAAAGTTGCAAAAGTTAAAAAATTTGTCAAACTGGTAATAATCTTGAAAACCACTACAGCAAGATAATGTCAATTCTGTTTTTGAAAAAATATCTTTGCAATGTCATGTTTTCTCTTTCTGGTACAGTCATTAAATCTAAAGAGATATTATGTTTGTGTAAAAGTTGGCCTGACATTTCGATCCTAGCAGGATCTTCTTCAGAGGCTGTATGACAAGTAACAGTATAACAGAAGGGACAAATACAAGCAGAGAATACAATACAGACATGTTGATGAGCAGGGTGAAACACAAAAGAGATAGATGTAAGAGGATTAGTAGACAAGGGATGGAGCGAAGAAAGAAACCAACAGGGGGAGGAGGAGAGGTAGGAGATAAACTGTAGAGAGACAAAGAGAGGACTAAGGGAAGATATTATGTTTGCAAAAGTTAACTGTATCAAGTTTTTACTATCAGTAATGTAAAGGTTACCCTCATATTTGTGCCTTCATATTCACTTCTAGAAAAAATTGCTTTTGGTGATGTGGCAAGATGTCCTCCACAGTTTACAGCCAAACCCAGAGGAGGGAAAGCCACAGAAAAGGTAAGTTTCAAACCAGAAAGAAGTTAATATGGCTCTTGATTGACATTAACTAGTGCTGCAAACTAAACAAAACACAACCTCTTGTCTGTTATTATGCGATAGATTAAGAATATTTCTATGTATGTATGTGGTGATAAAATGGTTCAGATGGATTCATTGTTTCTTGACAGTTCAAATGGTAGATTAATCACATATTACATATGGTATTGTTTTATAAACAACAAGAAATGGCTTGCAGTAGTATCACCTAAGGCTCAATATGTATAATTTTGATAAAGATACATATTGCCCGTTAGGCAACAAAGAATTTTTTTACTGACCATCAAATCACAAGTGACCCACAAAGAGTACCTACTGCAACATGAAAACTTCATCTTAAGATCTTGTTGCTCTTAGCTCAAGATATTTAAATGTGACATACCTTAATTTGTAGTGTCCAATGAAACCGCCAAGTGTTCATGCTACTTTGGTTTAATCAGTGACATGCGCCCCTGGTATTCAAGGTGGGGTCGCTACCCCTGTTAGCGTCATCAAACGATTTTGGAGGTTCATCAAAAACAAAGCAAAAACAAACTGAATTGCTGCTATTCGTGGCAAAGAAAAAGGTGGAAAGTCTTGAACATAAATTGCTTGAAAACAAAAGTTGTAAATTTCAACACCCTTTGTGCAACTGAGCACCTTCATAGTCATATAAAACTTTTTCAAAAGGTGGAAAGTCTTGAACACAATTGCTTGAAAACAAAAGATGCAAATTTCAACACCATTTTGCAACTGTGCACCTTCATATTCATATTAAAAAGGTAGTGGTTACCTTCTCCCCATAAACCACCTTCCTAACATCTGCGGGAGGGTTGCCAAGCTCAAGAAGGTGAAAACTGGGGTCAATAGGCCAAAAAAATGTTTGAATACGAGTGACCTCCATACTTTGGTAACTCTCTGATCAGATTCATCGTTGTTGGTTAAGTCATATGTTTCTCTTTTGGTAAGCCATTATTATTATTATTATTATGATTTATTTTTCTTAAATTTATAGAGCGGTAAGAAGCAACTTCATCTGAGTGCAATGCTATCAAAGAACGCTACTGCTCCTGCCAAACACCAAGAAAGCAGTTCCTCCAAGTACAAGAAACGGAAAGCCATGACTCTATACGAGAGGAAGGCGTTCGACGAGAAACAGAGTGCGGCTATAGAAGCCTACAGAAAAGTTAAAATGCAAAGGATGTCAGGAGGAGGGAATCGAAGGTGATGGATATTCATGACTGGTATATGGATGGAAGAGAAACGCATGTTATGCCCTTTACTGCAGAGGAAAGAGGATCAGATGGATGGAAACGACCCCCATCAGAAGTAAAGGTTCCTAGCATCTGGGAGGCCGTGGGTTTACCACACACGTCAGTCAAGATTAAAGCATGTTGCTCTTTCGGTGTCATTCCCTGAATTTCTGCATCAAAAGTGATCCTCCAAATTATAAAAGAATTCTGCATTACAGTTAACCTGTTAATGGACAGTATTAAGTGGATTTAACAATTGAACTTGCTGCTGTAGCTTGGTGGAATGCCTGCATTCCAGGTGGATCATTAACATAAGTTAGAAACAAATGGGGATGAAGAGCCAGACATTTAATGCAAACCAGCTATTGATGCAATTGACCATAAGGAGACAAAGGGTTACAGCCTGCAGGTGGAACGGGCTGTAACCCAAACTGAAACTTTTGCGCCAGTTTTACCAAATAAGGGTAAAGGCATCTTTAGTATTTTTTAAACCTAAACTTAAAATTTGAGTAATTGTGAAGATTGCATAAAGACAATAAAAGAGGAAAAAAGGAAAGTGAGCACATACTTCCGTTTACCGACCCCCGAAATATTGCATGGGCCATTTGTCAATTGCGTCTCATGGATTGTATAGTGTTATGTATAATCCATAGAGAGGTTTCCTTTGTTCTTGTCACGTACATTTAAAGGAGTGTTTGCACCTCATCATTGATAGATTTCTTAGCAGAACGTTTTACTTTAATGTATTCTATATGATATTGTGCAACCTAAAATGGTTTTAACTCCCAGTGGATCCCTCTCTATGTGTATTTCTATGTATCTCTGAGTGATTAAAAGTAGCCTTACTAGACAGGGGGCCGGTCTGGCAGTATCAACAGGAAAAATTTGGAAAGCCATAAACCAAGTATGCAAAAAATTTTATCAAGATTAGGTTCTTAGGAATACTATTTAAACGACACTATTTAAGCAAGAGATCAAAAGAAAATAAGTTGGAAAATGTTAACATATTTTATTAGGAGAACTTTTGGCTTAAGCTAGAATTAGATTTGAAGCAGGGACCTTGATGGTTATTTCTGACCAGCACTCGCATCCTAAGTTAATATGGGCAGCTTCTTAATGTAGAATGGATGGCACAAGGGTATGGTGTGCAACAAGGCTGTATTCCTGGTCTCACTGTTTCAAATCTAATTATGATTTATATCGTTTTATTCTATTAAACTGATATTTATGATGCAAGATCTCATTTAAACTTTTTTTGAAGATTCTCTAGGTTGTCATGGATTGTGTTGAATATGAGTTGCATTAAAATGACAACTGTTGAACACTTAACCTTCTATTTACAAATAAATATGTAAGTGAAAGCTAAACATCAAGTGTGTTTATTCTTTTGAGTATTTTCCCCTTCATTTTTAAGGCTTACAAGTTCCAATACCCCTCCCCCCCCCCACCTCCACCAGTATCCGCACATCCATGGCACTCTTCTGTATCATGCTTGGATTAAATTGATATTACTATGTACGGTATCTGAACATTTTCATTGACCTCCACCCTAGCTGCTAGCAGCAAATATTTCACCTTTTAGTTTCGAATCTGCGTAATTTCTTAGAAAGAGACAAAGAATCGAAAGGAAAGCAAATTATGTGAAGACTTGTGTGTGTTCTGAATCAAAATGAAAGAATCGTTCAATAGAACAGTTAGTGTTCTCAGAAACTTATATAGGATCGTGCACCCTCCATCAGATGAACTTCAAAAATTTCCACGGTCTCAGAATCTCAGTGAAGGTAAGCGTTAGCAATAAAAATGGCTTTAGTGTATTATGTAAAATCAAAGATATCGTTTCATATGATGTAGATTTTGGCCCTCATAGTTTTGTCTCATTGGCAACTTGGCAAGTATGAAGCAGCTACAGAAATCGCCATTCATGAACATGATGCAAGTGTAGAATGTAAACCAATGCTAGTACTAGTTCCGCTAAATCTCCACAGTGCGTATCCACTATAAATGTCATACTCATAGACATGTGCAGGCACTCCCAACGATACGTTAAATTTTGAATGTGTGATAAAATATAAGCAGAAGGTTAGGCCGATCGACGACTCCAATTCTAAGTTCACAACATAACAAACTAAAATGTCAGCATTAATTAACCATCAATTAGTCTGCAACGCCTGCCACATATTTTTCTTGTATCAACTAGGGTCTTTGGGTGAACACTGAATGATTAACTACACAGTAGACATGAACATATTTCAACAAAGTGTTGACACAAAGAGCCTTATAGTATGAAGAAGATATGCAGGCTAATTGTTGAGCCTGAGGTTGGTTTACAACTGTGGCAGGTCAATTATGTAATTGCAAGTCTTTCCTATCTATAGCATGCTATAATTAGAGCCAATAAAGCAGGTCTTTAAATCCCATTACCCTGTTTTCAAGAAGCAGATTCTGTGTCTATATTACACCTTATGGATACTTAAAATGTTTGCTAGACTTTTTGTAAGATTTTTTGCTGAATGGTTCAATGCTCAGTGAATTTTTGTTCCAATTTATTTGATTAATTCAACTTGCATCAGAATTTATGGAAATAAATTTCAGTTGAGTTGTTTTAAATTGAAGTCTAATATTCTTACAGTACCAGTTTGATATGCTCCATGTTTACCTTTCAGGACATTCAAGACTACTGTGACACTTATCATGTAGAGGATGGATCCTGAACAGCCAAATAGAACTGCTCAATTCAAAGAGGTTCAAGTCTGCTTTTTCCAAAAAGTGCCCGCTAAAGAAATCTTTAAAAAAGTCAGTGTGAGCAGAATTTTGCAAATTATAAGCAACAAATGTAAAATTTAGATTGCCAGATCTGGCTCATGGCTGTTCCGTTTGTAGCCTACATGTTTCCATCAGCCAAATTCATTGAACAAAAGTGAAAGGTATAATAAATTAAATAATGTATCCTTTCAATTTAGCACTGTAATTTACAGTGCTATGAATTCTATGTAACTGTTTTACCATAGATATATAGAAAACCAGTCTTCTCCAATTTAATACAAGACGTTTTATCACTTGATCACCTGTACCCCAACTGGAATTCATTTTTACAGTATATATTTAAAGGAATGCATGACTCCACTGTTCATGTTTTCAAGTCTCGCCTTACCAACATACTTGGCTTTTTTTCTTCGCTACCATATTGTAAAACTCATATGCAGCTTGAAAGAAACAGGTTTATGTGAGTAATGGTAAAGATTAAACACACATTGACAATGGTTTATTCATTACAGGAATCAGAATGGATGAAGAAATTAACAACCAGAGAACAAGAGGAAATTCTTCATTTGGTGAGTATTTGGTAGAAATTGTTCTCCCACTCTCCTGTCCAGTTTTCAGAAACAGCTCTCCCACCATCCTGTAAAGTTTATTGATACATTTTCCCACCCTCCTGTCCAATTATAGAAACAGTTCTCCCACCCTCCTGTAGAGTTTATTGACACAGTTTTCCCACCCTCCTGTCCAGTTTATTGAAACAGTTCTCCCACCCTCCTGTCCAGTTTGTGGAAGCAGTCCCCCCCCCCCGCCTGTCCAGTTTATAAAGCAGTTCTCCCACCCTGTCCAGTTTATTAAAAAGTTCTCCCACCCTCCTGTCCAGTTTATAGAAGCAGTTCTCCTCCCCCCCTGTCCAGTTTATAGAAGCAGTTCTCCCACCCTGTCCAGTTTATTAAAAAGTTCTCCCTCCTGTTCACCCTCCTGTCCAGATTATAGAAGCAGTTCTCCCTCCCCCCCCCCCTCGTTCCTGTCCAGTTTATAGGAGCAGTTCTCCCACCCTTCTCTCCAGTTTATATGAAAATTCCTCTTTTTAGATGTTAAGAATATGTACATTACATTATTATTGTTATTCAGATATGCCCATACAGTAGCTCATTTATCTTACTTATTCCTCTTCACCAGGTCAAACATTTTCCACAACTATCCCATTCACATTCCCTGTCATATTTTTGGAAGCAGACAAATTGTTTCAGGAAATAATTTATCCAGTATCGCATCGCCCGACTGCTACAACAATTGGTCACGCTGCTTTAAAACTGTAAAGATCTATAGCAGTTTCTACACACTACACAGGAACTATAGTCTTGAACGAGAGAAATAATTCAGAACCTTTCCAAAATGCTACACAAAAATTTGAACACTAAATTATTCCCTGGGATTGTGCATATGAGAAAAGTTTAGAATTAAAGTTTGTTTGTAGTATAAAAATGTTGTTATTTTTGCACACTGTAACAGTTTATTTGTATATGCCTGGTGGTCCTAGACATAATAAGACCCTCATTAACTCTTGTCTCTGATTGTCTTTGATCCCCCACAATCCCTGATTCAGCTGGGTATGACATCCATATTAATGGTATTCATTTTTCTTTTGTCCCTTTCTCATCTTCTTAAAGCTGACCAGTGCCAAGTCTGGCTTTACTCAATTCTTTTATCTCCCTGCAGACTGTTCTATCCGAGATCAATGAAAACTTTCCTATAGCCTTGGAACACCAAAAGAAATTCTTGAAAGCATTTATTCAACTGGTAAGAAATATTGAATGATTTTGGGTGTGGGAAGAGTGTATTGTCAGGGCAGGGTCAGGACACTTTTGGTTTGGAAGCTAAAATTTGCAGTTTCAGATTTTGTGACTCATCAATCAAGTTGAGTCGAGTCAGGAGTTTATCTGGCTTGAGTGATATCCTTGGTGGAGATGCTGTAGATAAAAAATTGTTTGCTATATGATAATCAGTGTATAATAGAAGTAATTAATTATGCATAACATATTTTGGGCTTCTTAGCACTTTCCATAGTGTTAGCAATACGGCAAGATGTCATTGTAAAACGTGCCGCTATGGATCTTGGGAATTATATTGCCATTTTACAATATTTTTTTAATACCCTACTATTCAGTAGGAAACAATTTTATTGTTTGTTTTAAATTACAAATTACCTGATATTTGTAATGTATTAAGAGTTTTTAGATTTCCTGTCTAAATTTGACATTTTGTGTTACCGGATTACTCTGAAATATTTGTTCTTCTGTTCCAGATGGAAGATGCCAATTTGGAGGTAGCAGATGCTTTATATGAATCCTATGCTGCTCTGATATCCTCCGTGACCATCCAAGAAGAGCTCCACTTCAAAACGTTTATTCTGGTAGGTACCAATTAGTAACTAGTTCTGAGCGGAATTATTTCAAGAGTACAACAACATGCGTATGAGTACAGTACCAGTGGAATTCTCCTTGCTATCAGTACAAGTACACCGCTCAATGCATGAGTACCAACACTGAATCTAACCATAATTTTATTTCCTTATTCATTATTCTAGGAAGAAGGTGGGATGTTGACACTAGAAGAATCAACAAGGATGTTGTCTCATGGAACAACGGGACTACAGATCTGGCCTGCTGCTCTGTGGTTAGCTGAGTGGATATTAGAGAATCCCGATGTCTTTGAAAATAAGTACGCCCTCTAAGCTACATTGATAGCATTTCTAGTATTGAATGGTAATATTTGTACTATTTCTTCATACCTGATATTGTTACCAGTCCTCAAAACATGATCACTTATGGTGTCCAAGAACTTAGCTTTTCAAACACACTTTTTTCAATATTTTGTAAATTTAGCCTGCATTAAAAAAAAAGAAGATTAGTTTGAAGGATCATTGATCTCATTGCATCCAACGTTTAGTTTGCTAAAATTTGCTTAAAGTTGTCAAAAGGTGTGGAGAGGGTGGGAGGTGGTGGTGGAGATAAGAAAATATGATATATTTGGTTATTGAGATTAATATTGAGACTAATGAGACAACAAACTTTCTAATTGAACAATATAAATTAATGAATTAAATTATGATGATTAAATATATCCCTATTTCCATTTCTTTTAGATCTGTCCTCGAGTTAGGCTGTGGTGTAGGATTCACTGGATTATTCACTGCATTGACTTGCAATGTTCAACAGTACGTCTTCACAGATTGGCACAGAAAAGTTCTGCAGTCGCTATGCCGTAATCTGAATTTAAATTTGAAACAGAGACGAGATGCTAGGCTCTGCAGAAACTGTTTGGATAATTTTGATAATCCTGATTCTGATTCTGACATAATTTGTACAACATTGAGATATTCAGCTGACACTTTAAGCGTTGGATCTTGTAAGCAATTGAAGAAATCTGGAAGAGATTGTGTTGAAAGATGGCAGGATTCCTCTAAATTAGAGAGCTGTAGTTGCAAATTAACTCTGGGCGAACGTAAAGACAAAAGAACTAAGGTTGATAAATCAAGTTATGGTCCAGAAGGAATAGAAATAACTGGGGGTGAAAACACTTCTCTTGATGGTATGGAGGAGGAGGAGGAGGAGGAGGAGGAGGATCTTCTGGAAGTCATCGGTGATGGCAAAGAGGATGGAGCTGGTGGAACTGTCCATTTAGCCTCCTTAGACTGGGAGCAGGCGGACTGTGAAGTCAAGAGATTTGTGAAGCCAGATGTTGTTTTAGCTGCTGGTAAGATCTATTCTCTGTGGTTTTGAAAGAAACTAACAAGTCATTTTATAACAAGTTTAAAGGTACTATAAAGTGAGGAAGTGTACTCGGTGGTACAAGGACAGGAATTTGGTTTCGATTGTCAGTGTGGTAATCTAACTAACTCATTTACAGTATGTAGGCCTAGATTAGACTATTTAATTTTTATGAGTGGTTGATTTACATGAAATTTCAACAGTTCACAGATGCAAATTGATGAATATCTATATATATATTTAACAAAATTATGCATCATTCCAACAAGGACATGATCAATAAAATAGTCCCAAAGACAGAAACCGATGAAAGTTGTAAGTAAAAGACCTCTCTCTGTAAGTGCGATAGTTTGATGAGGTCTATAACCACAGAATGCTCATGTGTGTGTGAGTGACAGGACAAGAGTTATAGCACAAACAGTTGCTTTATGCCAAAATAACTCAAAACCAACATCTCTAACTTTCTTCAAAGATGTTATTTTTGAGCCAAAGTTATTACCTTCCTTGGCGGAGACGCTGAAAATGTTCCTTAACAATCAAAGAGGAAATGAAGTCACTGCCTACATCGCTTCTTCTGTTCGAAACGAGGAAACTTTTGCTCATTTTCTGAGCGAAATAGGTGAGTGTTGTTCCTGGCTGCATGTAAAGCCAATATATGTGAGTGTCCACTGGGTCATCAGGAAAGGTTTTTAGATAACTCAAATGGAGAAAAAGTCTTGTTCTGATGTGGAAGCTCGCAAAAATTTCCTTTAGAAACCAGGCCAGTTGTTGAATGTGTTTTGCCCTCCTTTATGGTCTTGGAAGGTGGTTTAAGTTTACTGTATACAATTCCTGTGGCTTTTTATTCTTTGTATTTATTTGAACTACCAAACGAATTTCTAATTGTTGTAATCATACTGTATCAGCAGAAAGATAAATTTACTGAGAATCACCTCTCCCCTCCAATCCCCTTCCCACCCCCCCCCCCACTCCATAAAAATCAAACAAAATGGATTGACCAGAGTTCAGACTTATCAGCATTTGCAATGTTTTTTTTTTATAGATTCATCTGAAATTGAAGCAGAAGAAGTAAATGGTCCCTCGAAAGAAATATTCCATTTCGATAGATCCTGTCCTATGAAACTTCTGAAACTTTACTCCAGAAAATAGAAAAGGAAGCCGGATGCCTTCAGGCGAAGCTTACAGTATCAACATACCAGCAGACTGCATATGTGAGACTTGGATGGGATAAGAAACTGGACAAAATCAAAGAAACTTCTGGCTAGAATGAGATTCAAACCAGTGATATCAGATCACAAGCGGTCGGTGATGTGGCCGAGTGGGTGAAGACGATGGCATTTGAAGCAATGAGGCTTCGCAATCGGGAAGTTCTGCGTTCGATCCCCGGCTGGGTCATAGTAAGGTGGGTTTTTTCATCCAAGGGCAATCTACGATTTTCCCCTCTGAAATTACTTTCTAAATTGAAAAGATTCCAAATTAGAGTTAAAATGTTGAATT
The DNA here is from genome assembly GCF_037975245.1 of Apostichopus japonicus. Lineage (NCBI taxonomy): Eukaryota > Metazoa > Echinodermata > Holothuroidea > Aspidochirotida > Stichopodidae > Apostichopus > Apostichopus japonicus. The sequence continues at coordinate 4,049,063 of NC_092579.1, forward strand.
GGAAGCCATGTGACATGTAAGTTGTAATCCAGTTGCCCTTGCGGGTTTCTCCCAAATAACTGGTGATTATTATTATTATTATGGGCTCTGCTTACTGAGATATCCAGTCCTCAGTTAGATGTTCCAATGCTTTGATAGTGTTGTACTCTACATTAGGTTATTTACATAAAAAATTAAATAAATAATTGTTTAAAACATTTTCATGTGGTATCTATTTTGTTAAGAATAATTTTTTAATGATTGAATGAAATTCTTATCTCACAGTACCTGAGTCTTCCCTCTTAATCCCACTTACTCTGCCCCCATCCCCCCCCCCCCCCATCCCCACTTACAGCCATATTGAGATCTTGCCTATGAATAAGGCCTCTTTTCTTGTCATTGTTTTACTGTCTTTATCCATACAAAAGAATATTAATATATGGTAAACAAATTTCCTTGAAGGACATTTTGTGTGGAGGTTGCCTCTTTGCTTGACCTTTTTTTTTAAACCTTAAGTCTCCGTCGTGTAAGAGAAAAAGATGAGACTCGACTTAATATCTTATCAAATAACTGAATCTCATATTTTTGTAAGTTCTTGTATTGCCTTTGATTATTTTGGTTTTCCGCTTTAAATATGTCAAATTTTTAATCTCTTGGTCATTGAGGGGGTTAATTCAATGATTAAATAACATTTTATTCCATGACTTCATGGTTTGTGACTTTTTTTTCCAAATCCAAGCTTAAAACTTTCATCTTTATTAGCAAATATAATATAATACATCATGGAATCTAATTATTTTTTATAAATTTTTATGGACCTTATATAAGCAGTCATCTAAAGTGAATGTCATAAGTCTGTTGTTTTAAACCACAGACGTTCCTTGTGTTTTGGAGATGACAGTGTAATAATGTCCAAGTGTCATCTTATTAGAAAATATAACTTAATACATCATGGATTTCTGATTTTCGTATTTTCACTTTTATGGACTTTGTACATATGCAATCATCTAAAGTGAATATCAAAAGTCTGTAGTTTTAATCCACAGAAGCTCCTTGTGTGTTAAATAAAGATGACAGTGTAATAATGTCCAAGAAGCGTCTGTCACTCTGTTTAATACTGAAATCTTGTGGTGATAACTTTATGTTAGCTGATTTATATTGACATAGTCCTCTAGCATGTGATTTGGATGAACTTATGGTCACCGGATATGTCCTCCTTCCTGTCTCCTGTGTTATGTGACCCTCCAGATGAATTATCTAAATAGAAGATCAACAACTGTTAGATCAGACAATAAAGTGGAAATACTTTCTCAATATTCATGTGATCAACTAGCTAATCCAAATATGAGCACAGAACCACAAATTGTCAATCGTAACCATCAACCCTTCAACCATATCTGAACTTACAAGGCATAAGGCATATTGTAATTTTGTTGAGTTGCATTTTGGGTACCCCATGGAAATAAACTTTGTTTGAAGAAAGGAATCCTTCAACTTAGATTACCACCCTTGGCCATAAACAACTTGTTCTTCTTTTGTCTAAAAAAATATTTCTAAATCTAGCTCTATAATTTTTTTTAAATGTATCATGATATGTTATGGTAATAATGGTATGTTACCATATATGGTACAGTATATGACATATATGTTATGTACCATTTTGAATTAGTTTATCCAAGATGGAGAAGGGGGCAGGAGGAGAGAGGGTTGGGAGGGGAGGGTAGAAGTTGTTATATGTCAGAATTTACAATAGAAATTAGCAGAATTCTTTTCTTAACTTTTATGAAATAACATTTATTAGAAAAGATATCTCAAATAAATATTTAAATCATAGATAGAATAAAACGTTAAAGGAATATAAATGACTTTGGATATTAATGAAACAGATCTCTCGAGAGCAAAAACTCTCATTGCACATCAGTAGGTTTTGTGTGATTTAAATCTTACTCTAATATAATATTTACAGAATACACATATATAGTATATGCTAATTTAATATAAATTAATGATTATATCTGTTTAAAACACATCTGCATATAAAGAGAAAGAAAATATTCTACCATGAAAAATACTTAAATAGTTGATATATATTCTTCACTTTTTATATAAAAACAAAATGAAGTATATTATTTATTAATAAGCCTATGAATTAGTAAAAAATAACACAGGGATTAAGATATGGTAATCTAAAAGTAAAACTTGTACTCGAAGATATATTTTGTCCTCGGACATTTCTGTAATGGTTTTATATTTTTCGTGGGCAGCAAGTTTTACCGTGACTCTTTTAGTAACCTCTCGTTTCATAGTTTTAAGGGATTAAGATGGGCAGAACAACTTAGGCAGATTGAAGTTGAAATAATTTCATTAATACAAGGTCATATATTGAAAGTAAGAGGCATTTACTATAGAGAATAAGTACAAAGTTACCAATACAGTACTAATTTTAGTCAATGTATTGAATTCTATTCTATGAGTGTCAAATGAGTAATTAAAGTTTGAAACTTGGTTTCACAATGCATTTGTCAAATAACATCACCATATTCCAGTTCACAAGCAAATTTACCCAAATTAGTGTTTAGACATTATAAATGCATGTGAAGTATTTATTCCTTCTGAATTTTGAATAGGTGTAGGTAGTTTCTTATAGAAAGGCTACAGTAGGTTTACTACTTGCAGCATTAAAAATTTGATAGGCAAGGCTTCCACATCCTCATTAATGCAGGTGTTTTAGATTGGTCTGCAGTTTTCATGAATCCCTAGCAATTATTACTGGAATTGAAAATGGATGGACCATTTGCAAGATGTCCTGCAAGGTTTCCATCTGTCCCTGATTAGAATTAATCCCATGTAGAAAGCAAACTGTAAAATTTCTAAAAATTTGGACTTCATTTACATTATTTGAAATCAAACTTGATTGATGAAGTTAATGGACTACGTTGCTACGGAAACTGTCAGATCAGATAGCATTGACGAAATATATGAACTGAAATAGGTGTCTTATTGTAACAGGTTAAAAATATACTTTCTACTGCAAGATTATTTTGCATGATATGTTTATTGAATGATTTTGGTCACTTTATTTGAGATATTTGTTTCCTACATTAGATTTAATTCTACAAGCTAACATTCCAAACCTGTACTTTCAAACTTTTGTCTTGCAGATCCCAGTTGTTCTTTCTGTAGGGCTAGCACTAAAACCATAAATTTGTAGGGATAAAAGCATTGCCCAATATCTATACTCCCTGGTGATTAATTTGAATACTACTTACTGATTGCATAAATTTGATAAACATTTATTACAACTTACTTAAAATCTTCCATTTATTCTTCCATTTATAAATATTGTATCAAAAGTTTTTAAACAAATCACTGTGTGACAATGAGGAATGGTAAATGCTATTCCACTGGAAACATGTTCAATGATCAAACATGGCTTGTGACTCACAGCAACTCATGTTTTTGGGGTCATATCCCACAGTTTTAAAAGAGTTGTTCTAAACTTTCTAATTTCTGAAACACTATATTCAACACATTGATACAGAGGGCATCAATGTCAACTGTCAAGTTAACTTTACAAAAGCCTGACATATTTTCAAGAAAATAATATCAGATCAGCAAAGTGAGTCCATGTCAAACTCTAATCGACAAATAGTATAAAATCAATAGTTTCTCGTCTTTTCTTCCAATAAAGGGACTGAAAAGTGAAGCCCGACCCCCCCTTTAAAAAAAAATCCAACAGTATCATTTGATGGTACCAAACTTTAGGGCAGACTTTCTTGATTACATTTTATGACCAATCATGGAAAAATTCTGACCAAAAAAATTGTCACAAAAGGATGATTACCTAAGCGACTATAAATTGCATAACTGTCAATACATACATGGGCATGCCAGGATGTGGTTAATAGTTTCTGAAATGTTACCACTTTGGCATATGTAGCCGATTTGATATTGTCCCCTCTACAGATCATCAGTATCGCTCCCAAATTATTTTATTAATTTTCCTATTTCGGCACTCCTCGATGGCCGGGGAATAATTACAAGAATGTCGAGAGTGTCTAGAAAAATACTTTTGAAGACTTGCAGCAAGTTTTTAGTCTGCCAATCATTTTGGGCCAAAAACCGATTACCTTTTAAGCACAACAGGAACCAAATATTTGACAGGGCAGTGTAACATGAATTGCAGAGTAGGAATTAAGAGAAAACACTTCAAGCAGTTACTCAAGCATTATACTTTGACTAAAAGGGCCTGACCTACACCAGGGAGAGGTTTGCCAACAGTCTCTTCACAGCCAGCAATGATTTTGACGTGAAAAGGTGCCGTCACAGCTTGACCACCAACAAACATGGTTTCTAATTCTTCCTCTCCTCCCCCATTCAGTGAATCCATTGCAGAACATTTTGTCCCTTAACTGCCCTTCCCCTCCCCTTCCCACCAAGATATAACTCTTAATGTCACAAATTACCCCATTTCTAAATATCAGAGTGGACTGGGTTTTTCTTCCACTTCCCAGGGTGCGATTAGGTTCTGCTTCGGTTGTATAGGAACGCTGACAACGAGAGAGGTGGAGCGAGAATCGCTGACTTCCAGACTCGAATCTGACATCCTGCGAGGTGGGACGTCTATCGTTGCGACCGTCTTCTTGCCTCGGGTCCTGAAAGGTGAGACGGTTTGGAATGTTCCGATTCTGCAAGAAGTGGAACGCAACAGGGGATCGTGAATAAACAGACAGTCGTGAATAAACATAGAGTCGTGAATAAACATAGACGGTCGTGAATAAACATTAACTCTTTTGTGCATCGATAGACAACACAAGTATTTGAAATATCAATATGAATCTACTGCCGTAGACTAATACCTGATTTACTCCGGAAACAGGCCTGTGATTATAATGCAATGGCATATGCTCAGATTATCTTCATGGCTTGCAACATTTTAGCATATAGCTTCTTTTGAATTCACAAAAATTGCTGTGAATTAAAAAAATATTCCTGTGATTGATGCAATCACTGTGGGAGACACTGATTTGATACTTACTAACTATTTCGATACAAAGGCCATTTAGTATTTGTCACAACATTGTATCGTTTGCCACTGCAAAATTTTGATTACAGATCTAAACAGAATAATTCCACTGTGAGTACAGCATTTGTGTGTTTGACACATCAACCTAGTTGTTTGCTGTATTTCGTGATAAGATCCTGCAAATTGAGGGGTTTGAAGTTTATTAAAAATCCAGTATAAATATATGAAAGTACATATTTATATATAGGATATGAGAAACAGATATGAGTTATAAGGCTAAAAATAGCATGTACTGTATGTACAAATAATAAATCAAAAGTTAATAAATGAATTTAACTAAGTTTTCTGGAACAACACCCTGAATAAATATGTCAGCCCTATAAACGAAAGAATTTTTAAAATGTACATGCAGTTTGAAATTTTGGCGTGATTTTCCAATTAATTTTAGTCTGTGTAAGAAGTGACTTCAGCTCGTTATGGAGTGGGTGTTTCTCGTCTCTATTAATTTTATGAGAAATCCTGTTAAAGTCTCTCATGGCTGAATTGTTTACTTGATTAATACGGGTGTTAACATCTGGGCTAAAAACACTGAAATCTATCAATATCTCAAAATATTCCTTTCATGAGAATGTGAAGACAAAGCTAATAAGACACTGTGTTCGAAAGAACAGCTGCAGCAGCTGGTTAATCCCCTGCAGCTAAGCTGAGTCAATATAAAACAATACTAGAGATTATCTACACAGACCAGCAGTGCCTATATTGTGTGAACATGCACTGCTGCACGAAAGATTGGGTCCTACACATACAGCGCCTGGCTGCAAGATGCTTAAAGGGGGCTGGCTGCAGGATGTTGCAGCCCCCTTTTAGCATCCTATTTCTGACATGTGTGCCTAAACTCTCGAATTTTTACTGTTCCTGACAAAGTATGTTAATCGACAGAATAAGTAACGATCTCATTAAAATAAAGAATCATCTGAATATCATAATTATTCTCATTTGTGACAGTCAATACTGCTGTGTGTACTATGTCGCCTATTGTTATTCCTGAAACCGAATGAACGTACGATTGCTGTATCAAACAGAACGAAACCAGTGTCTCGTCTATTTGAGTGGCACATAAGATACACTCATAGAAATGCTCTCAAAGTAGAAAGAAACGATCAAAGTTATCTTTGAATAATTCATTTACTCAAGGAAATCATGAATATTTTCTCCCTTTTCGATGCCTGATGCAGTCAAGAGAATGGGATGTGCATTAAGCAATGATTATCACAGGCGACATGACTCACATGAAAATCTACTCAATTGCCTTTGCAAGTTGTAATAGCCAAGGGTAAATTTGAACCTGTGTATATATGTTTATAGAACAGAGTGTCTTAAGTGTGATAATTTATCTAGGGAATAATATGTCCCATTTCGCCAGGCGCGTAGCCAGGGGGGGGGGGAGGGGGCGTCTGTTCCCCCCTTGAGCATATTTTTTTTGTATGTTTTATGATATCGCTAGTAATTTCAAGCTAAGATGCAACTTACAAGGCCTGGGAAGTGCCATTTTCAGCAATCTGGGAAGCCTTTTCAGCCAAAATCCAACTCATAGTGGCGCTATGCTTAGATAGTTTTTGCAGAATCTACCGCTCTGATAGTTTGCCTACAGGTTCTCCCCTCCCTTGGCAAATTCCTGGCTACCCGCCCTCATTTTTGCATCTATAGCAAAAATGGCCGAATAGTTGAACAAATACAACAGTGTACAGCAGTTCTTTAAGACATACACATATAAAAGTATTTTCTAAACAGAAGTAATGCAGTAATTCAGAGCCATAAAAATTGCTAGACAAATTATTTATTCACTGCCTTCTGATGTGAAACCTTGCGAATAGCTGTTATCACTCTTCTTTAAAAAGAAAGTGAGAATAAAAACAGAAGAAACATGAGCTTTGTGACGTTACGAAGCTTAGCCAAAAATGCAACTGTGTGGGCGTCATGATGGACCGACTTATTATCCCAATCTAAATTAGGGAACACGTCCAAAATACGTTCGTTCATTTGCGTGCTGCTGAGTTTGAACTCGTTCAACGCATGCCTAAATCCACCCTGGAACGATGTTGAACGCATCCGAACGGGCCGCTAAAAGGGTCACCGTTCCGATGCGTTCGTTTGTTAGGTGAATAATTTAATCCGCTTAGTTACACAAAAGTGATGCATAACAAAGGGAACAATGCAACATTATTTCCGTTCGAAAGCGTTCGAAAGCGTTCGTTTGCATCCGCAACACTTCTGTTAAGTAGTTAAGCTTTTCTTTGCCAATATTTTCTCCGTTCTGAGGCATCTGTTTGCGTTCGTTTGCATGCAGTACCGTTCTGCAGCGTTTGGCTTCGTTCAAATGTGTTTAAATTCATTCTGTTACGTTCGCGCACAGGTTCGTATAAAGACGTATAAGTACAACTTGAGTATAAACTAGTTTTAAAAAAAAACGTGTAGAGACACCTCGTATATTATTTTAAAATAAAATGATCACTACATGCCAGTTACAAGGGTTATTTCTGTGACCCAATGAGCCGAGGGTGAGCGTAACTTGAAAACTAAAACCGATATACTTTCATGCATGCGCTTCGTTATTGTGATAACAGCCTAACGTTACGATTTTTGTACAGCCGTAATATACGTTAGGCTACCCATTACTTGTACAGTAAAAGTAACGTTATAAGGAATTCCACGTTCTAGAACAAGTTTTGTGTGCAAGTAGTATACCAAAGATGCAAATATATTTGCAAACAACTTGTTGCGGACTAGAATCCAATCAAATCAGCACAGTACATCTTGTGATTGTCTCTGTGAAAAAAATCATAGAAGTAAGCTTGCAGTTAGTGCTATGTATACTGCTGCGCAACAAGCTGCGACAATTTGAGCCGTATATTTTAGCAAAATAATTTTGGGCGCGAATTTTCTGCAGTTAAATTTTCAGTTATAAAAACTGGTATGGTTGAAAGAAGGAGTTGGTTGAAGACGTAAAACCCGCGCCAAAATCGTGGATCTTGGCCGTAGTCATGTCATTTCAACTAAAGTAGCTATAGTCGGACCTGGCAATGGGGAGGGTTTTCAAACGGGCCGACGGCATTTCAACTGGCTTCTGGCAAACAGACTACTGCTAGGGTCAACTTCTGCTTTAGTTGCGGTTAGGGTTGGGGACAGTGGCGTAGCTACGGGGGGGCCTGGGGGGGCCGAGGCCCCCCCATGAAATCGGCTGGCCCCCCCACTGGCCCCCCCACTGGGAATGTAAAAAAAAAAAAAACTCATCAGTGCCATTCACTAATATTTTTTGTTCAATAATTTGGGAAATAGAGTTACACAATTTTCTCGTCTGCATCTGGCAGAATAAGAATAATACAATATCTGTAGTAATCATGAGAATGGTCACACAGCATGGCATGGCAATGGTCGATGCGACGATTGCGACCATACACCACGAACCTTGTTGTGCTGCGCGATATCGATATCTACCAATACATCTAATCGGTCATCGATTGGCACAAAAACCCAGATTCTGATGACAGCTGCCTCAAGAAACCCAATAAATGGCCTAATTAGCACCGAGCCACCAATGTGGACCATTACCGAAACATCGATGCGTGCTAGTCTTCCATCCACAAGTCCACATGTGGGCATATCCTGCAAACCTACCGGTAGCCCACAGGGGTTTGAGTTGGAAAAAAGGCCTTGACACCTTGAAACGACAAATGATGCCAACCATAGGCGTACGAGGAGGGGGGGGGGGGCAGACTGCCCCCAAATTTCCAGAGGACAAGAAATTCGGGCAAAAGTCCTGAAAAATTCGGGCAGCCTAAGAGGAGAATTTTTTTTTTCTCCTCTTAGGCTGCCCGAATTTTTCAGGACTTTTGCCCGAATTTCTTGTCCTCTGGAAATATATATATATATATATATATATATATATATACAGTATATATATTCCGGGGGAAAAGGGGGCACGTGCCCCTCCCCCACTTTTCCTCAGGTTAAAAATGTGCCTTTTTTTCTACATAAAAATTGAGGTGCCTCAAGTTAGCAAGAGGCCAGGGAACCAGAATGAACACTCGGGAAGGGCCGTTTCCGGCCATCTGAGGGGTTTGTAAAACCAAAAATTTGCTAGTACGCTCCGCGCCAGCCGATGGTGGCGCTCCGCTCAGATAGTCGTGCATACAACTTTGCAAATCCTGGCTAAGCCTGTGACTTTTAACGAATTTCTGTGAGTCAAACTCAAAACATTTTCGAATGGAAAAAATTTGTCAAGATATTAACAAGAAAAAAACTCTTAATTCGGAAGATTCCTACATTAGCAACTAGCATGATTTCACCTCATTTTGTCTCAAAAGAAAACTTGTTCCTTGTTTCCCAATTTGCGCATTGGATATTGCAGTGCTAGTATGCATATTTTCCTTGATGGGGGGGGGGGGGGGGCGTTGATGGAGTGATGTGTATACACAAATAAGATAATACAATAAGAGTTATAAAGGGTACTGAATATAAGGCTGCATCATTCCAATCGAATTTCTGCAAAGTGCCCTTTGATGTCAGTGCCCCCCCCCAGATTAAAAGTGCTTCCGCCGCCCTTGACCTGGATATCCCCGACATGAGTGTATAAAAGAAACATTTTCTTTTTCATGGATGGTGGGGGGGGGGGAGTGCCTACAAGCCTAGAAGTACAGGTTTATCATATTCTTTGTTATATTTTATACTTTTTTGTGAGACAAATTGCAGTCTCACCCGACACAGCGACATTATCCCGCCTACGTGTCGTTGAACAATGTATGTTTTTCTGGAGGTAGCTGAGTACTGTGTTAAAATAATAAATAAGGTAACTAAACATAGGAGCTTAAAAAATATACTGTCCCATTTTTCCCCTTCAAAGTGCTGTTACCATTTTTTCTTCTTCTAATTTACCAAATTTTTGGGGAAGTGTAAATTTCTATAACGTGAGATTATAAAATAAAGAATGTTTAGATGCAACTTGCAAGGCTTCAGAAGTGCCGTTTCCAGCAACCTGAGAGGCATTGTGTGCCAAAAATTTTCTTGTACGCTACGCGCCAACCGATGGTGGCGCTCCGCTTAGATAGTGTCACGGGAACTTTCAGGCACAAAAAGTTCTGCCCCCCAAACTGAAATGGTCCCGTACGCCTATGATGCCAACTTCCCTCAAGTTAAAAGTCTGGCTGAGTTGGCAAGGCCAGTCAGCATGAAAGAGAAAATTTTTTTTTTTGCATTTCTGTCACCAAAGTTGCACATCTTTTTGGTTGCTATTTTGCCTCACAGGTGCCATCTCCTGCGATCTGGGGGTGCTGAAATCTCAAATTTTCTCTGTACGCTCCGCGCCATCCAAGGTGGCGCTCCGCTCAGATAGTAACCTCCGGCCCCCCCACAAGAACGAACAGTCCCCCCCATGGCCCCCCCACTCAAAAAATCCTAGCTACGCCACTGGTTGGGGATAGATCGAAAATTATTATTATCGCGATACTTTTTTTTCAAGACGATATTCTTTGAGGATTGAACAAGTGACGATAATTTCTTGTGAAAGAATTTAAAATTAATGTGGAAAAAAATGCGATTATCTTTTCTCGGTTTTATGCGTAAATGTTATTCTAGCATTCCATGGTTAAGAAAGTTGAAAAGAAATAAAGTTGATCAACTTCTTTTACTGACTTTTGAGTCTCGTAACACACCCGTCCTTTACCATGTTTGCTACAGTAACGCTCACGTATGACTGGAAATGTGTACGCGCACAGAATCGTATAAAGACGTTTAAACAAGTACAATGGCGTATAAACTGTTGACAAACAAAGTGCCGCGCAGGCACCACGTATAATCCCTGTACGAGTTTATACGCAGGTTATGCTGTTGTGAATAGGGATTTAAGTCGCCGAAAGAATTAGTGAGATGTTTGAAACAGCCATTTCTTCAATCGTTGTTTAAGACGTGATATCAACCTAGCAGCGAATAGAATGCAGGTTAAGTGTTTGTCGGCATAAAACTTAACTGTTTTTCGTTAATTGGGTTTCTAGTCAGTGTTTCTTTTCCCGACTTTTTTTCAGATGTAGAGGTTATGTTCCACGGAGTATAAGTTTACTTTGAATAGTTGGCAACATTTTGAAGAAATAATAAAGTATTACTAAGCGTTTCTTGTGTCAATTTTTTTAAAGTAATTTACCGTTGGTACCAACCGAGTGAAAAGAATAAAAAATTTCCACCAAACAACTTTGAAGCAGGGCCGGTTAAAAACAAAACATGTTTCTCGTCCGCGCAAGGGGCCTCTTTTTTCCTGATTCCCAAATCTGTATTTGGATAACAAGAAATCTAAATTATCCTTAAAAATTATTTTGTAAAGGTTGCCACATATTACAAACTACTATTAGCGCATGAAAAGAAGAAAATGGCCGCCCGTTTTTTCCCTTCAGATCTCAGTACGAGAAACATGTATTTTATTTGTATAATAGAACAACTTTCGTTACTGGGTTAAGTAAATATTTACCTACCCTAGCTATATGTCGATTTTATAAAACCTTCATGAAAACATACTTTTTTGAAAATGGATTTTGAAGCTCAGTCAACAATAAGAAATGCTTTCCGTTAAATACTGGCGTCAAATAATACATTTCGTATTTATTCCAATAAAGATCCACAAAGGATAAAAATGCCCTAGTATACCGTACATGCAGAGCTTACTAAAGAGAAATAGAAACTGCATGTACATGGTCATTTTAAGTATCCAAATACTATACAAAGAGATTGAGCTCACCGAAACACCCCTTTTCCCTACCACCTGATTAAAGCGTCTTTTATAAATTATAGTACCATACAGTACTTTACACATTTGATACCAAAGTTACTTCTACAACAGCTTACCAAAATAAGTGTCTGAAAAGGTTAAGTTTTAACCGCACAACCTACACAGTACCATTCATAATTTGCATATTACACCAAAATTTACAACCGGCGTCCAGATGGCGGGAAAATGTAACATCATGTTCAATATGTTGTGTCGTTCCCCCGGTGCGATGAACTTTGGCAAGTTCGAATGTCGACCTACTTATGTTCTGTGACCAATGTCAGTGGGAATTTTGTGTGTAAATTTGGGGTTTTCCACGTGTTATATATATATATAAATTTTACGTAAGCGGAGTGAATTTCGGGGCGGTTAGTTGATTGTGAGGAAGCACTTTTCTAAGTATCAATATTTGTGAAAACTGGCAAACTTTTCCTGGCCCTTGCTCGGAAAAGCTGCCTGAACACAAAAACGATATCTAGCTATGGCCTACATGTTTAATGAAAGCCTAAATGAATAGGATGAAAAATGAAGTATTCGAGAGAAAAAAACTTATAGTTACGTTTGTGCGGGAAAGCTGCTTGACGAACGGTTCGAATGACAGCGTAGCGTATTTGTGGAAGTCTAGAAGTCCTGTTCACCGTTTTCTCTTTTTGTTTTGTCCTTTCTTGGTGTGAATCAATCTTTTGTGTCTTTCCATGTCCGCTTTTGATCCAAATGAGTAAGCGCAAACCTTGCACCGTCCGAGTCCGAGATCATTATACTTCGCCATTGCCATTTCAGGATCAAGATCCAAAGTGCCCCTTCCGTGGTTCAGGTACTCCAAGAAAGAAATGAAATGCCCATCATGTTTCTCACAGGCAATGGGGGAGGGGAAAATCGCCTGGGTCTTAAATAGTTGGACAGATTCTACAGATTTGACAGGCTGCAAAGTACAGTGCTCACAGTTTGTTTCTTGACATTTCAAAAAAGTTAGGCTAGCAAGTCGACGGTCCATGTGTTTCACTGTGAAGGCATAATCACTTCTTATTTCATCTAGTAATTGTTTTTCAATATTTCCTAATGGCCCAAGAAGAGCCTGTCTTAACTGTTCATGGTCCGTGTACCCACTTCGGGGGGCATCGCATGCCATGTAGCTACAGTGGATCTCGTGTCCGTCGAATTGCTTCCCATGCAAATTTTGGCACACTCGAGCCATTGCCTCGTTAAAAACAATTGCTTCTTTAGCTTTTCGTTCAGTTTCTGCAATTTTTCGTTGCTTACATGGAGGCAGCAATTCACCTGGAACTTTATCGGGAAGTGTTACCCCTGTTAAAAGGTTTGAAACAGGTGCCCATGCGTGCTCAATCGGGTTTAAGGCAGAATTCCCTGCGGAAAAAGATGTCAGTACTAAACCGTCGAGACCACAGTCTCTCCATAATCTCATACACGCTATTTGGGTAAGCGGTGATGTAATGTTCCAGTCCGGGCCCCCATCAGCAATTAAAACGGCAAACAACTGACCGCACCTTACATCATCCTTCAGAAGTGGTTTTAAGTCATTAATATGTGTCTCTATTGTGGCCTTGGCAAAAGGTTGTGCACGCAATACAATATGTAAAGGTCCTGTCACAGGGTACTCAACGTGATCCCTCCCGATCGAGTCTTCAGTCTTTGTAATGTTTTCCACTTTTGGTGTAAGTTTCATATATCCACTAGGAATAAGTAAGTATCCTGGGTTGGGGAAATCATGGTCCTTGTAGTTGGGTTTATCCACGCCCGGATATATACGATTTAACTGGTGGTATCTCGATACAGCGAGGGTACCTACTTTAAGTTTGTTCATGTTATCGCATGAGTAAACGACACATTCGGAGCGGAAGTAAGAGCACATTTCCCTCAAATATTTCACTAAGGCCCGGTGATAATGGTCATCACTATTTTCGTCTCTAAAGTCATTACGTTTTGAGGGAACTTTTGCGTCTATCAGTCCTTGGTAACGTTGAGCTGCAGATCGACTGGCATGTGGTGCCTTCATCCATCGCCGCACTGTACTTTTGCTGATACCGTTCTTCTTCAAATCTGGAACAGCGTTACTAACGTGGTTCGCTATCTGCTTTATTGACACACCAGAACTCCTAAAGGTAGCGTCGCGTCTGCGAGCATCTGCTTGGAAGCCATTTTGCTTGATAAAATTAGCAGCGGCTCCAACCGCTTCTGGATAGGTGGAAGAAAGAGGAGGCCTTCCACGAAGGCGCTTGTTTTCCGAGTCTGCCTCACAATATTCGTCTTCGTTAAAAATCCATGAGTAATCATGATCACATGACAAGTGCTTGTCCTCAGCACCTTCATTTCCAACAAACATCCATTCCAAATCCATGTTAAATGAAAATGTACACAAAATCTCTAGAAACTTACAACATTCATACGTGTGTATCAAGATAGGAATGAAGCTTAAAAGCTTCTCTGCCGTTTATTTTTTATTTTCAAAAGAAAGAGTTGCCATATTATCTTACACTTTCCAAGCCTGTCAGTGTCAGTAAAATGGTTTACGGCGCACCAAAGGAATCTATTTTATCGTTTACCCTCACATTCATAATCCTTCCTTTGAAACAATTTCGTGAATGGAAATAACTTTTGTAGCCATATAGGTAACAATCTTTTTTGGTACGGAGTGCCCTAACCACAGTGTTAATCCTCCATAAGAGTAGAGGTATAGGCCAATGAGAATAGCTTGACTATTCAACAGACAATAGAAAACTGCTGGGTTGGTACCTTTGAAATTTCCGACCATTCTTAGCAAAGAAATGCTATCACAAACTTTTCAAAACTACTTCATGACACACGCTGGACTCATCTCCTTGCAAAATTTCAACCTACTATATTTCAAAATCTTTAAAAAACGAAAAATACAGCAAAATGAAATTTCGGGTCATCTGGCTTGAGCCTGAACAAGATAAGGGAGCGGAATCGGTGTTGCCGCGTAGCAGCATAATCGACGAGGGTAACATCGTTGTTGGACAAGAAGTTACCTGCAAATGGCGAAAGATGCGATACAGAGCTGTGATTGATTCCATAATCGGTATGTTTTACTTATTTTTGTTCTTTTTTGGGGGAGGGGGGGGCGGGGGAACTTCCGTAGAAGTTAGGCGTTAGAGTTATTGATTTGAGTCTTCTCGTGAAACTTGTGTTCAATCCCCAAGTTTTTTCGAACTAATTAACTTTTATTGCACAATGAATTATGTCAGAAATTGCTTGTTTTTCTAGTCACTTTTTTTGTGCATCAAACAGTCTCTAAGTTATTTTATTTGAGTACATTACCCCATGCTTTTATAGGGGGGGGGGGGGGTGGGAGGCAATAGGTTTAGACTATATTTCACCCTACATTCTTGCAGCTTCACTTTCCGTAATGAAATTTTCTACGAAACATGCCCCCACCCCCGGACTACACAACTATATTAAATGTAATGACTTTTCTCTGAACTTATCTTCTGAAATTTCACATTTGATTTCAGTGTACTTCCATTGATTATGAAATAAAACTAGGGGGTTTGCGACGAAACCATCAATTTTTAAGGCCAAATGTTTCCCGTGCATTTTCAACTTTATATACTGTGGTTTGTTTTTTTCGTTCCGAAAAAAGATGAACAATATATACAATACTAAGCTCCTTAACTATCGGGTTGGTTTGAAGCTATTGTACTCCCGATCAACTGTGTGCAGAGCCGAGGTATAAGAAGCACAGTTGTCATTGTTTGTTTGAAGAAAAGCCTGACTTTAATGGTATTTAGTGACGTACTGTAAACTTTCAATCAGTGGGGAGAGCTGGCTGGGGTCCACAACCTCACCCAAGATCCAACATTGAAGTTTATAACACATCATTAATGTTAACATTATTATTACTTTTTTATGGGGGAGGGCCCCTCAATGTCACTTTAACTTTGCCCCTTGGGTGTGATCTAATAACCTTCAAGTGAGATCCTATAAGTCCAGGTGTCATTTGTCTAAAACTTCATTGCATCTTGCATTTTTATGTTTTTTCTAACACCATGTTTCCTATATCTTCCTTTAGATAAGAAAAGAACCTCCACATGGGACGTTCTGAGTGACGTGAGGGAGACGCTATTTCAAGACCATGTTGTCCCCCTTCCAAATGTCGCTGGGAACCACCGGGAAAATATAGAGTGTGAGTGCCCAGAGCTGGCGAGGCAAATGGAAAAGCTAGTAGAAGACAATGAGAAAATGGCAAAAACAATATCGGAAACAAAAGACAAAGTTGATGCCATATATACGATGATGGAGGGACTAATGGAATTAATCACCCGACGGGCCAAAGCAACTCCAACGACACCACCACCGCCTGCAACCCCCCTCCGATGTCTAACAAATACACAATTTGCCACTCTGACGACCTCGAAGAAACGTGCCAACTCAAAAGCAAGGCCTAGCGACAATGGAGTTGTGCTAATTGGAGGTCAATTTGAACTTCTTTTCCCCAAGTATGTGAGGTTCTACGAACAAGCAAAAGATGGAGGAGATTTTGTGGTCCGCTTGTTCGAACATTTCTTCCCCGGGGATGAACTTAAAAACTATAACTACTTCGGTAACGTCGATGGGAAAAGAGGGCTGGTAGAAACGCGAGAGTTTGATGCGATCATACGCCAGGCGGAGCTAGAATTTCCGGGGTTCCGCTCTACTTCGGACGGTGAAAGATCCGTCAGGAATAAATTGAACAATAAATGCAGGAAAGTTGCATTTCTCGCAGCTAAGAAAACTACACTACACTTATAATGTTTCACTTTCAGTCATGTAATTCTGCCTTACTAGCTCCTTAAATCTTTCTAGAGTTTTTGAGCTAACTTATGTCGACCTCTTTATGTTTTGGTAATGTAAAAACAGGGGGGGGGGGGGGGGGGTTTAGCGAACTGGTGACTGACCCAATTAATTTCTAGATCACCGCCTATAAGCTTGATAAAAGCAAGACCAAACACACCTTTACAAACACCTTGATCGTGCCGATTTATTTTTTATTCATGCTTCAACCTGTTTGTAAGGAGGGTCTTCTGACAGCCACCAGTGGACCGTAATCGATTAATCATAATTTTAATGCTGGATATTTATTTTGTACCTTGAACGGTAAATTTAGGATTTCATTGCCAAGTTTTACGCAAGAGATTGGCGCATTCACTGTAGAACCTGAACGTACCTTTATCATTTTATTTTTATATTTGCTTTTTAATGGGAAAGGGGAGAAGGGAGGGGTGGCCCCATTTTGAGAAGGCCATGGTAGTAAAACACAACGGACAGCAATTTCGTATCAACTCGATTCCTGCTTTATACAGAAGAAGAGTGGGGTTGTAGAGAGAGACTGGTAGGGGTTTTCTGATGTTGGTATAGTGTTATGTGTTATACATCCGTTAAAGTCAGCGAGGTTTTATTACAAAGTCAATGAGTTACAGTACGTAGGCATTCAACATCGAAATATTTTCTGTATGCCTATTTTCAGATTTGTATGTTGTGATCGATAATAATATAGTGTTTTGACAAGTCATGGCCTCATGTTGCGGTGAATTAATTCATTGTCAAATCTTTTTTTAGCAGCCATGCTTCATCGTGGTAGTTGATCCTAGAAGCGAAAACCACAATCTTTTGTTCGTTTCCTCTAAGCTCTCTGCCTTGCCGACGATACTATGGATTAACCAACGTTAACCATACGCTAGCGTAGTGTCAAGCGCTGCCCGACTATAATAGCTGAGTGATTTTCCCGACAATAAAAGTGTTTCTCGACAATGCGACTTTAAAGACGATAATTAACCAACTATACCCGACGATAATGCCCAAATGATATTATCAACCTCGACGTAACACCACTGTAATTTTCCTCCCCCTCCTCGTCATGCCTCCTTTTCCCCAACCCATTAGACCCCTCCCTCTGTTTGCGCCACTGCTCAAACTCAGTAAACCTACCATATAATGTTACGTAGTCTAAACAATATATCGAGTAGAAAGTTTATCCTGAAGTATTCCTTCAAACCCCTCATGAAAAAGTAAAGGCAACTTATCGGATTTAAACAACTTTCTAGTAGATCCAGTAAGAAGCAATACCCCACCCCTTGTGCTGAACAGACTAAAACAAGCTATTTTCTAGAAATGTGAAATATACATAATGCTATCATAACACAGTGCCTGTATGAGGGGTAGCCTACCACCTCGGTCGCAACCTATGTTAGGCCTACTATTCTAGAAAAGTGCAAGGATTGTGGTTATACCACATATATACATGCTTAGATTTTTACTTGATTGTGTAAGACTAACTTGCAGGAAAGCCTCAAAGTTTCGGGAACTGATCTGAACTTCAACTACGAAGTTGAGAACTAATTGTGTGTCTTCATAGGCCTACTTGTTTGATTAAACAAAGTATATCGTTCTCTTCACGTAATGTGTTGTATTTTCTTAACCCTTCCTTTACGCAAATAATTTCATCGATATCGATGTTTTGATAATCGTTCCTCAACAATAAATGAGCCTCCGCAAAGTTCGCTCCACTTACGGAAAACTCCTATATATATAACACAAGTAAAGATCGAGTTTTTACACACTTTAATTTCCCATTGACATCAGTCACGGAACAAGTTTTTAGTGCCAGCTATTAACTGCGTCACAATTTAAGAAAATAAACAGATAGTTAGGCTTGATCCCATTGACTTAGTGTGTTGATAGGCTACCACGTGTTTATATAGGTAGAGATTTTCGGTGGGAATTTAAGTGCAAATTTATCTGCGATACAAGTTGAGCGAACAAACACGGGTTAAACTAGACTTTTTACATTATCTCGTGTTGTTAAGCGGCCATGCGATAGGCAGAAGCGCCGCTTTTCTTTAATTGTTTCTTTCGTATATTTCCGACACTGGCTGCGTGGGTCTTTTCTGTGCTCGTATTCAGTTGGGAATAGGCAGTACATTGCTCATGGAGGATTGACGGTTGATTCAATGTGCAGTCCCCAACGTATGTACGATAGATGCGAGGGTACAGTAGTAAATATAGCTGCAGTAACATTTGCTATTCTTCATTGCTTGAATGTTACTGCGTATACTGTCTCTCTATTTCCCTCTGTCGTGACTGACCCAGTTTATCTCAACTGATGTACAATAGTATTTTAGGTGACGAATAGATATCTCACCTATTGTTAACGGCTCTTTAAATGATTACTCTTCTCCCAAACCACAGCGCACGAAGAGACAAGCTCTCTCTGTTACGTTTCCGTTATACTCTAAAACCAGCAAAGATAAACCGATTAGTGAACAAAGGAGTGTAGTTAATGAGTACGCAAACGAACGATGACAAACGCTGCAGAACGGTTGAACGGTCGCGAACGTAGATATGCAGCCGAACGGGTTTGAACGAGTTTGAACGCTGCATTTGGACGTGTTCCCTTAGCTGGTGACAATTATAATAATTAGCATTCACAGTAAACAATTAGAAACTGCCTTCCATTCCTCACCAAAGTCTCCACATTTTTAATAGGAACGTGTAGACCGTGCAGCTCATATCAATTATGGAAAAATGGCAATTTGTCGTCACAAACCTTGAAGTAAATTGTCCATTCCCGGAGTGCTTGTTATTGCTGTCTCTGTTGGTGTTTGGGTATCTGGAAATCATTAAGAAACAAGAGATGTTTAATTTTTTTTTTTTAGTAAAAAACTGTAGCGGCTTAAGTTTAGTAGGCTCTCTGCTTAGAAATTACAGTGTGGGTGTCATTCTTAGTACTTGTCTTTCTTGACGCTGTGAGAAACCTTTCCGTGGGTGTCAATCCATCTATCTTAGATGGTTAGAATATTGATAAATGTGGATTTATTGCTTGATGAGATAGAACTGTGGTATTCGTTGCATGGTAGGCTGCTCTATACTGAATAATAATTGTCAGGGATATGTGCTCAGAAAATATGGCATAAGGGGGAAGGTCGTATCTTGCAAAAAATCTAAGCCAAGCTAATCAGCAGAACATAAAAACTGTTCGACAAAACTGTACAAAGTTTAAACTATAAAAGCTCAATTTACAAAACAGATATATTCAACAAATGTCACATTAAACATGAAAAAAAAAATGATAAAGTTGATGTATTCTTGGAAGAATGTTATGTATGGAAAAAAGTAGTTTCGGTTTTATTGGCATTAAAAGACTGGAGGGATGGTATTAAAGAGTGGTACAAATGCTGACAGTCCAACTTTACAATTAGTTGCACCTTAATATCACATATGCAATATAATGTTAAGAACATGCCACAAAGAAACATAGGATATATCGCCATAGTAACATTACCAATATCACCATGGTAATGTTGCCTTAGTTAGAGCCTATGGTCCAATGATTGGTGTAAGAGGTGGCATCTAAAACAACCAAATATGTATCTGGATCAAATATGCCCTCATTTTTCTTCCCCATCAGCTGAGAGCTATCCACTTTTTAAGTCACTTTAGAAGAGCCTTCCAAATTGTTACACAACATTAAAAAATAACCTCAAATATTTGGGTAGATTTACCACATTCTATATTGTGTAAGCTTACAAAAAATCAGCCCCATCCCTGATTTCACATACTACTGTCAATAATTGCATGATATTAAAATCATGCCTTCCGGGGCTGTTAGTAATATTTGATAAAAGCCGGAAGTGCTTTTGCTGTTCACCAATTCGACAGAAGTGCATTAAAGGGTGTGAAGACTTGCACAAAAAGAAACGTCTAATTCCGGTAATCTGATCTAGTTTTGAATGAGGTGTAACAGAAGTGTTAGACACCACCATCGATCCTAGAAAATACACACACAGCTTGCTACAGTCAGTACATACAGCTGCGGTCAATACCCACAGCACAGTGTACAAACGATACAGCGATGGACATCTCAGGTCCAGCTAAAGATAACAAGGTATCACATTTCATTACTGTCTGCATTTTGTAGCGACACAAGCAAAACGTCACTTGCAAGCAACACAAAGTTAACTTGTTCAGATGGCTGCAAACGGTTTGGGGCAAGTCTTCAATGCCTTTAAGAGAAACTCACAAGTGGGCGAGTTCCAGTTCCTTAAGGTTGCTGACGCTGAGGGAGTGGGTAAGACCACCTCCGTTGGTAAGACCACCCCCGTTGGTAACGTATCCATGCTCCTCTTCTGCTTCCTCGTCCTTCGTCCTCATCGCAAAAGGTGAAAGGTCAGGGGCAACCTTGGCATTACGGAGGAAGGGGTAACCAAAAGCAAAAAACCTATGAATAGAAAGAAAAAAGTTTTAAAAATTGAGATAAATGTTGACATTTCTTGAAGAATTTAAAGGCAGCTTGTAGTAGTATATGGAACAGATTCCCTTTAAGGTTTTTGTTTAAGAAAGCTTGATGCCGATTCTGTGGTTCTGTTTTTTTTTTGTTCTTTCGTAGTAATTTTTTTCTCCTGAGTCATACACACAAATGCTTCTTTGTTCTTAGACTAAGTTGATGTTCGTGCGCCAGTTCTCCACACTTTGCTCTTGTAGAATTCAGTTCGACAAAGATATTTATATTAATGCTAGATTTCTCTCATAGTCTGTATCGATCCTTACCCACATTCATGTATAATATGTTTATCAAACAGACATACACACACGCACACATACATACATACAATATACTACCCTATTGCACAAGCTGTATTCTCATTTAACTACATCCTGTAAAAAGATTGAATTTTTGGGGAATGGACTTCTATGAATTATAGTTGCTTTTACAAAATGGTACAAATAGCAAGGGAATTGGCTGAAGCACTCCATAGCAATAATGAATGTCACTAAAAGGTTAGTTATATGCAAATTAGGCTAGGCCTAGCACATCTGTTGTGTTAGTATACTGTAGGCTCAGAGAGCTTACATAGTGTACATATTTGTCTTAAGAAAAAAAAGAATAAAAAACCTCCTAAATTGTTAGTACTGACTTTTTCTTAGGATTAGCCCGCATTGCTCTACTGAGAAGTTCCTTGTAGTGGTCGGATCGAAGGAACCGGGGATAACTATCCTTTTGCATAAGTAGTAAAATCTGGAATTGAGCCGCCTCAAAGGCAAAGCGGCTGGGATTCCTTAGGCACTGTTGGGTCATGTCAGTCGTTTGACCGTCGATGTTAATCTGGCTCGGAGCTCCAGGGGCGAGGTAATTTCTACAAGAGGCAAACAAAGAGTGCGAGAGGACCATAAAACGGATAAACCATGAATTTATGTCCCATTTATTATAAGTCCAGCAATGTGTTTATGCAACGGCCAAATTTTGATCTAGCATTTGTTTGGCATATCTATGAAGCCCTGACCAAGTAACCAAAATGTCTATATATTGAAATTTACATATGTGTCTCTGTTAGTGTCCACAAACGGCATAATGTTCTGAGGAAAATTGTTAACAAGATAATTCCCCCCCCCCCCCCGCCATCCTAACCGTGCACCTCCCCATCCCACTTTCTCATCTCACATTAATCTAAGTTATTTACATCTGTCACACTCACAGTGAAAATAAGTTACCCTACCCATGAGGCACAGCTTCCCATATCTCACAATTTCCCTGTCATCCACCCAGCCAAGATTTTATGGTGAATCAATACTTATTACTTGGTTAAATTCCATGTTTCATATCTCTAACATTATCTGCATTCCCACCCCAACAAAATATTCTAGAAAGACTAAAAGTAGTATAAAGCTAAACAGTCATATTTCACTTCTCCACTACATTAGGGAATGATGTTGGACTGGAAAATTCTAGCATATTTTAGGATGCCAAAAATTTTGTAGCAAATATCGATGATGACCTTTATGCATTGTGTTGCTCACCTGTGGATACTATGCACAAGCTCTGGTATTGATGACTGGGGGGCGCACTTCAGACGCTCGCATTCCTCCCAGAAGGCAATATTCTCGTCGCTGAATTCTTTCTGAAGAAACTTTGAAAATTCGTGTCTCCCCGTAGAATCGGCCAGTAATTCCTTGAGACTAATTGACCACCTGCATATCCTTCGCTCTGTGGGCGTTTCAACCCTGCCGCAGTAAATTAAAAGGAATAAGGAATAAAACTAGCTCTGTGAAATTGTGAGGATAGCTACATAGGTCTATTGTTAAAAACAGTAGGTTTTAAAAAAAGGTTTACGCTGTAGGCGCTAGGAGTTATTAAAGGCAAATTTCCAACCCGTATTGTTCATTCAAAGATGTAAAATGTCAGACAGGTTGATGTCGCAGTTAAATATTTCTCGTCTTTTTCGATACAAGTCGTACTAGCAAATATACATATCAAGGTGTATAACCATATCAAAATAGAAAATGAACACATCAAGCATAAGAAGAGGCGATTCCTTGAAATACTTCTGAAGTTGTATTTACGTCTTTTATGCAATGAACAAAGTATAAATATGGTTGAAAAAACTATTTCAAAACTTCATAGAAACAGAGAAGAGGGAAAGAGGATTGATTAAAGCAAAAGAAAAATAAATTTTCTTAGTAGGCCTTGGTTGCTCCAACCTCCCCCCCCCACCCCACTCTGCATCTCCCCTATCCTTTCTTACCCCACATCTCCCTCCCCACTGTTTGAATAAATTTTGGTCTTTTATCAGATCAGATGTTACAGGACAGTTTTAACCCTTAGACTTCCTTTTGCCTCTCTGACTGTCTGTTTGCACATCTCAGTGATTAAACGCTGAAGGACCTTGAGGGACCTATTGCACTTCACATACGATCAATGCTGTTATCTAAACTCCTGCATCGGTCAGCCTATGGACGTGTGTAGCTCTCTTACTAATTACTCTAACACTCACAGTGTAGTGTTTAAAGTCCACAATGTGATGTCATCGCTGATCCACGGATTGCTGGGTTGCGCTCCGGACACCATTGGATCGTGCTCAGCATATCTGCTACAATGCTTCATTAAACTGGGACAAAGATAAGAAATGCGGTTAATCACATCAGACCCCGTAAAACACGTGTAACGTTTGACTCCTAGGTCTAGGCGGGAGCCAAATTTAGGGCAAAAGGAGATTGTACCTGAAAAGATTACAAATCTGGACAGCATTCAGTTACTTTTATCAGCACTTTGCAGTCTCACAAATTAATTTGTTCTGAGAGACACTGATCGATCGAATAACCCTGCACTTCAAAGAACTGAATAGAGAACCACTTGTGTCCTTGTGGGATTATCATGTTTCATGATTGTATGTTTACTTCGATTGCGATGCCCAAGCCTAATCCTTGGTATTATCTTCAATATAAAGTCTGCAGTCTACACAGATGTACAGACTACACCCTCTTTCATATTAGCATTAAGCAAGTGCCAAAGAAATTTTAACATTTAATTTTAAAAACTGGATTTTTTTATTTATTATTTAAAAAAGAAATAGTCTAGTTCAGACAATTAATTTCATCTTTTTCCGTTGGTGTTTTTTTAGTATCAGTCTTGACAATAATAATTCCCTCCCCCCCCACCACCAACAAAACAGAAATAAAAACGACAACATGAACAGCGTTCTTTAACCCCCAAATCTTGAAAAATGTTGTTCCTGATCATCATACCCACCCGCATAAAAATGCTTTTTAATTTTGATCTGTTGGAAATTCGGCAAAAACAATTCAACAAAACTACAGTGAATGGGCATTTTGTTGAATGATTGGACTAAAATCAAATCAGCTAATATCATCAACTGTGGTGTCACTGAAGGACCATTATTAATTGACTGGTTGGTAAAACAAGAATCCTACAGTAGTGCTAATTCCACATCACATCACATTACATTCAAATTCACGTTTCAGACTGCAGTATCTTTTGTTGTAAATTCTAGCACATACTGTATTAAGTAAAATGTGAATTTGAACTTGAGCCATCTATTATTTACTTTGACAACTCTAGTGCCATCATTAACAATTCTACCTTGAAGACACCTCACCTACTTATGCTTCACAGCTTTCAGAGTTTTATGGCAAAATACCCCGAGGCCGAGCCTTGGCCACCAACAAGATCACATTATCTCCCAATTTCTATGCAGATTATACTATTCCTGCAAATATTAAACGTTTAATCGATTTCCGATTTCTTTGGAAGTCTGCAAACTTTGAATATTAGCGATCCACTTTATCTGGTTACTTCTGCTACGAGAGTACTCATTCATTTTAATTCCTTCACATCTGATTCGCACATCCACCGACTCTGTCTTTGACAGCCCTACGTATAAACTTAGGTTTCACAATAATGGAGACCAAAATTAGGTTTTAAATTTACAACTCCCGTTAGATGACGTTACTGAGAATCGCTAACGAGGAGTAATTTGCCCTTCATATGCATATCTATAGCCATGAGGACATCTTGTGTAGATATCTGACCTTGTTTTCGCTGCGGAAATTTGATGCAAAGTTCAAGACTAGGGCTTTTGCACATAATACAATGTTGTAATAAGAAAAGTAATCTTCTTATTGAGTTAATTATTCCCTTCTTGGAAATCATAGAATCCGCTTGTGTACAGAATTGACACAATACGGCTGGCAAGCTGGTACAACTCACAGTGTGGCCGTAATGTAAAATTTATTTGCAAAAATAACTTATACAAGTGAATGAATAACGAAAAAGCTGACTGGGAAAGTTTACACGATGGAAAAGAACAAATAAATTGATGGCTAAATTAGGATTTTGAAGCCAGTTACCTCTGGGTTAAAGCAGAGGGCTCTACCGCCTAAAGTATACGACCCTTAGTTGCATGGTGGCAATCGCTAAATTTATAACATTTTCCTTACTGCTGAGTGGGTTACCAGTAAGATGCCACAGTACTTTGAATACTGTGTAACCACTGAGCAGACTTTTTTCCTCTTTTCCATTAGAAGAAAAAAATTGTTTGATGTTATTTGAATGCTCAGTGGAAACTGTGATTCCAATGGTAGACATTTGTCCTGATATATTATAAACCAATATTTCAAACATTTTGTCAGATTTTTGAGATGGTACATGCAACACTAGGCTGTACTTCAGGGTCACCAGTAGAGTGTCCTATTTCTGTCTTCCAAAAATTTGCTACAAGTTTCCAAATAGTCAACTTCTGGATGCTGTGACCCTCCTAGTTATTCCCTGGACACTGAAGAGACGTGTTATTAAAATCAAAGAATCAAATAATTGTTCCAGTGAGAGAAACTATATTTAGGGTTTGCAGTATGAGGGTTGATGCCTGAAATCTGAAAGAAATCGTTCCGCATTATTCAACATTCTGGAGATCCTCAAAAGGTACGTATCCGTATTGACCCTAAATTTAAGCACGCTTAAAACGTTCCACAAGTTTTAAAATTTACTTCGTTCCTGGACGTTCTGCATCTCCAAGTTTGTGTAAGGCATTAAAGAGTGTTAAATTAGACAATTACATATTTCAGTGTGGAAAAAAAAAATACTTTTGAGGGTGCATGGTAATAAAATGCCCTGTTGAAATTGGAGCCATACGCAGTGACCGTCACTTGACTAGCATAATTTGTGTGCAGAAACTGAAGATCTTTAATGTCTCTTGTCCCTAAGAATTAAATCTCCACATTGAGCATGTATGTTTTCAATGTGACGAGATTAAAATCCAACTAAATTCTAAATTTCAAGACAAAGCGGAAGAATGGAAAAAAAAAAAATGAAAGATGAGATTTGACAAATTTACCTTTCGATTGCCTTTGACGATTTCATCGTTAATGTCTGCAGCCTTCGTTGGAGAAAAAGCACCTGGCAAGGAAGTAATTGACATTTGTGATAACTTTGTGAACTCATAGCATGTCCATTTCGAATATGGAGAAGTTCGGTCCGTGACTTTTATTTCATCGATGCAATTACAGCCTTCAATTCTCGCGGAAGAGGGAAGGTCGTCGGCAGTCCTTAGGATAATTGCAATTAATAAAAGTCACCAGCATGCATGGCCACAAAAGTTTTACAATGCTTAAAATTGCTTTCAAAATTTTATAACAAGTGTTTCCCTGGAGGCTTTCACGTAGCTGTTAAAACTTTTCTTGGAAACTACGAAGTATTAAATTCAATAATTCCGTTTGTAAACAAGTGAAAATGGTTTGATCTTGGCGGTGAAATTGTTTGTTGAAATTTGAATGCGAGTGACCAGTATTTGATTTTCTAGCATATTTATGACGGTTGTACTGACAATGTATAAGATTATACCCAAATGTCAAAGGTACTTTTTTTGTTGCAAGATAACCATGTCTTCCAAATATTGCCAGCTGGCAAACATAGGATGCATTCTATTATATTGTTTGCAAAATTACGGGTAATTCCCATGGAAAGGAAGACTTCATCATAAGAATGTGTTTTTAGGGAAGTATAACTGACAAAAAGTAAACGAGATGATAATAGGCCCTCGTGAGAGGCAACAGTTTGTATGTGTTCATTACAAATGGAATGCACATAAAGGCTTTAAGCAACATTTTTACAGCAACAATTTTACCAAAAACAATCGATTATTGCTCATAATGACACCATGCGTGCTAGATGTTTTGCAACCAATGACGGTTTATGAACAATTAAAACATGTAAACTTTCTATAAAAAAAAATTTTTAATTTCTACTCTTGCTTTTGATATCTTAAATTAAATTGATTAATCAAACTATAATGACTCTTTAGTTTTGAATATCATCAACAAATTTATCATCAAAGTTACTTCTTTCTTGGCGGGGGGGGGGGGGGGGGGGAAGGGGGAGATGGGAAGAGAGGTCTACTGTAATACAATAATTTCTGGTGTTACATCAAGGGACAGATTATATCTTTAGGTACCATACATTACCTTTTTTCTGCTTGCCTCTATAGAACTGTCTGTATGCATAGGGTATGTGTAAGAGTTCTTCCGTCGTATATCAGTCTCCAATGCACTCTTATATCCAGGCTGTGTGGAAAGACAAAATTTGAAAGGTTTCCCAATAGAATGAACTATTGCCATACTAATTAATTGACTTGATATATATTAGCACAAATTTTGGATCAGAAGTGACAATAACAATCTCATTAACCTCTTTTTGAACCCCAGAAAACTGAATAAAAAAGAGGATAAAGAAAAAACAGGTGTGAATTTAAGAAAACCTATTAAATACGACCAATGGAAAGACAGGATTTTTATTCAATAAATTTCAAGGACGAGCGATTTGACTTGGGTAATTGATGGGCTGAAGTCTTGCTGTGTTCAGACATATACCCTGAGTGCACTGGGGCTATCAATTCTATGTTGTTCTCACGTTAAACATCTAGTCGAAATACAGATCCATGATTTATATTACCAAATAAACACCAACAATATACAACAATACACAGGTGGATCTTGCAGTTCATAATCCCAATCTCGGGGGTCACAAACAACTGTGACAATTAAAGGGTGTGAAGATTAGCGCAAAAAGAAACATCTAATGCCGGTAATCTGACCTAACTTCGAATGAGGTGTAACAGAAGTGTTAGACTGTACCACCATCGATCCCAGAAAATACACACACAGCTTGCTACAGTCAGTAATTAGACACTAGCGTACATGCAGTCAGTATACAGCACAGTGTACAAACACTACAGCGATGGACATCTCAGGTCCAGTTCAAGATAGCAAGGTATCACGTTTCATTACTGTACTGTCTGCATTTTGTAGCGACACGAACAAAACGTAACTTGCAAGCAACAGAAAGTTAACTTTTTCAGATGGCCGCACGCGGTTTGGGGCGAGTCTTCAATGCCTTTAAAGGCCTGCTGTATAGACCCCAACTATAACACGCTATCATGGAAAAGTTTCTTGATATTACGTAATCGGCCTGCCTAATTGGGTCGTAAAATTACCCTTTTTTTACCAGTTAGGCCTCGTTCACATTTAAGAACGCAACAGCGATTATTGATATTAAGTCCGCGAGGAGGATTGTCAATTAAGAACAAGATGCGTTCACATTTGAGATCCAGTGAGTTTCATATTAAGTCCGCAAGCAAGATTAATATATTGCGCAGGCGTGATAAGGTCAAATTAGCTGTTTACATTTCCCTGTGGTTTGCAGTACACCACTGCGCAGGAACATGCAATCATTGCGCATCTAAACAGTATACTGTATTCAAATATCAAACCAATCCGTACCACTATATAACGTTACATGTTAACCCAGATTCGAATTCTTACAAACCCTTCAAATGGATGAGCGAACAAGTCACTGTTTTACTGCTGATGTCATATTTGAGGCTAATCCAACATCGCAGGCATTTAATGTCAGGTCTAAAGAGTAAGGTCTATGCGTAGGCTAATGTAACTTCGTCATAGGCTAGGCCATACCTAATGGTTTTAGCCTTTTAGTAACTGCCGTAGCAACCGATTCCAAAATCCGATTCCAATAAACATAAAATTACCGATTTTGGCCTCTTCAAAAAGCTGTGAGTTTGGCGTACAATGAATTAAAGTTTATTAGATTTAAGTTGACTGTCATTCAGTTTGTTTTAGTGTCACAACCTTAATGGTGACTTTTCTGCAGTGTTGGTCAAATTGGTGCAAAGAAAATGAATGGGTTCATGTATAGTGTTGTTAGGAAGTGTTTCGGCTAAGAAAGGCAACAGTCTGATACTTGAACAAACAAACAAAACGTAGGTATATGCCTCTCTGATCTGTACACTGATAGATCTGTGCCATAGGCCAACTGCACGTTCAAAAATACCTGCCAAATTGCAACTGGATGAAGCGGATATTGTATAACTTGACCGGAAATCTTGGGTCACCATTACATTTAGTAAGAACTCAAGAGGGATTGAAGAAACCCCGAAAAGAGGATTATTGTTAAAACCACACATTGACTTGAAGTACGAGTACCAGAGCGTTCACACTAAGGAAATTAATCGCCCTTGTGGACTTGGAAGTATGTTTGAGTTCTTAATTGTGAACAAGGCCCAAGTCTGCAACGCCTGCCACATATTTTTTCTTGTAGGAGGGTCTTTGTGTGACCGCTGTATGATTAACTACACTGTAGACATGAACATGTTTCCACACAGTGTTTACACAAAGAACCATATAGTGTTAAGAAGCTATGCAGGCTAATTGTAGAGCCTGAGGTCGATTTACGACAGTGACAGGTCGTTTACGTAATTACAACACTTTCTTAGCTATAGCTTGCTATAATTGGAGCCAATAAACCATATCTTTAATCACTATATGAAGCCCTGTATTACATGGGGTAGGGGGAGGGGAAGGGGGAGAGAAGGTGCTTATCTTCCTCGCTAACCTCACACAAACGTCTGTGGTATAAATATGTTTTAAGGATGTACCATTTGACGTTCATTACTTGTTTCTTCTTCTTGGGAGGATATTCGCAAAAAGCCCCAATTTGGAGAGTTGGTTTCAATGAGCTCAGGGCCACACCCTTGTTTTTAAATTCTGCATCTTCGCCATCATTATCGGTGACGTAAACAATTGACAGCTTCTCAAAATGACACGGTCCATTTGTGCCAGGGTATATTACTACCAACAACTTTGTGTAAGGGTGACTTAAATGAGTTTTACACCGTAACAATGCATGTGATGTCATAATTTTACCAGAAATTAAGTGGAATCTTAATAGAGACTTTGAAATTCTCTTTCAGCTTTCTTTTCAGTAAATGGTAGGAAGACTCACGCAAAAAGAAACGTCTAATGTCGGTAATTTGACCTAGTTTCAAATGAGGTGTAACAGAAGTGACACACCACCATCGATCCCAGAAAATACACACACAGCTTGCTACCGTCGGTAATTAGACACTAGTGTACAGTCAGTGCATACAGCTGCGGTCAATACCCACAGCACAGTATACAAACGATACAGCAATGGACATCTCAGGTCCAGCTAAAGATAACAATTAAGGTATCACGTTTCATTTCTGTCTTCATTTTGTAGCGACACGAACAAAACGTCACTTGCAAGCAACAGAAAGTTAACTTTTTCAGATGGCCGCACGCGGTTTGGGGCGAGTCTTCAATGCCATTAATATTCATCTTTGAGAGTAAAATTTGATGTAAATAACTACTGAACAATATTACCCAATTTTAGACACTTTGCTTATAAATATTTCAGACGTACTGAATGACAAGCAGACACAAGCAATTACACTCTGCGCAATGAACATAACAATGGCAAGCCTATAATTTTTTCACAATTTTTCACCACTTCTGAAAAAAAAAAAATCCTACTTTTAGACTTGCTCAATATTTCACATCTGACTTACAGAGGAATATGAAAAGTCTGAAGTCTCCCAAATTGAAAATTAACAAAAAACCAAAAAGATATTTGCTTAGCTTTTGGGGAATGTTTTTATTGTCTCACACATCTCTTCCACCCAGGTTTATGATGGTGAAAGGGATTATCTTTTGTGTACCGAGAAAGGACTACTATATGGCCTTTATATATGCAATATACCATATATATGCCCTCAGCGGCCATTGAAGGATTTACATAAGACCCGCCTGGACAGGGGTTTGGCATTTAACTTACTTCCACAGCCATTATTAACAATTCTATAACTGCTTTAAAATGGCAAATGTCATGTCAGATAAATTCATGGCTGCTTAATTTGAATTTGAATTTGTTTTTCCCAGACAAAACTTTGAGAATTTACAGAAACAGTGAAAATGGCTTTGTTGTTGCTTGCTTTTATAATATTGTTATCAAGGGCAATTAACTGAGTAAAATTGCCCCAAGATAAAGGTTAGAA
This sequence comes from Apostichopus japonicus, assembly GCF_037975245.1. NCBI lineage: Eukaryota > Metazoa > Echinodermata > Holothuroidea > Aspidochirotida > Stichopodidae > Apostichopus > Apostichopus japonicus. The sequence continues at coordinate 4,080,549 of NC_092579.1, forward strand.
CTAGAACAGAAGATGGAGATCAAGGCAGCATTCTTGAGCTCCTCTCAAACTGCATCTGGTTTGCTTTGTGTCCCCGTAACGTTGTTAGTGTAGTAAAGTGAAATTTTGTTGTATGCACCCGTTTAGTATTTAGTATTTTAGTGTTTTGGACCTTGGTCCTATGGGTTTATAGCGTGCGTATTGTTTATCGTTTAGCACGTGGGTGTATAGTATTGCATACCTTTATACTGCAGAGTGACAGTACCGGTTAGGTTGGGTTTAAGTTACAGAGAGTTATTAACAGTTACGTGTATTGTACTGTATTGACAGTTGAGTAAGATGATTATTGTACCTGTATTTGAGTATTGTACAGCTCGCAGTGTAAAGAGCGTATACGTATTCGTATTCGTATTTTGTATCTTGAACATAATTGTTTTACTTTTGTTACTATAGAGTTGTCTCAGAGCTTGTCCTCTTAATCTTAGCCGTTCTGGATAGCTATAGAGTGACAAGTCTCTTGAGAGTTTGTGGGTGCAGGAGGGGGAAATCCCTGCTGTCTAGGAACAGTTTAGGTGAAAAGGCCTATAATGTGTTGCAGCTGGCATGTGTTGCCCTAGGCTGACCATTACGAAGGTGTTAAAATTCATCGCCTGTTGGCAAACATATTGTATTATTTATGCAGATTATATCATTATGTTCATTTTACATTGTTCTTTATACACTTTATACATTTTTTTAAAAGTATTGTATGAGTGCTACGTTATATTAATATTACGTGGATTTAGTATTTATGGTACAGATAGAGTTCTGTTATTGGTATTTCGCAGATTGGGCATAGGTACTGTGCATATTACATAGTATTTCATAGTATTTGAGTAAAGGTTTTTTTCCCTGAGTCAGGATAGTTTTAATTAAGAGTAAAAAGTCCGTTACTTAGCCATTTACTGTATACTGTCATGTATCATGATTTCTTCATTTGTATATTTTCATATCATTGTAGAGTTTTGTAATAAAAAGTCAGCCATTGTTTCAACGCAAGAAAACTCTTGCATCCTCATTGATAACTTATGAGTTCGAAGCGTAGAACCCCAAACCCGGTAATTTCCCCCGCCATCCGCTTCATTAGTATAGATCTAAAAGACAGTACATCAGTGTGGCAACATGCAATTGCAAGATATATCGCACTACCTTGCAAACAACGTGACAACCAAATTACATTTTCCCTTTTTTTCTCTTCATCCAAAATGGTTGGCTTTTATATATCACCCTTCCTCATACGTACAGGCTCTTCCTTTACAACATATCTAAGCCATAGCCACATGTGAATAGCTTCACCAATCATGAAAAGTGTACTCAAGAAAAACCATCAATTGTGCAAAGGAAGTGAAAATTGACTTTTCTGTTCGTGAACTTCAAAATGACCATTAGATGTCATTAATGTGTTTACAAAGTTTCCAGATTTTGACTCTGTTGACCCCAAATGACCATTGAACTTCACAGAAAACACTAGGGTTCTTATACTATACACTAGGGTTCTTATGAGTTACGGTGTTGACACGCACACACATGTTTGTATTACATTCAGACCGAGGACCCCATTGTATTTTCCATTGTTCAAATCCAGGTACCCTAACCTTAACAATACCCCATACAATAGAATTCTTCCGAGGACTTGGTGATTCTTTAGAAATCACAACCGAGGACCTGGAATTCTTTTGTTCAAGTCCTCGGTCAGAATACAAAACAAACGCACCCACACACACACATCATCACCATTGCAGAGCTTTCTTCAGCCTCCAGCAAGGAATTAAAAAGTTGCACTTAATCAAAACCATGAGTCGCACGTGCAAAGGAAGTGGAAATTGACTTTATGGTTCATGAATTTCAAATTGGGACCATTAGATATCAGGCATATAAATTTTCCTGGGTATAAATTATGTATTCCATCACGTTAAGAAGCCTGCACATATGGGCACAACATAGCAAACACAATTATTGTCAATGCATTGCTATGAATAATTCAGTCTAGCACAATCTATTTCTTTATGTTTTAATGGTAATTTAAGGAAATGAATTAAACAAAAGAAATATATTTCTCATTTAAAAGACTTCATTTGAATATCGAATTGAAGAACCTTAAGAGTTTTATCCCTGTATAGTATTTGGTCAAGTCCCACACTACAAGTTCAGATAAATTTCTAAATGTGGCTATATATTCACAGACAAAACTCTATATTAAGTATTGTACCTCTCGTCTCTGTATGTGACCTACATAATTTAAACGAAAAGACTACAGAGAAAGTCATACTTTTAGATGTTAATAAAATAAATTAAAATCCCCTTATAACAATGGTGGTAAATTGCAATGGCTTATAGATGAAAGTCATATTTTGTTTTCATGACCATGGATGATTTACTAAAAAATAAAAAAATTCTGCCATTGATACTAATGACTGGTTGTTTCATTGCTGAAAAGTCATCGGTATTGGCACTAAATATGCTAGATATGCTAGAAAATCTAATAATGGTCACTCATTCTCCAACATGATCATCAAGATTAGTACTACTACCCTCAAAAGTATTTTTATTTTGCTCACAGAAACACTTAATTCTCTAATTTTAGCACTCCTCAATCTGTGGAAGTAACTTGGCAATGTAATACCAACAGCAAAGATGGTTTGAAAACTTCTAGTAAATTTTTTTTAAATACTAACATTTACAGGTCAATTCTGATGATCTTTACAATAATAATTCATAAATAAAGAAATCTAAGATTTCAAAATAACAAGTAGACATAGAGACACTGGTTCGACACCACTTATCTTGATAGCTTGTTACGTTGCTAAGGTATCAGATTTTGAAATTTATTCATATTACCTGCGAAGACGATGTGTGGGTTTTCGGTTTTATTTCCATATTTTAGTCTCTTTAAAGTAGTTTTAGGGAAATATGTCACTAGACAAATAAAGAGCAAAGTATAAATGTTATTAATCTTCTGTATTTTTGATCAGAAAGGATCATATATCTCAATGACCGATGGGAACAAGATAAATTCCAGTCTCTACACTTTGATGAGATGAACCGTGGACACCATCGCCAGCTGGGCTGCAAGTGGAAGTTTATGTAAAACACTCTAACTGTTTATTGAAAAGAGAGACGAGTCAGTCAGTGCTCCGTTAAGGTCTCATTTTTAGACAGACGATACTGCAACATTTGCTTGCTATTGACTCTAAAAGCAGCAATTTACATCCATTTTAGTAAATCATCCACAAGATTGGATACAGATGAAAGTTGTATAGACAACACAGATCATTAGCTCGATTGTTTGTTCATCGTGTTTGCCACTGAACGCATCGTGCTGGTATCATGAGGCGTTCAAATTTTAATACATTGACAACAATAGAATTAGCAAACATTTGTCTCGTTGATTGTTTTAATTAATAGGTGAACTGATGTTATTATTTGACGAATGCAACCTTATATAAACACCTTTGTCATGTCCTTTTGGGAAAAAATGAAAAACAAAAAAATTATTAAGAAGTTAAATAAAATTTAACAATTACAGCCATTTTATCAATGTGTTCAATATTCACACATTGTCAGGGCTCCAAACAACTTGGGGCTGAGAAAAATTGTCCTTCCACTCATAAATAAGGCTCAGTTCTAACCTTTCAGAGGATGCTGTAATATCAGTCAGGACTATCTAGTTCTATGAAACTTGACAAGCTGATGGTATAAGTTTAATTAAGTAGCAAGGCAGTATCACAGGTTGACCATTAGTTGTATACGAGTTTGTTCAACTTACTGAAGAATAGATCATTTGAAACATACGTCCAAAATTTCAAGACAAACTATTAACTATTTCAAGCACATCAAGTAGTGTGTCCCAACACACGGTTTTGTTCGGCAAAATTATACATGTGAAATATTGAACTACATCAATCACTCAGCAGGTACAAGGTATACAAGTTCCCACACCCAGCAGGTTCACAAGCCGGTACATGTCTTCACGCAATCTTTTACTTTGGTCTACTGCAGATCTGCCAACAGTAAGCATAGTGAGCACCATTATGACAGCGCCCTCTATCATGCAGGAGAACCCATTATCATCAGTGCAGTCGTTTTAACATTACAAAAACTTTTCATGTACCTGATCAATGGTCTGCTAGCTTTCATCACCCCCCCCCACCCCCTCCCCACCCGTGTGGGTTTCTATTCAGTTAGTCGAATCATATCAAAGTGACTAATAGAGGAGTGCTTACGAGGACAGGTGGAAGCAATGCCATCAAATGGATCTTCACAACAGTTTGCAATATTTAGTTCCAAAGCTATACATACCGCAGTACGATTAAAGCACATGCCATTCGCTGTGTAATTATAAGGTTTCTACTGTAGGTTCACAGGTTTTTTTGTGGAATCACTTTATAGGGGACGGCATTTTCTAATCTATCATTTATAATATTACTTTAGATCAGGGACAAAGTTGCAATTTCAGTATGGTTTTTTTTGCTGCTTCTTTTTGTAATACAAAACATAACGAGAGTCGGTTGCAATCTATAGGCCCCAGTGGGCCCTACATAGCATTATTTAAAGAAAGATAGCTCATGGCATATATTTGTACAAGGGATCGAGGGGTTGATTGTCAGGCATATTATGTGGGCCATATTTGACCACTGGTCTGCTGATCTTCAAAAATTGCATACCAATGAGATTACCATTATTCTGTGTCTAGTAACTTAACTCTATAAATCAAAGATGTGCTAATTACTCTACCAGATTTGTACATTTACGAATCCAGTTTTTCTTTATTTGGCCAACGCTACATTTTTGTTTTAACTGCAAAGCCTGTTTTCACATGGTCCTCACTTGTACCAGAATCTAAGCCACAGAGACTTATCGTAAACATCTAAGCCAATATGCTTTGATTTTAGTTGCTTATACTATTTACACCAAACTGAAACTGAGAAAAATTCATCTGGTCAAAAATTAACACCTTTGTACTTAAATGCAACTTTTTGCATTTAGGTCAGCCATTTTATCTACTAGGTGGTTTGCAGACTAAGTTTGCACTTATAAATTTACTATTACCAAACCTAGACATTCTAGATTATGTCACCAAATGAAGGCTATTAATTAACAAACTACCCTCAAAATCTCAGAGCTGCCAACTTGTCTAAATTCATTAAAACAACAAAGGGATATTTACAATTTTCCTTAAAATTCAAACATTGAGAGATTATAGCCTGGAAAATCTTGGAAAATTTCCAACTAAGGGAAGATAGCAATAAAAACAGCAACATTAAAAGGTTTTGCTACCATTTGTGAGCTGTAGGGCACAATGACTTCAACATTTATCCATTATATATCAAGAAATGGATATTTTCCCTTGTTCCTAATCCAGATAAAAAGTTCTCAAAAGCCATGAGATTAATTAGCATAAAATGGGAAGAATTGGGCAATATCCATTAAAATAAGATGAGGATATAAATAGCAACAAAGGAAGTAATTTTTTTTATTTTCACTGCAATACAAGGCTATGTAATTGTTGTACTGTACAACAAAAAAGGACAAGCAATTTAATGGATTATTCAACAAAAAGGTTTTTCTCAATGTTCATCCAGCTAAAAACATATCAAAAGTCAGGAAATTAGGAAGCAAATAGGGAGATTTGGGCAATTTCCAATTTAAATAAAAGATTGTGATAAACAAAGCAATATAGAAGATATAAACTTTCCTTGTTTTCCTTGCAATAAGATAGACTATGTAAAATAATAATAATAATGTTAGTGTTGTAGCCAATAGAACATAATGACATCAGCATTTTATACAATTACATACTTAATCAAACCTACAGTATGAAATATTTCCGGAAAAGGAATGAGGGCAGTATTGTAGAACTCAGCATGCATAGATTCCGGATGTTTGACCTGACTAATTCACTTTGGCTTCAGCTTTGTGTACAAGGGGTTCTTTAAGCTATATCAAAGGTGTCCATAATCAAGAAAAGCATAGCTAAAATTAGCTTCATTTTTTAATATTCTTCCATTCATTAGCAAATACATGTAACTTAAAAAGACAGCCTGATATATTAAAGGCGATATCGCTCGTAGACTTTTTTTTGAGGGCGCTGGCATTATCGAGGTTTCAGCGAGGTTTAATGGGACCCCTAAAACTCACGTGACCTCGGTGGCAAATTAAGATCAGTGAATAGCACAGGCAAGCGTATGCGTTAACAAGTCCGTACCCATGCACACATAATGTTATAGCACAGCATTTCAGATTATTGTACTGTTTACCGCAAAGGATTTTCGTACGCGATAGTTTGTTGTTTGTGTGCCTTTTGAGTAAAGAATACTGTACGATTTTCGTACAAATACATTCGATTAGACTAGAGTATAGTGACAATCATGGAAAAGGGATCAGGGCAAGGAGAATCGGGCGAAAGAAAACGACCTTATCCTGGAACGAGCGTATAGGTTCAAGTGGAGGAAAGCCATTGTTGCATGAACCTGACAAAAACAGCAGTGCAAACGAACAACAGCGACGAAGAGATGCCACGAAGATCTATCTTCTACGTTCCTACGTAAACTGGCAAATGGAGAAAGAACTCTACAAACATGTCCACGATTTGACTTCTGTTAGCAACGCAGATTTCGCAGAACATTTGCTTCAGGATCACACAAAAAGGTAATGATTTGCTAAGCTAGGCTAAAACTGTATAGGGTAATACTAGTACATAGTAGTACTACAGGGTATTGTCCTAGGTAACTGTCAGTATTGCGAAGTACAGAAAACTGCAAAGTTCGGACACCCCTAAGAAATACACGATTTCACCATGATAACCTACAAGCGAAAGCCAATATCACTAAAAACTAGGAAGCTACAGTTATTTCCTCTCCAAAATGACCCGTGCGCAAGTATGTACGTACATATCTGTCAATAAAATGAAGATAGTTTTTGGGGTATTTTAAGGCTTAGGTGTTCGAACTTCGCAGTGTCTATGCTATTGTATTTGTAACATACATGATTTGATGAGCCTAGGCTTTGTAACTAGGCCTATCATTCATTATTTTTCCAATGGACCTAGCGTATGCTAACCTTATCATACTTATCCTAGCACAAAATAGCAGTAAGTTGTATTACTGAGTCATCATCATCACTGTTTGTGAATGCTTGTCATGAGGATACTGTATAGGCCTAGGCCGTTTCTTACGACTAGTCGTAACAATTATAAACTATTCTTACGACAAAGGCAAATTCAAGTGCAGTAAATAAAGCAACTGCGCATGTAGTAGAGGTAACCCTAAACATAACCCTAACCCTAACCGGAAGTTATTGTTACTCATCGTCATAAAATTAGTACTCCTAATCATAAAAATAGCAACTGCCCATGCGTAGTCGAAAATTATTCTTACGACTAGTTGTAAGAATAGCCACTTTGTACTGTATACAGTTAAAAATTAAAATATCCTTCCTAAAGAAGACTGACAGGGACTGGGGGTCTTTAGTTTCACTCCTCATATTTATGCCATGGAAAGCTGGGCCTTCTTATCACCAAAAAGTAAACTGTTTTTGCCTCAACAAATTGATGGAAATATATTTTCTAACCACTAGGCCTAGGTGATCTGTTCATCCCCACCCCCTCCAGGTTCTAAATTGTTATCAGCTGTCCTTGTTTGAAGAATAATTCTTGTGAATGAGCATTTGAAAGAAAAGCCTCACCTATGCCCAGTCATAATTAACTGGGCATATAACATAGGACTAAGGCCTATAGTATTAGTAATAAGTATCAGAATTTAGTGTTCATAGTAACTGTATTCCCTAATTTTGTAATATACACCAGTGAGGAAGGCCTACTGTGCTGTACAAGTACAACCACATGGACCTGCAATTTTTCCTATAAAAATAATGCATCTACATAAATAATTTAGAATCACTCCTAACTGATTCACATGTTTTCACACTGCTGCGTATGCAACTAGACCTTAGGTTTTTCTAATGTCAGCCACAGCCAGCATATATGCAATCAAGTTTTAATGGTTCATTTGGGCAACAGGGTGTTATACTGTTATCTACTGACTGTCTGTCCAATATTCCAGCAATCATGTGTACATGTCTGTGTTTGGGATTTTTGAAGGAACCCAACTGCTATGCAAGATATTAGGTAAATTAGCCTCACAAATTGAGGGACCATAGTACATATAGCTATACCTATATAAACCTTTATATAGCCATGCCTGGGGGTAAGAAAGTACCAGTTTTTTTTTTGCGTGTAGGCCTGATGCTCATACTTTATAATGCTGTGCTAAGTTATCATATTTTTTATATATAGTCAGTATATACTATGCTTGTTTTTGTTCAGCTTCTTGTGAATGATCTGATGTTTAGTGTTCAAAAATTATAATATCTATTAAATTTAGTGGCCGAAACTATCTCTTGTGGAGAGTAATCTAGCGTTAAATTAATGGTAGTCTGAAATCAAGCTATTCATGTAAACAGGAATTTTTCACAATGGTGGGCTTATGTCATGGTGTAAGCTACAGTAGCATCTCAATTCTCACTCATGAAACCAACTGATCACATAAACAGGAAGTTTACACAGTAGGTAAATAATGAGTGTACATCAAACTCTCATCAAAAGACTGGACATCTTTTAGCGATATGAAACCAATCAGTTCACTAAGACAGGAAGTTTACATAGTAAATTTTACATTGACATGTGAGCTCAAGTTGTTGGGCAAGCAGTTGGGCAACACAAAATTATCCTTACAATTCTTGAAAGGTACCGCGGTTTATGGATATGTTGAAGAAGAGTATGAAAGAATATCTCATCCTTATCTGGGTTTAAATCAATGTGGGTTAACAATATGTTATTATTGAAATATGCCTGAGTGTTTGTTTGTTACTTTTCTCTTTCATATTTTTTCTTGGGTAGGTATGATAAAAACATGTATGTTTGTAATGATTTGGTCATTACCAGATTCATTATGCATACAATTAAGTTTGGGGTGTACAGTAAAATTACTATTTCAGTTATATGATTTACGGACAATTTTTTTGGTTTCATTGTATAGGTTTCAAATGCATCTTTTCCGGAAAGATGCTGAAAGTCAAACAGAGGCATTCTCAGCAGCTGTCACCACAGAAAGATCAGTTGACACTCAGAAAGGAGAAGGTAAATTTATATGTTTATCCTTGCATGAATTACAGACTGGAAGAGCAGTGCTAATCTTATCTGATCTGATGTGATCAGAAAAATAATACAATTTCATTCTCATTTAATTCCAAAAGAAAAGAAAAAAATGGTAGCATATTGCTGATCCACTAAAAAGCATACATGTGTATGAAAATTTATAAAAGTAAGTGGGCCTGATATTATCAGGATCTTCTTTAGAGGCAAACTGACTAGTAACAGTAAATTCAAGAGACACAATAGAGCCTGGAACAGAGAGGACATGGTGAACACAAAGAAAGAAGTTAATGGTGTATTGAACAAAAGGAGTCAGTGAAAGCAGAGGTATTTAGATAAACTGTGGAGTACAAAGCGAGGATTAAGTAAGGAGAGAGGGCGAATAAACTATAGCAGAATACAGAGATGGAGCAGGATAAAGTTAGTCATGTCCTTCCTGTATATTGAGCCTATTCAGTTGAATGGTGCTAGGGCATTCTGTCCGCTCTCTCTATCTCTGCTGTGGTGTACTATGTCTGAGATGGTTAGTCTACGAATTCAGTTACCTGTTGGGACATGTCTTTAATGGTATGATTGGGCAGCTGAAAGTGTTCCCCTACTGGAGTCTCCATTTTCATGGTATTGACTTGTGACTAGAACTGCTTCTTGAGGGTGGTCTTGGTTTCACCAACATACTTGTAACTTCAATGTCCTCTAACTCAATGACACCATTTAAATTGAAATATCAGTTTCCAGTGCTGCATAAGTGTGATAAGTTCTAAACAAAAGGTATATTTTTAGTCACAGCCATAGAAGCTATAGCAGGATACTTGCAATCTAGTAACTCTTGTTTTATGTAATCTCTACAGATACTCCTGATCCAGTTACTTCAACACCTCTCAAGAAGCCATCTGCCAATGTTCTGTCCAATGTCACCAGTAGGATTAGATATGGAGCAGCATGGGAGAAAAACCTCAGACTATACGAATACACATTGCCACATTTACATGATCCTGAACAAAAGAGATCATACATATGGCAGGGGCAAGCACTTTTCCCAGACTTTTGTTGACAGGTTGTGCGACATTCACAAACGTTGGATTAGCAGCTAATGATACATCTGCATCACCAGATTGAGATAAATTGCTTTCGTCCATTTTGTTCGATAGTAGCTATGACTGTGAATCAGGAGCTTGGCCACCCTCTAAGTCAAGGTGGGCAAGGTTGGGGAAATTCAATCAAGGAGTAACAATCAGAGAATGGCCAGCTTTATATTATTGTATATTGGCCTACACGCAGAGCGTGTATAAATATCTGTATCGGTTTATTTATACTGGTGTTCATTTCCGTTGCCAGGAGGGGATATGATTTGAACGTGGGGGAGGGTGTGGGGGGGTGGGGAGGGGGTCCCATTTGAAGTGTCCAAACGATGCTTATCTTTACATCTATCTTCTTGAATCACATGTACCCCTATCGACACGATCAATCAGTCCTGTCTCTCACCTCCTCTCATGCACTGGTGTATTTATTTCCTGGCAAGATAACAGTTAGGCATAGTAAGGGTCAGAGGTCATCACAACTTAAAGAGTTGTGCGAGTCCCTGTGGTCTCTTACATCCTGGTAGCAGTAGAGAGAAGAAGCCTAATAGATCAGAAACCATAATCATCTTCTGTTGTGTCTTATTTTCCAGCATCCTTGAAACATTATATCCTTCCCCTTTGATTTGTTGATGTCATAAAGCTGTATTTATGTTGTGCATTATTTAATTCCAGTATTTAGATTGTATATTCTTCTTGTGTATTTGAAAGTATCCCAGTGATCTCCATTTTTCTGCTCTTGGTTTTTTTCTCTCTGTACTTTCATATCATATCTATCTCTACCCCTAGCCTCCATCTCCACATTTTCTTTACTTTCTTCCTCCATCCCTTCATCTGTCTTTCACGCTTTCTTTCTTGACCTCTTTCCTCCCCTCTGTTTACCCTGTATGTTTTAGTTTGCCGACTCCCCCCCCCCCCCGCATATCACCCCCAAAAAAGTTCACAAGGTTGACAAGTCTCCCCGTGCTAGTCCCAAGCTATACACCCTTGTTGTGGTGACCGTTCAATATACTTGCGGATCAAATGGAAAGCCCCACCCCCCCCCACCCCTTACTTCCCAGTGTCATGAATCGGCAAATGGAAGATTATTCGGAGTTGTTCGTGATGGTTCAATGATCTTATAGTCAGGCATAGGCCTATATGGTTCTCTTTGTCCTTCATTGCCGTCGAAGTTTGAAATGAATTAATCGTGCTAGGAACTTCCGGGCAATGTTTAATTTTCTGTGGCAAGAAAAAAAGCTTCCCCCCAGTCTCTCCTGGTTGACTATATAGAGCCCGTACGCCTATATGGTCACACAATAGTATAGATAAGTATGATCCATGCAGACATCTAGTATATATTTTTTTAAATTCAATCCAATTTCAGTTAAAGTTTCGAGTTGTAATTCGAGTCAGTCGTGATGAGGTGCCCCATGGTGGAGCTGGGTAACCCACCCCAACCCCGTTGCCGACTTTTTGGCATTTCGTTGGGAGCCGTTCGGAACAAGAAACAGAATAGTCAATTCTGGGAGTACAGTACGCTGGAAAGCAATACACTGACGTGATTTAGAAAAAAAGTTTTTTGCTTTGACGGCCGATGCTCAGCGAGACACTTTTCAATGGAAATAACTATTAGTTTATTGTTCATGTACTTATTCCCCTTTTGCCAATCCTTTCTAAAGAGGGTGGAGCCGCCCCTTATGGCAACGTATTTTCCTTTCCTTTTCCGTTCAAGTTTCGTTATTTTTTAATTCGGGTCAAAGGGGTGCAAGGACAGGGTTTACGTGCACCGGTTAGGAGGACGGGGTGCAGCTAGGGCAAGTGCTCTGTGATCGCCTAAAGGGCCCGTTGCCAGGAGTCCAAAAATAATTAAATATACATATTTATCTGTATATGGTATATGACATAAAATGCTTTGTCTTTCCCTCCTGATATATAACTAAAATTTATATATAAAATACAATGTAAGCTGTGACTCAGTCTATGTATAATTAATACCTAAATTGGCTGAAATACCAATTGTTCACACATGACGGACTTGACTTTACGTTTGATACCCAATAGTTTGTAATCACTTCAGTCAATTTTTTCACTCATTCACGTTTGTCTTTTTGTGACACCAGTCAGCGTGAATCAGACATAAAGTTCATAACTATTAGTTTCTTGAGCTGTTTCTTGACTTCGACTGCTCACCATGTAGGCCTAAAAGAGTAAAAGCAGGGAACTGCTAGAGTAGCTGCTCCCTGGTCGAACTATTACGCCTGATGCAAAGCTCGACCGTAACCTATACTGTACAGCCCATTAGTTGTGAAAAGTTCTGAACGTAAAACAAAGCACTGAGTTTTGTATCACACAACACACGAAAACGCGGCGTAATACCGCATACTACTGACCAGGGAGTTGTTCCATAACAACTCCCTGTACTGCCACAGACAAGAAACTATGCAGGAATTTCGCCAAGGCCACCGTTCAAATAACCGAACCCGTTTATTGCTTACTAGCCGTAAATACGGGATTGCTGAGAAATTACGAGACAACAGCGACGATCCGATAGAGGGTAGTATTGATATTATTTTTGAATCGGGTGGTGTGAAGGACAGAATTTACGAGGAAATTACGAGCGATCCCACCTTTAACTTAGCGGTCAAAGTATAGATAGAACTTAATTGATAAGGTCTCAAAAGCTAGATAAACAGTTGCTCTCTCCACCTATCTCTTTCTTCCTTCCTCTCTCTTTCTATCTGTCTATCAGAGCAATGACTGTACAAAACCATGACAGAAACTTTTTCGGATATACCTTTCTGGCAATTAAGACAGAAAATGTCTGGCAAGTTGCCATAAAATAGAATTTGTATCTTGTCTGAACCATATGAATCACTGGTAATATTAAAAGCAAAGCTCAGCTAATTAAAGTTTTGTTGGTCGGATCTTAAAATTTTGATCGGGTTATGTACATCTAAAGAAAGAAGAAGTCTGTTCTGTGTCGTTTATAGTATGTTTACTACATAGATCATATTGCACGTAGCTCACTGTACATGTATGCCTGGGAATAATCCCTTGCGGCATCACATATATGAATTCAACCTTCTGTAAATTATACGCTGTGGTGTGCAACACATCCTTCACGTATCACTCGTGCATTTGGGAGTTGTGAGTATGGCTTATGTCAGGGGGTGCAAGCAAGTATATACATATATAAAACAGTTTAATACCCCTCTGAGGCTATGGCTGGTTTACTTTTAATAATCTGTGGTAATATGACACTAATATATGTATTGCCCTTTACAATCTGTAAGCTCGGTTTTTGTTCTGGCTTACAGCACTATAGTGACAGTATTAATAAATATATAACAACACTGTTGATGAAACCATGGTGTGGAACATAGACATAAATATTTTATTTCCAAGTATTAAAAATCCTGAAGGCATTCTACTTCTTTGTTTTTATTTATCAAAACCACAACTGTGACTTACTGTTGGTTTTCTTGCTATGTGACAAACTATACAACTGGTATCTTACAAATATGCAAATTAAGCTGAGGCTCACAGCACATGTCTACACGCCATGTCACCTTTCGCTAAGCACTAATGTACATTAATGTACAGAGTGGAAACAATGACAACGTACTGTAACGTTACACAAAACAAGAAATGAAGAACACCTCTCAAGGTGTGAGTAATTAACTCTGCCAACATGTCAGTTATTTGTAGAGTGAGCTATAGCTCACAGATCCCAGTGGAATTATTCAGTGATCCCTGCAGGCATTTCAACAATTAATGAAAAATTTATACCATGTGCCACCATAGCAATATCACTTTAACAGCTGGAGTTATTATCTCCTGGGAGGCTTGATGAAAGATTTTATGTAAGTCATGCAAACACTTTCAATGGAATATTTTAATCAGGACTCTAGTTTTAACATTCCACGCAAAAAAGTATAAGGAGCAATACAACTTGCATTATATCTGTGCATTCTTTCATATTTGACATTTGCTTATGATATGAAAAGATATTTTCAAAATTCAATCTCTTACATCAATAATATTAAAGGTCACCAGTTCGGCCTATATTCACCAAATTTTTAGCTCGTCAAAAATTGCGAAGAGTCTTGAAAAGAACTATTCAGGGGGTCATTCCTCTCCAAATTATTCTTAACGACCTTCAGGAATGTAAATTATCGATAACTGCCTCGGACAAGGTGAATGTTTGAAGGTGGCAGCGGAATTGCTCCGTGAATTACAATTGAACACAACATTGACAGAGCATTTACTGGCATATTTTGGGATAACTTTGCCAGCCTATAAGTTTAACATTGCACAAAATAACTACTGTATATTAATATAGCACATATATGTACATAAGCTTGACCTCGATGACATTATCTGCAACAAACTTGTTTATTAATTGAACAAGATTCTAGTTCAGATGTATACAATTCTTCTGAGGACTTTTGATAATTTTTGTTTCAGTCTTTTGACACTTAAAAAACGAAGATAAGATAATGTTACAATTTGTATGACAGTATCTGATAATTTCACAAATCATCTGGCAACCTCTAAATAACAGAGGAATGAAGATATATATATCTTTCAGCCATATTTAATGGACGATTTAGGCTGTCACGATAGCTTAATGCATCGCTTTGTGCATCATTATAATGCTATGTATAATATGGCTTGCGTCAAACTCTTGAGTTGCAACGTGATGGAATAGCGTGTTTATATATATCTATATAGCTCTGCCAAGTTGTATTGAGCACTATACTGCTATTACTGAATTTTTTTTACTAATATATATATATATATATATATATATATATATATATATATATATATATATATATATACATATACATATTAGATGATGTCTGTTTCACAGTGCATCACCTACACCATATGTGTTCTTATGTTCATGTGAGACTTTAATTGTTAACCCATAATTGATCCAGCTTCTAAGCTAGATTTGTACATTCTCTTTGCATTCTCTCCCTTCTCTCCTTTTGTTGTTTATTTGTAGCTGAATTTGTCACTGTAAACCAGGAGACATTTGATGTAATTTCAGTTTCTCCTCTTAACAATTATCATAAGATGTTATTATCTCTAGGTGGTCACTTCAAACCTTGGACACAATCCTTTTTATCCAATTATCAGGGCATGCTTCAGATGTATAATTTGCACTTTGTTAAATGAGTTTGCCATGGTAACCAAAAGTAGCTTTCAATTAAGATCTCTGAACAATCCAAACCATCATCAGTGTACAGCATGTAATAAATCTGTCTACGATAAAACAAAGGTGGCAATCGCACTAGGAATGTATATGGCCTATTGACACCGTAATAGTAGCGCTGAAGGAAACCAGAAAAATTAATTCAGTGTTTTATACTGTTTTTTTTTTAATTTTTAAAAGAAAATTAAATTGTATCACACTAAAAACTTCAAACTTAAAGAATTGTTAGCTGGAAAATGTGAATCAAACAAATCTCATTAACTAATGGTCTTCACACAATTCAAAATATTAAAAGCATGGATATAATAGTTCCCACATATATTTGGGAAACAAAACTATAGTGTGCACGCAACTCAAAACATGAACAATCTTAGATATACACCTAAAAATTTGACGGTTCAAGGAAGACTTTTCAAAAATTGGAAGAATGGTGCAATACACCAAATTTGATCCCAAGCATACCTAAAGGAAATGGTAAACAGTTAACTATTCTGTGGGCAAAAGAATCTGATGATTAAAGAAAAATGATGATTAAGGAGTGTAATAGCTCAGTGGTTAACTTATGACCAATTCCTGATGAGAAGGAATTACAAACACAAGATACTAAACACACAAAAATATGCATAACTATAGACTAGACCAACCAGACTACTCTTAAGGTTCCGACCATATTTTCACAAACATTTTAACAGGATGTTGATGACGTTTAACTGCAAAAACTTGTTAAAAATCTGCAAATTGAACCATCTTAACGAGGTGTAATTATCAGTGAAACATACAGAGAGTTGTTAGCTGTTAATGTTTTAACATAGAGTGTTAGCTCACAGTGGTTAACGTCGGTGCCTTTCAATCATAAGGTCCCGAGTTCGAATCACTCCAAGATTAATGTATGTCATCCAGTTACAGAGTTGTTAAAAATTGACAATTCATAATCATCGACGTTAAATATGAATGTAAGAGACTGACTTCAGTCAGGTTGCGGCTTTGATAAGCAAATGAGGCTTCTTCGCGAGTTCCTGCTTACAGGAGGATCTAAAAACTAAAAATGCAACTCTTTGCTCCAGGTGAAATGAGGCTTCATAGAGTACAAAGTATGAATGGCAATAGGCAGCATGTCAGAAAGAATAGCTGCAGCTGCTGCAAGATTCTGTGCAGCAAGGCTGAAGCATTATCAAAGTCTGCATCCTACCTAGCATGACTGCAGAGGATGCTACAGCCCAATCAACGTTGTTGTACTTTTGACACAGCAATGCCTTATACTTATTGTTACACTGTCGGGGATCATGCATTGAATGTGTGCTATTTGCAAGAGATGATCCCAAAAAAAATACTTGTTCATTATTTACAGCAGCTCTATAGATCGCACAGTCAATAAATCAAAACTAATATTTGTGGGACTTTTGAGGGATAAGGGGAGAGGATTCTAGGTAGGGCTATAGTCCCTGGGGGTCTCAGGTAAATCAGTGCTTGGGGCAAATATAGGTAAAGAATAAAGTATCCTTTCATTTTTTCCTCTACAAGAAAAAAAAGAAAACTTCATGAAGGGCAGACGAATGACTCTTGACATCACTGAGTCTACATTCTTTTATTAAAGTTGTGATCAACTAAAAGTAGCCCCACATTATACAGTATGCTATAAGGGCATATTCATGTTGTTTTGAGGAGGGGATGGGGAAAGGGGGAGGTTGAACATCATGAGTGGCTTGATCTGTGTCACCCATTTAAATCAATTAGAACATGATTGGGCTTTTTCCTACATTAATATTGCGATTTCTTAAAAAGCAGCTTACTTAGTTGATCTTCATAACCTAGCTATTCAAAGCCTATTGACACTATAATCCTAGTACAACGTAGGCCATTAGCATGACTTGGCTTTTACAAGTGATTAATAATAAATTCACCAAAAATTATCCCCCCTCAATTTCCCCTTCCACCTTCCACATTTTTTTTCTCCACACTTTTCTTATTTGTCCTTCCCCAGTTTACTCCCCACCATCTTCCCTTAATCCTCTCTTTGTCTCTCTACAGTTTATCTCCTACCTCTCCTCTTCCCTGTTGGTTTCCTTCTTCTCTCCATCCCTTGTCTTCTAATCCTCTAACATCTTTCTCTGTTGTGTTCACTCTGCTCATTAACCTGTCCGTGCTCTGTGTATGCATTTGTCCCTTCTGTTACTGTTACTTGTCATTCAGCCTCTGAAGAAGATCCTGCTAGGATCCAAACGTCAGGTCCAGGCTCTTACTTTTACACATATCTCTTACACAGGCTCTTTAGTGGATAAGCAGTTTGCTAACAGTTTTGTTTTATTTGGGAAAAAAATTATCTGGTTGTTACAATGTTGTACATCAAATCAAGTCCAACTCGCTTGTCCTTCATAAATTTGGAAAATAACTCCAAAAGAATATGTCTTAGTTTGATGAATTATAATCTCGGTAGGTGTGGTATCATTTTCTACCAAACTGAGGAAGCTACTTTCAAGGTATAGCTCCAGTTTATACTTACAGGTGGGTAGTGCATCCTCCAGTAAGCCCTTTCCTGAGTCTCTCGGATTATTCTGTCTGCTGTCTTCCTCTGTTTAGCTATCCTGCACATGAAACGAGACACATGAACATAAAGCGGTAATATGACCAAAAAGCCGTCTAGAGACTTACCAATGGTACGGGTGAGGGAAAGAGGACGTTGGTGGGGGGGGGGGAGTGCAGGCAGGTGTCAGCTGAATTAATATTCAATGGTCCATATACCTGAAACAGACGACTTCAGGTTCTTCAGAGTTTGTGTTTATTAGCTGACTTAAGCAAAATCTCGATCAGCCCGTTATACCTTCTCCCCCCATCCCCTTATGAATATTTATTGAAGAATGCCAAAATTACACTTTAATTGTTGATATCAACTACTATTATATATATCCCAGACATACAGTTAAAACAAGGAGCAGTTATGGTGAAATTTGCATCTAGAAGTTCCTTCTCATGTTAGGTCCTGCCCACCACTCCCTAATACGCATAATATGTGATCTGCACAAAAAGTCAACAGGAATCATCACTGGGTGATGGGATATCATTTTACCTAGCAACAAATCAAAACATGTTTAGGCATCACATAAACACGTACTCACACACACACACACACACACGCCAACTTGATTACATACATTGCTAATGCTTTCAGCATATAGAACCAAGAACGTGACTGTTTAACCCATCCGTCATGATGTCATTCTAGCACTAGCTGTAGCCAACTGATCATTACTTCAACTTTACAGAACATTGTCGACACCTTTGTCTCCATAACGACTCATACTATCGGGAAGCCATTTCGGTAAAAATGCAATCACATATGTATATCTTTGACACAAAGCAATCTACATCTTCAACCAGACCCTTAAATTAATATAACACCGGTTCCTTAATAACACAGACAGATTTGTTGATTAACTAGCTCTCCCTCAACTGATCTTATCCAAGGAAAACGCTCTTATCTGATGAATTTAAATCAAAGGTTCACACTTTGGTTTCCGATTCCACGACGACAAGGCCGCATTTCTGCATAATTTTTTAACTATAAAATGTTACAAACAGCATGATGTCTTTCGTTTTAATACTTCACTGTAGACAAAATCAGTATCAAAAGATACAAACAATCTTTGTCATTTCTCATTTGCGACACAAATTAAACTTAAAAATATCGTCTTATATTTTAAGGCTTAACATGATCTCCTTTCATAATTTTTCCTTACAATTTTCCCATCATTTTGTAAAATATTTTGCCTTGGAATACTCAAGTCCCTCTTTATTGGATGTCATAATTTTGCAGACTTCTTGACCCTGATCCTTCTATGATATGAATGCAAAGTTTCTAGCTGGCAGCTCATTGTGGAGATCATTGTTTATGGAGCAACCTGAGCTTATTTGAGGAAAGAAAAAATAGGTCAGATTTCCCCATGGTCAAGTCCAAGAAAAACTGATCAGAAAATACAGTTACATAACCTTGAGATGATATGAGGGTCAGCAAGTGACACAGTTTATATTAAGGTACATCTTTTCAATATAAATGGACTTCTCTCAAAACTGAAAAATTGCCTCACGGTCATGATAAGTCAGTTTGATAGTGACAAATGGCATATATATATATACAATAGTGTCAGAACTGGGGGCAGATTCTAGGTACCTTATTATGAAGTTAGATTTATACTGACTACAGTATTACTATTAAAAAAGATTACAAAATATAAATAAATAAACAGAGAGGATGGGGAAGAAGAGGGGTTGACAGAAATTTGACAACTCATCGCTTACAAATATACCAACCAGTAATAAAAATTGTTCTCAGGATTAAGAAACTCATATCTTAGCCGTTAACTGTTGCCATAGTAACAATTGCCACTAGCCATATATAAATGCAATGGTAATTATGTGTGTTAGCTGCACTTATAATGTCAGGAATTAGGACAATTTGGGAGGCGGTTTGAAGTCCAATATACTGTCATGTTTTTATGTGTTGGGACCTACATGCAATATAGTACAATATATGCAAGACCCCTTGCAACTGTGGGTAGGAATCAGGGGTGAATCCACAGAGAGGTCCAGGGGGACTTGGCCTCCTCCTCCTCTGAAAATAATTGGAAATAAAACTTAGCTGCAGGCATAATTTTGCTAAAAGCAAGGTACATAGAGGAAAAATTGAGCATTCGTATCTTACTTTTTGGTTTTTCCGAAAGGAAAAACTATGGAGTCACTCTTACCGACCTTGCAAAATTGTGAGAGTGACCGCGGATTGCAAAGTCGGTAATGACTATAACGGTTAGATTCGTCCCACACGGCAAGATACAGAAATGATGTACTCAGAGTCAAAGACTTGGTCGTTTGGCCAGCATAGTCTATGCTAAGTTCTTCAATACCGCCCTCAATTGCTTTCAGGAAACATTTTATACCGTGGTTTTGATTAACAATGGTTTGTTGTGTACCATTATTTCAGTAGCAGTTTTTTGTTTGACTGATCCTTTTTCCAAGAAGCCCTGTTTTGTTTGACCTTATATAGATCTGCCACTACAAATGTCTACATTTCAATCTTTAATTTCTATTTGCTTGTACTGTTGCTTGGCATGAGGATCAAACATTGTCTGCCACGCAAACCATTGTTGGGACTTTACACATGGCTTTAATTGTCATCAAGAACAATGATCACCACCCAGAATAGAACAGCTACTGTAGACCTGTATCAACATACAGTTACTCTAATAAATGCCAAAATCTAACCAAAGTCATATAAAGAATTCTAATTTAATTTAAAATGGTCAAATCTATTTTTGTTGTTACCCTTTTCCAAGAGCAAATTGAAAGGAAATTTAATCCTGACGTTTGAAGAAATCAGACCATCATAGATGGCTGCAGCAGAAAGTTTGGAATGTAATTTAATAACACAGTATTTTGCATTTCTTTGGCAATTTTCGCCCAATTGCATCAAACCCTTATACCAAGTATTAACCAAAGTAAGATTAGGTATTGATCACGAAAACCCACCAATCATATTATTATACCATATGAGTATTGCCATGGAATTTTAAAAATGTCATCACCTGACATCGTTTCATATTGACATTTACGAATCAGGGAGAGCAAAAATCTATTAAAATGGCTCATTTTCTCTCCATTGTTAAAAACAAAAAGTTGATTCTCATTCATGCACTCATTTTTTATTTTTTTTTGGTGTGGTAAAAGTCAGAATATGAATGGTCAGAGAGGGGTTTATGGGCCTCCTTTGAATTTTAATTGACACAAAAATTTAGCTGCACACATAATTTTGACGAAATTTAATCATGATTTGTGCGGGTATTCCTTTCTTTTTGTTCTACTGATGTTTTTTTCTTTAAGATATACCACTATATTTTAATTTGTAATTTCAAGTCTCCCAGGCCCCTGTTCTGAGATACCCTGGATCGGCCGGTGCTTATTATAGTTACAAGATATCAAATACTACTGACCCCAACAGGTAGACAAATGTATGTACCTAAGACAAACAACCATTGTGTACTTTTTCCCTCCTCTGAAAGCACAATAGCAAACAGATAATGTTTGACCTTGCCAGTACAAATCCAACTCCTGAAATCGCCTTCATGGAACCGGAACAGCCGCAGAAATGATATGCCGAATCGCGCACTCACGTAAATGACAGAAAGTAACATGACAATGCCTTACACAAATGGGCAGTAAATTAAAGAGCTTGGTTTACAGCGAGAATTTCAAAAACTGTCGTTCAGTTTTGTGAGTATCGATTTTATCATTCAAATTAGAGACTGAATACAAGAAATTGATGTAAATATATGTCACCGATAACGGCAATCATGCTGTAGAATAAAAGCTCTAATGTCATGTTCTCGTTTTCAATTTTTTGTATTTCTGTTTTTGAATCTTTCCAAAACTGCTTGAAAAGTCAATAATAGTCTTTCATGTGCGTAAGATATAAATCACATGGTAAAGCAGATCTATACAATTTTTAAAATGATTACTTGCTAAAACAACATACCAAATAGGGCGGTAACAATTTGAATGATTTTGATAGGGATGTGGTGCAGGAAGCGGGTGAATAAAGGGGGCAGGGATGAAGGGGAGGGAGAGAGGCAAGGGGGGAGGGAGGGAGAAGGGAATTGTGGAGATGTATTGTGGGCAGACTGCAGGTGGGTGTTTAATGGTTTGCCTGGCCCCTCTGACACTCGTAAATAGGCAGACATCTGCTGGATAGGCCTACATGGCGGAAGAAGGGGGTGGGGTCAGGGGCTATACATGCAGCCCTGGAACCTGAGGTCAAACAGCACCCTGGGGAAATATGGGAGGAGAAATAATGCATTCATATGCCTATGTAGGAACTGTACCAAGATATAGTGATTTAATTGTCCAAACTAGTGTCCAACTTGCTCTTAACATCCATACTCTTTAACTTTACCTCTGGTCAACTGACAACTTTCAAATACACATGTATGGACTATTCAGTCATTTGAATAATTCGGTTTATACTGTCTTTACATTATCTTTGGCGACAGTTTACAACTTTTTTAAGGGGCGCAGGCAAAGTTTGATTTAATTTCAAGACTATAGAACAATAAGACTCGATGAAAATCTATCAGAATCTGAGAAAACCGAACAGTCTTCTAACGAGTCAAAAGAGATCAGATTTGTTTCATTTTCGTCCCCAAACACACAGAACACCTGTCAATATGCTGACTTTCATTTACGTCACATACTTTTACAGCTCATCAATTCGAGAATTTGTCTCCGTTTGTAGTTGAGTTCAAAAACATATCACATTTCTTTTCTTTCTTTTACTTCTTCTTTTTTTATCCTCTCTTAAATTCTCTAACTATTCCTCTCTTTTCCTTTCTCTCTCTCTATCCTGAGAATCAAAATAGACCTCAATTCAATACCGAAATGAAAATTGCCTTGGGTACCCACCAAGGTGTCTTGAGAGGATAAAATGCACGAATATATTGCAATCCTTGGATAAAACCAGACACAATGACATTTCTAAGAATGATAAAAGCTCATAATATCAGAGGCCATTCCTCCCTTCTTTTTTTTTGCAGTCTTGCATTTAATTTAGTTTAAGGCTTTTGGAAAAGATTTAAGGGAAATGGCTGTGACACACTTTCTGACAAGATTTGTTTCAAAGTTCACTGCACAGTTAATATCCTTATTAAATTGTGAGAATTCTTTTTAAATTTTTTTCTTCTTCATCATTATTATAAATTATATTACCTTTGTCAGATCTTTGCTGAAGATATGATTAACAGCTTTTACATAATCTTGCAGGTGTGAGCTTGAGAATACATAATTAAGTCTTTTGCAGAAGGATGTCATGTAGTTCGCATATAGTCTTCCCTACATATCAGTTTGTAGCATAAAAACTCTTGAGACTGTATTAAAAAAAGTAACAGTTAAGCATAGATATCCATGTACATTCTGTGCCGCACATGAACACAACATAACTTTTTAGTGAAAGGAATTCATAACGATTGTTTGTAAGATCGTACTTCAGTCAACCGTCCTGGGATCCTACTGATAAAATAATGCAGCTCACATATATCATGAATTAGTGCTGATAGGTACCGAATAGAGGGGTGGTAGTAGAGCGAGGGTGCCATCGTTGTGTGGAGACAGGTATTTATTTGGAAACAAAAGAAGACTTAAAACTTTGGTCAGGACAGGAAAATCAGTATAAAAAAGATCTTTTTCATGAAAATGTAATCACATGTAATTACCTATTTTGCTCTTGTGCCTGGAATAAAATAAACTCCCATTTGTGCGAGAGAAGCCTCTGGAGGTTGTTGTAAGCAGTCTGTAAAAGAATAATAGAAGAATGCAATCAGTTTAGAAAAACAAAAAGGGGAGGGGGGGGGGGGGGAGCTAGCACAAAGAGACAAAGAATTGCACACATGTTTGAACAATTTTCAGACTAATTCATAGGCATTTCACCAAATATTTTGGTGAAAATTGTGACAAATATGCTGCAAATTTTTTGTGCACCTTCTGAAAGAAAATAAATTGCAATGTGTTCTTTAATGATAAACTTAAATTATTACTATCATTATTATTGTTATGACTTCCCCCAAAATTATATCCAATATGGAAGGGTAATATCAAGGCATATGATTGTATGTAATTGGCATGCCATGTAATAACCGATGCATGCCTAAATGCACATTAACATGTTGAACGGGCGCGAAGCGGGCGAAAAATTTTGGTTATAATTTCAGGCAAGTCGTTACAATTTATAAAAACCCATGTTTTATTTTTTTTTCATTATATCTTGGATATGTATTTAAAATATTTCTACTGACGCTATGTTTGAATAACTACGAAGAAAAAAATACATATATAATGTTCAAACTATGAAAGCCTGTAATCTCTATCTTAGACTTACGAACCTTATCGTATTTTTATTTTTACTTTTTTATTTTTTTTTCCAAATTTTATTTCAACATTCTTACATTGCATAAATTATAATTTCAACATTCTTACATTGCATAAATTATAATTTCAACATTCTTTTGTTGCATAAATTATAAAGGAAATTATTATAGGAAATTGGCGCATGAAATTTAGACATTTGTAAATATTCTTCTACTTGAAGCATAAATTTAAATCGAAATAAAAATTTGTTTAAATTAGGGAATTCTTCTTCAACTTTCTTCTTGAAAATATAATATTTTAGGTGGAAAATCAGAAAGTTGTAAGGGGTGCTTTAGGCACAATTTGTACCCGAAAAAAATGTCCTGCTTTGAAAAAATAAATTGTTGGCCAAGCACAACATCTAAAATAAATGACTTGCTCATATTACAATCCCAAACTAAATGATCAATAGTTTCTTCATTCTCCTCCCAAAAGGTGCACATTGAATTATTTTTAATATTCAATTGATGAAGCAAACGATTTGACCCCAGAATCCTATGAATAAAACGATACTGAAAAAATTTAATCTTACTGTCTCTTAATGACTGACAAGGGCTTAAAAAGACCCTTCTCCATTGATCCTCATTAAAAACCCATGTTATTCACAGTCAGGTACATGCTGGAAACAGATATTGCCTAAAATCTCTTTAAAATATGTAACTTCAATTAAACAATGGGGGCAATAAAGACTTGCTGATGATATAATGTAGTCAACCAATAATGGATGCAGTTTAATTTACATGCTACCACATCTTCCATCAGCAAAGCTAGATGGATTGCAGCTTTTACACACATTCACATTGCATGCAGTGCATAGTTGAAGCAGCCGATCTCTGTACAAGCTAGATCACTGTATACAGTTTGTTATTAATGTTGTACACATAGTTTCTTATGAGTCTACCGGCAGAAAAATGCAAGTGACTTTTTTTTTCGTACTGACAAATGAGGAATCCAGCGGTCAAGACAGCTAGTGACACTCAATCCCTCCCATGCAGAAGAACTCACACTAACATTAGGCACCATCAGATATATAAACTAATACATATCAGTATATAACATAAAATATCAAGATCAATGCACGCTGCAGACACTGAAAGAAAATATCCAGGCCCATTTCCGCCGTATTGAATACCAGCTGTTTCTATGGGGATCAATAGACAAGGTTGTCGAGATTCATATTGAAGAAAAAAAATCATTTTTATTCACAGTTCTCTGAGGAATAGTTCATCTTTCAGAACGAGCTTTCAGTAGCGGTTCAAAACTCATGTATATAGTTGCTGTATTCATGGCTCCTAACCATTTGCCATGCTGTTTAATTTTATTGTTGTTTCATTTTTGTTCCCATATATAGTATGTGCAAAAGAAATCAGTCTTT
This sequence comes from Apostichopus japonicus, assembly GCF_037975245.1. NCBI lineage: Eukaryota > Metazoa > Echinodermata > Holothuroidea > Aspidochirotida > Stichopodidae > Apostichopus > Apostichopus japonicus. Next base: position 4,106,315 of record NC_092579.1, read on the forward strand.
TAAAATAATTATTTCTTAAGTATCCAATTGGTTTCTTTGCTTTTTTTAATTTAAGCAAGTTGAGTTTATCTTGTCGTTATGATATTTCAGTCTTGGTTTCTTCCAAGATACAGTATATTAATGAGGCACGGGATTTAGGAGGTGGTTAGTAATTTTTTCCGACCTCCTTCTCCATAGAAAAAAGAATGTTACACCTCATTCTAAACTAGGTCAGATTACCGGTATCAGACGTTCCTTTGTGCCTGGGTCTTCACTCCTTTTAATGAGGGTAGTCCTGCTCAGTGCAGGAGCACCGCTTTCCAGAGGAGCCCTCAGTGGCTGATAATTAGAGATGTTTGTACTTTACGAATATTTAATGCATTGTTAACATGTTATATAACTTGACTGCTTTCCACATGAGAAACTGATCATATAGTCTGGATACTACATGCAGGCTGTTAGATAGCTCAGTCACTTTGATTGATGGGCCTTGGATATTTAAAGGTGATTTAATTCTCAAAAAGGCACAGAAATAAAGAACAGAAATACAACCTGGCCTAATAGCTGTATTTTTTTAAAGTCTCTTGCTAATGTAATGGTTGTGGTAGTCATCCAGTTCTTTTCAACAATTGAAATGTAACATAATTAATAATAATAGTAATAATGGACATTTATAATGCGCTGGTATATCCGTCAAAAAAGACGCTCATGCGCAGTGACACAGTGCGTCGGCAAAACAAAAAACAGTAAACGTAGTACAAGACAAAAATGCAAGCCAAAATGGGCAACATGTAGTGAACAATTAATTTAAACAGTTTTCATTAAATGAGTCTTGAGAGAGCATTTAAAAGAAGCAAGAGATGGACTGTGTTTTACATGTTCTGGAAGGCTGTTCCACAGAGAAGGGGCAGCAGCAGCAAAAGCTCTTTGGCCCCATGATCGATTTGAGTGATTTTCACACAGAAGTAATTTATTGTGTGATCTCGTAATAGTTGTCTAAATGGATCTGTAGCATATATCACTACGTGAAAAGTGACACTCTTAAGATTGATCAACTATGTACCACAGTGTGAAAGAAACTCAACTCAGTGACTTCCAACTAATAATAAACCTCGGGTAATTAAGTTAGATTTCGTTAATGGTGATATTGCTTAAGGCAAATTTCCTACTCGCCCAATTATATAGAGTATATATACTCTTAACATGCGATAAGGTTTGTGCGAATTAAGCCAAGACGTATAAAACTTGAATAAAATAAGAGGTGAAAAGGCTAGTTTTTACAAAACTAGGTTAAACGATACAAATTTGGGCAATTTCCAGAGAACAGTCATTTATGGATTCCTTCTAGGTATCCATACATGGACACAACTTTGAAATCATGCAAATGGAAAAACTGGTATATGCTCTTTAGTGATGTGACAAGTATGGTTCACTTCTCTCGTATAAAAGACAGGATCGAGTAAATCATTTGAGGGCCAGCATCATATTTGAAAGAGAATCAAACCAAAATGAATATAATCATAATCTTCATTGATAGAGATTCTTTTAAACAGTGAAAAAATGATCCAAAATGCTGGGGCAAATCAGCTCTCTTTTGAGAGAGATATCTAGGTTTAAAAGTTGCACTAGGAGGCTGCCGGTTTGATAACAAATGTGTGATCCCATGGTGCAACTTAGAGATCATTTACTCCCCCATTGACTTTCTTACTATATTTTCAAGGTGATTGTAAACAATGGAAACAATGTGACATTAATTCATGCTAAAACCTTTCAATCACAATTGGAAATTGTCATAAAGGACTTTACTGTCACAATCAAATCATTAATAGATACTTTCTTGACTGATTTCAAAATGTCTCCGATCTTTAGCAATAATTTGGCAGGTCAAACCTTTCTGGGGAGTACTTTTTGCAATTATTATCAATTTTAGCAAAAATTTACAGTCAAGAGTAATGGCTCAAATTTTGGTGGCAAATGTTGAATAAAAAACGACTTCTATTCTTCTTAAAGAGTGATTTGGGACACAAACTTAATTTTCATTTGTTGTTGATCAATAAAAAACACCACAAACAGCCCACATTCTAATTCTCTGTCACTTTTAATATATATACTGTAAGAGGTGTCTCTTTAAACATCTGAGGCTCATGAATTAAAGTGACTGCACTAATAAGTCTAACACTTTTCTCTTCTGTAACATTATCAAGACTAAAATTTTACCTTAATTCCCCAATTAATGAGTTTGAAAATTTCAGTTAATATCAAAGAACCGGTGCGGTGGCCGAGTGGATAAAGGCGGTGGCACTTGAAGCAATGAGGCTTGGCAATCGGGAGGTTCCGGGTTCGAAATCCGGCTGGGTCAAAGTAAGGTGGGTTTTTCATCCAAGAGCAATCTATGGTTTTCCCATCTGAAATGACTTTCTAAATTGAAAATGTGCCAAATTTGAGTTTAAATTAGCCACCCTACGTGTAAGTTGTAATCCATAAGCCCTTGCGGGTTTCTCCCACATATGTGGTCGCTTATGGGTTGTAAAAATAACTGCTGATTATTATTATTATTATTATTATTATTATATTATTATCATAATTATTTCTTTTTTACAAATGAGTTTTTTCATTTCAAATTTGGGAAGAATATATCTCATGTTTAGCTTAAAGACAGAGCTGTATATAAATAATAATGGATATTATACAGCATTAGAAGGCAATCTCACAATCAAATCTCTCCAGTGCTGCAACACACTCTTATTCCAATTGCTTCTTCTATACAAACTACCATTCATTATTAATCAGTTAATTGAGAAAGATACTTGATCTTGATCCATCAGAATCATCATCTTTTCAAAGTTCCATCTAATAATATCAATTTTTAAAGACAAACCAAAAGTGATTTGATAGTAGGGTAGTCATCAGTACTACAATAGACTTACTATTAAAATATCTTGCTTTCTATACAAATATACACTAAAAGCTTGTCTCGTATCCTAGCAACAGTACCATCAATGAAGCTGGTCAGGTTAGCAATCTACCATCACCACTAATGATTTGAACAGTTCTAATGTCTGTATATTATTTGATCCTTTGCGGCATTATCGATGACTTCTCTACCAAGTGAAGACAGCTTGCTTCGACTGCTTGATAGGTTAAAAGGTCATCAGTGCCATACCCAAAATTAAAAAAATTTCTGAGATGATTTGAAAAACCTCTTTTTCTAGAGATTGTACATCTTCCAGATGAGGAGGGTTTTTTATTAAAATTTCTCGGTCAAAGAGGTGAGATGCTCTGAAGGTAATAAGTGTTCAGGTTTTGATCATACGTGACCAGTTTGGGACTTTCTTGGCATATTTGTGGGTAATAGAGATGACCTCTAATGCATATACAAACACTGAAAGTTTAAATTACACCTACTGTACAACACTTTCATAAGACATATTTAATATGCAATTAGTACTCAAGGAGATGGTAAGGCTAATTTTGAGCAAAATTTAGATCTTTAAAAAGTGATGCTGCGGGTGTTCGGACAATTTTCTGAGAGGTTTACTGCTTCTTGATGATGAGGTCTCTTTTCCTTTAAATGAATTATTTTGATTGGTTGTCTCAATTAATGAGGCAAGATGCTCTGAAGAAGACTTCATGTTTGATCATCATAGTAACTGCAGTATAGGGCTTTCACTGTCTAGCAGCATATTTGAGGGGAATAGAGATGACCTATAAGTGTGTATACAACCTGAGACATTTACTCAAGACCTGCAACATTTCCATAAGATGTCTCTAACTTACAAATACTCAAAAAGGCAGTTATTAATAATAATATTGTAGATTTATAAAGCGCAGACATATCCACCCATAACTTCGGCGCTCAAGGCGCATCACAATATTACACTGGTCAACGATAACCTGTCGAACATATAGAGACAATCCCTCCACATGGCAGCAGCTAAACAGCGCCCAGTTGACAGTTTATCTCACAGGTACCCATTTAAACACCTGGGTGAAGAGAGGCAATGGAGATAAAGTGCCTTGCCCAAGAACAAGACGCAATGATCTGGTCAAGCCTCGAACCTGCAATCCCTAGATCACAAGTCCACTGCCTTAACCACTTGACCACAACGCTCTCATTTGTCATCAGGTTACTAAAAGCTAATGTGTTTAAATTTTGGATTAACAATTTATACTGATTGATTTCCAAAAATGATTTTCCAAGTGGTTCTAAGACTTCTGGATGATGGGATTCTGTTTAAATGAAAATTGGTGATTCAGTGTCTCAAAGAGGCAAGTTATTCTGCAGAGGTCAGTGTCTGGCAGAGTTCATCTCTGGAAATTGGTAACCACTTATGGAATGTTCTAGCATATTTCTAGCATATTTTATGGCAATATGAGATAATACCGTATAAACTGTATATGATTAGAGAACGGTTTACATTAGATTTTCACTGGGAGATGTCACTAAGTAATTTGCAAGACAACAAGACGCGGTTGTTTTTCTCATCAAGTAATTATAATATTAATTCGAATCTAATCTAATCAAATCCAATCCATTCCAATACAATACAATATAATATAAATTCTATTTTAAGAAAAGAAAAATAAATTTTGGAACTCAGTGAAAATTTAATGATGGTGGAGAATTGTGTGTCTGGTTATATGGATTTAAAGGACTATACCAACTCTTATTGGATAAAGTATGCATTTAGTTAATGTGCTGACTTTATGCTGCTTTTAGGTTGTACCATTATGTATTTAGGTCGTTCCAAAATTGTCTGACCTTATAACAGTGCATCACATGACTCTCATATGGTAAGATAGGGGATCTACCTGAACACATAATCAGTCTATCAAACTCTCAACACCGAGGATAAAAGGTTTGCCCAAAAAATGATCAACAAAATAGGTTCATTTGATTAACAACGAGGGTCACAAATATATCACTACATATTCAACGTATACCAATGATTGGAACCAAAATTTACACACATTGAAGGCTCCATTACCCCCATCTTTCGTACTATCTATGATGTTCATAAATGAGCCATGAACTGAAAACTCACTTTTATATCTCAAGATAAATGAAAGACATTAAATAATTAGAAAATGTAAGAAACAGTGAAACTTTGTTTCATCTAACATGTTTTATGCCGAATACGGTAGCTGTGAATTAAGCATTTTATGTCCCGAGATAGAACACCAACAAGAAACAAGTATATAACTGCTCAGTATGTGCAACTACTGCAGATAGTCGCCAGCCTAATTTGAATTCATTTATTGAAAATGCTCATGAATAATGGAACAAAAAAAGTACATCGTCATTTGAACTTATTTTAATTACCTAAAAGCACATGTTCGTGAATAGCTATGGAAGGTATGAATGCCCAGTAAGTTCCAACCACTGTACCACCCAAAAAATAGTTAATTATGAAATTGCTCAACCACAATGCACTGTTGCTATTAGAATTTGTTTTTCTCAAATTTTCATGAATATATACTTTGAGAGTGTGTCAATTTTTTTAAAATATGGGCACAACCAGGATTCTATAAAGGAAGCTAGGGTGTCACCCTGTGATCCTGCAAGCTATAATAACCATATATCGAGTGTGTATCTATAAACAACATCTGATAGTCAACTTTTGGCTTCCAAGGTTCATATTCAATTTCTTTCTCTAGGATACATCTAGTTCTACCTATACAGATGTAAGTTTATAGATATCTATATATATACATACATAAGCATTACATGTTCAGTATATATCTTCTTTTATTGTCAACCTTCAAAACTGTCACAATGGAGATGATGATATCATGTGTTTAACACTAACAGAATGAATGCTTTACCCTGCAGTCATGCAAACAGTGGATTGTTCATTATCTTTGTCAAGTTATTTTACCATCACAACTACATTTTCCCATAGCACATTTGCATTCTTCTCCGTTTTATTCCCTCCATGTCTTTTTCCTTTTAAGGTCGCTGCGCTGCAGTTAATAGTACTACACAAACGCTTTCCGAAAACACAAGGTCGAGCCGACTTGTCTTACGAAAATCACTTAAATTGTAATATGTACATGTACAACAATATGTATGAAGCACACTGATAAATGCACCACCCTTTTCTCCTTCAAGGTCTCTAATGACACTGAAATTTTTCATGAATTATTTCTTAATTCCCTTGATGACGATGACAGACAATAATGATAATAATAATGATGTCAGGGGACGATGTCGAGAGAAAACTACCTATTCATTAAAACGATTGTATTGTGCTAAAAGGATAGTAATTGAGGTTTTTCAATACTTGAAACTATTATTACTAAGTCTGTTTTCTGAAACACATAATACAGCGCGATGGACCAAAACGCTGACATAATATACAATTGATGACTCTTAAATAGTGCATTACGGTAAGGACCCTTTGCTATCCTGAGACGGTCCGTACTCATATTCTGGCATAATTACTAATTACAACATTGGCCCTGTGGCTAATTCGTACTTGTAGTAGGAACAAGAACTAAATTTTGAACAATTCCGTACTCTTGCTTAGGACTGTGTACTTGTGTTTGTATTCATCCCAGGGAATTCTACTAGTATACTGGTAGTACTCATGCTGTGATGTACTTATTATTACTAAACATAAAGAAAGCTATGCTTATATAGGCTCATGGACTGTACATCTGCCAACCTTCTTAGTCAACTATGTATGAAAGCTATCATCGTCCACTGAAATACAAATGTCATCACCGCACGAATGCAAACTATGATACTTAATATTCCTATCAAAATAATTTCACACCAACTTTGAAGCAAGGTTTTAGCCTTTATTAACTAGATCTTCAATGCCAGCAATATTCATGAAATAGTATTTCTTTCACTTTCAGTAATTTTCCTATATTATATGAATATAGAGCTATATAGTACATTAAATTTGTTTTATATCACATTTTGTTTTTGCCACCTGGTGGACCCGTGGCACAAAGTGCGATATCAAATTTTGAAATATCTAGGCCAGATCTGAGGGCTTTTGTTTGTTCAGCCTGCCGCCTATTTGCCCAAATTGATTAACATGCAGGAGAAAGGTATAACTGTGGTACACACACGGAATGAAATTAACTCTGATTCAATTTTCCTTTTTTTTCCGTTTGAGAAAGCGTAACGCTGTTAAAGTGGGATATTGGATATTTCCGAATATTTCTGTTTTATTAGATTTTGTGCACTCTTATTTGCACGTCGTGCCATTCTGAAAGTACCAGACCTAATTTTGAATCACAAGCGCTTGAACTAGAAGTCCATTTTAATCAACGACTGCTTATCGTCTGGGTATGAAAGATCGCAGTTCTGTGATGGTAATTCTGTCTTCGAATATTAACTAAAGTACAGGCCGAGTGGGACGAAAACCAAATTAAACAGGTTCATTGAAGCCATGTTGGCACATGGTACAAGTGTGGTGTCAAATCAGGGGAGGGGTGGGGATGGGGTGGGGAGAAGGAAGGAGAGAGTAAACTTTTTTCTTGTTCTTTGTTCTCCATTAATGTTCCTTTTATTAAATATTTTATTGTTTGTTTTTGTCCCATACTCTTGCATGAGTCTATTTCTTGAAATAAACAAACTGCTTCAATCTAGAAAATATTTAAGATTCCCTCGTGCCCCGGAAGTGAGAGAGAGGATATTCAACAATCAGTTTGAAGTATTTCAGTCTTCATTTTTAAAGTGACTGCCTCTGGAGTCATTCTCTTTCAGGCGCGTAGCAAGAAATTTGCCAAGAGAGGGGCAAACCTGTAGGCACACTATCAGAGCTGTAGATTCGGCCTTGGAAACTATCTAAGTGAAGCGCCACCATAAGTTGGCGCGAAGCGATCAAGAACAGTTTGGCCGAAAATGCCTCCCAGATCACTGGAAATGGCACTTCCCAGACCTTGTAAGATGCATCTAAGCATTTTCTATTTTGAAATTACTAGCGATATCATAAAACCATACAAAAAAAATGTGCTCAAGGGGGGGTGGTCGCCCCTTTGCCCGCCCCCCACCTTGGCAACGGGCCTGTTCTCTTTAGAGTAGTACGTTGAGAGTTGATTACGGTTGCAAACATTTGTGTTTTTTGTTCTAAACATAAATTTAAAGCTACAGTAGCATGAATAATTTGATCAAACGGAATATAATTTTGGTAAAATCGCATACCAAAAGTAAACAGCCACAATAAACACATTTTGAAAATATATAGTTTTTCAATCAAATTAATTTTTAACTATTAACAGGATTGAGAACAGGATTTATCTAATGCACTGATAATAATTGGTACCAATGGTGATGAGAAAACCATACCACTTCAAGAGGAGACAACCACTGGTGTTGACTCCAAACAAGTTGGTGGAAGAACCATTTGGGCTAGGGTACTTCTGATAGCCTTCAACCCCACCCCCCTCCCACAAGACCCCACCCCAAACATGTGGGTAATGCAGATGAGCCTTCTGTTATATTTGATCAATATCTTATCATAAAATTATATCGATTTTTATCATAAAGAAATTAAATCCGTAGATGAAGATAGATCAGAGACTCACTTGTTCGTAATCTTCAAGAAGGGTGACCTGCTTACTGCGCATGGACCGTTTTGCAAGGTAGATGGCTGCCGAGAGAATGAAAAGGAGAATTAAATTCGGGAGATGGAAGTTATCTGATGTAGCAAATAATCTGATATTTGAACTTATCGACGGAGATATAAATGGCAAAGATTTGTCACAGTTCATGTTACTGTAATATGACTGCCCTCGTATTTTTCAGTGTTTTATGGGAAACACACAGGATAAACCTTAAAAGTAGGAATACTTTACAAAGTAAGAATACTAAAGTAGTAAGTGATTTAAATGCATTGAAGACTTGCCCCAAACCGCAAGCCGTGCTCTGAAAAAGTTAACTTTCTGTTGCTTGCAAGAGAAGATTTGTTCTTGTCGCTACAAATGCAGACAGTAATGAAACGTGATACCTTGTAGACCTGAGATGTCCATCGCTGCTATGTACACTGTGTAGTGGGTATTGACCGTAGCTGTATGTACTGACTGTACACTAGTGTCTAATTACCGACGGTAGCAAGCAGTGTGTGTGTTTTCTGGGATCTATGGTGGTGTCTAACACTTCTGTTACACCTCATTCAAAACTAGGTCAGATTACAGGCATGAGACGTTTCTTTGTGCGCGAGTCTTCACACCCTTTAAAAGCTGCATACCAAGTCTTCTTGACCCTTTTGGATAACCCAGGCTCAACGTATAAGACTTTGTAAATCCTCAAAGAGGGGGAGGAGACAGAAGGGTCTTTGGAAATGGAAGTGGGTTATTGTGTTAACAGTAGTTCTTTTACAAGTTCATTCTTCCCATATAGATCTGATTAGGTGTACCTAGTTTACCTGCCAAAACTGTCAGAAAATAGGTGTAGCTAGGAAAACTTCCAAAACTGAAAAAAAGATGATTAAAGCCATCATAGTTATGCATCTTCATAAATGGAATGCATAATTACGGCTGTAATTGTTAAACATTCATTATCCAAACAATTTGATGAAACATATTTCCCAAAAGGTTTTACTGTCTCTGTGTGATTTTTATAAATACACATATTCTTCTAGCGCCTAACACGTGACTTTAATTCCAGTAAAATCCATCGATAAAAAGTTTTGCTTTAATTTCATAGTCAGTTGATCCATTTGGAATTAGGCAATAGTTCCAATAAGCTCAAAAACAAGAAAAATACTGCTGCCATAAAAATACTAAAAAATATAAAAAATAAGAAAATGAGAGAAAGGAACTATTCAATGGTAATCACTGCATGAAATACAAGCTAGCTTACAAACAAAGGACTTCCTAAAAGTCATGTCTTCAACTTGCTCCAAGAAATGTGAGTAACCCTACCTAGATAATCTCAAGGTATTTTATCCAATTTGCGATTTCAACCAGATTTAGCAAAGAAATTCAGTCGAAATTAAATGAATAAAAAAGAAATCTCTTTTGCCTATCTGCCTGCCTTTAAGCACTTTCAATTTAACAAATGAAGCAGAATTCTGGAGAAGATGAAGGAAAAGAAAAAAGAAGAAGAAGAAGAAGAAGAAGAAGGGAAGACAGATGAAAGAAACTTAAAAACAATGAACGAAAAGAAAGACAAACTAAAATGAAGAAACAAATACACTATCAAAGTTGACAAGGGAGAAATATAAAGAGCTAGATTTGATGAAATGTAACCATTGTGAGGGAGATTACATATAGGGAACATCTTCGTATTTTTTTTTCCACCAGTCACGATTTTGAAAGAACACTGATGATTTCGCTCTCGCGAACGTGAGTAATTAACAAAAATGAAGCAAATAAGGGCATAAAGCACGTCAAGCCAGGTTCGTTATGAGACTGGTAGATGGACAATGATGACTTCATACACGAAAACAAACTGATATAATTGAGTTAAAGCAAAAGTCTTTGTAAGAATGTAGAACTGTTGGAAGCCAAAAGAAAAGGACGAAAATATCTTATAATGCAGCCATAGATTTCTAAGAACCACGTTTGATGGAGCTAGAAAGCTGTGTTTTGCAGTTGGGTTGTTTTAACGTTGCGTCACGTTGAGCCAAAAACCATCATGTGATATTGACGCATTTTATGTGGATATACTGTACCTCTCTGAGAGATGCAGTCAAACATCAATTTATTACATCCCGATCATTGGCAATTAATCATTTTAATACAATTAAAACAAAAGTGTTTCTTTTCAATTTAATGTAATGTTTTATTATGCCTATATATGTTCACAGGGACCCTGCTGTGAATATGATTACCCCCCTTCCTCCTCCCTTGGTGATGAGGGCCTTGACTTCATCAATCTTCATGTTATTTCATGGACCCAAATAGCAGATGACATTTTCATGTTTAGAAGAGTTTAGTGGAAAAGAGGATCAAGTCCCAATCAAGGACCCTTTACAAACACTCTTCAAGTTCCCATAAAACCTTTACAAACACTCTAAGTCCCCATCAAGGACCCTTTACCAACAATCTTAGTCCCAATCAAGGACCCACTACAAACACTCAAATTCCCCATCTAGGACCCTTTACAAACAATCTGAAGAAGGAAGTTCAGCTGACAAATATTTCAATGAATTGAGACTATTCTGGTCAATTTGCCATATTTTTCTAGAAATATTTTCAGCAACTCAACCATCTGTAATTAACGTTCTCCACTTTCCTCCTGAATCTTTTACAAACAGGTTGTTTGCATTGATACAGACCTTGTCAGTTTATTCTGATTCTTGCAATCTCTCTACTGTTATCCCAAGCTTCCTAGAAAAGCTGCAATCGATCTCTCTGTAAATATATGCTTCCCTCAGATAGGTTCCCTTTAAATACAAAACCATCTCCTCTTTCTCCACGATTAATAAATTATTCACCGAGAGAATAGCAAGATGCATTGATCATCTAGAGAATAATAATTTGTGCACTTAGATCTACTATATACGGCATCTACACAATTTAGATGGCATATATCATAGTCTTATTTCCTGCAAGCATTTACTAAGTAACAGTTACATATTGTTATTTCTCTCTTTTTCTCTCTCTCTCGTGTTTTTGCTTTCTTCCCCCCCCCACCCACCCCCCCTCCCCCCCAACTTCTCTCACAAAAACATTAGTCCATTACTTGCCATCAAACTTCCCTAATGGGTTAAAATCGGTTGATGCGCAGACTGATAGTTACTTTGGGGCGAGAGTTCGAGATGATTATCGCTGATCGTCAAAATACCTACCGTAATCTGTGTTGTCATGGGAACGCTCGTAAGACGGCCAGAAATATGGGCTCTGAAAGCGATAAAGACAATTGTCGTCTTTAATGGAAGTAACTTTGGTGGTATCGACGGGATATATGTAGCCGAGGCGATACACCATGGTAGCGATGTGCATAGCCTCGGTGTTATCTTCAGTCTTTTGCTGGATCGTGATCCACTCCACGAGATCACTTCCTGCAAGACAATAGGAAAGGGGATGAAAAATGGGGGCGGACTGAGAAGAGAAAAAACTGTTCTCTGTGTTAAAAGATCAGTGAAGGTTCGTTATTTCAGCTTGAGACTCTTATTGATCGCCATGAGATGTAACAGAAAATAATGGCTTATGTAGTACGGTAAAGAGAGAGTAAGTTAAATACTGCGTGCGTCAAAACCGTCCATAAATCATAATGTTGTGTCGTGACGACGCAAGGTCTTACCGGTAAATGCACATGGAACGTAGGATAGGAAGACTTTCTGGCTCTTGGTGGGAATACCGTCATTAGGATGTTGCATTTCTCGGATCATTTGTTCCATCTAAGAGAGTAAAAGAGATATAAAAAAAATTAATATCAATCTGTTAAGTCTGAAAAGTATTGTTCCACACACCTGATCGAAAAATTAAGGTCATAAGTAGAATGATGATGTTATTAAATGTTAAAATTACAAGCGAAAAAAATAACCAGTCGTTCCTAATATGTACTATACACACTGGCAGTCATATCGGTAAGGTAATTTTACACAAACGTAACATAAACACAAAATTTTATAAAATTTTGTCCAACTGTTACCTTTGGTTCACCCTGGGGTACCTTCCCAACAAGTTTGAACAAAATCAGTCCAGCAGTTTAGGTGTTTTGACACAAACTTGGACAAACACCCTGACTGTCTGACACAATGACACACACATCCACCCACACACATGGGCACATTTTGACCCAGCCCTCAGTCATGGACAGTTTCCTGTGTTCGGTGTTCTCCGCAGGAAGAGGACATTGTCCCGAGAGGGGAGGGGGGGGTGTAGTGCAACACAGTGGCGAATTGCAAAGTCAGTAATTGCTATGAAGGTTAGATTCGTTCAACACTGCCAAAGTGAATTAATCAAGTCACACACATCCAGAGTCTCTGCATGCTAAGTTCTTCAATACCGGCCTCATTTCATTTTCGGGAAATTTTTCACAGAGTTTTTTATTACTTTTTTCATTTACCTCAATGTTTTATAACTTGGAAGTACAATCACAAGTTATATTCAGTAGCCAGTGTTTTACAGTCAACTTATTTATACATACGGATGATTTCATTAATCACACTTGTAAAAAAAAGGAATGAATTAAATCTTTGCAATTTGCATTTCCACATAAAATTTTCATTGATTTTGTTATTCAACTAAATCTCAAGATTTGATTTGCTGGAAGTACAGTCAGTTTATTTCTACCATGCATGCAGTGTAACATAAATTACCGGTACCACACACACATGAGAACATGTATCTACACTTGCTAATAATGAGAAAGACACATCATTACATGCCATATATTCAAAGATGACTGTACCTCCCAAACAATACACCGACGAACGAAATGGTGATTTTCTTAAGTGTACAATAGACAGGATATTTTCCGACATTTATAAACTAGAAAATCAATGCTTATATGGCAGATATTAACCTGGCATTGTTCCTCCAGGAAATTCAGAAAAGAAAGTCTCGTTGCTAAGGACAACAATCAAAACAAATGGAGATCCAGTTTTTATCACTCTTTACTGTTGCCTACACAATTTGGGTTTGTTGTCTCAAATAGGTCTGTTTTGTAAGTTTATTGTTGATACACTTTCAGTCAACAATCACAGTACAGCTTGCCTTCAAATTTGACAACCAAAGAGATATAAAGTTGGATTAACTCAAATGATCGAAAACATGCAAATTTACATCGATGTTTGAAAGAAGTAGAAATGGGATGCCTTTTGTAAATGTAAACATAAACCAATGCTTGTATTTGAGGTAAAGTATAAGGACCTGAATATTTTGGAAAAATCAGCATAATTGTTGCAAAAACTATTTGTAATTACAGAAAATAAAATATTGTAATATTTAAATGGTCAAAAATAGTCACTAAATAGCACATTCAAGCATCAATGTTGCACATTCAGAGTTGCTAAAGTCCTTAGTCTTGGACAAGGTTATGTTACAGTTTGTCCTTGTTAATATTTTGTTTTCTCTTTGGAATGGGCAGGGGGGGGGGGGGTAACAGGGTGGATCAGGAACTTGCGAAGAAGCCTCATTGACTTATCAAAGCCGCAAGCTGACCAAAGTCAGTCTCTTACATTCATATTGAACATCTATGATTATGAATTGTTAATTGTCAACAACTCTGTAACTGGACGACATACATTAACCAAAGAGATATAAAGTTGGATTAACTCAAATGATCGAAAACATGCAAATTTACATCGATGTTTGAAAGAAGTAGAAATGGAATGCCTTTTGTAAATGTAAACATAAACCAATGCTTGTATTTGAGGTAAAGATTAAGGACCTGAATATTTTGGAAAAATCAGCATAATTGTTGCAAAAACTATTTGTAATTACAGAAAATAAAATATTGTAATATTTAAATGGTCAAAAATAGTCACTAAATAGCACATTCAAGCATCAATGTTGCACATTTCGAGTTGCTAAAGTCCTTAGTCTTGGACAAGGTTATGTTACAGTTTGTCCTTGTTAATATTTTGTTTTCTCTTTGGAATGGGCAGGGGGGGGGGGGGGTAACAGGGTGGATCAGGAACTCGCGAAGAAGCCTCATTGACTTATCAAAGCCGCAAGCTGACCAAAGTCAGTCTCTTAGATTCATATTTAACGTCCATGATTATGAATTGTTAATTGTCAACAACTCTGTAACTGGACGACATACATTAATCTTGGAGTGACTCGAACCAGGGACCTTATGATAGAAAGGCACCAGCGTTAACCACTGGGTTAATACTCCTACATTTAGCATTTAGACAAAAAAATGTGTACTACAGAATTAATATGTTTGCAGGTTACTGTAACAATTTGTGTGAAAAATTGAATGCAGTTTGCATTGAATTAAGCAAGTACTGCTTACAGCCTTTAAAGCCCAGTCACATCTCACCGGATTGCAATAACGGAGAGGGAACGAAGACAAAAAATGGCACTCTGTTGATGTACGTTAGTATCCGTTTAGTATGCAGTTCTCCTCCGTCCATCTACGTTTCATTACCGGAAGGGTCCGGTTTGTCCGGTGTCGATTTTGAACATGCATAAAACTTGGAAAGGACATCCACCGAAAAATGCCTCCGTTATTTATTCGTTACTAATCTGTTACGCTTCCGTTTTATCCGTTTCTCATGCGTTTTGTTCGTTCTGTATGGGTTTGGCATACTGTATTTCTCTGTTCGTCTCTGGTTATTGCTATTGCTCACCGGATCATTAACGGACAAAGAACGGATGAAACGTAGAAGTGCTGTACATATACCGTATATTCGACGGACGCTAACGTAGAAATAACGGAAGTGCAAAGGAATAGAACTGACAATGAACAGATAGGTAACGGACGTTACACGGAAGAAATGGAAGAACTCAGGCCAGGAAAGTATAACAGACGGACATAGAACGGAGATGCAGCGTCACCTCCACCTTGTCCACTCCAAGCGTCCCACGCCTCATTCTGCTCCTATAACCTCTACCGTCAACACATACATCATGGACCCTTCAGAAAGATTCAAGCTTTAGACCACAGTGTCAGCTTTACAAGCACAGATGCTTATCATTGAAGCCAACATCAAGACCAATGAACAAGTCAAGAAGAGAAGGAAAAGACGTGCTCGGCTGAAATGCTGGTCTAGGGCCTTGCTAGGTTCACAGAGAAGACGGCAGTGTGGTCTTTATGACCAACTAGTGCAGGAGATGCGAATGGAAGACCAAAATTTTTCATCAACTTCATGAGGATACCCCCTGATTTCAAGGCACTCCGGAGGCCCAGGTTTTAGGCCGTTTCTTCTCCGTTGCTAGTCCGGTATGTCCGTTACTTTTCCGGTACTCCTTTGTATGTTCTTTATCCATTAATTTTCTGTTGTAAATTCGTTACTATCCGTTGGTGTTTGTTAGTTCGTTCGCTGTTGCTCCGTTGTTCATCCGTTGTTCGTCCGTTGCTGTCCGTCCCTTGTACGTTTGTAATCCGTTTTCGCCGTTGAACGTCCGGTACGTTGCAACCCCCAGATGCATGCGCGACAACTTTTGCCAACGGAAATAACCGGATGACTGTTTTTCGCGCGTACTCTTGTCCGTTCGTACAATCCGGTGAGACGTGACTGGGCCTAAATGTCTGTAAGGCTTATATCCTTAAATGCAACTACAACACATACAGTAATTATTGTGGTAATTAAGTACTTGGTGGTATTAAGTATGTTCTCATTCCTTGCTTGGAGCTGGCTAATATTTGCATTTTGAATCCTCCCGCATTAAACTATCAATATAAAAAAAAATTTAAAAAAAAAACCTTTAAAGAACATTCACCATTTATTTGACAGAACTAATTAATACAAATTATTTCTAGCATTTAAACTAATACTATCAAAAGATTGTTATTTTATGCACAATTTTTAGAGCGTGGCTTTGTGTGATAGGCAGTTATGTCGTTTTGTTTGTGCGTTACGTGTAGCATCGTAAACGCTGACATGTGCAAGTACAAGCCCCTTTAATTTCCCATGGGTATAAGGAGGCCTTGATGATTGCCTACAGCAGATTGATAGTCTTTATACAGGAAGTTTAGTTACAGACAACTATTCGGTAAAACATTAAATTGGTAAAAAAGTAAACTGTCCCTTATGTCCCCATTCACATTATCCTTTTACAAAAATTTATATTACAGATTGACTGTTCTTCTTAGTATTTCTACTGGGGAAAAAAAAATTAAAATTAAAACAGCGACCGTGCAGCAACCTTCTTGCCTTTATCTAGTTATCTACGATAGCTTAAACGTCATGTGGGAACTTTCGTGGAGCCAAACTATCATCGGAAGTAATTTAGTCAAACTATCATGTTTCTCTATAAATTAGTATAAACATATCATGCTCTAAATGTTTGTTACATAATGAAGTTACAAAATGAAGTTAATTAACTACATAGTGCACTTGTTCAATGGTGCTCAGTTTCCTGATTTAAGTGCATAAATTACATATTTTGAACCAAATTAGGCTCAAAATCATGAATGCTCCACTATTAACACTTTGTCAATAGTTGTAAGCTGAGGGAGCTGCATTATGACTGCAGCTAAGCTGCATATATACAGTATGTATGTATATATACATATATATATATATATATATATATGTCTAAATGGACAAAATCTTTTGTTGCTCTGATAATCTGTATTGTTTGATATTGATTCAGCTTGCCGGCAGGTCAGTTTGCACCTGCTACAGCCTTTCTTCTCAATGTCTCAATCGAAAGAAAGAATTTATTTTCTGTTGCCCTTATGGCGCAAACGATTTACCGTAAAATCCCTGCGACTGCCCATGTCAGCATGTTCATTACACAAATGTAAACAAAATAGTCTACATTCTACACATGTGGCCTGATCAAGATTTTAACACAGTCCTATACTAGTATCATCCACTTTTTAAAATTCCACAGAGAAACGTCTGAAAACACCTGTTTATTCATTGCAATGAACGGAAATGAAACAATTTCGCGAGCTACATCGGTAGGACCGATATTCAGCTCAAATTTATTGACAGATTTACTCAATAAAAATAATGAATATTGATATGAAAATTGCATAGAATGGTGTCATTTTCACTGAACTTTTAGTGCAGTAAGCTGGAAAGGTCAAAGTTTAAATTTGGCAAACACTGCTATGTACACTGTGTTGTGGGTATTGACCGAAGCTGTACAGTATGTATTGACGTACGCTTGTGTCTAATTACCGATGGTAGCAAGTTGTGTGTGTAATTTCTGGGATTGGTGGTGGTGTCTAACACTTCTGTTACATTTCCGAAACTAGGTCAGATTACAGGCATGAGACATTTGTGTGTGCGCGAGTCTTTACCCCCTTTAAGGCCAATCAGTGATAGCAGCAATGGCTACAAACCTGTTTGTTTTATGTATGCGGAGAGCCTGGAACGGGGTGCCCCCTTCAGTCCAACAAGTTTTCAGTCCGACAAGTTTTCAGTCCAACAAGTTTTCAGCCCGACACGTTTTCAGTCCGAAAATGAAATACACGTTTTTAGTCCGAAAATGAAATACACGTTTTCAGTCCGAAAATGAAATACACGTTTTCAGTCCGAAAATGAAATACACGTTTTCAGTCCGAAAATGAAATACACGTTTTCAGTCCGAAAATGAAATACACGTTTTCAATTCGAAAATGAAATACACGTTTTCAATTCGAAAAGGAAATACACGTTTTCAGTCCGAAAAGGAAATACACGTTTTGGAACATTGAGAAGTTTGGAACATAGAGAGGTCAGGTCGGAGCATCGGGACGTTAAATATATACGTAGCGGAACATCCCTATGTTCCGACCTCTCTATGTTCCAACTTTTCCACATAAAAGGTCGGAACATAGAAAGGTCGGAACATCGGAATGTTAAACACATAGCGATACATCACTATTTTCCGATCTCTCTATGATCCCACCAACCTATGAAAATGTGACCTCCCCAAATTTGATGAAAGTTAGAGAGGAACATCGGGATGTAACCAATAATAATAATATATATCTTTACACATATATAGATAAAGATATAATAATATATAGGCCTATATTAATGAACAGTATATACTGAAGCTCCGACTGAGAACATGTATTTCGTTTTCAGACAGCAAAAGTGTATTTTATTTTCGGACTGAAAACGTGTATTTTACTTTCGGACTGAAAACGTGTCCGACTGAAAACTGTTTTTTGGGGACTGAAAACGTGTATTTTATTTTCGAACTGAAAACGTGTCGGACTGAAAACTTTGTGTTTTTTTTTCGGACTGAAAACGTGCATTTTATTTTCGGACTGAAAACGTGTCAAACTGAAAACTGTCTTTTTTTTTCAGACTGAAATCGTGTATTTTATTTTCAGACTGAAAACGTGTCGGACTGAAAACGTGTACCCCCTGGAACTAGCCAACAATGTAGTTTATTATTCACCACTGAATAACAAACTCCTCCAAGAAAATTATTCATGGTTTGTTGTCAGCTGGTATCATATGTCCAATCTGTGGATTATCTGCATTGCAAACACTGTGGCAAATTGTGAATATATAGTTCTATGGTTACCAGTTGACATAAGTAATTAAGTAACTTCTTGCACTGCATTTTCATGTTACAACTGCTCTGTTAATTAAGCATCGAGTATTTGGTAACCAAACTCTCTATACAATTCCAAAATCAACCTGAAAATTAGACATCTACACAGAGTTAACCCCCCATCCTAACACAAGATCATCAGGTTAACAGGACAAGATGTACGTTGTAAACCACGGCTGTTTCTGCTGTATACCGACATTTTCGGTACAGTCTTCCCTGGTACATGTTGTGTGATACTATTGCGTGGCAATACCTTAAATTTGCCCTGCAAGTGCCAATGTATTTGACAAACTGTGTAAACTATACAGTATCACTGTAAAGTTCACAATGTGAGAACCCAAACAGATGGAGCAATTAAGTACTTACACAACAGCTTTTAACACTGTTGACTCTTTCTCGAATAAATATTTCATTGAAAGTAGAATCATGACTTCCCGCAGGTATATGGTATAGACAAACTGAAAGGTTCATACGGAGAGAAAATATTGGAAGCTCGTTAATCATTTTTTTCACCAATCTAGTCAGTCCTTTAAAGGTCATCGGCATTGCCTCAAGAAACGCTCAACAAATGAAAACTTGGTCATAGAATCTGTCTAATATTTCACCATCTTTGAGATCGACAAACAGAAAGAAAACAAAAACTTAAGCAGCTAGAGCGTTTGAAACAAATGTATAAAATAAATTTATATATTCTTATGTTTTCATATATTTTTGCTCTACAATTTCGGCTATCTAGGTTTAGAATATATTTCAGTGGCATATATACAAGGCAACACATATATGAAAGAGGAAAGTATTCCACACAGTTTGCAAAAAAATTCATTATTTTCTTCAGACTACCTCAAGATATGAGTGATTAAATAAAAGCAATTTCGACTGGCTAAACCTTCAATTCTTTAAGCTAGTTGATCACAGTACGTAGAGTCTCTCTGACTACAATCTGCTTCATAGTTTATCCTTGAAATGTGGTTATACGAAAAGTCTGCAATTTTTGCCTACAGCGGTATTCACTTATGTTAGCTGTTCTAAAGCTAGAATTCTATTAAAATAAATAACTTCTTGGTAGAAATAGTATTTGCCTCTCTGGATATGTGAGTTAAATATTATACAGAAAAACAAATATATATTCAGCTGAATGAGTGTGATGACACCATCCAACCTACAGTTGCCAGATGCAAGTTTCATATATGTGTCATATATGTATCATATATGTTTATGTATCATATGTATCATATATGTGTCATATGTATTGTATCTGTGTCATTTTACAAGATGTTATGAGAATGCAGCTTTGACCAACAAAGATCTTTGTAGAAAATTTCCAGCATTTTTGATCAGCAATTAACTTCAGCCACATCTCTCTAAAATCTCTAAAATAAAGCAATATTATGAAACATTTTCTTTTGTCAATGTACAACAATGTATAACCTAGTGCCTGGCAAACTTATATCTAGATTAAATGTGACAAGTTATCAACATTCAAGCTGAAACAGTTAGGTAGGAACTAAATTCAAATTATGCAAGGATACTAAGAATGTATCGTTTTTTCATTATCAATCAAAACACAAGTTGGACTGTATCCTCTTCAATTGACTACAAAGATCAAGGTAAGGGAGGAGTGGAGTAATATTTATAACTTAGATATTTTTAACAGAAAATTATTTCCCGATACTTCAACCAGCAGCCTACAAACCTTGCAAGATCCTGGAGCTTCCGTGAGGACCGAGCCATCAGACCAGAACAACTCCCTGATCAGACTGAGCCCCTCAGAATCAATGCTCAGAATTCATGAAATCTAAGTTGGGGTGCGGATGTTGGCAAGCTCCAAAAACTGTACACATGCATGTATAAATTCTCACATATCTTTGCGGTCCAGTGATCGGCCCTCATAGTTTGCAAACCGTGGCATTAAACCAGTCCGAGGAGTAGCGGAGTATTGCTCAATATAAGATTATGGTTGATCAAGCTTACAGACATCTTTCTAATGAATGAGTAAAACATTGGATCCCATTGGAGCCGTAACATTTCATGAAGTACTATTTTAGTAATTGTAGCCAGTAAATTTATTTTCATTTGTGTTGTTGTCTTCAACCCATTGTGTGGAATGAACATTGACTAATCGAGCTGATAATTTGTGGAATCTTTAGAACCATGTAGATAGAGCATTGGTAGCTTTTACTTCAACTTAAAATGCTCATTAAACACATGTTTTCCATGTGACATATCTCCAGTTTAAATATCATGTTAATATTTACAAACACTGCATTTCTTCGGGGGAGGGGGTTTCCATTTTTGCCCCTCTTTTCTCTGTTTTTTTTTTGAGTTTGTTGCTTTTCATACCCAGCAACATACAAAAACCGAAAATGCACAAATAATTTAATATATTTGATAAATATTTATATATCACAAAATAACAGGACAAGTGTCAACATATATACTGTACACACACATGTGTTACATCGATCCCAAGGGAAACTGCTTTGTCTCACTACACACAGCCTGTAAGTGAAACCCCTTTAATCAAGTTTCTGGTTTCTGTTACTATAGCAACGATTGGTGTTCATAAATCTGTCTGGTGCCAGATAATATATGTTTGCTGTGCTCATTAGCAACTACAGTATCTCCTTTGTTACATTCACTATATCTCCATCACTTTTGGATCTTCCTGGTTTTGCAGTCTTGGAGGTTTAGTAAATCTTACAAAATTAAGATACCATTAAAGGAATTGTCTGGTGGAAGATTTTGATACATTGTCCTTGTAGTAAATTATTTTTCTCTTTCTAACCATGTAAAAATTGTCCCCATTCGACATTTTCTTCTTGTAGAAATCTGGTTTTCAAATTCACCAGTTTCTCACCAAAAGTACCGTTTGTTCGAACGCATCAATATCATGTGATTGACGTAGTGCTGGCAAATAGGCAAAACAGGGGACTTGAAGTTTGCACTCCCATTTCCGCAGCAAATACACTCTCACTTGTACACTCACATGTGATTGCCTACTACTGTATATGTAACCTACATAACGCAAACATATATAGCCTACTGTACCATACCCAGTTGGTATACGTATAGGTGCACACATAATATACTCTCGCACTCAAACCACAGTTCATAAACTGTTCTTCGAAATCACTGAGTTTACAGTCAAAGGAAACTTGAAAAGTATTCGGAACACCGAAAGATGAAACTTGGCGGAATCAATGTCAGAGCAGAATGTACTAGCACCGAGAAGCTTAGGCTTCGCAGAACTGTACAATGCATGGTTGCGAACATTCTTCGCATTGGAGCTGGATAGCGCGATGTATAAACAAAGAAGAGTCTGCTGTTAAAACTTATCTTGTGTTACACAAAGACCACGAAACCACCGATCTACTACATATATGGCGGCTTAAGGAGTTTTTGAAACCATATCTAATTTATAAGAAATTTCACCGAAAATTAAGGCAGAAATTAAGCTGTATACAAACACGGTTTTTGTTGTGATTACTGTAGGTACTGTACAGAGCATGGGTTATGTCGCAATCATGCATTAGCATAGTTGACGTCACGTTCTGTACTGTTCAAATCATATTGGAAATGTCCATCCTTAACGATTAAAAAATTGTTTCTCTGTCAAACGCAACATTAGCGTTCTCATAGTTTGACAACATTTTTGGAAAATTATTTATCATTTTATAAGGTTACTTCTTTGGGCCACGTACCAGACAATCCTTTTAAAGAAGCAGTTAGTTGTGTTTCATTCCTAGAAGATAATTCAACACAGTGTTTACATAAAGAGCCTAATGGTGGTAAGAAGCTATGCAGGCTAATTGTAGAGCCTGAGGTCTATTTACGAATGTGGCAGGTCGAATATGTAATCACAAAAATTTCCTAGCTATAGCTTGCTATAATTGGAGCCAATAAAGCATATATCTTTAAAAGTATCCATAACTCCAAATAAAGAAATCTGACCTATAATGCTACAAAAACTACAAGAACGTTAACTTAGAGCATTTCTCTGGCACTTTCCCTGACATTCATAGACTTGGTGCCTTTCAGAGATTGTTGTGTTTGAATAAATGTTGCCATAGTGACAAAATCTGAACAAGGCCATCACATCTTCCATTAATTTCAGGATCATCCAGCGATGGTTCAATGATTCCCTGTATATTTATTTATTCATTTATTATTATTATTATTATATCTAGTCCCTGTTGATAATGCATAATTTGATCAGGCTAATAGCCAGAGTGTACAGCTCTTTAGGGAAGGGGGGAGGGGACAGGTAACAAATGTGAGTTGATTTCTGTCCTCTGGAAGGGTTTAAGTGGAGGGGAAAACCATCCCCTATATGAATCTCTTTGGGGTATGGGGGCCTAGATGCAAATGGTGCTTTCTTTTCCATTTTAACTACATTTGTGTATATATATTACAACTTTCCATACTGTACATGTTTTAACATACAGTGCTATTAAAAGTAAGTCATTTGGAAATGTCTGAAATATTCATCTTCCCCAATGCCCCCCACTTCTGGCTCCCCATTTGATCAACAATTTTATCACTTGAGCCTTATTTTGAGTACTTACCTCAAAATAAGAATGCATTTGATCAAAATAAGCGATCTCCTCGTAGACTTTTCCAGTTATACATCAATATTCATGAGGCAAAAATTGTTAATTTGATTAGTTTTACAACATTTTGTCACCAAACACCTTTTCACATTGATTGGCATATTAATTAATCACAATTTGGAAAGTTCAAAATTTTCAGACTTTCACTTTATTAATATTACACATGAAACTGGACTAGTGACGCTAATTAATTAATTCTGTCAAATCAAGTTTGTTTGCAACCAAGTTCAGGGTATCTCTGAAGTTAAGTCGAGTCAAAAAATTGGTGGGAGCATCAAGTCAAGTCTTTTGACTTTTACCAATCAGAAACTCGAGTCAATTCGATTTGTTTCTTTCATGCAAGGAATCGAACTGAGTCTAGGGTCTGTAAACTCGTTTCTGACTACTTGTGTTGATTGAGTCACTGACTGGAATCATGACAACAACACCAGGCTGCTACTTTAGAACTGTATTATTAAATTATGTACAGTAAAGTCACAGCTCAGAGCACATAATTTGAATATTTTAAGGTGATTGCACAGTATGATCAGTACACTGAAAATGGCCATCTTGTCAGAATATGATTTAATAATATTTTGTCACTTTGAGGAAAAACTTGATCCAAGTGCAAAATTGCTTGAATTTAATTAAGATTTACCCTCAGACGCACTGCATATGGCCGGCAAATCTTTGCAACCTTCGAGGAAAAAACACATTATTCTGCTTGAGTGACACCGAAATATATACGCAAACTACTGTTATAATACAACCTACTATGTACTACGAACAGTACAATCTTCAAAGCCGAGCCTTCGGGCGTTCTGTCCATCACAGTGTTCGGCGATTCATCCTAGTAGCTCAGCTTTTCCTTTACTAAAATAGATCTCCGCACATTTGTTTAATGAGTGATCACTAACGCCTTCAACAAATCCATGATCTGCTTAAACAGCCACGACTGCTGTCTAATCACATGAGAAGATAATAACAAATAGCAACGTTGGAAACAGTAGTACTTAGTGGTTGCTATGAAGAGTAGCTTTTTAGTGACACAAGCTTTTACCATGACAACTGCCAAAACCACTTCAAAGATTTCACGTCAAATATTTTCCTTCCTTTTCTTTCATTTTTTTTCCCTCTTTTTTGGGGGGAGGGGGAAGGGGTGGGGAAAGAAAGAGGTGGTGGTGGGGAAGGTTTGTGATATAGGTAGAGAGCATTGTAGGACAAGGAAGATGGAGAGGGACGAGGAGCAAAATGTTAAAAGGAATGGGTAGGGAGAGGAGAGTGGGATAAAGGAAAGCTTTATACTGCAGGGTGACAATGCAGAAGAAGCTATATATTACATGTAGCTAATTGTATGCAATTTAGCTTCCCATCCTCACCTATAACGTTAGCTTTACGGACCAGTTTTCAAAATACTCTGAGGAATACAAGCAGGCTTAAATTTGATTGAATAGAAGAAAATGTCTTGCAATTACAGCACACAACCCGGAACTGATTGATAACCTTCAAGGAATCAGCAATTTTATAATAATGTAGCCTTTTCTATAGAACTAATTCATTTCATTACGCACACATATTAATAAACATTCTTTAATCGCACAGGAACCTAATTTTAAGCAGAGACTATTGAGGTAGTAAGGTATGGTACACCCCCACTGCAGAATGCAGTGTTCAGATATGAGTTGCCCTAGCAACAAAAGAGAATGATGTAAATATACCACAACTGACAAGTTGAAACATTATGGAAAATAAGATGGAAAAAGCCTAATTCCCCTTAGGCAATGTGATAAACCTCCCAATTCAGTCGGTGATGTGATATGAAGTTAAATGAAAAGGTTTTAAAATAAAGTTGTGATGCTTGGTAAGTTGGTTCTGACTACAGTAACTGTCTCATTATTTTCCAATAATATATCAGATTATTTTGTGTGGATTGGAACTGAAGTCAACTGAATCAGAATGACACGAAGTGAGGTGGATGAATGATTAATAGAACAGACTTCTCAATAAAATTTTGCCAATCGAAATAAAATGACTTGGAGTCATTTATTCTGTAAAAACATTGCTACTACTAATTATGCAAAAGTTACAAATTAAGATCTTTTGGGAATATTCAATAATTACTACACTTCCGGAACAAATCAGAATATGGACAAAAAATCTTGCCTTTTGATAACCCTCATAGCCATGCAGTACTGTACTTGAATTATAAAGGATCGATCGATAGGGGCTACCTCAATTTTTTGTAAGATGTGTCTTTGATTTTCTCTGCAAATTTTCAGCTGTCAATATTTTAATTTTGAAACGGCACCAAGGCACCGTTTCTAAATTGAATATATTCATTTTCTGCTACGCTTGATTTAAGCACATAGTACCCTACTGTAGACATCTGTAGCATACTGCAAACATCGGTAGGATTTCTGGTTTCGAACAAATTTTGGAGAACTGGTTAGTTTCAAAGTTGCAGGTTAGTTAATATCATGCAGTTGTTGTATTAGGTAACCAATTAATTTAATGTTCCTCTTTCATCCCCTTCATTCTATGTTTTGATTGTTCTCCCTTATCTTTTTTTCCCTTCCTGTTTTGCTTTCTTTTCAAACTGTTAACTTTTGCTTATTATTATAGACACAGGAGAGAAAGTTACAAATGGATTTTGGCTTTTTATAAGAAGGAAACAATACTCACCTTTGTGAAAGCCAATGGTCTATGTGGATTCCCAACACCATTTTCCATTGTTCTCAATGCCAGAGATATAAATTCCAAGGAGACTCACATATTCAATTGATTCCAAGTCTGTGTTATGGTAAAGTCTCCCCTTTTGTTTTATCTAATTTCCCATCTGTGCAATCAGCGCTTTCTTTCTGTCCACAACGCTGTATCCATTGTATCGATTTTAATCAAATCCTTTTAACTGCCCGCATCTGCATATAAATGAACTATTCCCTCGCAGACAATTGCTCTGAGGAGAAGAGGGTGAGAAACACAAAATTGAAGATAAATTTAATATCATTATTGTTGAAGCGGCTGTTAATCATGAGTTTGGTAAAAAAAATGATATTAATATCCTACATTACACCTTATTGTCTAGATGAATTCTTTTACACAAATTTCAGGCAAAGTGAAATAAATGGAAAATTTCAGATTTGATTTCATATTTTTATATGAACATGCATTTAAAAGAAAGGTTTAGTGATAAATCCAGAATGTCAAACTATATAATCAATTTCTTAAAAGTTTAGATTTATAAGCTTAGCTTAGCTTATTTTATAGTACCGTAATACTTTGTAGTCATGATAAAATTTTGAAAACATGACAAACTTTAATTACCTTGATAACACAAACTAGAAATAAACCAATATGTAGACTTAAGTTAGCATTTTCTCTTTTGATTTTATTAAGTATTCAGACCAAAAAATTACTTGTGATGATTCAATTCCATATACTTTTCAGCTAAGTTGCTCTTTCAAAATGTATACATAATATCTTCTGTGTATTTTGTTTAGATGTTTACTGTCAAATTTTATTTAAGTTGAACTGTAACTTTAACTTCTCAGTATGCACATCAAATGTAGGTGAAAATCATTAATAATTTTATGTCCAAATTGCTTAAACTTCACATGTTTAGAGATGCGGTTGTACAAGTTCAACACAAATGGAATGTACACGTTGTTTAACAATTGATAACTCTAGTGATTACCAAAACTGTACGTAGTGGGATCAGTGTCCAACAATTCTTTTTCCCTACGTTTGATGTATTCTCGGCCAACTTAGTATTCAACAGCTGTGAATTTGTGTACAGTAGCACGTATCCACCACAATATCATATTTCAATAACCAATTTTGCAATTTAAGATCATGCAACTTGATTAGACAAGTTTTTGTCTCAAAGGCTGTGGCACTCAGAATTTTCAAAACCAATTTCTCACTGTCACCGACTGACTGCCTACAATTATTGCTCACGATCTGATATCTTAAAGTAGCTGATTGCATAAATCTGAATTCTAAGTCGGTATAACTTATTCCTTTCTCAAGATTTCACAACAAATGACACATTATTTTCACTCAAGAAACTAAGCCGTCCGTGCACTGGTCTATCTGAATTCCTCCTTTCCAGCCAAATATACTGGTATATTTTAATTTGATTACTTGATATCAATATGCAAGGAACATTTGAAAGGATTATCGTCTGGTTTCTTACTTTCTGGTCCCTTGCCACACAACCAGGTCTTAGATACTATTTTGTCGTCCCAACATTAATTTGGTTGCACCAAAATAACAGAGAGTGATCAATATTGACACTCTATAGGGGAGACGTGCAGCTTTGGACCTGTAAAACTCTTCAGGTGGATCATAAAGGCTTACCACTATTTTCGTTTCACTTCAGTTTCACTAAACTGACATTGAAGGTATAACCTATTTATCATTTTACCAGTTTGGTGGTATTTATAGTTACAATGCAATCTGAATATAAGGTGTCAATAAACTAGTCCTCCCTAGACTACCTCCAAAGCTGATTTTGGTCGTCTGAACGGAAATTTGTCCATCTTGGACAGCTACTTGTTCCCCTGCAAAACCAGACCTTCAACTTCTTTTTAATGTCTCTCAATATCGTTTTTTATTTCTCATATGCAAATCAGACCAGTTACATCTGCCATTTAAATAGATTTGCCAAAGTTGTTCCTCAAAACTGGCTGTAGGCTACAGTGCAAATATCATCTCTGAAACTGGGTGTAACAAACCAACAATTGATGAAACACTGTACCTTTAAACTTTGCTCATCTCATTGTCAACTTGAAACATGAAATTGCACCTGTAGACTATATACCATTTGCTTTTAACACTTCTTATCAATTCAAAACCATTAATATTTTAGCAACTTTGTGCTGATGTCAATATTATCTACAAAGACTTGTAACATCTTCAGCTAACGGCACTAAAAAGTAAATGTATTATAAGAAATGAAAAAATCCTATAACAAATGAGTGATCACGAAATAAAGATCTCAATTAACTATGAAGTTCATAATGGAGTTCTACAGTAGAAAGATAAGGCCCTTGCATAATTTACAGTAGCATAACCTGGCACTTTAGGCCTACAATATACATACAAAGTCAAGTCATTAGCCTTGTTTTATTTAATTTAAGAATGCAAGGAGGATCTTTTTACTGGGAGATCAAATCTGTAGTGTGAACGCCAGCGTTACTCAGGATCATTAAACCCTGCGATCATCATCATCTCCATCTCAACTTTCAAGGATGATTCTGAACATGCAAGGCCGATCCTGATTGTAGTGAGAAGACCCGGGGGATCATATCACGATCCACAACCT
The DNA here is from genome assembly GCF_037975245.1 of Apostichopus japonicus. Classification (NCBI taxonomy): domain Eukaryota; kingdom Metazoa; phylum Echinodermata; class Holothuroidea; order Aspidochirotida; family Stichopodidae; genus Apostichopus; species Apostichopus japonicus. The sequence continues at coordinate 4,135,295 of NC_092579.1, forward strand.
GCTACTACTTAGATCATTCGTTCGACATTTGATCCACCACCAGTTTACAATATGTGGATGCCTCCGGCGACAGTTTTAATACAGATCTGCTCTTTGGAAGCAAGTTCCTGATTCTAAGTACATTCTCAAATGTGTACAAGGCCCTAGATGTTGAATGAATATATATATATGTATGGAACAAGAAAGGCCTGCACAAAAGACACTGTTGCCACAGCAACCAAACATTCATAAACTAACTAAGATTTGTGTTAAATGTAATCTGTACCAATTACACAACAAAAAGTCCAGATTATTTCCCGACTTTTTATGTGTAATGATGAGCTTTTAATTAAGCAGACTAAAATATGTTTTATATGTTCATAGTGATGAGGGCAAACTGCTATTATGATGGTAGTGGCACACTTTGGCTACAGTACCGGCATCTTTTTGTTGGAGTTCAATGTCAATTTCAACATATATATATCTTTTGCAAAAATACAGAAATACATAATTTATGCAAACAGAGGATAAAATGCATAGAGTCAGGAATAATATTACAACACTTGTGAAAGTATGAGCAAATTCCAAGGAATAAAACATAGAATTATTAGACCCGATATCTTCCATATATTTTCCGCACAGTGAAGATATTATAGCTACATAATATGCCCAAACTCGAGCCTTCATCAACTGGCCGTTTCTTTTGGTGACTAAATGGAGCAAAATTCTTTCAATTAACTGTTGCAAAAGAGAATGCAGGCTGTCAAAGAAAATAAAACTTTGTTTCAACTGCATAATATTGTAGAAACTTCTTAGTTCACATGTTTCTCATAAATGTATACAATTTCAGAATCAATTTGAAACAGTTTCTACATTGTTTAGTTACTGTCCTTCAAGTCACTTTTTTTCAGGCCAAATATACCCTGGTTTCCTTCGAAAAGAACTTGGGAAATGAAATTCACATGATCAGCTGTGGTGAATTTGATGTGTTTTGCTGCTTGCTCGTTTTCTTTTTGGCAGTGGTCTAAGTTTCTTATCCGTCAACCAACGCTACTGTGCATTTATGCCTTGCAGGGATTTGATCAATTCTATATTAAATTGTCTGAATTTTTAGTGTACATGCACCCTGGTACATGATATGCTTACTCCATTCTATTGACTTGAAATACAGTACGTACATGCTCATCAATAAAGCTCAAAACTAACACATACAACTTACAAGTCTATAGCTATTGATATACAGCCCTCTCCAATTATGATAAGTATATATATGGTACCTCAGGTCTTCAAGGCTTAATTGCATACAATTGAAAACTTCAAACAAGTTAAAAAGTTCAAGTTTTGTGATAAACTGAGGCCCATGAATGATAGACCAGGAATAATCTAGCCTATAATAAAGTATCATTAGGCCTTTACTATATTACTAATACTAGTTACCATACTTGAGTTCAAATATTAAGGCTGAACATATATCAGTCTTCACATTGTTATACTTAGAAACTTACCGTAATTTGAAGGTCACATGGAATATGCAGTCACACAGTTAGGTTTATTTAATCAATTGTTTGCACATCACATATATCCTGCACTCCAATGAGCTTAGCTACGGTCCTACAAACTAAAATTCCCTCGGCTTCTTGTCACAAGACACTAACAGTAACAGTACAGAAACGATATAAGCCCTGGTATAGGTCTTAGAAAACCTTACAACCACGTATAGGTGCCTTTATTTTCCCCATGGTAGAAGAGTAATACCCATTTATAATTAATCTAATTCGACACTAAAGGAGAATGATTTGTTCGTTCAGTCACGCATGATATTCGACGATAAACTTCCTTGAAATCCCATTTATAAGCGAACAGAACCGCGAGTGAGAGCACTGTTGTATAACTCTGGCTCCCGTATGAATCAACGTTTTGCCCAGTGCATTCAGCATTAGTGACTACTTTTGACCATTCGGTTGTGCGGTGCTACGGAAGATTGCAACATCTCATTCTTCCATCACGTTCATGACGTCACGTAAAGTTTTTAGTGGATCCTCCAAAGTGGCGGGAAATTCTGGGCTAAAGTCTTCACTCCAAAATAATGTGAGTTCCTTGCGCAGCTTGTGGAAATGTTTCCCTCTCAGATGGCAACATATTTCGTAGTGAAAGAAAATTGGAGCGGCGGTAGTAGAGACAGCTGACAAGAATGGGAAGTGGATGAGCAAGTAGGGAGTGGACGGGGAGATGAGGAGTTAGAGAGGAAAGTTAGAGATGACGAGGATCCCGGAGAAGGAAGGGGGGGGGGGGCGATGAGAGAGGAAAGGTGTGTGTTATAGAAGTTTAAACATGATTTAATGGCGTCTGAAAGTTGTGAGAAGTTGTGAGAAGTTAGACTTAAACGCTTGAGTAGGATTGGAAAAACTGATATCTTACACTCTTTGTAATATATATTATTTAACTCTGATACGAACTATTTAAATACTAATGAGTAACAGATTGAATATATATATTGCATATACCGTTAGAAAAGAGATGTGTCATCTCTACAGTGGTATTGCATGTATTTTGCGTATAAGCTTTAAACTCTGCATTCTAACGGTGTTCTATAACCTTAAAATGTCCAATAATTTCTTTATAGAGAGATATGAGTCTAAAAATCTGAGGTTACTCTGGGATGTTCCCCAATCAGTAGTACACCCTCAATCCGTAATCATATTCGGATATTTAATTTGGCATTCAAAATCGATATACTTTCAATGACTTGAACATCATCTCAGAATTGCAGTCTCCACAAGGTTGGCGGCGGTAGATAACAATGTAACATCTAGACCGAATATTTTCAGGAAAGTACAAATGCACCCCAGCATTGTGTTCGTCAAATATAGTGATTTAAACTTATACCATTTTAGCAATTCGTATCAACAAAAATAAACAGTACATTCAATTCTCTATGGCGTGAACGCATTTGATTTTTCGTAATATTAAAGAAGAGATCCCTTTGGGACGATGGAATAAGTGATCATAATTCAACGATTCGGAAACTAATTTGTATGCATAATTTGTACCGAGTTGCGTCAAAATGCGACACAGCAGGTTAAAAATGGATACTTTTTAGTCACGCAGGAAAGAACCTGGGCACGAAAAACCAAACAACCGAACAACTGATCCGCTCTCAACCCCAGTCCCCTTGCATCGGGACTGTGACTATGTGATCATCGTCAGATGTGTATCGCCATTCCCCTCGAAAGAGAACAGATACTACACATGATCTTAACCAAAAGGCCGAGAAGGATAAAAATGGATTGACTTGAGAGGTGCAGGCTGGTCAGTCAGCTCAATAAAAAGAGCTTATCATTGTTAAAGTGTGTACGATTGTATTATGAATGCAAGGTTTTGCTGCATCTGTGTGACCGGTCCTGGCATTCCATTCGTTCTCACCTCGTTCATGTACGCTTAGTCGAAATACCACATTTCATGATGGACATATAACTTTTGTCTTAGAATTTTTTTTTCTTCGTCACAGAAGATAAAAGATAAAGAACTTTGTTGAAAGGAACTACAATAGCGTCTCAAAATGACGTCGGTCTTTGCAAATGGCGTCAACTTGATTGTTCCTGAAGATTGAACATTTTCATGGTGCTGCAATGTAGGTGTTGGCTATATTGACAATTGATAAATTCACAGATTTTAAATCAGTTATGGTTATGACTTCGTATTTGGGAGGTTCATATAAGAATTTCAAGTTCGTACTCATTGTGTCATGCCTATACGTTATTTGTGAACAAAAATACAATTTCGATAGAGCCAGTGGATAATAATTATAGTGGCGCGGCACATACCACACAAAGGGCTATTTTGTGTGTATGTGTGTGTATGCGTTTTTTTTTCTCTTCAGAAAACGAGCTGTCGCAGACCAAAACGGACAACATGTTACACCCATTTTCTCAAATTGAATGTAAACTATTGAGAATGGCTAACATGTAACTAAAAAGAACGAACTTCAACAGATCATCCTTAAAAGTGAAAACGTTTGCTCAGCTCAGTACTTACTGGATTCAGTCCAGTAAAATTGAGCTTAGCCTAGTCGTAGAAAAAGAAGATCAACAGAGACAAACATCACTTAAAATTCACATCCTCTTGCAATTCTCTAAAGCCTAGGCCTACTTAATTGAGAGATTTAGATAGTACGATCGCCCAAGGAAAATCATTCTATCTTTCTCATCCCCCTAAGAAATATTTTACAAACATTACATTTACGACAAACTTTCTGACAAATATTTCGGCAGAGACAATTCTCTTTTCTCCAACCAACAGTAGGTCATGAGATGATGCAATATGTACCACTGATAAATCCCTGGTACAATGAGGTGGGATGAAATAAGGGGAGAGTAGTGTTTCAAACTAATATCCACATGTGTTGCTTGGACATTTACAAAGAAACAAGGCTATTTATTGTTCATCCTGAGCCCTCCATGAGAGTTGAACTCTGACTGGCACTACTTTACGTATAGAAAACGGGGATTATAATAAAATTCAGGTTATTCTTTATACTTGTGTATACTTTCTTTTCTTGTTTTGGCAATTGGATTTTCTTAGGTCACTCCCTTTCACTTGTGCACTTCACATTGATACTTTACGGTGTTTGTTCTGTAATATGTGAGGGTTGGGTGGACATAAAAAATAAATCGAACTGAACAAACAGTTTCCAGATCCCGGTGAAATGCTAAAGGGATTTGTAAAGTGTATGTACTACCCCGCAAAATGGCAGCTCAACTGGAGGGCTTCGTTAGTACAGTTTTGAATTTGTCTGGTGAAGGTCTGTACGAATAGTATATAAGAAACATGGCGATGCTTTTGCCACTTAAGAAGATACATGGCACTTGTGTCAAGGAAATACTTTTTTTCGATAATTAGTGACTTATATATTTGCTGAAAATATTTTACTGAGTCGACAACGTTGTGAGCTGCAATGCATTAAGATAAGATACCACTTCCACGAAACAAGAATTAGCGCTTTGAGTACCATGTTGGCCTAGCCTAAGTTAGTACTGTATTTGTGTAACATGTATATCAGATTTAAGTTAGCTTCTTTGCTAACTTAAACTTCAGAAACTCAAAATCTCTTAACGATGAAGCCGAAAAAGATTTCAACAATAGACATTATACTACTACTAATAATAACATATATGGCCTAATATTGTTAGACCAATTTGCATTGTCATACTCATAGTCATATTGGCCTAACAACATTAACAATTTGGTGCTCCATTGTAATAATAAAGCTGGAGAAGGGGATAGTGTGTGAAGAAGCTACTTTAGGGTTCTTCTGTTTGATACAATACAGAAACTTAAAGCCATATATTTGGCCATGAATGAAAGTTTCAGGTTTTGCACTGAATGACTGCAAGCTGCAAAGGCTCCAAACAAAAAAAATTTCATTGTCTCTTCCATTTAACCGATCAGAAGCATTTAATACATGTACCTGTATGGAGGTGTAAGGTAACTGTTCATGTTCCCTGACTTTGCACACTGCGTGCTTTATGTAGCTGCATTGATAGACACTGTAGATGCTGTGTTCATTCTGGGAATCCATACAGGAATTATGCAATAAAGGCAAGCTTGAAGTTAGAGAAAGTTTTCCTTGTTTTGAGCACTGTGATGAGTGATACAAGAACTTTACTTCAACAATTATATAGCATTCTGAAAGAATTTGAGTAAATGATCAATGAAATCCTGTAGATCTTTTTGTAGATCCTTTACAGAAAATGTATGATCCTGGCATCACAAACTTACCATTGTAATGAAATCTTGGAAGAAGTAACAAAATAGTGAAAACGTGTAAGAAAGAATCCTCATGCCATATGAGAACTTTTTTGGATGCAGATCTAAAAATAACATTCCCATGTCATTATAGAACAATGAATTAAATTATGTATAGGATATGCCTACAATTTGCAACCTTTATCACTCTGGGATAGGTCTAGAATTGGATGTGAATCAATAACATTCCTAAGTCATTTTAGAAATAAAGGCACCTTTAGATATATGCAGAATTAATTTTACTCCTTGTAGTTTGATAAATGTTCCTTCCTACATTGAAGGCAAGTTCTCCTAAAACAATGTTTTATTCCAAACAAAATTTTTCTTTTGATAAAGGTAACTTTGCTAAATTGTGTGAAGAGATCAACAAGTATCTTGATGTCTTGAAGAGAAATGTATCAAACCTTCACAGTGTTTTGGCAACATTGGATCCCCAGTTACATGCACTAGGGGTGCTTGCAGTACTGTAAGTTGCTTGTATCATTTTAGTTTGATTGTGTTTTAACAAAACTAACGACAATTGTTGGCACCAATACCATTTTGATATAATTCTAGACTGTTAGAAACCAGTACTATCAGTCCAGTTTTGCAACATCAGTGGCATGTTTATGTACTTGGATGGACTGCTTTGTCTTGCATACAGACCATTATTATGTCAGCTTCTGAATCACTGAAAAGCCATACAACTGTATAGTCACTTTTGTAACATTGCTTATTGTTTATAATCCATTTTAAAATGTCATCCATGGGTGCTCTGCTGTTTGCGTGAAGTTAAAGAAAATATTTTAGGGTTGAGCTATTAGAATTATGAAAACAATCCAGTAACATTAATATTAGTTTTGCCTGGACTGAGTCATCATAATTATAAGCCCTTAATGGGTATTCCAGTAACTTGAAAACTAGAACAGCTATAGAAACATAAATTTAGAGTAATCCAAACTTTTCTCCATTTGTTTTCTTCTTTTTATCTTGTAGTTGGACTTTGATGTATAAACACTAAGACTTTGCCTCAACTCATCCTTTAATTATACCATAAACCTTTGACTTTGTAAAAGAAAGTTTGTTGAGTTTGCTAAGTATTTCATAGATATCACAATTTGTATGTCTAACCTTTTAATTTTATACTCGCAATGATATTAAACTTGATCTTTTAGAGGATTTGAGACTTTTTTTCATGTCAAGTTCAGCATATGATGCAAACAGTATGTTAACAAAGTAGGTATAAGGTGAGAGATGCTACCTGTTTGGATCAGATACACACAAAACACTGTACAAGAATTAGAGTACGTAAGAATGAGTGTAAATAATAACTTACTTTTGTCTCCATTCCGCATGATGTGAGAGTCGGTCAACACAATGTCTGTTGTTTCACTTTAAATTTCTTGTTAACGTATCTCTTTCTAATGTTTGTTCTCCAGTAACACAAAATACAGTGCACCAGCTTCTGCAGGATTAGATTTTGAGACACTGTTTTCACAAACACAGCTCTTTTTCACTACTTGTAATGGAGAGCAGGTTCGATTTGCCACAGACAGCTGTAAGTTGGAATGTCTTCCTTTTTATATCATTTTTCCTTTTTTTTCTTTATCAGCTCCTTGCCATTTTTGTTATGTTGTTGTATTATAACTTGACAATGATATCGAGTTCACTTACAAATTGAGGCCATTCTGAAGAAAATTCCTTTTGTTGTAGTACGGTTTCTTTGTTTTGATGGTGAAAGTAAAATTTGTGTTACTTGTTACAAAGGTTTGACATTAATAGAGGTGGGTTCAGTCTCTTTGTAACTTGGAAAGTTGATTTAATAGACTAGTACATTTTCAAACATCTCCGATGGCAAAGCTTGTTCTTCCAATTCTTTGTTTGGAAGCACTTCTAAGCTAGTTCCATCAAGTTTGTTTGTAAATATTCACACATTGTTCTTTATCACAGATGCTTATCTGGCTCATGCTTTCACCCAAGCCCTCGTCGAGAAGAAGGAAGCAATTCGAGGGATATCTACCCTACTGACTGCTCTGGCTAAGATTCAGCTTCATCAGGGACAGTTAACATCGATTCATGCTGATATCTGTCAGGTAGGTTGTGACATTTCTAGTTGTATAAATATCAACAATTTTGGGCATCTTATACCTTGTAAAGTGGTGTTGTTAACCCAAGAAATCTGAAGGGACAGGATGGCATTTTTATGTTGGTTGTCCTCTATGTCTTTGGCGAGGGAGGGAGGGAGGACAGAAGGCTAGAGGGGTACCTGGAGGAACATTGAAGTTTGGTAACAATGAAGCATATATTGCAATATGTGTGACAGTTTGCAACACATATGGGCCTAGCTTTAATATGTGTACTGCTATGATTGAGTTCCATGATGGGGAACCGCAGTTTTACCCTTGTGTGTATCAGGTAAGTTTTTTAATTTTTTCTTACAGAAACTATAATTGGAAGCAATCATCAGAGAATAATGACATTTGATATGGCTGTTTGCGGTGTTCCTCCTTAGATTGATTGCTCTGAAATTTATATTTCTGTTATATTAACGCAAGTTAGAGCTTTACAGCTGGTTTATACGAGTTAGCTTGAAATTATCTGCACTGGAGTTACGAGCAAGATAATGAGAAACGAGATATTTCAAGTACTTTTTCTTCCCCACTGACAACACACCACGTGGTACAGTACTATTATTATGCTTTGTTCCATTTTCCTCACTTACCCCAGCTGTGTTTACTCTCCAAGAACATGAAGCCAGCACTATCCTTACTAGATACAGACATTACAGAAATAAGTCAAGAGGTAAGAGTCTTCCCTTTCATTTTCAGAAGTTTGCCGACCACTGTCTGAATTTGCACGTCTTCTGCTGTAATCAATACATTTTAAGGATGGCTAAAACACTTACTCACAGATTTTCTCAGAGATAATTTTTCACTAAACTTGTATTTCCCTGGAAGTCTTCTGGTTGATAAAATGTCAAGATTATGGATGCTCTCAACACATTGCATACATAGTCAGTGTCGTCAGAATTTTGTTTGTTTGTTATGGGATTATACAACCCTCTTTTAAAGGTTATAACGTGAAACCGTCCTTAAACGTGGGCTTATTCACAAACACTTATATGCATTGTGCATTGTCAACCAAGACACAAACTCCTACTTGTAGTTATTGCCTAAAAAAGTTTTCCAAGGAAGATTCAATCATGAAATAACTGTCTTTTAATTACAAGCTGCAATGGTGTAGTAGATTGATCCATTGATTGATTTTTTTTACTTGATAAATTTTGCGTAAAATTACCATCAATTAGAGACCAAGTACACAATTGTTGCATTTAACCTGTTCCTTGGTCAGTACTACTATTTGGTAATACATAAATGATATTATACCTTTGAAATGTTGCTATTCTTGGCACATTTTCCTTTCTCTTCTGTGATTGATTATAAAGCAATCAGACCTCCCCTCCCCAAAATACAAAAGTGGCAGTGTAGAGAAAGCAAGAATGAAAATTACAAAAAGGGGGAAATTATGTCTTACCCGCAGGGAAAAAATAGTCTGGCTGATAATCAAGAAGGTCTTCTCCTTCTCAAAACTTTTGGAAATGTTTGTACGAAAAATATCTCCAGATCAGTCAGGATCGAATGGAATTCCAGGAAGTCACTGGGCAAAGGTCTATTTCTGTTCAGTCTCAAGTCACAATCTCTGCTGTATTTACTTAAAGAAATTTATACTTGCCAGAATTTTCTATCATAGCGAGGTCTATGATCGAATTGATGCCCATGCTTGTATAATTTAGACTCTTGTTCATCCCTTTTTCATTTTGGTTCATGATTGTAGAGCGGCCATTTTGATTCTACCAACTTTTTGTGCTACTATTACTATGGTGGGATGATTTATGCTGCTCAAAAGAACTGGAACAGATCGGCATATTTTTTCGAAGTGGTGAGAAAGTCTTTTCATTTTGCAAATTACTTTTCGGTTTTAAAATACCAAAAGAGAGTCAAGCAGACAAAAAGACAATGACATAATTAGTTAATTAAATTTTTGTCTTAAACCTATGTTGTGTGTAAAAAAATCACATACCTGCAAGGGTCTCTGGGTTATTCTGGGTATGCTTTAAGACTGTGAAATTATGTAAATTTTTATTTACTAGTTTCAATATGTTTGATGGAATTTGATTTGTTCAATGACATTAGATGGATTCCCTTTACGGAAAATATAGCTATAGAGACACATTGTGCTTGATTAGTCTTGAAGATCTTTAGTTTTGAAGGAATGCTATTTGATATGATGCGTTTGTCTTGAAATCCTGTGTGACTGATCATAGTAATTACTTATTAACCTAATTAATATAAAAGAAAGCTATTTGTAAGTTTTGTAAGTAATTGTGATTATGCTGTGAAAGAATATCTTTGTTGTAAACATTCCTCTTCCACAACCTCCTAGTCACTTCAAAGACAGCTCAATAAGAAAGACAGCCAAGAAAAGCAAAGATTCTTTGGAAGAGATTAGCATGTCATATAATGATATTAAACATCAATATATATATGAAATATTATTTTTGGTTTGAAAGTTAATTTTCATCTAGAATCTCATTTTGGAGTCGTTTCACTTTTATATCAGCATCTTGCTTGTTGTAAGTATGTCTGCTACCCAGAATGCATTTGTACTTCACAGGCTATAACTACACCTAGTATGGCTGTCAGTCATATTGTGTTGGAATCCTACAAGAAGTTCATCTTAGTCTCTCTCATCCTTCATGGGAAGCTTCCAGTCTTTCCAAAGTACACGTCCCCAGTTGTAAGCAGGTTCATCAAGGTCAGTATGGATTCCAAATTATTGTTTGAAGTCCGCTGAAAGAATCATTAAATTGTATGCATGTGAGGCCTGTAAGAGAGGTTCTATGTAAAGAATGTATCAATAGAAGTGAAAACTGAAGACAGATATGGGAAGTAAACAAAGAATGAAAGAAAACACACATCCAGAAAAGAATTTGTATTTTTACATTTTGTATTTTTATCTCTTCATATTGTACACAATTTGTATTATAATAATTCATGTAAGACATCGAACTTGGGACCTGTGATTGTGAAGATGAATTATTGTGCTACATATTATGCTAAATGTTGAATCGTTAACTTGTCATGTGACACAAAACCTCTGGAATTGACCGATTGACGTGGTAACTCATGTCTAAAGTTATATTGGTTCTTTTAAGTGTGTTTGGAACATTTGAAAACATAACTGCGTTCTCTGTTGTGAAACTTTTGAGACCAGTAGTCACATATGGTACAAGTTGGTATTACCTCAGCTTGTAGTTCTATTGTTGGCACACCATGAATATTCAAATAGTGCTATCATTGTTCTTTTTGTAGCCTCTTAGTCAGGGCTACCACGAGCTTGGCTCTGCTTGTCTTACAAATAATCCAGCAGATATCCGAGTGGTGCTAGACAAGCATGCAGAACAGTTTTCAAATGTGAGTGTCGTCTTTTGTCTTCTATCATTGGTTTCCGCTGGTGGAAAACTAGTAACATGTGAAGATCAAACTGGGAGAAAATATTTTACAAGTTTTTCATTTCATTTTCAGTTACTTAATATTTTAGGTTTGAAACCAAATATCTGTTGCTGATGAGTTATTTGAAAAACAGTATTGCAGGTGCATTATCCTACTGTAAAATACAAAGTGGAGGAAGGCTGTTGGAGAGGAGGGGGGGGGGATTGTTTAGTCAAAGTAGGTGGAAGAGGAGAGGATGGGTTGGGAGGTAGTTTATGGTGGTCAAGAGTGTAGTGGATTAGGTACCCTCAGATGTTCAGTGTGGGTTACTGTATAAACTCTATCCTTTCCCTACCTAGGTTGCGGCATCCTCAAAGGAAAACACAGTACATTCATTTTATTAAAGGTTTTGTAATAATTGTCAGTTCTCATTTTGGCCATCTTTTCTACGTAATCGTAGTTTGATACGGTCAAAGGAAATGTTTGATTTTTACTCTTCCAGGACAAGAATATGGGTTTAGCCAAACAGGTACTTGCCTCCATGTACCGGAAGAACATACAAAGATTAACAAAGGTAATAATAATATCACTCAAGGTAAATCATTGAGGATGGTACTAGTTAAGTTAGGATGCTGTTTAAGGAAGTAATTCTGTCAGCTTTGTGGCTGGTACAATAAAATCAAATGATAGATGCATGCTGCATTATGTTAAGAATACAAGCAATATATTTTTTTTCAGAATTATTCTATGTACTATCAAGGTATGATGGTAACTATCTTCTTCAGGAAAAATTTTCAGTGGAGGAGAGGGGGGGGGGTGGGTGGGAGGAGGAGGTACTTGCATCGAAGTTTGGTCACTCTCTTTGTAGAATACAAGTAAATCAATACTACGAGAATGTATTTTAATGACTTAAAAATCTGATACAGACATCGTTCATCAACTTGAGCTTCTACTCAGTAGCTTTTGTGTAGAAAATGTTGCTTCTTCATTAACTTTGCACATTTATTGCAAACAAGAGAAATTCAAAAATTTCTAGTAAACCTTTATTGGCTCATTCTGTGTTCCTTTGTAGTATTACTTTGTACCTTTCATATTATTATTTAGACATTTTTGACATTATCTTTGGCGGACATCGCACGACGAGTACATCTGAACTCACCTGAAGAAGCTGAACAGTATGTTCAAAATATGGTGAGGTTTCTCTCAATTTTTGCAATGTTTGTGGCATTACAGTTTCTTTTCACCAGGGGTCATGTACCTGTTAGGGTTCCTATCACTGAGAACTATCAGTTTTTTATGTAGGTTTGAAGTGTGTCTGTCACTCAGGTGCTACCAATGTTTGTAATTTGAATGTCCACTTTCACTCACGGAGTTGTGAATATGTATGAATTTATGTATCATCGATGTTGCTGTCACGGTTACCAATCTATGTAGCTTTTTCTTCTTTGACTGTTTGATGTAATTATTGAAAAATATTCTATGTAGCATCTTAACAATTTCCTTTACTCCTTTTGCAGATTGAAGACGGGGAAATATATGCAAGTATAAGTAAGAAGGATGGGATGGTTAGTTTCCATGACAACCCAGAAAAGTATGATAACCCAGATGTTCTGAGAAAGATCGACGAACAGGTAAAGTTTCCAAGGGTCCAGATTTTCTTCTTCTTCTTAAATGTGAAGAGTATCGTCTTAAGACACGAATTTTTGAACTAATGAAATATAACGTTAGTAATAAAACAATAGAAAAAGGTGGTATTTGTAATAAAAGACCAACATGTTGTTTGTGATTCATCTCATTAACAGTTGCGTGAATGCATGGCATTAGATGAGAAACTTAGGACCATGGAGCAGGAAATATCTGTTAATACACAATTTGTACAAAAGGTAAGTGAACAAATTTTTTTTCTGTCAGACTTGACTGTAGTACATGCATTAGAGGCACACAAAGTAATCATTTTTAAAGGGTGAGACAACTTAGTATCAGTGGAGGAAGAGGATATGGAGGTGAGGGGTGGCGAGGGGTTGGGAAGAGGAGGTGGGATGAGGAGTGAAACTTTAGCTTAGCCTTTTTATATTTTCTGGTTTTTTAAGGATAGATTAATAAGGTAAGATCAACAGCTATTGCCTACTTAAGATAATCTGTAGAAGTATAAAGATCTAAGACTTACATGATGTTAGTGATGAAATGAAGTAGCTTTTTCAGTTCAATTTGTAACAACAATTAAAATGTTCCTTTTTCAGAGTATGGGTGTACGAGGGGAGGAAGAAGATGTCGCATTTGGAAGCAAATGAAAATGTGAAACTTTAGGACAGTAGACCGTAAACTATGATTTGTTATCGTCAAGTTTTGACGCACCCCTGTTCTTGTGTACAGCAACGACGCGGTGAACTCCACGAGTGTTATTCGAACATTCACGCACACAAACTGTATGTGATGTAAACATGATTATAAATGTCAGGTCAATCACCAAGGGAACCATTTTAAAAGTTAAGTGTTCGATCAACTAACCAGAGTTTATCTTTAAGAATATCCATGGAATGCTGTCAATGTAAAATGATTATATAGTCATGTCTATCACCATGGAAACAAGTTTGACAGTTGGCTTTTCTTCTCAAGAAGACAGACTTTTATAATGCACATTTGAGGTATCAGTTGTCCAGTGTAAATTCTGAATGGAAATACAACAGGTATGTTTTTATTAGTAATAATAATAGTAATAATCATCAGCTGTGTTAGAAGGTGGCATGCATGTACAACAAAACAAAGTGTCTTTAAGTCAATGTAGGAGGAACAAGCATGTAAGAATATCCATCAGATTGCTGTCCATGTAGCTTCATTATAATGTTAAGTCTATCACTATGGAAACTGCTATTAAATCTATGTGCACAACACTTTTACTTTTGTGGTCTCAGCTTGTTTGCATTGCTGGTTGATCTAATAGACAGATGAGTTTAAGTGCCTAAGGGCCCCCAAGGTGAAGTGATCTCTCTGAACACTTCCAGACTAAACCTGTTATGTTAGGGTTGTTCATGCAAAACATAACAAGCAGGGAGGAAGAGTGGTGGGGGGGTGGGGGGGGGTAGGAGCAAGCACATTGTAGTTGTTGAGGGCTGTAGAAATAGTAATCCATCACTGCTCGTTGGTAAACTAGTCAGACTTCGTGCTTTTTTTGCCAGGATTCATTTTGCCACAGTTGGTTTGGAACATTACGATTCGTGTGGCATTTGTAGTCGTGTAACATCAGCCAGACGATGGTGGCATTCATGTTTGTATTAAATTCAGCAAAACAAGTTATAGTCACGTAGTAAGAGCAGGAAAGCAGCTTACAAATTGGGTATATCACATTTATGCCTGAAGAGGCAGGAGTGAGTGTAATTTCCATAAAACTCAATGGAATTAATGGATGTGAAGGTAGAAGAAATCACAACGTGTCAGTTTATGCATGTGTACTTTTGTAATTGAGGTGTATGTATAAACTCTTTGGCCTTATGAGAGAACTAGTGTGATGCAAGGGCAGTATTGTGGCTTGTAGTTAGCGAAGTCGCTTCGGTGCACTTTTAAAAAGTTTATGGGCATAACTGCCCAATACTTTAACTTCTCCATATCACGGATTGACATTGTTGTTTTGTTCTTCGAGATGTGAAGTTTCTTGATGACATTAATGTGCATATGCCCCATACGGTAGTAGTTTGTTTGTCAGTTTAACATGCCACATATCTGTAATTTCAATATCATGTTAATAGCTTCATATTTGATATGAAAACAGTCAGAAATAGATACTGCTATTGTCGAAATGTCAATTAATATCGTCACTCATTATTGTACTACTGTTAAAAGTTCTCTTTACTTTGAAAAAAGTGGCTAATTAGCTATATAACACTTGAATCACTACTAGGAACCCTCCCTACCCCCACTTCCTTCTTCGATACAATCCCTCGCAGGGCTAGCTTACCCATTGAGGTCTACACAATAGCACTCTACCCCAGAAACCAGTTGAAATGGTATTGTAGCTTTTTTCCTTCGTCAACTTGTAAAAGAATATTGCCAGTTGTGTTAATATGAAGCTTTGGGTTGAAAGCCAGTGGGACAGAAGACGTGTGTAACACATAAGAAAAACTACCCAAAGTAACAAAATGCGGAAAAAATCATGGTGAGAGATTTACCCAGATTGAGTAGAATTTCTACAAAATGTTTTATTTCATATTTTCAATCATATTCAAATAAATTTATCCTCGCATGAGCAACATATTCTTGTTAATTGCAAATTCCTAGTTACCGAAATAAGGGTGATTATTACCCATGCATGGACAGAAACTCTTCCAGGTAAGAATAAAAAAACAAAAATATGAAAAAGTTACTTTTTGTCTTTTTGCACGAACCCCTTTTTTTTTATAGAAAATAACAAAGGACCATATCAATCATCATTTACACTTTTTAAATCACATGCATTTATCATTAAAGCATTTGACTATAAATAAAAGTAACCTTTTTTTTTTATATTACTTATATTAAATACGAAAAATTAAAATATTGCATACTGCCGGCATATGTGCAGATCACTGCCAAGTTTTTAAGTACATGTAAATCACTGATTTTCACTTTTGAAATTAACATGCAAATATTATAATATGCAAATTTCTTGCTTCCTAGAAACAGTCGTCGATTAAATCTTTTATCAATTTCAAACTAATTATCATACATTCAAATGAAACTTGAGAATCCTTGGCGAGGCACAAGGGCTAAATTATGTTTGGCAGTGGAGTTATCGTGGGATCAGCAGTGCAAGCAAAAATCTGCCTGAAAATGCCACAAAAAAAAATTGGGTTCTTTATCCTCTTAAAAAGTTGATAACAACTGTACGGTTGATAACAATGTTTTGTTCAAGACTTTTCGACTGCTACTCCCAATTTCACCTGCTATTTATTTCCCTCTTCCTACTAAGTTTAATGCTGAGGTGCACAGATAGTCAAATTGGCTTCAAGCAGTTTACATTGAAAGAGAAATACTTGCACACCAAAAAGCTGTTAGCAAATACACTGCCAATACAAAGCCATTGCAATAGCAATGAAAGAACGAGACTAGTTTTTTCGCTGTGCAATCCAATCAAAACAGTAGAGAACAGTGTGTGAGACAGGAAATATCTTCTTACAATTATGTCAACTCAATGTATTCTTAATGACACAACACTTATGTGTCATATAACTTTAACTTTCGTTTTAAAGTGCATGTAAAAGCAGTAATGTTACATACATGTGAACCAGAGGGGGGGGGGGGGACTACATGACATTCACTAGCTGGGAAACCTGTCTATTTTGCAAGTGTTTCTATTCATGAACCACATCACAGATTTAGCCTTGGGCATCTAAATAGCATCCGATTCAAGATGGCTAAATGCTTCATACTTCCTAATGCCCTGAACCAAATTCACACTTTATGGATTTCAAGAGTATTCTTTAGAACTTTGTGGTGGGGGGCTGGAATAGCACTTTTGTGGAAGTGATGTTGGGGGATGGGGGGGGGGGGTGGCCTTGGCTGGGCTAGTGGAACATGAACATCCAATATGCTAGCCATATTTCAGGTAATCTGGCATGAATAGGTGGGGGGAGGGGGAGGGAGGGGGTCTTATCTTAGGCCTCCGAGTGGGTATGTTAATGGACTTTAAAAAAAAAAATGTACTGATTATTCATGTTGACCTTTGCCCTATCAACGTTCTTTACAGAGTCGTTACTTATTCTTCTAAGTTTGCTGCAAAATGATTTCATCATTAATTTATCCAGAAATTACTTTTGCATTCTTAATGTTTGGTCCTTAAAAATAAATTAATGGACTGACTAATGGACAAAATTTGCTCATTTCAAAGTAAAAAATATAAAATACATGAGCTGCTCCTTATATAGCTACACCACTGTAGGATTACCACTTATTTTTTATTGTTGCTTTTTTCTTCCTTTTTTTTTGGCTTCGTTGCTTTTTTTAAATTTTTTCTTTTCATCTTTGCAATTTTGCATTTTACAAACATGGAACTACTTGGCTTGCATTTATAATACCCAAAAATAGAATCAATTCTGTCGCCTAATGTACAAATTCCATTGTGCAAAAAAAATTAATAATAAATATGAATGAGGAAAGATACTGAATCTAAAACGGAACATGTGGCCCATGAAGCTATAGCAAGGGACAGGTCCTAGCAAGCGATTGGTCTAATCAAATTAATAGTACAGATATTCAAATTAGAACGTGGGAATAAGGATTGCTGATTGGTCATTTCTTTAACACAAATAGAGAAACACAAACCTTACCTACCTTTTCATAGTAGGCTTCATTTGTGATCATCTACATTAGGGAGTTAAACAATCATTAGTTTAGTACTTTTAGGTTACTTTCCTGCTATTTACTATGCTAAACTTGGTGAGTCAATATCCTCTCCTTGACTCCACATGTACCTGCAAGAACATTATTCACCCTTATCGCGGAGCTTATGAGCTCATCAAATAGTTCAGTACGAACAACGATGAACAAGGCGATGTACCTAACCATTTTTATTTGAACCATCTGGTATTATTCACTCATAACTAATCAAATTTTGTTGTGACTTTTGGCAACAAGAGGCGCCGATTGAAGGATGGAATAGGTTAAATCTTCGCATTGCTGTTCGCCCCACTTTATTGGAAGGTGCTATTTTATGAAACTGGACCAAAAATCACATTTATGTGCAAGGTTGCATGACTTTCATGCCATAACTACCTTCTCAACGAACTAACCGTATCTCGGAGTGCAGATGCGAGGATGAAACAGGTAAGCAAGGAGCACTAGTGAACGGCTAAATACATTTGTATTACAATATCTAACAACAAATCTTAGATTTAACATATAAATTTGATGTGTCCAAGTGATCTACAGCCTTAAAAGTTTGAAATGAAAAACAAAACTTCAAGCTCTGTGCCAATTTTTTTCTTTCAATTTTTTCCCTTAAAATAGAATGCAAGCAAGGCACAGTCACACCAATTACTGATTTAAAATACTCTTTTTTTTTTCAATGATTTAAATGTTTTACTACTTTGCACTGAATGAAAGAGGCTTGATTATTGCATCCACCTAGCAACATCTACACAAACAATAGACAATGAATTAATTGTTTCACTCAAGAAGCTGGAGTTGTCACACACATAAGATACAAAGATAAAGTTGTACTGTTTTTTTTCTCTTCATAAAATAATCTCTTAGAATTCATAACACCTTTAATAGAGAAAAAGCTGTCATTGTGCATAATGTCTAGCAATCCAAATGAAGGCAGAAAACTCTTACAAACTTAACGGCATACATCTTAATTGTTTTCACTTGATATTAGTACATTTCATTTCATAATAGTTTTAAACCATTGGCCAGAAAAGACCAGGATGAAAAAAAAAAAAAAAAAAAATTGATTGCCTCCAGTTGTCAGCCATAATTCTATTACAGCTCAAAAAGTTCCTAAATTCACAAATGTTGATACACATAATCCAAAAATATAGTTCCAGTAAAAACTGTTATTAGCTTCAAAAACCTTTGGAACTGTTAAATTTGAGGTTGTATACATTTATTGTTTTATAAATATGTTTGACCGTATAAAATCCGAACCAGACACGATAAGCAAATTATATATTCCTCATATCTTCCTTGTAATCAGTGACTAGTTCAAAAATCTTGTCAACCCTATCCTAAAGAGTAGCCTGTATAAGGGCATTGTCAGAAAAATGAAGTACACTAGCTCTTACCAATGTGAGTCACAATTAGTGATTAGTAACACATCTTGTTCAGCTCATACTGATGTTGATCGGGTTCCAGACTAGTATTAAACTGATTGGTATCTCATATCAACTTGGGTCATGAAAATTGTTAGTAACAATGTTTGAACCACCTGTTGGTCTGAAGTGATATATACCTTACACATAAAATACTTATACTCAGACACAGGTTTTAGTGTAAAGCTAATGAGGTATACGTACCTCATACCACCCACTCTGCTAACCAGTTACTATATGCTGGTGACCATGTTATAAATATTGTTCAACTGACATAGTAGAACCTCTCACTACATGGCGGAAGTATTGCTATATCTTTGGAACAAATATCTTAGCAACCAATCATGAACAAAGATCAAAGTTTAAGTATAGGTTGAATTCTTCCACACATATAATGTGTTAGGCTATGGGTTATCCTATGTTCACAAATAATGCTTACTTTTTATCACAAGATAATTTTCGGATTTTATTCAAAATCTTTGAGAAGATGTATTAAGGAGGAAATGGGAGAGCAATATTTCATTTCTAAAATTAATTTTTATGATGACAAATATTCTGAAAGCAATATGTGGCCAAGTAATTCCCCAAAAATGGACATTTGTTGTAGTCCAGTAGTACTTAACGATCTCTTTGACAAGTTGTGGAAAACTTCTACCAACATCACCATAGCTTAACTAGTGAAAATTCCTTGTGAAAAATGTTTGCCGTT
This sequence comes from Apostichopus japonicus, assembly GCF_037975245.1. NCBI lineage: Eukaryota > Metazoa > Echinodermata > Holothuroidea > Aspidochirotida > Stichopodidae > Apostichopus > Apostichopus japonicus. The sequence goes on from NC_092579.1 coordinate 4,155,040, forward strand.
GATGGGATAGGATGAGATGCACAATATTGTATAGAGTAACAAGCAGTAACAACTTTCAAACCTTATAGGGGTTACCATAACTAATTGTTGTTAGTTTTCACTGTTCTATCTTATTTAATTTAGGTGCATGGTATTGCTATTACATATGAATGCAGAACCATGAATGGTCGGCAGGCACTGTTACCCCAATGTATCTTTCCTGAGAAATGGTATCTACGGTCAAAGTCTTGACACCATTCCCCCCTCTCTAAGACATCTAATTTTCAGTTCGACCATTTTTATATATCTGGGCAACATGCAAAGGGTTGGTCCTCCTGACAATGAGCTTTAAGCAAATTTAGTGAGATAAAATTTGATGTGAAGTTTATATTAATAACCAGCCTCTAGGAACAGTCTTACAGTAAGATTAAATTCTTAATTATAATTTGTATATTAGCTTCTATGAGAGCGCATTACAGTTACACACATTACGAGGAGGGGGGGGGGGAGGGGGAGTCTCCTGAACCATTAGCATACTACAGTGTAGGGAATTATTACAAATTGGTTTCACAAATGCAAACCCTTGGATCTTCTCCCAAATCCCCTTAACATACCATAAACACACTCCCGATATCATGCAAAAGAACGAGTCTTGGCCTTCCATGCTACCAATGAACCACAGGTCAACAGGTGTTCTAACAGGTAATGACGGTTTCACTCCAGAGTGAGAGAATTTGCAACAAAATGGAGGTACTGGTGGACGAATTGGCAAAACATACTAGGTAGACTGTGTCAGAAATCATGCTATGTTTCGTTGAAATCTTTAAAGTTTCGATGAGTCTGATCCTCTTTCTCCGCCATTGTTTACATGAATATCCCGTCTCTGATGTGGACTCCTTCTCCGCGGATTTGTCTCCGCATCATCATTGAGCGTCCTATCGATACTATCGTTAAATTTATCGTCCGTCCTTTTTTCGGAATCGTCTGCCAGTCCACTTGCTGTGGTCTGGTCGTCCGAGTCCCAGCTAATCAGGGCCTCGTCTTTTTCCTCTATTCTAGTTCTTTCTAACGGACTGCCGTGCGATACCGACAATGCCTCATTTGAATCCCGCAGACTCTGCCTCACCAAGGGCAAATGTTGAGAATCGCTCTCTCCTGACGAGCTGTTACCGTCTAAAAGTTTGGATCGAGAATTCTCCTCCCTTCGTAACGAGTTTGGTGACCCCTTTGATTTCCTCGAGGCTTTGGGAGATATCCTCCTCAACTTTGGCGACCTTGGAGGGGTCTTCCTTTGAGGGTCCGGTGTTCTTATTCCTTGTGCCCCCTTGACCCCTAGTCTGGGGCTGCTGCCTCTATTTTTGCTCATTAAATGCAGAGGCACTTCCTCAGTCTGACCGCCGGGGGAATGATTCCTATTATCATGTAGTCTTTGAAACGATGAACTTGGCTTCACGGTTACATCCTCTTCACAAGTTCTATAGCTTTCCCCGGACGAGAGGGAATCGGTTTGACTAGCGTTCCTTCTACGTTCAGACAACGTTCTGTGGGGGTTTTGCTTTGAGTTTTTTCTTGGTGGGATCGGGGTCCCTCTTTCAGGATGAGGTGGTTGTAAACTTGTTTGAACATCTGGGGGCAAGAGGTGGATCGTTGGCACTGTGGGTTTTCGGATTGGACTGGGTGTCTCATCGTGGGCTGTGTAATGCGATTCTGGTAAGGAGAGGAAACAATATAAACAAACAAACAAAATATTACAATTGGTCAACTTATAGCTGCAACTACTGAATATTCATATCTGTTTGTTGGAGTAGTTTGATACAATAATACTTTGATCAGTGTGACAAACCTGAGCAGCTTTGAAAAGTCCCTGCATTGAATGTATGATAGCTTCATACTTTGAGCAATTTAAAGAATTATTTTTTTTACGGCAACAGCAGAGGGTGTGACATCATTGCAGGACATATCGGTTGCTTAATCTGTTTTAAGTTATGTCAGATGGCATATAGCTGCATATTCCCAAATCAGGGAATCATTTAACCAGTATCACATAGCAATACGCAATGATGAAAAATGGGCAATTTGCTTTTCAAGCGCTAGAAGATAGCGGAACCATATTATTTTATAAGAGACAAAAATTCGCAGAGCCTTCAAAATCTGCTGCAAAAATAATTGAACACTTTGACTTTCTCCATGGAAAATTTGCAAAGTTAAAATGACAAATAAAACAGCAGGAATAAGATTTATAAAGGGAAACCATCTGATGACATCACAGACCCACTCACTCAGACTATATTTCTGGGATGTGTGTGTGTGTGTGGTGGGGGGTAGGAAAGGAAATGAATGAGGAAATGGCTGCCTTTTGTTTAAAATATAATACTTTTTGTTGTAAACTACAATACGTGTTATTTATTATAACTTAATTAGTTTTAATTATTATTAATTAATTATTATTTATTTTGCCACTTTGTCACTGACCTGTGTCTTCTTCAGTTTCTCCGAGGTCTATATCTTGTTCTATTGCCAGACTGACCGGTAATGATTTGACCCTTGCTGCCGGCAGCTTGAAGCTGTCCTCGATGTATTCAGACGTCTGGGCTAGGTTTGCCATCGATATTGACGGTCTCCTCGGACTATAGAGATCTTCGGTCAGACTCTCCTAGTGACGCAAATATAAAGGGAAGTTGTACGTCAAATTTAAGGCCTTAATATCTATCGGAGGTATCTTCATCTGCTCGTAGGCTGAGTTTATAACCAGTGAGCGAGTTAGGACTTAAACTCACTAGGTTTTTAAACGATGGGACTTGAAAAGGTTTGCTAATATTCTCCCTGTTGATGTACTTCAGTGACTTGAGTTATGACACTTATACCAGTATCGAAAAGATTGGAATTTAAAGTGAAGAGACCTATTTTTTCCCCGAACAATACAGTGGTCTTCTAACTAAAGGTAGGACCATGTCGCCCTTTGTTAGCCATCACATTTGTTATATAGCAAAAACATTCAAACAGCAGTTTGACCCCCCCCCCCCCTCGCCCTTAACATAACATAACATAACTACATGCTACAGGAATTTCTAATTTGCCCTCTCTCCACCATTCTAACAGTCCATTAGTCTTTCTACTACAATTAAGTCTTAACAGTCATCAAAGGGCAGAATATACCCCTGTTTGTCCACAGGGCCATGCCATATCACTGCAATGTCCTTGCACAGTTACTGTCAGTGTACGTCCATGCAGACCTGTCCACTCTCTCAATTTTACCATAGGTCTCCTCGTCTTTAAGGCAATCTCCTGGTCTCCCGACTTTTTTTGTCCTGAATTGCGGTCAGAAATGGGCCGTGCGTATGTTTTACAGGAAAATACCTGTACCATAGACAACTAATGATATCACTTCAAATATATACTTACAAAAAAGATGATTTTCTCAGTTATTCTCTCGTTCAAATTTTGATCATCATATGAAACATAACATTGTCCCATAAAGAGTGGCATGTTTCACATGTTGTGGCAGCATAGAGACTACAATATAGTTAAAACATAATATTGTCCTTGTTGGCCTTCCATGTTCACCTTAACATATTAACGCTAGCTACACGCCAGGCTTTATCTAAAGTGAGACAGGAAAACCTGCTGTGTGCAACATGATGCATGGTGCAATTTTGTGTTTTCAACACTGCTTGTGTAATTTCATGCAAAACTAGTGAAACATGCTATAGAAAATAAATGACTGTTTTGGTGTATCAAACAAAATGATCACACGGTAAAATTCTGACATTAACTGCAAAAATGGCAAGGACAGGAAGTTAACATAGCCTGAAACTGATTATTTCAGTACTCTGAGACAAACTATGCTTGATCTACACAATATGGTTCTCACAAGTGGGAATGTCAACACTGCCGGAATATGACCATAAACCAAAACGAATTTAGCATATTTAAAGTTGACGCAAGTGTATAGTCTTGTTCAAAGAGCACTTGTATTTGAAAGTGCAAACTTATTTCCATACTGTTAACTGTTTCAGAGTCAAAAGAAGAAATTGTATTTGATGACTGAAATTTCATTAAAGAATCTTCCAACTAAGAAATCCTCCACTCCCCCTCCTCCCCCCTGCCCCCCTCTATTTGAACTTTCCCATTCTCGTTTTACCATCCTTCCACATGGTGTTCCCAAGTGGAGAGAATTTGGGTAGTGGAGGGATCAATCCCACACTTCCTCACTTTAAGGAATAAGCAGGTGAACACTGCACTTGGACACCCTACTCTCCCCCTCCCCACCTCCTCCCAGCACACACTTATACTGGAAAGAAAATAAATGCTTCAAATTCTGGACTCTCAAGGTGACTTGGTTATCACTACTGTTGCACCTGCTAAACGATTCCTGGAAATGCCACCTATATGGCTGTTCCTCTTTACGGCTAACTTCACCTACACTTACATCAAAAAGGTACCTCTAAAATAGGAAGACGGAAAGATGTGTGAGCCACTCAAAACGGCATGCAGCATGTGTGTTTACATCATCTACATACTTGCAGTATATACTGAGCCTTGCTTTTGTACAGATGTTTTTTACAAAAACTTCTTCAGAAATTGTTAAGCATGCATTTAAGTAGGTGTATTTATGAAAGTAGGAAATTGAATGAGGGTAAGAGGAGCTGGACTATGGTGACAATGGTTGCAAGCTGCTGGTGTGGATGTATAGCTAGACATTGATGGCTACATATGTACCATAGGGTGATCTTCTGGAGCTACACACAGCTGGACGTCTGTTTGCTTTACCGGCTTTCAGGTTAGGATGAGGAGAGAAAGGATATCTTCCATTAATCAAAGACAATATAGAAATGAACGAGAAGAAAAGATGAAAGAAAGCACAGAATGATACTTCAAAGGAAAGGCCAGACTAAAAGGGGAAAATTGAACCATTTACCAAATGATCAAGAAGGTCATATGGAACACGAGGAGAAGAGCAAAAGGTCAAGTAAGATTAAAAAGAGATGACCATTGCCTCGTATAAGAAACAGTAATTCCATAAATTCCTGGTATGAAGTTCCAACAGCACACTACTGACTATTTCAAAGCTGTCACCTGACAAACACCTTATGGGTTAACAACAGCTTAGGAAAGTATCCTTGTATCAAACCTAGCCTTCACTGCAATGCATACACTTCTGTGTTAGGCTAAACTCTCACTTACTGCAAATCTGACAGGTAAACACCTTTCAATTGCCAACCACTGTCAGTTACAATAATGAAAAAGAATTCATTCTTTTGTATTGAGCTGACAATTATCCTTCCTTATGTTTTTAGGAACTGATAGAATAAACTGAAATTTCCATTTTTCTAAGATAAAAAATTGCAAATTCCACAAGCTGCTCTTTTAATTATTTTAAACAGGATCACTTTAAGAAGCTCCTTGTTCTAGTTTATCAAATGACATCCATCAGTCGTCTTCAATGTAAATGTTTGCTTTTGTAATTGATGTGTGAACATTCATAAGTTCTACAAAGGTGCTTATTCTGAGAATAAAGTCTTGATTATATTTCAACCTTGTTATCCTTCCCCTTGGCTCAACTGATTTTGTGGCTATTTCAAACTCCCCTCTGAGGTACAACAGATTTTCCCGTAAACGATCTTTGGTCCTGGCACAGTTAGAATGTCCTGTATGGTTTGGGTTGTTAATACAGCAAACGGACAGGTCAAAGAAGGTAAAATAAAGAAACAAAGGCCAGCATTTAAAGCTACGAGTATGGAAACAAGACCAAATAAGGAAGAAAACTACAGACTAAAGGGAAATGGTTTGAAAGGAAAACAGAAAGACAGTAGATACCTTCAGGAGAGGAGTGAATGCATTCTCTTGCTCCTGAGAGAAAAAAAAGGAGACATTAGAACAGAGAAAGAACCAAAACAAACCATGAGCTGCAGATACATAGGATAGCAAGTCTCCAGTGAAGAAATAAAAGAACATGTTACGAGAATAGCATAAATTCAGAAGGAGAAATAATAGGTGAAAACTGGAGTCGTGTCTTAAAGAAGGAAAAAAAATATAAAATATTTCGTAATTTCCATTTCTGTTTATTTTTGTCTTCTAATTTTCAAACTCAGAGATAAATTGTTATTGATGTTAAATATGCTATTTAAACTAGCTAGCACCATTTGTTTCTTGTTGTAATGAATGCGAGACAAGACTAGTTATGAAAAATGTCAAAGACTAAGTAGCTTTTGCTTTTACACAGTTTCTCGGGTGTATACAATCTGCTTGAAATAAGGTATTTCTAATCTACTGGGGCTTCTGAAGCCCCAACAGAAGTTCGTTCACAGAATATATTTTGGATCTTATCCAGTAGTTGATTTCAAGTAACATATTTGGATTCACTTGTTAGCAAGTACTTTCTGCAAATTGCTCACGCCAAAGCATGAATCTGTTCCTGCAAAAGTTGTTAATACAAAGAATGAAAACAAAATAAAAATTGGCTGTATTCTGCTAACAGCCAGCTGGAAGATTATTTGAAATGTACAAAGATGGGAGCTGCTACTAGTCAAGTACAATTTGGTCTGTTTAGGCAAGGGGTTCTCAGTAGAGTACCAGCAGGTCAAACTCTGGCAATCTCCATCTCACGAAAGAAAATTGTCCCAGTCTTGCCATAATATGGTATGCACATCCCATAAGGCCCTAGTCCACTCCTGTGTTCTCCACTCAAACTTGGTAGAGCGAGATTTTATGTCCGTGTGGCCCTTTGCTTCAAGCATCGTTTTTTTCCCTCTGGTCCTTGTAGAATATTTATGGTTGAGAAGCCCTGAATTAATCCAACATACACTGTTTGAGACTATAATCAATTCAGATGTAAACATCATAACATGCATAACTGGTAATTGTAGCCTATTACTTGAGAACCCCCTGAATTAGTACCCACAGATACCATTTGTGAATATAATCAGATTAGACGTCAACATCATAGCATGCATTAGTGGGAAGGAGGATTAATAGTCACGTATTTTGATCAACTAATAAACATAACAAATACTAAAAGTAAAAACTAAAAAAGAAGATTAACAAACTATATCATGCAGTTATATGTTTGTAACAAGATGCAAAGATACATGGCAAAGACTCAGGCAAAGAAAGAATTCAAAAGGATGGAATTTCTAAGCGATAAGAAAAAGAAATTTAAGTGAAGATTTTAACCTTTTGCAATATTACTGCTTTGATAAGAGCCTCCCCCACCCCTGTAATTCAAGAAAACAAAATAAAGCTATAATGCTAGAAGATGGTAATTGAAAATAAAGTTTCATCCTATTTTGTGGCTCTAACTGGTACATTTTACCTTGTTACTGAAACATTACATACTAATATTTAACTACCCTCAAAATAATTTAGTAGTAAGATCCTTGAAATAGAATAGATAGCAGACCCATTGCCAGGATGTGAGTTCAAATTAAATAACATATAAACCTCCTTCAAAATACTCAAAATCGAATAGAGCTTACTGAAACAGATACTCTACATTAAGATCAAAGTATTCTGTCTTCTACAGTATTAATTTTACAACTAGATTTCATTCTGTTTGAAAAGCACTTTTTTTCTGGTTAATCACATAATCCAACTATGCTCTTAATAACATGCATATAATTCTTCATTATTGTGATTTCGATATGCTTATCACACACGGGCAGAAGAAAACGACTGCAAAAACATGTAGTTTATGATACGATGCCCTAGCTAGAAAACAACAAAAGGATCATTCAGGCATTTGACACGACCTATTGTGTTCCAGCGCCCTCTTGTTCGGCATTTATTCTGTGCAGTTCTTCCAAATTATTTGACTTTAATAATAACTTGCAACATCATGACATTTCAAGGAAATGTCGTGTATGTTATATGCATATTCAATGTCTGTTTCTCATGAAGTCCCTTTACCTAATTGCAACAGGATCATTTGAAAAACACAAAATGTGTGTTTCTTTACCAGTTGTGCATCTGCACCTACTTTCCCTTTTTGCTGAAAAGTTTTACCACCCTGAAGGAAAATGCATTTATTTCCCCCTTCAAACTGTCCACATAGGTCTTCCACGACAAAAAAATATACATAACTTTCTTAGATTCCATTCTTGCAGTAACTTGATGGTATGATTTAATAGATGAACCTAATTACTCAATTGCTGATTAAGCTTTGCCCGAATTAAGTCTATTTTGCTTATGGTGTACAAGATGTTTGCAACAAGCATAAGGATGGATATATTTATTGTAAAAATAGTATATATATCCCATATCTGTTCTATCAGTGATCAAAACAGTGTAACAAATTGCACCGATGGATATTTCGTTATTGAACATGGGTTCTTTTCTTTTTGGCACTAGTGCAACTATTGTGAATTTTGTAAACAATCTGTTTGGATGTTGTTATGGAAGGCCTTTTTGGATGGACAATACTGCCTCCAATTAGGCAGAAGAATGTTTTTGTTTGAAAAATAGACTTCTGTTCCATAAATAGTCTTCTAATCTCAAATGAAGAAAGAAGAAGGAAGATACGTAAACCTGGGATTTGGTTACAAATATTCTTGGAAGTAGCGTAGGCTATCAGTAGTAGTATTCAATGATCCAAACATTAATAGTTTACTCCATTTAATGTGTATAAGCACACCACAAACCACACTGCAGCCATTAAAACTATACACAGCTGTAATATTTCATATTAGTCAGTATGTATTGCCTCCAAATGTGCTAGAAAAACTATGAATAAACCAAAGAATGGCCACAGTTTTACACTTCTCTCCCATTAATGCGATCCAATAGTAGTTACATAGAACATGTAACCATTTATTAGACCAGTATAAATTCTTCCTTCACATATTCAGCTGGCTAGTTTGACCAGGTAATTTTTCTAGGAGTGATTTAATGGGATTAAAACTAAAAAAATGCTACAATGTTGGGGCAATAAAGATGCTTGTTAAAGTAATATGAAGCTACCACCAAGGATACTAAGGTGTGGGATGTGATGGGGAGGGGGAGGGGGGTGGGGGTGGGGGGTGGGATGCAGAGAGTAAGGGTAAAAGCCGAGGCATATGGGCAGATACCTGGTTGTTGTTATTGCTGGATAATGGGTCAGGAACAGGGAGGTCCTGTTCAAAGGTTACAAATGAAACAAGAATGGTATTAAAACATTAATAAATCCACAGGCCATGATGAACAAATACAGACCACAGACACACAAAAATGGACATGTCATACATATCTGGAAAAATCCTACCATACATACATATATATATCTATATATGTGTATATATATATATATCTAAAATGAAATATTAAATTACATATATATGCCAAATTACCATGCTTTAGAGCAGTCTATTTCACAATTTTTTTCACAAAATAAAGCCCTAATGTGAACAAGCTTATTTATCATCTAGAAACTATATTTTAGCATATCAAGGACAAAACTACCACAGCAAGGCTGCTACATTTGTACTGAACATTAAGACTTAATTACTCTTGTAACGATCAAGACATTTCAGTGACAGGAAGGGCATATCTAGTCTTTGTCACAAACATGATCATATGATTGGGTGAAATGAAGAATGCAAGTTACTTTAGAGCAGCATTTTTTTGCTTAATAAATGACTAAATATTAATTTAAGTTACAAACACTTTGTATATAATTTTTGTAATTATATTTGAAAACATGGATGAAAGGTCAAACAATTTTTACTTTCCCTTTATTAAGGCCTTTGCAGACACTATAAATTTGAAATGACCTGTCATGATTGCTTCTATTAATGTCCATTGAAATTTTAGTTACAAACACTTGTAATTATATTTGAAAACATGGATGAAAGGTCAAACAATTTTACTTTCCCTTTATTAAGGCCTTTGCAGACACTATAAATTTGAAATGACCTGTCATGATTGCTTCTATTAATGTCCATTGAAATAAAGTCATACTATGGTATTCTGGCATAAAGGTTGATAGCTAGGCTGATATTCTCTATAGAGTAGTAAATGTTAGGCTATACGCTTAGTAAGAAAAAGCTATACAATACTCATGATTGGTAGAATAATGACAGTGGAATTATGGGAAAATGTAAACTATTACTAGTATTGCTACAAAAGAAGAAAGATATTTGTGTTGCCAAGAATGTGGGTTATTGACAATAGGATATGAACCAAGCAATGGACTTGTCTTTGAAGAAGAATTTCACCAACCCTGTGGGTTTACTCATGTATCATTGACTAAGTATCTTCATGCTCCTATCCATATCAAGGTGGTGGACATTCAAAATCTCTGTTCCCATACCAAGGAGCTTGGTGATGGGGATGGAGAGGGGGGGGGAGGGTGGAAATCAGAGTTAGTAATCCAAAAATATTACGAATATACATTTAGATGCCTGGTCTGAGGTGCTTAAATGGACAAAAACACCAACTTAGGAAAACATACAATAAGTACAACACAAAATCAAGATAATGACATCCAATGTACAGACAAGTTGTTCATGCTTAACTTTGTCTCAATTTTAATCCATGCAAGCATAATTATCCTCTGTGCTATGTAATTAATCAAATGCTATGTTGAGAACCGTGTCAGAACTGATTGTTGGCATGTGCAGCCTCCTGACATGGGGACATTGATTTAATGATATTCGTTAATGCCACATAGCAGGTATCATGTAGAATGAACTAAGATTTATGGGAACCCATATTCAAGTACTACTTTAGTTGTGTGATGAAGTCCATAAGCAGCGATTCAAAACTCAATTCTGAGTTACCTAAATGAAATCTAAGTTTCCTAAATAAAACCTGAGTTATTATGGCAGTCAAGTTACCCCAATGAAGCTCAGCTGACCTAAGTGTAACAACTATCACTTTTATCATTACATGCTATGATAAAAGCCATTTGCAGCAAGGAACAGCTAAAAATCTGAGTTTACCAAAAATGAAATCTGAAACCTTTATGAAACCAAACTAACCGAAATGAAATAACATGAAATGCAAGTCAAGCTAAGTTTATCTCAAGTACCTACACTGTAACGACAATAATGTTTATAATTACATGCTGTGATAGGCCCGCCCATGGCACCAAAGAATAACTAAACCCTGTTTTGCCTCAAAACTGAGTTACCTAGATGAAACCAAACTTGCAAACGGAACTCGAGTTACCTACCCACAGTAACTTTTTTCGCTTGATTTTTTTCACAGATGCTGAACTGTTTCGGTTTGATGTTTCAGTTTCGATTATTTCATAATTCACTTACCTCATCTCCCTCTCGTTGCTCAGCTTCACTAGCTTCCAGCCTAAACTTATCTTCCAGTGCCTGGAGGTCGTCGTTCTCATCCGAGTCGGCCATCTTGTGCGACTCTTCGAGATGTTTCATCAACACTGCGACGACCACGTTGACCAGGACAAACTGTGCCATCAGGACGAAAGTCACGAAAAAAATCGGAGCAAGAATAGGATTGGCGCAGCAGTTAGTCTGACAGCTGGCGTCTGTATCACAGTTATCCTGCCTCAGAGTGTCCTGGACAGAACAGAAACAATAGTGAATTAAAGATCAAAATTACGATTGCTTTAAGTATTGCAAAGATTAAAGAGCGCCCTTTTGGAGACAAGAAGTGTATATGTGTAGCGAGAGGTGGTTTGAGTGGTTCGTTGATCCAGGGCTCACAAAAGCCAAGTGCCAAGTGCAAAAGCCAAGGGTTGGTTCCAACATTTTCATCCAAGTCAGAGATCAGGCGAAACATTGTGGTCTTTAAATTTAAATTAATGACTTTTCGAGCATTTTAGAGGAAGTAAGGTTGAAGCACCCCCAACCTCCCACTCTTGAAACTGGGGTCCCTGAAACCATAGCTACACCATGGACAAAATTTCAAAGTTCCGTAACTAAGTTGTCTCCAATGACACGGATCAATAGCTTCTGGAGGAGAAAACTGCCTATCATTCTTTCTAAGTGCATGGCATGTATGAACTGGTGGAGTTAACATTTATCAAAAGTTTATCCTCTTATATTTATTACTCTTGCATTGGTCCAGAAATCTTTTATCTTCAAAAACATGACAAGAGATAACGACATTATGAAATTCTATGACCGTTTTTACACGACTTGAGATCTGGGCAAAATGTTCAGGAGGAAGAAGAAACAAAAAAAAGGGTAACAGAAAATAATTAGAGACAGCTTAATTTTCAATCACTTTTTCCATACCTTTCTGCAATTTTAAATTTCCTGAAATTCCTGGGCCGGGAATTATACTGTCAAATAATTTCATGACTTTTTCCACAACTGTAACAACGCTGATTGGACAAAAAAAATTGTCATATCTCCCTTTTAAGAATGTGGGTAACCCTTGCATTGTACACAGCCACACTACTAAATAAAAGACATGATTTTTTCCAGTTTCCAAAAATGACTTTCAGTTTAGCAGAAATGCCACGCTTATAAATGTCCAGCATTGCAGCTATCAATATAGAATTGCCTTTTGATCAAACCCTGCTCATGATATCACCCATTCATTGATGTGAAGAAATGGTCAACAGATGCGTCGAAAGTCAGGTAAGGCACCAGGGAAGATTATGTCATGAGGTTCCCTTTTTGGATCCTTTCTTATTCTTTTCTTATGTCTATTTTGAAGATGAGAATACACTATTCTTATATCCCATACTCTCTCAATTCCCCATCTATATTTTCCCTGCCCTTCTACTTGATCACAGAGTCTGGGGTTGCAGCCCCCTGCCCTTCCCCCCCCCTCACTTGCTCCGACGGTAAAGGAAATACTACGTTACCTTCATAATGCCATTCCAGTTATCCCCAGTAGCTACACGAAATAATGTCAGGAATGCTATGAAAAAGTTTTTAAATGACGCATGTCGACCAAGACCTTCGCAAGGGTTTTCTTCGGTGCAGTCTGTGGAGAATAAAGTGTTCAAGTTTATTATTGACTACTGCCATCACAATATGATAATAATACAAAAAGAAAGAATTTACACATTACAAATAGTCCAATGGGATAATATCAGAATCAATAACTTCTTAAAGGGTGTGAAGACTCGCGCACAAAGAAACGTCTCATACCGGTAATCTGAACTAGTTTCGATTGAGGTGTAACAGAAGTGTTAGACACCACCATTGATCCCAGAAAATACACACATAGCTTGCTACTGTCGGTAATTAGACACTAGTGTACAGTCAATACATACAGCTTGGGTCAATACCCACAACACAGTGTACATAGCAGCGATGGACATCTTAGGTCTAGATAAAAGATAACAAGGTATCCTGTTTCATTACTGTCTGCATTTTGTAGCGACAAGAAGAAAACTTCACTTGCAAGCAAACGGAAGTTAACTTTTTCAGAGCCCGGCACACGGTTTGGGGCAAGTCTTTAATGCCTATAAGTACAATGGTGCTCTATTAAACCTATAAAGGTTTCCGTTCAGGAGGTAACTCTCAACAACCACATTGATGCAGCTGTTATTAAAAATATATATATATATCTGCTATATATATGAAGACTAAAGTGTGGCAAATGAGAATATATGTTGACAGAGACTCAATGAATATTCAAATTAGACACACACTGTAGCAGGCACACTAAAATGAACTCACTGACTATTCAAAAGGATTGATAACTTACTGTAAATTTCAAGTTTGCTCAAAAATTAGGTTTTTGCACTTTTACAATTTTTGCCTTCATACTTTAAATCCATAAAACTGCATTCCAAGAGCAAACATGTGGCATGGTCTTATAGTGTCTTGAGTAATTACAGATGTGAGGGAAAGGAACAAAGAATCGAGCTTTAAAATTTAATAACCACTATGCTGGCAACTTTCCATCAGTTTTATGCAACATTGCTGATATACATACAGAATGTTTGAAAACCAATGTACCTCCTGTAGAAAAAAAAAGAAGTAAGAAAACAGATTGGCAGACGACAGATGGAGTGTTTATACTCACCCAGTCGACCAAACAACTCTACACCCAATGCAGCAAAAATGAAAAACAACAGGAAAAATAGAAGGCCAAGGTTTCCAACCTAAAATCGGGAATGAAAAAAAAACAGTTAAAAATTCTGAGCCTATTTAAAGTGATAAATTTTTAATTCTCACTCATGTGAAATATCGATTAGAAATCTGCAATTATGCAAAAGTACACTTGCTGGTGTTTGTTAACTAATATCATGTGTGATGAAACAAGATAAAACTGTCAAAAACCAGATAGCCAAAAGGACTTTATGATTCTGAGCTATATTTTATTTACTTTTGTTTATTTATTTGTTTTTTCACATAAATAATAACACTGTGAAGGGAAGTCTTCTGAAAGTTTTATAAAAACATTTTTATAGCCGACTGCAGATGACAATCCCAAGGTTTGACTAATTTTTACTAGCAAGATATTAGCATGTGAATATACTGTACATATCAACTAAGTATGAAGTTAACTTAAATAGCTTCACGTTTGCTTGTAATCATGTTGCAAAGTATTAAAGACTTTGATCTCAAATGGCATTGATTTGTACACAACTAAAATATCACAGAAGTTGTACAGTATCTAAATTGACTCATTTATCATGATGGATCAACGTACCAACTAGAAACTTCATCCAAGCTTCAATATTGCAGTTATCATGTTTACAAGGTTTTCAGACTTTGTACTCTGTTGACCTGAATTGACCTTAGAGTTCCACCAATGTCTATAGGGCTTGTGTCGCTAAGACAAAGGCACACACCTACGATATCAAGTTCAACCATCATATTGTTTTCGAGTTATCTCATTTACAAGCAGAGTCACATACATTCAGACGTACTGTACACACTCGCATACTTAATAGTATGCTAATTAAAACAGAGTAAAAAACGAAAAGAAAACATTTCAACGAAAGAAGGCAGAGAAAGTTGCCGTACTAGTTACTACCTGAGGTAGCGCTTTCAAGACGGTATCCAAGCAAGTACGAATACCAGAAGCCATTTTCAACAACTTCAGGACTGGTTGAGGAGGATGATGGGTAATGAATGGTACACGGCATCATGGGTAGACAAAATCATAAATAAGAGAAAGAGTGCAGGAGAGGCAACATAAAACATCAAAATCATGCAACATCGAGACAAAGTATCGAACCCAACTAGAAAAGACCGAGAAAGGGAGGAGGATGAGAAAGAAGGTGGTTCCCAAATTTTGGTCAAAATTTATGCGTCCAATTCTGACGTCTGATTTCAAAATTTTGATATGTTCAGTCCAAGAAGTTGCAAAATCTGGTCACAAAATTGAAGATGGAAAAGTTGCTATATATATATTTTCATATATAACCCTGTTTTCTCATCTTTTTAGAAAACACAACCAAAAAATTTCATTCTCAATCAGCGATGTTCCCATTTTCAGCGACGTTCCCATATTAATTTTTTTTAGTAGACTTGTTGAACTGTGATAACATTGATCAAAACTTTGGAAACCAACTCAGCAACAAATTTTCTCAAGAAAAGGCAAGACAATCAAACAAATTTCTTGCTTATGTTTAAGGGGGAATGTGCAGAAATGTGGTGCTTTAAAGGTAGCATACTCCATATCAACATATATGTGAGAATTTTCTCCTTCAAGAATAGGACCCAAAATTGTACCAATGGGGAAATTTGGCTTTTTGTGGTCGGAGCTTTATAAATTTATATGTGGTTTGTGGTACAGTTGCAGCACTTTAAGACAATGCTAGGCCTTTGGAAAGCAGTGTAGCAAGCACTCCCATCCTTGATGTGTGAAGACGTTCACATTGAGCCACTAAAACTTCAGGCTTGTTTAGCTTAAACATATATACACTGTAATAACACAGAAATGTCATGATTTTACAGATGGTCAACATTCCAGCCATTCAGTAAGGGATATTTTTCATATAGCAAAAATATAAGAATGGATGGCCACAAGGACTTGAAACACCCCATTCACTTTGAAACTTTAGTTTGTAGTTCATTGTGGACATAATCAGGAGTATGCTACCCAAACAGGGTGGGGGAGGGGGGTAGGGGGACACAGAAAATATATCAAAGAATCACATTTACTGCGGAAGAAACACTGATAGTTAAATACTGTTTGTGCAAGCAGGTAAAGATGAGAACATCTATATATATGTGCATTCAAAAAGCTAAATGCTACTTTCTCACCCACAATGACTTTAATACAAGGTAAATGAGTGCAACATATAAGGAGGAAGATAAGTGACATCAAGTTTTCATATACAGATCGACACATTGTTACCTGTGGGATAGCCGTCATAAGGACAGCTAACAGCTCCCTCAATCCTTTTAATGTCTTCATAATTTTAAGGACTGAGAGAAGTTGGAAAAAAGTTAAAGGAATATTTTGTCAAAAAGAAGATCAGTTGTGCAAATAACATCAAAGAAACATTAGGTGAGGTTACAATCGTCTTTTGTTCCGAGCAAGAGACAGAGAAAGATTACAAATCCCTCTAGAATTAGCTCTTGATAAATTGACACTTTTAACACAAATAACTATGTTACTTCAAACTACAAACATTTTCCATCAGAATTTTTTATGTATACTGAATTCAAAATCAAGTCCAAATTTCTGAGTGTCTGTTTAACTTTCGCCAAGTCTAGTTACTTGAACTACGATCTTAACTCAATTTTAAGTTTGATCACATTGACCCAAGTTTGACCCGATGCAAGTGTGGCTACATGAGTATCGTTCCTATCCCGATTCTAGTACAGGTGTCCCAATCCAAGTTTTAACCAAATTTCCATGCATGAGCCAAGCCATTAAACTGATTTTATTCCTTCTTTGGTCACCCTTACTTCTGATTTAAAGTTACCATAGTTCAGACAACACTGAACCTGGGTCTACGGTCTCCAAACTATGGAAAGCAATGACTTGAACTGAGTAACATCTCAGATCTCATGGCTTTTGTTTATAGCCAAACTTACCCCCAAATGGTACTTAACTGGACAGAGAACACACTGCAATGTAATGACTTAATTGAATACAAAGGCAATTCTTCAAACTTAGCTCTTTATATTAATGTACTTGAAACATCTGGCTTTTTTTCTCAGCATTGTGGCTTACAATAATTACATTGATATAGCAACTACATATCAAATCACCGCTGTGTCTGGTACCTCAGTGTAAACTGACCTTCCTCTGACTAATTCTAAAATCAAGCACAATTTGGTAGACTTTGAGCCAGACAGTCTGTAGGGAGTAGTAGCTAGAGCCAAACTGTAGGACATCTGAGACAATCCAACATGTTGCTTAGCAACATCCAATAATCTTGACATAAATAGGCTCTTAAACATAAAGTGAGATGATGGCACCAGTTTATCACTAGCCAGCCCCACAGAGAAAGTTATTATTTTGTTAAAAGTGTCTCTAGAAAGCACTTCAGAAAAAGACAATAAATTCTTTGTTACATAAGAAATATAGTGAGAAATAGAAATGTCAAAACACCACCACCAACCTTACTCCAGAGAACAATGCTAAAGCAAAAGAGAACCATTCTTATTTAAAAGTACAATAGGAACCATTGTTATACCACTTCTTGTAATAACTGGTCAGTTCTTTGAGACAAACTTACAAACAAAAACTAAGACCATTGCTGTAAGCTTGCTTGACTAATAATTAGAAACCTACATCAGACATTTATAATCAATCCATTTAATTTTTGACATTTTAGCTAGAAAATGGAACAAAAGGAGCATAGAACCAATCTTTTGCAAGACCTAATTGGTGATTATTCTGAGTAACTAATTCACAAAACTTTTTTGGCAATAAGCAGAGTGTTTTTCAAAATTTCCAATGGTAACATCTTAACCGCTATCAAATTTATCCATTTTTATTAAACACATTTGCTTTACTTGGCAATAAGTTCATGACAATTTGCATCTCCAATAACAAATGAAGTTAAAATGTGATTAGCAATGCATCCGTGGATATTCATACTATTCAGTGTGTGAATTACAAGTTTGAATATTTATGAATTGCATTGTAAATTCAATGTCATAAATATTCATATATTTAAATAAATAAAAATTAAGAGTGTGAAGTCACATGAACAAAAATCACTGATTTTTATATAAACATATCAAAAAAAAAAAACAAAAAAAAATGAGGAATGAATATTCCAAAGTGTCTTTACCTCTGGCTATCCTGAGGACTCGCATTGTTCTAACGATGGTGGGATTAACAGGAATGAAGCTATCTGCCTCTAATTCCTCCAGGACAATACTAATCACTGAGAGAATGACAATGAACATATCAAGTTTGTTCCATCTGTGAAAGGAGGTGGCAAAAAAAGAGAAGAAAAGTTTATGTCAAGCCATAACAATTACTTGTGAATTGACTTAATGAATCCACAACCTGCAAAAAGTAATGGGAATAGAACTGAGATAAGAATTTAATACACCACAGGTGGTTGTCAGCTGAACAAAACAATAGACCTACAGTCATAAACTTAACTGTAAACTGATAAAACAAATATTATACACCACAGGTGGCTGTCAAATGACCAAAACAATAGACCTACAGTCCATAAATTTAACTGTAAACTGATAAAAGAGAATAAAATACACCACAGGTGGTTGTCAACTGACCAAAACTATAAACTTTCACTTCATAAATTTAACTGTAAAATGATAAAACGAATATAATACAAGACAAGTGGTTGTCAACTGACCAAAACCTACAGTCCATACACTTAACTCTCAACTGATAAAACAATGTAATACACTTGAGGTATCAATACATTCAACTGACCTAGAATTAGAAAAGAAACCTTTTCTGTGATACCAACAACATAAACAGCAACCCAGAACAATAATGCAGAAATCAAACCAATGTGGTGACACAAATGATTGACTTAGACTGCAAATGACCCCAAACAATGACACAAGTAGTTAATCCATAGAAAAATATCAATTTGGACTCAAAGACAGAAGCAATAATCCATTGCCAAAAAAATATTACTATTATGATAATTATCATAATTATAAAAACATAGACATCTGTGACTAGATCAAAACATTGACACTGTTAAAGGAATGATCCAACATTTATCTTCAGATTTATATGAGAGTTGACTTAAATCTCAGGATAAATGCAATCATCCAATCATCCATTGAAAGAAATATTATTAACATCATTAAAAAATGATAACATAGACATCTGTTACTCTACGGTTGGATGTATATACCAACTGATAAAAATAATGCGACAACTCCATAGATATGAATTTATGAGTTATGAATTATAACAAGAATACTCCCGAAATACCTCCTAGATTTATTTATTTCTGTCTGTGAGTAGGTAGACAGATGATTCAAACTTTAAGCCATGGATTATGAGTTAAAGAAAGCTATAGCATATTGCTACAAGCTAATATCTATGATGCATTAGAAGATTTTTCTTTGATGATGTTAAATACATACACGAGTCTGTATTTGAATATTACAAATCACGCAACACACTAAAGAGCTCTCAAAGAGAGTATTGATTCAATACATTATGACCTTCACAGATAAAGAAGCAGGGAAGAAAAACTTGAAGGAATTTTCTGGAAGATCTTGCGGGTAATTATAATAATTCTTACTTGTCACGCATGTATCTTCTGAAGCTGAGGGCGATGATTTTTAGAACTGCTTCCCATATAAAGACTACGGTGAACATGTAATTAAAATACCTCATGATCATATCCATTGTCTGAAAGAAAAGAAACAAGGAATCAAGTAACTTGATCAAATAGGACAAAATGAATTAAAAGACAACCACAACAACATTGAATTGTTGTCAACTCTTTAGAAAAGTAAATTAAGAATCATTCTTATACTTTTTTACTTTGGTTTGTGGTGACACCCATGACAGTCAAAGGAATATAAAAGCACATTTTCTTATTTACATTTTTTCTTCATCTCAGAATGGAATGGAATGGCTCAGCCTGTACCTCTACAAGGACTCCCCAAAAATAAATATTACCCAGTGTGACTGGTCTACTTTACTTTCAATGTATGTATGTATTTTAGATCCTCCTGCAAGCAGGAACTCGCGAAGAAGCCTCATTGGTTTATCAAAGCCACAAGCTGACCGAAGTCAGTATCTTAGATTCATATTTAACGTCCATGATTATGAATTGTCAATGTCAAGTTATGGTATCTTCCAGCTCTTATTCACCAGTTACAATTTACCATTTGTTAGTCATTTCTTGCATTAACTACCTGAATTAAAGTAACCCACATACATTCTTTTTCCCCCCCCCCCCCACCTTCCGAATGCTTTTTATCTTTTTCCCTAGATTGTCACCCGTGGCAACACGAGACTGTGGTATTCTGGATACAAAATCTGTAATTTGACAAGATATGCGAGGCAAATCAATGTCCCTCTGTAAAGAAATTAAAATAAACCATAAAAATAGATAAGAAGACAGAGAGATAACTCACAGGAGGCATCATGTAGTGTTCTAGCGCCATGGTGATGACATTAAGGAAGATTATAAGTGCCACAATCAGGTCAAAGTAACGATGCATTACCATGTTGTGTATCTTCATCCTGAACTTGGAAAAGTTCTCATAGTAAGGCAGTTCTAATGCTCCTGAAAGTTACGAATCAAAGTGAAGATAATTTTCAGACATCGCGAGAAGTGATATGTCTGTAAACTCCCAGACAAAGGTTTGAATATTGGTCCTAGCTTTGTAACTTCCCTCATAACCCTTCTTTCCTATCATCCGTAACAATGAGTTAGTATTTTTTGAGGAAACCTACTTCAAGTGTAGCTTAAAGTGATTTCAAATGCTATACAAACTGTACAAATGACACTGTTTATTTCTCCCCAACACCCCTACCCTGACAAATCATAAATAATAATAAAATCAATATTTCACAAAATTTATGTTTCAATCATTGACACTGTTGACCTCCCCACCCCCCCTCTCATCCCCCACCTGAAAAATAATGGAAACCTCCCCACCATTTTTAAATTTTTGAATATTAAAACAACTTAAAATATGTGTGTAAACACTGAAGAGTAGCCTCAAGCACCTTTATAGATAGATATACACTTCAAGTTCGATATAAAAGCAAGACGTCATTTTGTCATTGTAAATATGCGAGCAGAGATTTAAAGTTGTTGTTAAATTCATACAAGAGAAAGATGTATTAAAATGCAGCTACTCACGGAGAAGAAATTGACGAGCAGAGAGAGAGAAAGAGGAAATAAGCATTCCCAAAGAATACTACACGGCCTTCCGGCCAGAGATTTCTCAGCCAGATTTTCAAAACGTTGCATACTTACTTATCGACTGTTCTATCAGATTTCCACTGCCAATGAGACACCTCTTGATGTGGCTCTGTTTTGTTTGGGAAGTTACATACTTGCTTCAAGGTTAAAAAAAATATATACCCAACCATCATCTTTATCTTATATGAGAGAGAACTGTGTGAGGAGCAACTCTGCTGAACAGATAAGAAAAATCCTGCTCAGTTTGGGAGAAATTTTAAGTTTAAGAGTCTTGTCTGGGAGCTGCCATTTTGTAAATCTGTGTTGTCATGGTGATGTTTTTACTTTTGAGGGCCTATCAGTTTTCCAGGCAGCTTTGTAACATTAAATATAATACAAGCTTTGTCCATGGTAGTAACGTTTTCAGGTTACATTTAAAGGGGTTGGGGTGTGTTGGAGGCTAGGAGGGAGTACCCTACAGATCGACCCACTACCACACTCTATAAATCTCCCACACCTCTTCCCCGCCGCTACTCTGTTGATCAACCTCTCTATAAAAGGCAGAAATGCAAGGGCACCTATATGAAACTACAAGATTTAACTACATTTGTTTTTTCAAATGGCTGCCGTCACTGATGTATGAAAGCTAACCTAGAAAGAGACCTGCCAAACTGAGTATAAAACTCTTAGCAATGATGATCACTTGTAGCTGTGGTCATTTCCATCAAACTTGTGGTGAAGTCCTATTTCGACTTATATAACTTCCTTGCTGCATATTACATAATATTACGGAGCAAAAATCTTTAAAAAATGCATTATGCCCCCTCCACCCCCACACCAAACCCCACCACCTCCTTTTTCTTTTCATATTACTGTTTTCTGTGAAAATGTCTTCAGAGTGATAAAACAAGCAGAAGCCAAAAGATGTGGACATAGGAAGTCAGTAAAGCACCCCCTCAAGTAGCTAACAAGATATACCCGCACATTAAACAGAGAATTCTGAGCCACACCAAGAGAGCCCAGAGAGAAAAAAATTCATTCATTCTACTGTAATTATTTCTACAAAACACGGCACAAAACACAATACTGAGCTAGAAAGACTCTTCCACACAAAGCTACACCCTACGGAAACCTCAGGACGAAAAAGACATCTACGGACAAACCGTTCTCCCAAAACTCGTCTATTTCTCCCCTGCTGAGCATTTTGCGCCTCAATTTTTCCCTACGTTGTTTGGCCAGCTCAATCTTCTTCCTGCGCTTCTCCAGCCTCCGAGCCATCTCCTCGGCGGCCTGCTGCTCCCGGCACTTGTGAAAGTTCTCCACCACCACCCCGACGAACATGTTGAGGACGAAGAAGCCCACGATGAGGAGGAACGAGATGAAGTACAGGATGAGAAACTCGTTGTGGTCACGTTGAGGCTGAGAGAGAAATAGGAAAACGAAGATTTATTGACCGTTTGCCAAGACATGTTCGTCTAGCTTTTATAATCAATCAAAGGATGAATTTTACTATAATCTATTCTAAAAAAGAAGTTTAAGATTGTATTCATACACGACTCCAATTGATATTTTTGATGATCCTGATGAGCTGACTTCATAATAATCTGCCATCAATGTATTAACCTAGGTGGTCCAGCCGTTTTGACATTATTATTTCCAAAGTTATTTCTAGAAGCTAAGATGGGTATTAAAATATGAACTGCACTGATTACAGTTGTTTTAACCTAATATTTTAAAAATTTCATTATTTTGCCATTAGCTATCCTTTCAGGAAACAAACAAATTTCAACATTTCAACAGCTTTGCTATCAAGGAGGAACTGAACTACTTAAAATAATACATTGCAAACCTTCATGTTCGCCATACTCTTTAGTCATAATGGATGTTACTACGGTTACTGATAACTTCATTATTATCATTTTTGTATTTTGATCCTCAGAATTCAATATGAGGAAACTGGTATTGAAACTTTAAACAGCTTTAAGATACTCCAAACTGTCCGAATTTATTAACATACCTGTTGGTCGATATCCACAGCGTCAATGCCATTGTACATGATATCTACCCAACCATCCTTGGACGCTAGGACAAAGAGTGCCATTAATGCCTGGAAAAGGAAGACAGACAGACAGACAGAAAGAAAGAAAGAAACATTATTAAGTATGAAAACTTTAACTTAATTGGAATACAGAGATAACCTTTGACTTTTTCTAGCTCAAAATCTAACTGAACAATACTATGGAAATTTACAACCGCCATGACATTCCAAATCCATGAGTTATCACATGGTTGGTAGAACATAACAGTTGACACCTCACACCGTAGTGAACACCTCCAACTATTCTCTGCTGACATCAGAAAGTGACACATCTAGAGCAATTAAACATGGTACAATTCATGGATACCACTCCCAAACGTACATGTCAATTAAGTAGGCCTATGTACAACTGCAGTGAAAGTGATGAGTGCGTAGACTGACTATGGGTTAAGCTTTGAATGTGTATACCGATTATTCAAACAGATGCTATAACTCTCTTTGTCAAAGCTTAGGAAGAGTGGTAACACTCCATATGTTTTATATGTCAAGTCTTTCTCTTTCTATAAATTTACATTTACTATTCAAGTAATTTGACACAAGGATGCTTTCACAGCAATTCACCCTAACGTCCTCCCCCTACCACCCCCCTGCCCTTCCCCTACTCCGGCACAAACATAACAAATTTTAATTACACTAGTCTACACTTCAATGTGAGGTCATTGATTTCAAATGAAACTGCTCCTACCCCTCGTTGGTCCATCTTAAATTCATTATTTGGTTTCTAGTGTAATTGCCAGGGCATGAGGGGGTTGATACGAAGGGAGTAGTATGCTCACCAAAGAATGCTCTACCCCTGTGTACCCAAATGATGTCATACCCCTACAGGATCTTCTTACCTGACCCAAGTTGTCAAAGTTATACTGCTGGTTGACCCAATCTGCCTTCATGTCCTCACACTGCGTCCTGTTCTTTACGTGTTTAACATCCAGACCAGAACAGTAGAAGAATTTACCTTTAAATAACTGTTTTGGAGAGAGGGGGGGGGAGAGGGGGAGGGAGAGGGGGGAGGATAAAGAAAAGGGAAGAAAGAGGCAAAAGAGTAAGTGGATTAATTCAATTTCCTTTTGTTTTAATCTTATACAATTGTGAAGTTTATATCAATCCCAATCCCAAACCCAACATTTGAGGTAGAGACTCATCTCTATAAATACGATAAAAGAGGTAATAACAGAAATATTGTGTACACTTTGTGAGCTTATCTATTAACCTACTACAAATTCCTTGGTCAAAATACCAAAACAAGTGCATGGCAATGTGCATCCAACTAATGTGCATTGAACACATCTGTCAGTTGTCCATAAATGGTTTCCATTACATGGGAGTGGGAAGGAGGAGGGGGGGGTTGGTAGGAATGTTTCTTTTTTTTCTTTCCCCAACACAACTTTTCCTGTTCAGAACTCCAAGGATATTACCTTACATTTATTACCCTTTTGTATTAATTTTAAATAGAACATAAAAACTAAAAGTGAAATTCTCCCTCCATTGGACAACTAATCTGTCACCTCTGAAACATTGCACATAAAATACAATATGCCATCATTCAGCATATGCATAAAACTTCACTTTTACATATCCCACAATTTCATCTGCATTGTAAATGAAGGAGGAAATTTTCAACCTTTAATACTGATTTATTCGATCATAATATCTTACATTAATTTTCATCCCCCTCCCCCTCCCCTGCCCTTCTTCCCAGTAGCTGACATTTCCAGGCATCCTTGTGCATACATTATAGTACAGACTTGAAATTCTGGACCCATCCACTGTAACATGAAAAGTGGGAAAATGCCCTTCTTTTATATATTTTATGCCCAATGCATGTAATATGCATTTAGTGTTAATGGAGAAACAGAACAGTGTTACATAAAGTGAGGGCCGTTGAGATAATTGTCCCCCAGGACAACTATATCACCAGTCTTTTTTGCAATTTTCCTTTGGTATATTTATTAAGAGACCACATCATTGTCCATATCTCTCCAGGTGCTGTAAATGACCCTGGACTCTAAAGCCCTCCCCCCCCCTCCCCTCCCTGACTTCAAGTACAAGTTAAGTTGCCTACAATGCTACTAAACAAATACGGCGACGGCAAAAAAGGAGGAAATCTCACCTGAATGCCTAATATTCCAAATATGATGAAAAAAGTACAACAGATGATCACAATATTGCCAATAGGACGGAGGGAAGACAGAAGAGTCTGCACCACTAGCTTCAGGCCTGGGGCACGACTTATGACCCTGCAGCGAAAAAAGAAGAAATGAAAAAAACCTTTGCGACACCAAAACGGTGTTGTGTGTTTCATAAAAAAGAAGAAATGAAAAACTTTGCAACGCTAAAAGTAGTGAGACATATTCGCTGTTTAAATATGTCAAAGTCACTTTTAACTTTCCCTAACACTACCACTTTTACAAGTTTCACATATTATTCAGGTTTCTAAAGCTGCATCGTTAAGAAGCTTCTCTCCTACCTTAGAGGTCGTAACGTTCTCAATAGCCGAAACACTCGCAGGATACCAAATATCTCTGGGCTGGCCGACGTAAATAACGAGAAGATGAGGTCGATCCACGAGACCAATACCAAACAGCCATCCATGATGTTCCAACCACTGTTAACGTACGCATGCTTTCCAAACATGAAGCCTTTTGCGATGACTTTTATAGCCATCTCCACCGTGAAGATTAACGAGAACATGTAATTTGATATCGTCAAGAAGAGTCTCTCCTGTGGAAATTTTGAAGAAAAAAAAGAAGGAGTAAACTTTTTCAGTAAATTATATTTTTGAGGCAGTGCCCTACCTAGGACTGATTTGCTACTGTAGAAGAGAAAGACTAATTTACTACCAGAATTTATCGGTGGTACTCTTGGTTATCATCCCATTCCTGGATGACAGCTTATTTACAACACTGTGGGCAGCGGCAATGTGTTAAATTTGTGAGCAAATGTTTGTTCTCATGAACTGTGAGCAGCTGTGTGTATGAAAGCTAATGTGGGCTATGAGCAGTTGTGTGTAAGCTTGTGTGAGACATGAGAAGCTCCTTACAAGCTTGTGTGGACTATGAACAGTTTTGTACAAGCTTGTGTGGACTGTGAGCAGTCATGTGCAAACTTTTGTGAGATATGAGAAGCTGCTCACAAGCTTGCGTGGACTATGAACGATTGTGTGCAAGCTAGTGTGGACTGTAAGCAGTCGTGTGTAAGCTTGTGTGAGATATGAGAAGCTCCTTACAAACTTGCGGGCACTATGAACAGTTGTGTACAAGCTTGCGTGGACTGTGAGCAGTCATGTGTAAGCTTGTGTGAGATATAACAAGCTGTGTGTAAATGCTTGTGTGTATTATGAACAGTTGTGTGTAAGCTTATGTGAGATATAAAGCAATTGTGTTCAGCTTGAGTGGACTGTTAGCACCTGTTATGTCAGCTTGTGTGGACTGCGAGCAGCTGTGTACAAGCTTGCGTGGAATATGATCAGTTGTGTACAAGCTTGTGTGGATTGTTAGCAGCTGTTATGTAGGCTTGTGTGGACTGTAAGCAGCTGTGTACAAGCTTGTGTGGACTATGGGCAGTTTGAGTCTAAGCTTTTGTGACATGTGAGCAGTTGTGTCTTAAGCATGCGAGGACATTAGGGAATAAATTGAACAGTTTATAGCTTTTTGGGATTCACAGCTAGGTGACAATCAAATGAACAATTTCAGCATAAATTACATGTTTAATAAATATTATTTGGATTAGTGTGTGAGTTAAATATCTTCATGATATGTGTATCTTATTATATGTAAAGATTTGCTTACACTTATAACAACTGGAAACAATTTTTGTCATATCATAGTTACCCTATTCATTTGATCTACCATTCCTGTTCTAATATTAGGGATGTAAGACACCGTGTCAACAATAAAAGGCTGTAGCAGCTGGAATATACAGCGCAGCGAGCCTAAAATGATATCTAACAGTAGAGATTATATCCCAGCAGACCAGTTATGCCTCTAGTGTGAAAATGCAGTGCCTCCTATCTGAAACTGTACAACAAAAAATATTACATCCTACCCAGAAGAGCAAAAGACAGTACCTAAAGAGAATCTGTTTACAAAAAGTCATTTCGCCGGTATGAATTAGGCCGTGACCATTTGTTTTTAATTAATCATATCATTCATATGACCTGCACGTTCAGTTTGACAGAGATTAAATGAGAGTGTGACACATTAGTATACAGACAATAAGGCAAGATTCTGTAACTTAATCCAGATCAACCAGATAAAATTACTTCTTCCTTTATGGAAATTGAGGAAATTCACAATTACAAGTAATATTGCAAAGGCTAGAATATGAATCAAACATTAAAATATGCAACTTTTTTATATCCTTTATTTGCCATTTTATGTCGTAGTGATTGCTTTTGATTATGCATGTTATGTATGGCCGAGATAACCAGTGATGCGGTATCAACTATGACCACGTTTTGGAAATTTCATGGATTTTTAATAAAGGATTGTAAAAAGTAAGGCAAATTTGAATTTTTCCATAAAGCTAACATCTCCATGCATTTTTCATTTCACAAAAGTGAAGTCAAACAAGGATGATTTAAATTTGCAAAGCTATGTCCAAATCTTCACTACCAAGTATAACTTCTTTTTGTGTCTGCTTAAATAGTAAAAAACAAAAGAAATA
The DNA here is from genome assembly GCF_037975245.1 of Apostichopus japonicus. Lineage (NCBI taxonomy): Eukaryota > Metazoa > Echinodermata > Holothuroidea > Aspidochirotida > Stichopodidae > Apostichopus > Apostichopus japonicus. The sequence continues at coordinate 4,182,960 of NC_092579.1, forward strand.
TCTTATGCTTTCTAAAACTTTCTTTTGTTCTTATTGTACTTTGTTAATATTCGGATTGAAACAGAATAATAGCATATCTATCTATTGTCATCCAAGTGAATTCTGGATGCATTGCAGTCTTTAAGTAGACAGCTTTTCTTTCCTTTTTTCATATTCGAATATAACAAGTACAGTAGGTGCCGGTATAGTGTCACTATTTGCGTAGAAACTGCTACCAAACTTGTCCGGAGTTTCTTCAAATTTTCGTCGAGAAATAACGTAAACTTTAAATGTGCAAGTTTTAACACGTTACAAAGCTAGATATGTAAGAATTAGAAAGAAAATTATTCAACAAAACGTGTAAAATTTTACCAGTTTTAAAGTCTTACAATGCATCATAATTGGACCCAGCATGCATGCTACATCTGGTTTTCATCACTGATTTTATCATGCTAACTTGTTGATGTATGCTGTTCTTATTAAATCCATCCATGGGGAATACTATGATGAGATTAGTGAAGTGGATGGGTTACTTTCTTTGCCACAACTTACCTTTGATTTACCCAAATAGACACTTCCTGAAGATGTAGAAGCCATAAATATTTGAAAATTATCTAAGTATGTTTTTAGTTTGCACTATGCTAAATATGAGTTTGGAGAGAGGAATGTATAAGGGAGGGGGGGATGGACGGGGGGGGCGAGGGTAGCAGCAGAGGGGATGGAATGCTTACCCATGAATCCTCCGCTATGCCAGGCCGTTCCATCGCTAAGGTGATGCAGTTTGTAAAAATTATGATAAGGATGGAGTAATCGAACCATTTATGGGCTAATAGCCGCTGGACACTTCGACGGAATCTAAAAAATATGTGGCAAGAGGAAGGAAAAAGAAAAGAGTAATTAGGTTTTGACAAAACATAACGTATTTGTGGAAAATTAGTATAATATTCATCACCTCAAGAGTGACTTTCCAGGTCGAATACCACTGTGTGCCATTGTAGAATACCTGAGCTGACAAAATCAATTTTTCTAAGTTACAAATTAAAAGTAACTTGATTTGGGAGAAAATGGTTATTGTGTGCACCATCTCATGCAAGATGTTTGCGGGACGTCTAAATCACAAACTGGTGATGCATTCCTCTGAAATATCATTTGGTGTTTTGTCCATGAAATGTAGCACATTTTGGAATGTTTCTCGAACCTTAAGAGCAGAAAATATCAATATACTGGATGACCCTCAAATTCTACATTCAGCTATAATGTCACTAATGTGCATGTCAGCAAGTCATTTATAGCAAAACGGAACCCAGAGTTTCGAAATTTGCACATGCCTTCAAAAACAGGACGTAGTTTCGATTTGAAAAAAACTTTTTGTGTTTTGGATAACGCCATATAAGATTGTGCTGAAATTTCAAGTAATGCGATTCCACCCCAAAATGAATTGAATTTTTCATCCGACGACAAATTCATTGACTTGAGTCGATAACTTGACTGAGTCAGAAAAATCACTGTCCGTGGTCAACTCAACCGTAAAAATCGAGTGCCTCGTTACAATTCTGCTAATTGGTACCCTACAATCACATATTTAGGAGAGTAAAAATGGTCCAGCTGTTCCTTGAAAAAAAAAACCCAAAAGAGACCTTTTTGATGTCAAGCAAAGCGATGACTGTATTCAATATCTGGTCAACCTGCAAAATAAATTTATTTGCTCTCAGTCTTTGTAGAAAATATCAACATATATCCATATTTGAAAACTCTGAGGAAGGCTTTGATTGAATACCGTACCTGTTTCTTGGGGAAAGAATATAGAGGGAGTACTCTATTCTTGTTTTGAAGCATCCTTTAGGCTCAGGACAGCACTTTGTGAGATTACAATCCTTTTTGAGAAACAAGGGGAAAAAATGGGAGAAAAAATATTATATTTTCTGCCATAAATGAGAAACAAAAAAATTGCAATTATAATTGCATATATTTAATTTGTGATAATATCCCATTAATACTAACTCCATGACAAGACACATTAAAATACATCAGAATTTGATAAGTGGAAGTCTAAATGTCAAGACATTGGCATAAATTTTTTTTTTGTCCAACTGTGAAAGGAGATGATATCTATAATGATCATATTAGGTTCAACGCCTTGGTGACTTTAAGTTGGAGCTGGGACTTATCCCATATCCTGACTATGCTCGCATGGAAAATTGATCTACTACTCCAATCGATGTTTGGTGATTAATTATCGAAACCCAACCATTAATTAATCAAACAACAGAGAGGACTGACAGGCAGGTGCAAATCTAGGGATCCCCCTCCATCCCCCCCCCCCCCCACCTCCAGCCATCCTCTTTTTCAACCACAAATGGAAAAGTATTTATTAGGTAGAAAAGTAGATATTAGGACAACCTTCTGTATAAGACCTATTTGAAGACCTAATTTTATAGCTTAAAATATGCCTCAGAATGGACCATTTTGTGTCTAAAATTTGAACTTTTTACTGTGAGAGGATCCCTTGACCCTCCAACATCATGGGTGTTGGCTTCTAAGACGCACGGGCCACCCCCCCCCCTCCTATTTTAAATCCCATATTGGCACCTGACTGGTAATATAAACTAACTACATGCAATATGTGTGAGGAATGGGTTTTTTCTTTATTACTGATACAATTTAGTAGATGGCAGAAAAGGGAATTTTTGCAGAAATAATAAATGTTCACTCCCCACCCCCACTCCAAGAGAAGTGGCTGTAAGCTAGGGTTTTACATAAACTGATGTACGGACCAATCAAATGTGTCTTCACACAAGGCCAATTTTGACTTTCTTATTCAGCATGTTTTTATGAGAATAAAAAGATGATTTTGAGGCAAGTTCTTGACATAATGTCTGACAAGATTTGAGTCCATTTTATAATTATCACTAGCCTGATAGATTGAACATGACTCGTGTAAACCAATAAGTTATCCATCAGATTGAAAATCTGTGTCCTTGGTAAGAACTTGGCCAAATATCACAGGATAATTTTATGTAAATCTTATGCTAACATTTATATATTCAAGCCACACAAAGATAGTATGAATATTCAATTACATTACGTTCATTTAAATTGTATATCAGTTTTTCTAGCACCTGTTTTGTTCTTTCAAGTCATTCGAGTTTTGAATTCCAATGCACAAAAAAAGGAAGATTTTAAAGAAAGAGTTTAACAAAGTGTGTTGCATCCACTTCCAGTATTGGCTTCTTTTATCATCTGAACGTTGTAAATCGCACCTTTTACACAGCGATGTTTGTGTAGGGGAATTGTAAATTAACAATTTATGCATGTTAAGGTCTTTCTCTTTTCACAACTTCTTTATGTGAACAAAACTGTCCAAAGTTGATCATGGATAAAAATATGTCATCATCAAGTTGGGGAAAACGGCTAATTTTCGAAAGCTTGATTGGATATTTCTTCTTCTTCTCGTGAGTATGAATGAGAAAGTGTCTCAATTCATTGACTTAACAAAAAAACGCTAGATATAATAATTAAGCAAATTTCATTTTCTTCCATGTTTATAAAAAAATAAAAAATCAAACAAAATGATATTAAATGTTTTAAATGAAACAAAAATGATGTAGATAAAGCACAATGAACAAACATAGAATGGCTTTCAATGTTTAAGTAGAAGCCAATGTAACTTACACCATGGATAGCTTCATAAATAATTCATACAACAGATTAAATACAGTGTGACTCACTATACGCATATCAGGAGACCAATTAGTTCTGTTGTCCACTTAATTATCACGAGAATACGAAACAAACATGCTCATTATAAAAAAATACTCGGGCAAAAAATAAAATAAAAACAATAATGATTGATGTATATAATATGTTGCTGTGAACTCACCGGGTGAGTGAAACGAGTGGGCGAAAATAATGAACACACGGCACAAAGGAATGGGTTCATGCAAGGTAAAGAGAGAAATATTAAATAGGTAAAATATAACTAAGCTAAAACATGAGCATTAGGAAATGAAAACAAAAATTGCGTTGATGTTTCAGAGAGAGAACGCTGGCATTCTCTCTATTTTGATATTAGCTTCAATTGTTAATTAGCTACGATTTACAAAAACACTATATATATATATGTTAACAAGCTGGTACATACTACTGTAACATTGAATACATCGTAAGCAATTGTAATCTAGTAGAATTGAGATGCAACTACCATGCCATAAAATGGTTGTGTATAAAGTATCTAGTAAGTTGGTTATGGGTTTGTAAAAGGGGTGACATAAAAATGACAATGTGGGAGATGGGGGATGTGGGGGGGGAGGTAATCATGGCAAAGTGGTGGTGGTGATGGTAGGATGGGTGGCTGGAAAGTATAAATACAATACAAATACGTGATAAATATTAAACCTTCGCAGTTGGTTGTTGTCATGGAAGATCGTTGATGACTACAAGCCATTTTCCTGAACCTGCCATTGACACACAGTGACCAAGTAACAAATTGCTTGTGGGGGTGGGGGATGGGGGGAGGTCTATACCTTACTTTTTTCCTCCTGAAATATTAGTAATCAATTATACCTCATTTTTGTTTTATAGCCTCCTGCAAGTCTGAAAATTTAAGATTTTGGGTTACGGTTTCACTACTACTAATAGGTTTGTATTCTGAATTCCTGTTCATACTTACAAAACTTCAAATAGCAACTTGAGACCTCCCCCCCTCCCCCCCTACATCTAATATCTATGATCCACATCAAAACATTCATGGGAAGGAATCATAGTCCTTCACAACAGACAAATTCTATTCAGAGATCAGTTTCCACTAATACTTCAGTCATATTCAGAAATGACTTGACCATGAATATGAAACAAGATTAAAGCAATCATTTGATAACAGAGAGAAAGCTGCTGCACTTTGTTCCACTTGTCAAGTGGTGGAAGCTCAACCTCATCATCTCCTACTAATTCTCTCAATTTTCTCAAACTTTCTGCATCTAGTTTGCATGAATTACACTGACATGTTGAAGTACGCTTTGCTGGAATTTGAATTTGAAATGCGGTAAGCTGAAGTAGTAAGCCAACGTAATGATTAAATCGATGGAACTCAATTAGCATGCAGGGACAGAGATTGAAGTGGCAGGTAAATGGTTTAATCTTTGAGATGGCAACTTTCCATTCCAAACAAAGTCTTTTCATAACCACAGTTGCCCACTTTCCTCCCTTCCATCCAGAAAATATTGTGGATTTGTCCATAGGGCCATTCTCGGTCACGTGTGTGACGGAAAAATGGGGAGATTTGCACTACACCACTAAGTAACTACTTTTAGGTAAAGAAAGTTAGGTTGATTGTAGTACTTATGTATGCACTAGGGGACTCTTTCACAAAACCATATAGCTTAGCCAAATTCAGAACATTCATGTGCTGGCAGAGGTCATATAAAGGTCGGTCACGTGTGTGACGTGAAATGAAACTGGCTTTTTTGCACAAAAAAACATTGGCAAATTCCTCAGTTTCTAACAGGGCTGGATAACCCTAATTTCTCATGTTTCTACCTTAATGTGTTTCCATTCTAACAAGACATTTCACCTAAATATTTCACTTCTTAAAATTAGCATAATACTACATAAGCTAAAAAAATCCGGTCACGTGTGTGACATTGTTGGGTCACGTGTGTGACATTCTGAATTTTCAGTCCGTAGTTTCCAATTTTTGCAGTGCAAATGTGACTCTAGTAATGACCAAAGAACAGCACTGATGTTGATATTCCATAGGAATTACTTTAAAACAGTTTTACTGCCATGATTTGGAAGGTCACGTGTGTGACATTTTTTGGTCACGTGTGTGACATTCTGCATTTCAATGGATAAATGTCACACACGTGACCATCGGTCACGTGTGTGACGACTAATAAGAGGCTATTAATTAATCGTAGGAATAATTATTTGACTGGATATTTTGCAGAACTAACAGTCTTTATCAAGAACGGTAGCATATCAAGTGTGGACATCATATGGCACATCAGTTACTTTTTATGAAAACTTTTGTGTTATTTTGGTCACGTGTGTGACATCAAAATTATGCTAATTAGCACCCATTATTAACGAAGAATTTAAGATCAGGAACCTCTGCTTTAGGAATGAAATAAATTAACCCATGTATAACTGCCTCCATGTGATAGTTGATAACTGAAATATTATTTCTAGATACTCATGTAGAAAAAACAAATATACAGTTATAAACTACAAATTTTGGCTACAACTTACAATAATGCAAATTTATGCAAATTAGTATGTTATGGTTGTAATTTTAATGAAAAAAATATGAAACAGAAAACTTGAGGAATCCCTCTAAAACAAAAAGTATAGCATTTGGTCCTGATGAACACTTTAATTTTTTCATGCCAGTTTCATTTTCCAGAGAATGGCCCCATAGCAACAAGATTTAAATAACAACACTGGCAAAATTAAATCAATGATTCAAAACTTTTATGTTTGATCATAATTCATACCTTGTATAAAGGATATTGCAACCTAGGAATAGAGGACATAATTAACTCCGAATTTTTCGGTTTCAACCTCAATAAACCAATTCCTTTCTTTGCTCCATCCCTTGTCGACTAATCCCCTTACATCTATCTCTTTGTGTTCACCATGCTCATTAACCTGTCTGTATGCTGTGCTTGTTTTTGTCCCTTGTGTTACTGTTACTTGTCATTCAGCCTCTGAAGAAGATCCTGCTAGGATTGAAACGTCAAGCCAACTTACTTTTACACATTCTCTTACACTGGATAAGCAGTTTGCTAACTGTTTTATTTATTTTAAACCAATCTATGGCAGATCATAGCCTATTGCTTTAAGGCATGTAAAGGTAAACCAGCTGATTGCCAATTGTCAAAATCTTCTCGACATATTTACATCTTTCAACGTCTTTACATAAATCGACGTCCGATAGATTGATCACTCAGTGCAAGTTAGGTACTATTTTTATTTATTTTTTACCCCGCAGCAACGACATCCGTCTTCGAATAAATGGTCTGCTTCCCCTCTCGCCAAGTAAGCCTCATAGCCTGTTGGATACTTTGATGATTTGTGGGATTCGTGCTCATGCATTGCATGCTGGGAAGGTAAATTCGTGAGCCATGATAAAAGCTGTAAGTGGTCATGCAATGTGGGAGGATGGTTAAACAGAAGAAAATCATTTTTTATTTCTAAAAATTAATAACATCTTAATATTATACTTAATATAGCAACTTCTTGGATTTTCTTCAAAAGGTTGACCAAACCGAGTGAGTGTGAGTATTTACTCAAAATAAAATTTTAATTTTAATGAAACAAAAGACACGATCCATAAATATTCTCTCCACCATATTCAGTGTAAAGAGCAGGTAATCACTCAATCCACTTGAAGGAATTAATCACGTTCAATACTGAAATTGGACATTTTTCCAAAATTTTCCAACTTTCACTTTCTAAGAATCATGATTTGAAATTAAACTTCACAATCCTCATTTTTTATGAAATTTCAGCATCGAATAGTGTCAACACATTGATCTAAATCAGCTATATAGAAAAATCGGCTTTCAAAGACTATGTACATAAAACAGTTACTTTTTTTTTTAAATTTTCAAAATATTTCATTAATGTCAAAATAATTGATCTCTTAATGATCTCTAAAGCCAAAAAGAGAAAAAATATTCTAGGTCAAAAATATGAAGTGTAAGGAGATATAAGAAAAGGGGGAAAAAACAATAAAAAAGCAAAGATACAATAAGATGACTGGGCAAAAAATCACTTCAAATATTAAAAAAATACAATTCTAATAAATCGATGTGATTGGAAAAACAAAGAAAGGCTAAGAAGACTAACGAGAGGAGGTTAATCACCTACGGATGAAAGTTTTACACATGAGCAACAGTTATGAGTACGCACATATTTATTAATGCATTATTAGAATGAGTATAAACTACGTGCAGTGCTCGTTGGTTTATTAAAATCTATAACAGAGACAAAAGTGAAGAAAATAGGCAAAGAAGACGTCGATGAAAGTCGAAAAGGTGCAGTATGGTTTATCGTACCTAAACACAAAACATGATCGCTTTTGATTAACAAAAATGGGACGACTTTCTGTTAAAATCGATAGCACAGTTTCGGATAAACTTGTGTGAAATTTGTGGAATAATATAAACATTTGTTTTTGGGGGTGATAATTTAATCAGCTTTCATTTTGTCTATCAGGCACCAACTATTCTTCACCTGTCTGATTCATTTATAAAACCTTTTTGAATATGAATCATACTGCCAGTCTCACAGGAACGTTATATACAACATTTACAAGAGAAGTAGTGAAGTGTATATACTTTCTAAAAGCAAGTTTAAATGCCTTGCATTGGGTTATCTTTATTTATCTTCCATTTCTTAAAGCGAGCTACTTGTGTCACTTAATCTGAGTCCCTCCAATCTCTCTCCCTAATGATACACAACCCCCTCCCTGTTGCATAATCCCCCTTCACCCTGCGGTACACCCGTTTCCCCACCAGTTCCTAACCCTCATCTTACTTATCCTCACACACCAGTTTCAGGTGAAATGTTTGAAGGTTTTGAAATGAAAACCACAAAATTGAATTGCATTGTTTGACTGCTACGAATATTTCTGGTAAATGTCATCATCTTTTCAATTAATGCCCCTCATCTTCATGTGAATATACTAATGAAGAAGACAAAAGAAGAATTGTCCTTAAAATATAAAGAGGTTCTTTTTATCGATCCTTTTGAGCCCTGATCTTTTACGCCCCTAAAGTCCTCACTTTTCACCGACAGTCAGTATTTGGGGAAGATTTAAGTATTTTAAATTTTCAAATGCAGCCTTATAGGTTTCCCCGAATCTGTATCTGAATGATATTCTTAGCCACCTGTAGATACCGCCCTCTGTGATCGTATTGCTTTATACGAACGTTTCTTTAGCATGTCCTCTGTATACACACCAATGAAACACACATTCAATACATGCTCACATAGGAGTAAGCATATCAAATGTCCTGCTTTGCACTAAATTCTCATTCTTTGAACAATGTGTGCTAACGAACATCGTTTCAAACAGGTTTGCTGTCTCTTTTGTTACTCGTTAAAATATGCAAAGAACATGACAAGGTTCCTAGCAGTCCACTAAAGCCTAGCGCGACGATTCCGACCTCAATGTTTTACGACGACAGCAAGATATAAACATATGTGTGAAAAGGTGAAAAACATGAATGGAATTATGTAACAAGCAAGCAATGCCAAATGTGATAACACATACTGTAGTACTGTGTGTGAGAAGGAGAGAGAGTTAGAAAGACAGAAAGCAGAGTGAATTAAGTGCATGCTTAATAATACATCAGAAGGTTGTCTCACGTTGCCATGGGAACAAGCTAAGAATATTTGTGGAATGATGCTTTTTTGACTTTCTTGGTTGGAAAAAGAGCAAAAAAGAGTCTCTTTATTAACAAATGCTTACAGACACTGAAGACAAACTTCTCTGTGATGAATTAGATAGATGGCCGACCACGGCAGTTATCTATGTGCGTTATTAATGATAAGTGCTTCCCTACGTAACATTCAGGCAAAGACTGGCAGAGCATTCTCTCGAAATAAATTAATCACAAATATTGCCGGAAAACGGTGCAGGGGAAACATCCATCTTTGTTGTCGATACTCTCATTAAGAGGTGACGAGAAAAAATGGCACATTTTAAATCATCTTTCCCCACTTTTTTCCTGCAGAGATTATGGTTTATGCAAAAGGGAACCCATCAACCCCCCCCCCTCCCAAAAAAAAAAAATCATATTAATAATAAAATAAAATCTAAAAAAAAAATTTGGTGTCTCTCAAATTTCAGCCAAGTGTGGATGTTCTAGTCAGTATATGTAAATAAATGCAATGATGAATTGGCAATGAATCAATTGATATGTAAATATATACACCTTGATCAACTTAGGCTAATTAAAGGACGAATGGTACTTTAGAAAGCTTTTAGGCGATCACCGATAGTTTCTGGATATTAAATTTTAAGGGAGCTACTGTTGGCGACATCTCTTGACGACATCACAAATGACAACGATGTTTAATGTATGTCTGTATGTAAAGATGTGTACAATCGAAGGAATGTTTCTAGTCAGGGTTTTCTGTTCATGAAATTATTTATTTGGTGATAAAATGAAAATGCCCTAGGGAGAGCAGATTGAAATCTGCTTAATTTATGGAAAATAAGGTGATGAATATTTAAAGAATTATTTCCAAATCACTCACCAGCAGGCTATAATCAACAGCCTGTACCAATACTGCAGGCTACATTGCTCTAAACTGATTCAACCCCCCCCCCCCACCTTCCTCAACCCCAACCCCTCCTGGATGAACCCATTTGAAGTGAATTTGTGATTAAACCCCCAAAAAATGAAATTATTAAAAAAAAAACTACACAATCAGGGTATATAGAATTTGAAATACACCAAAGTTTACTTTTCGACTCACAGGTGGAGATAACGTTCATAAAGTTAGGCTCTGTTGATTATGACTGTTAGGTAACTATGTCTACACACAACTACATGATGTTTTAATCTACTCAGGAATAAATGAATAAAATAAATAAACTCTGCTTATAAACTTGCACACTATTGACAGGTCAAAAAGAAGAAGATAGCACTGAACTACGCATATGTCACAGCACACAATGCGATACACGTAGTAATTATGGAGCTTTCAACGAAGGATTTTACCCTTGCTCGGTGGGATACGTGTCTAAGTCCTCGGAAGATTCGTGCGAACTTCTGATGTTTGAAAATGGGAATGAGAAAAGGTGAGTTTGCATATATATGACTTTTCCATTTTTAATATTTTGCATCCGCTGTTAAAATAGAAAAAAAATTATATGACAGCAAAATGATGGCTTTAAAATATTGCAAAAACCAAAGAAAAAAATTATTGAAATGAATTAAATTAATATGCATCACGAGGCTGCAAGCAAAAAGTCATGTTTTTTTCACCAAGCATACATCGTCATGGGAACGAAATATTCCTCGCAAATGTGCATGGTAAAAAAAAAAAAAAGGCTATTCAGCGACTGTTTTAGATTTGTATCCATCCAAAATGTTTTTTGTTTTTTTTGTTAGTTGGTAAAATGTCAGGTTTTGAATAAATTTTCATGAATTTCCATTTTCTCCCCAGCGTCAAACTGTGAGGTGAGAGGAATGATTTATTTTCCTCTCTATCTTTTGTCTAATATCTGGCCTTTTACTGGAAAATATTTTCATAATAAAGCAGCAAAATGCTGATGAAACAAATGGAAATAACCAACTCATTCGCTCTGTAAGAAAATTTAGGACGACTTTTGTCTTTATACCACAAAATATAAAAGTTACCATCATGTATTACCATACTTGGGTGTTGCCAAATAAACAGGAAACAAATACACTACTGATATGGATGTATGCTGGCTTGCTGTGCAGTTGCTGTTAGCTAGCAAATGGCAGCTGTTTTTGTTTTTGAATAAAATGATTATTTAAAAATTGGAATATGTAGGCTCAGTTTATCTTGCCAAGCATGATACAGTTAATGTTTTGTATAGCAAACAGTAAATAATAAACTGAGAACCTTTGGTTTGGATCGGGCAAAAATATCTCTGGCATTTCATTTAAAATGTTAATTAATTATTAAACAATGCAACCCATTGTTTTAGTGAAAGAAAACACAAAAGAGATCAAAGACATTTCCGAGAATTTGACTTTGAATGGTCATTAAGATTTCGTATTAGAGAACACCCTGTTGAAAACGGGAAATTTAATTCACAGTTAGAGATGGACAGATAGACAAACAGAGATACAGATATGAAATACTCACGGTGACAGTAAATTTCTGCATAATTACAAATATCATAACAACAAATATATACACAAACAACACGATCACGAAATTAACAGGGAAACAGGGTGGAAAGAAAGAAGAAACAGCTCAACATAAATGTCATGCGTTTAAAAAAATAAAAAGAGACTTCTGTTCTGTTGATTTCAGCGGGTTTGTTGGATTGAAGTGTCAATTATGTTAAAGTATTACAAGCAGGGATTAAATTCATCTCGTGACACTTACTGCTTCGTCGATTGCGTCGGGATCTTCAAACGTCTCGTCTCCCGTGTGAGTCGAGGAGGATCCTTCTACCGGCTCTTGGGTGACGGGGGTGTCTGTAAGGTCCACCTTGGAGGGCTGTTGGGAGAGCATGGATCCGCCATTACACGATATGTAAGAGGTACGGCGACTCTCTGTGCCGTTGCTCTCCACGTCGGGGATGTGACCGTTGCTGACAGAACTTGGAATGGATACTCTGCGACAAGAAAGGAAGAAAGAAAACTTATTTGCCGATGGCGAAGTAAGTTTGATACTTTTAAAATGATTACGTGCATTTCGAAGAAAGGATAAATATAAGATAATGTTTGATCGTATGTTTTAATTTTCAATGTATCACCGGTGTTGCTCATGCATGAAGTATGGCAATTTAAATTTCTATTTCTAAGGAAATTGTTAAAGAACTTTGAAAATTGCAATTTCACCGATAAAAGATGAATCCAACTGGTTCGGTACCAACCTGCTTTCACTTGATGTTGAGTGCCTGTCGTTCCCATTGGCCACAACGTACGGTGTTAGGTGATTAAAATTGCTGGTGGGGTTACGTGCACTTCGGGTGCTACCACTTCTACTGAGGGGTGGAGTGTTTGAGACACTGAGGGATGACTGGAGAGAACAGAAACATTAATTCAAGTTTATGGTCTCCACGGCAACAACAGGAAAGCAGACAACATTTGGAAGGTCTACCATTTGCTGTGGAAAGTCGTTTTGCTGTTGTTGAAAGAAGACTTTCAGTGAATTAAATAACATCTATAGTCAAAGATGGTCAGCAATTTCAACTTTGTAAATGCATGTCACTTATAAAGCTAAATCCATAGGGTAAGAGTTGTTAATACTTTTGGCAAAATTATAAAGTCAACAAGTACAGACATAAAAATAAGTTCCTTGCAGCGACATGTCATTCATAACTATGCTCTAAATACTCCCATAACAGATTAACTCCAGTCAATTTTAGTGCCTTCTTTGAAGTGTATGATAGTCAAAACAAGATAATTACATTCAACAGATCACCTGACAAGACTTGCATCACCCCTGATGCTTGCACACAAAATAGGCTAGGCTATTTAAATCTGCTACTGAATGGTAGGCCTAAATTCAATATTGCCATTTGTATGAAATAGCAATTGGGTTCTCAAGACTTTGAACAACTGTTCTGTTAATGATAAAAAAAAAAAATAGGCTTAACAAAATTAGTGTTTCTGATTTAACATTGTTTTGATGCAGCACACAGAACAAAGTGCTTGAGCCCACAGGAGCCTTTTGCACTATTTGTGTATTAAAGACACATCATTGTATACAACAGTCTCAACACCAAGCTAAGATACATTCCAAAGGAATTAGTGAGCAGTTACAGACAGAAAGACCAACTGACCAATAATCTTCTTGGTAACAAACCTTTAAAATAGTTTAACCTTCTGAAAAGACCGGTCATTCCATTTCTACCATCTCATATATTTAAAAACATGAAAATAAGTATAAAATAATCATAAAAATATAAGATAGGAAAAGACTTCTATTTGGTCTCTCTTTGAAGGCTCATACACAAAGTTTGCCACCTTGTTTTCTTTATGACACACACACACATAAATATATATATATATATATATATATATAAATGAAAACGTAATGAGAAGGAAAATCCAGAACAGTGAAAAAACTTCCAGCCTCCACTGGGATTCGAACCTGGGCCTCCCGCTTTGTACGCGGACACCCTAACCAACTAGGCCATGAACGCTGATTGTATGTCCAGAGGTTCGAAACCGGTAAGGAAGGTCGTAATTTCACTGTAGGCGTTATATATATATATATGTGTATATATATATATATATGTATATATATATATATATATATGTATATATATATATATGTATATATATATATATATATATAGGGCCTATATATATATATGTATATATATAGGGCCTATATATAGGGCCTATATATATATATATATATATTCTCCTGTTGATGTCATGTAAAGTCATCAGGAGAGCCAATTTTTGTTCTGCATCCTAATATCACTTTTCTTGTCTTCTTTTGATCCAAAACATACAGCTTAGATAGACCGACTTGACATATAAATCCCACTCACACTAATGAATCACGACTAAAGTGAGAGGCTTCCTGCGAGGGGCAGTGAGTATATTCCGGACGTATCTGACTAAAAAAATCATTCCATCTAAGTCCATCATCAACATATTTGTTGTTTATTTCGTCACAAACAAAAAACTAAAAAACTTGTTTTTCGCTTTTTTTTTCGCTTTTGCTGTTCCATGAAAAGTTGACATCATTTTGTTAAAAGGGTCAGCTCCCAAACTGTAGGTCTGTGGAATGTCTTCTGTGAGAATCTGGGACTGTCACAGTGGAAAAATATTGGGCTATATTAGAATACCCCTCAGAATAATAAAGAAATTTATGTTTCCGGTCGCAAATATTGCACATTTTCTTTTGGAAAAGTGATAGTGAGGAGACCAATTAGATTTATTGAGACAGGTTACAATCCAAGCCACCCGCTGAAGCATTTTTTGTTGTTGATGTTGTTGGACATACATGCTGAGCTGTCTCCATGGTAACATCTCTTTCCAAGCAGATAAACCTGAGCAGATAATATGTTTTGCAGTCTGTTGAAACAGATTTGTAAACTATCTTGAGCAAGTCCTCTGGTTAATATGAGAAACTCATCAACATTTAATTAGTGTGTACATATATGTGATACTTCCATTGTGGATGAACCAAGCATAGCCAGTTTTACATAAAAGAATTGGGGGCAATAATTGTTAGACACAGACAACAATTGAAGGAGCTGCTTTAAAGTTCTGCCCAGAGAGGTTCGCTATAGTGGTTTTATGACAGTATATATGATATGATATGATATATATATATATATATATTATAATTATTATTCTCTCCTTACCACAGAATGACTATCTGAATCTAAGTAGATGTTGGCATCTTTGTAGGGGGGCCTCCCAAGCCTAGAGGAACTGATGTTGGGTGAACCCTGGGGGGTTGCTGCCGTGTGGGTGATGACCGGTGGGGAACGGAGCTGGCCTGGCTGTTGGGACAGCATGTGACATCCAGCTGGTAAGAAATCGATTCATAATATAAATTAAAACTTAAAAATAAAAATAAGAAAGTCTGACTCGGAAGCCAGTGAGACAAAATCCAACTCAACAACAAAACTAATTGAAATATTTTATCTTCCAGAGGAAAGAAAAGAAACATCTGGTCTATAAATAGACCTTTCGAAGATCAATTAACTTTTGACTGTTTTCATTCTAAAAGAAAGAACTGACTTTCCTTGTTTTTGCTAATTGTCTTGTATGCTGTATCATTTCTTTTCACTTTTATTTCAAAATAAGGCATATACATTAACCAGATATAATATCAATTTATCACATATTTGTGGTAATAGGTCTCTAGTACACCTTTACACAGAAAAACACATTTGGGAAAGCTCAAACAGGAAACACTGAAAAAAAAGTATTTGTTTAAATACTTAATATGGATAAATCTGCAAAAATTCTCTCCCCTTCACTATGCCTGCAGTATGGAAAGTAATTATCTACAGCTGGTATTTACACCACAATACACAAGACTACGTGGTACAATGCCATTTTCCACTCCACGCCAAGAAAGGTCTCGTTTACCAACCAAACTACCAACCTCTCCGCCTTACCACCAACCCCTCCACCCAACCACCACCACCAATTACCAACCACCACCACCAACTACCACCACCAACTACCAACCATCACCACCAATTACCACCACCAACTACCAACCACCAACCCCTAACCACCAATCTCCCCCCTTTCCCAACATACACAGATCTTGTCCAACACTCATTCAGGATTATGAAGTTCGCTCCTCAAACCTCTCCGGAGTTTGTCGCCAACTTGGCAATATCTGCAGTGCGCAGATGGGCTGCAAGAGGTGGAGGAGGGAGGGGAGGGGGGGAGGGGAGAGTGGGCAGAAGGAGGTCTTGACGACATGAATCTTTTTGCTACCTTGGGTGGATTTGATTGAAAGCACATCTTCAGCTTCTTCTTCTTCTTCTTCTTCTACTTGCTTCTCCTCGTCTGAAGGTTCTCCTCGGTTTCCTTTCCCCGTTTCCATGTCAACGTCATGACTCCCATTCTGCTGCAAGTTGGCCTCTTTCTGTCGGTCGATCTACGAGAGAAACACACGGACAGATCGTCAAGAGAGAGACACACAGACAGATCGTCAAGAGGGACAAAGGAGTAGTATCTATTTAAACCTCTCTATCCGTACATATCGATCAGTCTACTTAAGTACGTACCTTACAAGGGACCAGTCAAACTTATAGACACAACTTTCTATATTTATATCCAATCAAATACAACAGACGAAACTGTTACAGATTCTCAAGGAAAGCTGCGACGAAAGTTTACCGAAATTGCTGTTCACCAGAACTACTGTGATACTATTCCAATGCCTTATTACAAAGGCCGCAGTGAATAACAATGTTGTGCGTATCAATAGCTCATGTACAGTTGCCATAGAAACATAGTACATGTACCACTTAAAACTCAAACTAGTTAAGATCTAAACATTGGCATAAACTTTCAGTTCCAAAGTCAAGAATTCATCCAGGTGGGACAATTGTTTCATTTCTTGCCTCAAAGCATGTGTAATGACAGTATGAACCGACCTGTTTCTATCAGGTAGAAGTTAGAAACTGTTTATACTGTCAGTACTAGTGCTTTGTATCATGATATGAGAGGACAGTATAGAGTGGTATTAACATTAGAATCAAATTACGGTTAGGAACTGTTCATACTGTCAGTACCAGTGCTTTTAAGCATGCTAAGAGAGGACAGTATAGAGTGGTATTATAGCATTGTCAAGTTGTCCCCACTGGCCGAAAAACTTACAACACCAACGTTCACATGGAATGGTCAAACAA